>NC_090398.1:25810838-26558250 GCF_036365525.1 Heterodontus francisci | reverse complement strand
GGGCAGAGATAGAAAGGATGTTGAGAGATACAGAGATAGGGATTTAAAGATGTGAAGAAACAGTGCTAGGAACAAAGAGGAAGGTGCAGGGAACAAGTTGCAGCAAGAGCTGGAGAGAGGGAAATCTATGGGATTACATTGACTCTTGTGGAGCAGCGATTCCCAAACTATTCCCTTCGGAGCACCATCCAGCCCCCTCCCTTGTGGTAAAGAAATCCACAGAGCCCCGAAAACACAAAATCAAAATACTGCGGATGCTGGAAATCTGAAATAAAAACCGTGCTGGAAATACTGAACATTTCCAGCACTTTGTTTTTCTATCAGCCCCGAAAACACACAGTCTTCTTTTCTGTATCTAGAAATGAATTTGACAATGACACATATCTATTTATTATTATTTTCCCTCTCTGGTTAAAGCTCTTGTCGGAGAATTCCACGTGGCCAAAAGATTCTCCCTCTGCATCATCACAGCTGCAGCTTCCGAAAAGATTCTCCTTGGGAATAAGAGAAATAAAATTGATTCAAACAAAGCAAAGCATTTTTGCACAGAAATAAAACACAGCGAGAGCCCAGGGCTCTTTCTCTCACTCACTGACATAAAACAATCTCTCAGGTGACTTACAAACACATCCCCCGACACAGAGCCAGAGACTGGGAAGTGTGGATGTGTTTACCCTGTCATTTCCTGCTGTCTCTCTCTCTGTCTCTCTCTCTGTCTCTCTACATCTGCTTCTGCCTCACTGTAAAAACACACAAACACTGGTGACCCCCATCCCCTCTCCCGTAGAAGGATAGAGAGAGAAATCCACATTCCCATCCCTGAAAATCTGAATTCAAATGGTCCCCCGATGTTTCATTTCACAGTCAAATTCAGCCCACAGCCTAAAACACCAGCAATATTCGGGAATGAGAACAAGCCTTTACAAACCTTCTCATTTCAGCCATTTCATTGCTGATTCACAGAAGTATTTGACACTCAATGAATTAATTTTTAAAGTGCTCATCAATGTTGCAATGTTAGAAATACTGTAGGCCATTGGTGCACAGCAAGATCCCACAAGCAGCAGTGTGATTACAGCCGGCTACCCCTCTCTCCCCCTCTGATTCCCTCCATGTTTCCCTCACTCTCCTGCGTCTCTCTCCCTCCTGTTACTCTCATTCAGAGAGAGAGAGACAGAGAAATCCAGTCTCAGAACATCATTCACAATTCAATTGGCTGCTGCACATTTCATGTCACCCTCAAATTCACGGCACTGCCCAAATCACCAGCATTATTCAGGAATTATACCGGCTTCAAGCTCCGGACTTTAATTCCAGGCCATCGGGAGAGCTTTACACACAATGAATTCACTTCTAAAATGCAGTCACTGTTACAATGCAGGGAATTCTGCAGGCAAGCTGTGCACAGCAAGATCCCAGCAATGGAGTCACTTCAACATTCAGTTTACCACGGTTTTGCTTGTGGATTCCTTTCTCTGTCTCTCTCTGTCTTTCTCCATCTTTCTCTGCCTTCCCTCCATCGCCCACACTCTGCCTGTCTCTCTCTCTCTCTCTAACCTGCCACCTCCAGCTGTTTCTCTCATTCCCTCTTTTTCTCTCCATCTGTTTCTGCCTCAGTGTTGCAATGTAGGAATTGATGCAGGGAATGTATGCACAGCAGGATCCCACAATGTGATCATAGCCAGATATCCCATCACAGTCCTCCGAAAATGCTCAACTCCATCTTTAAACGTAAAACAAGTCTTTATACAGCTTCACGTTCAGCTCTTGTAACTGTTGTAAAATTCTTGTAAAAACACAGAAATCCACACTCAGACCCTCAGAAAGCTGAATTTTAAAGTGTCCTCATTGTTGTCATGTAGGAATTGCTGCAGGGAACTAGATGCACAGCAAGATCCCACAAGCTACAATGTGATAACAGCCAGATTTCAGTCCCCAGAAAGGGCGAAACGCCCTCTTTAAACTGGGAACAAGTAGCTGGTTGGAGAAGGAGAGTGTGAAGCAGAGACAGAGAAGAGAAAGCATGGGGGGAGATAGAGAAACAGGGAAAGAATGTGGAGACAGAGAGAAAGCTAACCTTAGACCTACAGTAAAATGAATTAAAATGGGCACCGTGCATCTTATTTAACTGTAAGCTTCCTAGCATTGCCCAAAACACCAGCAAACCTCACAGACAGGGCTGGAAGGAGCAAGTGGCAAATGGGAATCCCTCCTGGGGCTGTTCCTTTAACCCCAGGCTTTCAATCTGTATAAAACTCCAGGGCTTCAGTCCAATTTGTGCACAGCAAGATCCCAGAGGCAGCAATATAATATGCAGATTATCTGTTTTCAGTGATGTAAGTTTAGAGATCCCAGAGGGAGGGACATTCCTGCAGTTTGAAAATCTCAAACACCCCTCTCCCTGTCTTTCTCCTGCTCCCTCCCCAAACTCGTCCACATTTGTTTCTTTCTCTCTCGATCTGGGATTTAATCTGGATTGAAACGTCCGCTGAAATGTTTCTGTCACCGTTTAAAATAACCACACATCACATTCGAGTCATCGAGAGATACAGCACTAAAACAGGCCCTTTGGCCCAACGCTGACCATCAGCCACCCATTTATGCTAATCCTGCACTCATGCCATTTTTACCCCTCTCACATCCCCACCTTCCCTCAATTCTCCTACCACCTACCTATACGAGGGGCAATTTTTAAAATGTCCAATTTACCTATCAACCCGCAAGTCTTTGGCATGTGGCAGGAAACCAGAGTACCCGGAGGAAACCCACACAGAGAACTTGCAAACTCTGCACAGTTAGGACCCAGAACCCAACCTGGGTTGCTGGACCTGTGAGGCTGCGGTACTAACCACTTAGCCACTGTAGGAAAGTCCCTCCCTCTGCCATCCCTAAACTTACATCACTGAAAACAGATGATCTGCATATTATCATATTGCTGCCTGTGGGATCTTGCTGTGCACACATTGTGGCACGTATTGATTAATGGTTAAAATAGAGAAAGTGTGGGGGAGAGAAAAGCAGACGAGATGGAGAGAAAACACAGAGAAATCCACAATCTGACCCTCACGAAGCTGAATTTTAAAGTGTCCTCATTACTGTGCAGGAAATGCTGCTGGGCACTAGATGCACAGCAAGATCACACAAGCTGCAATGTGATAACAGCTACATTTCAGACTCCAGAAAGGGCGAAATTCCCTCTTTAAACTGGGAACAAGCTGCTGATTTTGTCTCTGCATTTCAAATAACAACAAATCACATTGCTGTGTGTGGCATGATTTTTATTTATTAAAGGTTTAATTGGAGAAGGAGAGTGTGAAACCGAGACAGAGAAGAGAAAGCATGGGGGGAGATAGAGACACAGGGAAAGAATGTGGAGACAGAGAGAAAGCTCAGACCTACAGTAAAATGAATTAAAATGGGCACCGTGCATCTTATTTCACTGTAAGCTTCCTAGCATTGTCCAAAACACCAGCAAACCTCACAGAGAGGGCTGGAAGGAGCAAGTGGCAAATGGGACTCCCTCCTGGGGCTGCTCCTTTAACCCCAGGCTTTCAATGTGTATAAAACTCCAGGAGACCCAATCTAACATGGGCGGCACAGTGGCGCAGTGGTTAGCAGCGCAGCCTCACAGCTCCAGCGACCCGGGTTCAATTCTGGGTACAGCCTGTGTGGAGTTTGCAAGTTCTCCCTGTGTCTGCGTGGGTTTTCTCCGGGTGCTGCGGTTTCCTGCCAAAAGACTTGCAGGTTGATGGGTAAATTGGCCATTATAAATTGCCCCTAGTATAGGTAGGTGGTAGGGATAGGTGGGGATGTGGTAGGAATATGGGATTAGTGTAGGATTAGTATAAATGGGTGGTTGATGGTCAGCACAGACTCGGTGGGCTGAAGGGCCTGTTTCAGTGCTGTATCTCTAAACTAAAAACTAAGCTAAACTATGAAATGGTTAACCCAGGGCCCCAGAGAGGAAATTAAACCTCAGGCTAATAAACAGAAACAACTCACATGAGCCCTTTGGGTGCAGCCTGTGGACAAGGCCTCAGTCCGTCCCCTCTGGAGGAAGCTCCTGTCCAAGGATTCCTCGTCCCAGACTTTCCCTCTTTTCATCTTCACGATGCAGTTTTCAGAAGGAAAATTCCTAAGGCAAGAGGGAGAGAGAGAAAACTGATGAAAAGGCATTGTTAAACAAAATAGCACAGCAAGAGCTCAGGAATTGCCCTCGGTTACAGCAACACCCAAATACAGACAAATCACAGTTAATAAACTGAAGGATAAAGGGTTTGAGACAGCAACCTCCACCTCTGTGTGTGTGTGTGTGTGTGTGTCTGTCTCTGTATCTCTCTCTGTCCCTATCTCATTTGCCCCCCAATCTCTCTCTCTCTCTCTGTGTCCAGATCTGTTTTTGTCCCTCTATCTCAAATGTAATGTTGACTGAAAATAGCTATGAAATATTTCTGTCTCACCATTTAAACCAACAACAAATCACACAGCTGTGTGTGTTTTTAACTATTAAAGGTTTAAATAGAGAGACAGAGGGAAAGAAAGCTGGAGAGAGACAGAGAGAGAAATGGAAACTCAGAACTTCAGTAAAATGAATTGTTTGAATCGGGAACATTTGACACTCAGTGAACTGTTTAAGTGTTCATCACTGTTGCAATGTTGGAAACACTGCATACCATTTGTGCACAGCAAGATCCCACAATTTCATTTCGCCCTCGAATTCACAGCACTGCCCAAAACACCAGCATCACTCGGGGATTATACCGGCTCCAAGCTCAGGACTTTAATTCTAGGCCTTCAGGAGAGCTTTACACACAATGAATTCACTTCTAAAATGCAGTCACTGTTACAATGCAGGGAATTCTGCAGGCAAGCTGCACACAGCAAGATCCCAGCAATGGTGACACTTCAACATTCAGTCGACCAAGGTTTTGAGTGTGGATTACTCTCTCTTTCTCTGCGTTTAACCTGCCACCTCCAGCTGTTTCTCTCTCTCCCTCTTTTTCTCTCCATCTGTTTCGGCCTCAGTGTTGTAATGTAGGAATTGATGCAGGGAATGTATGCACAGCAGGATCCCACAATGTGATACTAGCCAGATATCCCATCACAGTCCTCAGAAAATGCTAAACTCCATCTTTAAATGTATAACAAGCCTTTCTACAGCTTCATGTTCCCTTCAGGAGCAGTCGACACTCAATGAATTCATTTTTAAAGTGGTCCTCACTGTTGCAGGAAACCTGCAGGCAATCTGTGCACAGCAAGATCCCAGAGGCAGCAATATGACAATATGCAGGTAATCTGTTTTTAGTGATGTAAGTTTAGAGATCCCAGAGAGAGGAACATTCCTGTAGTTTGAGAATCTCAAACTCCCCTCTCCCTGTCTTTCTCTTGCTCCCTCCACCCTGCACCCCATCCACATCTGTTTCTTTTTCTCTCGATCTGGGATTAAATTTGGATTGAAACGTCCTCTGAAGTGTTTATGAGACCGTTTAAAATAACCACACGTCACATTGTGGCTCCTATTGATTAATGGTTAAAATAGAGAGAGTGCGGGGGGAGAGAAAAGCAGAGGAAGATGGAGAGAAAACACCGATAAATCCACACTCAGACCCTCAGGAAGCTGAATTTTAAAGTGTCCTCATTGTTGGAATGTAGGAAATGCTGCAGGGCACTAGATGCACAGCAAGATCCCACAAGCAGCAATGTGACAATCGCCAGATTTCCCCTCAGTCCCCAGAATGGGCGAAACTCCCTCTTTAAACTGGGAACGAGACCTTTGTGCAGAGCAAGATCCCACAAGCAGCAGGGTGATAACAACTGGCAACCCCTCTGATTCCCTCCATGTTTCCCTCACTCTCCTGCGTCTCTCTCCCTCCTGTTACTCTCATTCAGAGAGACAGATGGAGAGAGAGTCTTGCGAGGTGGGCCCTAGAGAGGAAATTGAACCTCGGGCTAATAAACAGACACAACTCACGTGGGCCCTTTGGGTGCAGCCTGTGGACAAGGCCTCAGTCCGTCCCCTCTGGAGGAAGCTCCTGTCCAAGGATTCCTCGTCCCAAACTTTCCCTCTTTTCACCTTCACGGTGCAGTTTTCAGAATGAAAATTCCTCAGGGGAAAGGAGAAAAAAATTGGATTAAAATACAAAGTGAGGAACTTTTTAAACAAAATAGCACAGCAAGAGCCCAGGGTTTCCCCTCTCAGTTACACAGACAATCAGCAATATTCAAATACAATCAAATCACAGTTGTAAACCAGATTGAGACAGAGGGAGCGCACACACCCACACACACACACAGATACACAGACACACACACTGAACCAGACTGGGGAATGTGTCCACTCTCTCCAGAGAGAGAGTGAAAGGTGGGTTTTATGACTGGAACTGAGATCTTCCTGCCCAGTTATATCCTGAGTGAGCTGTTTGCAAACTCCACCCCTTGAGCCTCTGACATGTTGGGCTGTCTCTCAATCTCCTGCCTCAGGAGCGGGGGAGGGGGCCTGTCCATTGATATGTTAATCCCAGGACAGGACCTTCCTGACTCTTCCAGTCCATTGATATGTTAATCCCAGGACAGGACCTTCCAGACTCTTCCAGTCCATTGATATGTTAATCCCAGGACAGGACCTTCCTGACTCTTCCAGTCCATTGATATGTTAATCCCAGGACAGCAATCCTTTCAGCCATCTCTTAGTTAATTTTAAACCTTTAATTCTTTCCCTGCAGTTTGAAAATATCATACACTGATCCAACCCTCCCCCCTAAAACCCTCACACTAAAGCCACAATACAGGACTGGGCAGATAATGGGGATTGTTACTGAGGTTGTGTTTGGGGATTTTTACTGACATCAGTGTTGAATTTTAAAGTATCTCCTCTTCCCTGACTTCGAAAGTCTCTCAGTGTTGTTGTTGTTGTGCTGACAGCTTTTTCAGTGTACAGTCCCTTTCAACTTTTAATAAAATCTGTGGCACACAAATAAATGTAAAGTTTCTCCTCCAAGATGTTTTGTCCTCCCTCTTCCATGGTCTCTCTCTGTCACTCCCTATCTCTCTCTCTGTCTCTCACAGGACTGGGCAGACACTGGGGATTGTTACTGAGGTTCTGTCGGTCATTTTTACTGACATCAGTGTGGAATGTAAAATCTGTGTCTGTCTGTGTGTGTCTGTGTCTGTGTCTGTGTGTCTGTGTCTGTGTGTCTGTGTGTCTGTGTGTGTCTGTCTGTGTGTGTCTGTCTGTGTGTCTGTGTCTGTCTGTGTGAGTGAGAGAGAATATCAGGGTCACCTCACTCCTTCTCTATCTCTCCTCCTCTCTCTGTTTCTCCCTCTATCTCTGTCTCTCCCTCTCTCTCAGTCAGCCTCTCTCATAGAAAGATAGATGCTGTATCTCTAAAACTAAAAACTAAACTAAAACAAGATCAGGAGCAGGCCATTCGGCCCCTCGGGTCTGCACTGCCATTCAATAAAGATCATGACCGATGGTCTAATTCAGTTCCCTGTTCCCACTTTCTCCCCCTAGCCCTTTATCCCTTTGACATTAAGAAATATATCTTTCTCCTTCTTGAATATATTTAATAACTTGGCCTCCACTGCCTTCTGTGGGTGAGATTTCACAGGTACCCCACCCTCTTCCCCATCTCACTCTCCCTCGCCCCCCTCTCTCTCCCTCGCCCCCCTCTCTCTCCCTCGCCCCCCCTCTCTCTCCCTCGCCCCCCCCTCTCTCTCCCTCGCCCCCCCTCTCTCTCCCTCGCCCCCCTCTCTCTCCCTCGCCCCCCCTCTCTCTCCCTCGCCCCCCCTCTCTCTCCCTCGCCCCCCCTCTCTCTCCCTCGCCCCCCCTCTCTCTCCCTCACCCCCCCCTCTCTCTCCCTCGCCCCCCCTCTCTCTCCCTCGCCCCCCCTCTCTCTCCCTCGCCCCCCCTCTCTCTCCCTCGCCCCCCCCTCTCTCTCCCTCGCATCCCCTCTCTCTCCCTCGCATCCCCTCTCTCTCCCTCGCATCCCCTCTCTCTCCCTCGCATCCCCTCTCTCTCCCTCGCATCCCCTCTCTCTCCCTCGCCCCCTCTCTCTCCCTCTCCCCCCTCTCTCTCCCTCTCCCCCCTCTATCTCCCTCGCCCCCCTCTATCTCTCTCCCTCTCCCCCCTCTATCTCTCTCCCTCTCCCCCCCATCTCTCTCCCTCTCCCCCCCATCTCTCTCCCTCTCCCCCCATCTCTCTCCCTCTCCCCCCATCTCTCTCCCTCTCCCCCCTATCTCTCTCCCTCTCCCCCCCATCTCTCTCCCTCTCCCCCCTCTATCTATCTCCCTCTCCCCCCTCTATCTATCTCCCTCTCCCCCCTCTATCTATCTCCCTCTCCCCCCTCTATCTATCTCCCTCTCCCCCCTCTATCTATCTCTCTCTCCCCCCTCTGTCTATCTCCCTCTCCCCCCTCTATGTCTCTCGCTCTCCCCCCTCTATCTATCTCCCTCTCCCCCCTCTATGTCTCTCGCTCTCTGTCCCTCCACCTGTCTCTCCCTCTCTGTCACTCCCCCACTCCCCTTCTATCTCTGCCTCTCTCTCTGTCTCTCTCTCTGTCCCTCCATCTGTCTTTCCCTGTCTGTTTCTCCCTCTCTCTCCTTCCATCTCTGCCTCTCTCTCTGTCTCTCTCTCTGTCCCTCCATCTGTCTTTCCCTCTCTGTTTCTCCTTCTCTCTGTGTCTCTCTCTCTGTCTTTCAATCTGTTGTTCCCTCTCTGGCTCTCCCTCTCTCTCCTTCTCTCTCTGTCTCTCTCTCTCTCTGTCTCTCCATCTATCTTCCCCACCCCCGTCACTCCCTCTCTCTCCTTCTATCTCTGTCTCTGCCACTCTCTCTGTCTATCTCTCTGTCCCTCCATCTGTCGTTCCCTCTTTGTCTCTCCGTCTTTCTCCTTCTATCTCTGTCTCTGTCTCTCTCTCTGTCCCTCCATCTGTCTTTCCCTCTCTGTCTCTCCTTCTATCTCTGTCTCTCTCTCTCTGTCTCTCCATCTGCCTTTCCCTCTCTGCCTCTTCCTCTCTCTACTTCTCTTTCTGTCTCTGCCTCTCTCTCTATCTCTCTCTCTATCCCTCCATCTGTCCTTCCCTCCCTGTCACTCCATCTCTCTCCTTCTCTCTCTGTCCCTCACTTTGTCCCTCCATCTGTCTTTCTCTTCCTGACACTCCCTCTCTCTGCTTCTCTCTCTGTCTGTCTCTCTGTCTTTCCATCTGTCTTTCCCTCCCTGTCACTCCCTCTCCTTCCCTCGCCTCCTCTCCTTCCCTCGCCCCCTCTCTCTCTGCCTCGCCCCCTCTCTCTCTGCCTTGCCCCCCCTCTCTCTGCCTCGCCCCCTCTCTCTCTCCCTCGCCCCCTCTCTCTCTCCCTCTCCCCCCTATCTCTCTCCCTCTCCCCCCTATCTCTCTCCCTCTCCCCCTCTATCTATCTCTCTCCCTCTCCCCCCTCTATCTATCTCTCTCTCTCCCCTCTATCTATCTCTCTCTCTCCCCCTCTATCTATCTCTCTCTCTCCCCTCTATCTATCTTTCTCTCTCCCCTCTATCTATCTCTCTCTCCCCCCTCTATCTATCTCTCTTTCCCCCCTCTATCTATCTCTCTCTCCCCCCTCTATCTATCTCCCTCTCCCCCCTCTATCTATCTCCCTCTCCCCCCTCTATCCAGCTCTCTCTCCCCCCTCTATCGAGCTCTCTCTCCCCCCTCTATCGAGCTCTCTCTCCCCCCTCTATCTATCTCTCTCTCCCCCCTCTCTCTATCTCTCTCTCCCCCCTCTATCTATCTCTCTCTCCCCCCTCTATCTATCTCTCTCTCCCCCCCTCTCTCTATCTCCCTCTCCCCCCTCTCTCTATCTCTCTCTCCCCCCTCTATCTATCTCTCTCTCCCCCCTCTATCTATCTCTCTCTCCCCCTCTATCTATCTCTCTCTCCCCCTCTATCTATCTCTCTCTCCCCCCTCTATCTCCCTCTCCCCCTCTATCTATCTCCCTCTCCCTCCTCTATCTCTCTCTCTCTCTCTCTCTCTCCCCCTCTAACTCTCTCTCTCTCCCCTTGTATCTTTCCCTCCCCCCTCTATCTCTCTTTCTCTCCCCCATCTCTCTCTCGTTGTGTTTCTCTATCACTGTCTCTGTCTCTCTCTCTCTCACTGCCACTCCCTCTCTCTCTGTTTCCCTCTCTGTGTCTCTATCTCTCTCGTTCTGTCTGTCTCTCTCTCTCTCTCTCTGTTACTCTCTCTCTCTGTCTCTCCATCTGTCTTTCCCTCTCTGTCTCTCCCACTCTCTCCTTCTCTCTGTCTTTCTCTCTCTGTCTCTCCGTCAGTCGAGCCCCCCCCCACCTCCCATCACTCCCCCTCTCTCTTTCTGTCTCTCCCTCTCTGTCCCTCCATCTGTCTTTCCCCCCATCATTCCCTCTCTCTCATTCTATCTCTGTCTCTGCCCCTTTCTCTGTCTCTCTCTCCGTCCCTCCATCTGTCCTTCCCACCCTGTCACTCCATCTCTCTCCTTCTCTCTCTGTCTCTCACTTTGTCCCTCCATCTGTCTTTCCCTCCCTGACACTCCCTCTCTCCTTCTATCTCTGTCTCGCTCTCTGTTCCTCCATTTCTCCTTCCCTCTCTGTCACTCCCCCTCTCTCCTTCTATCTCTGTCTCTGCCACTCTCTCTATCTCTCTCTCTGTCCCTCCATCCATCTTTCCCTCTCTGTCTCTCCGTCCCTCTCCTTCTATCTCTGTCTCTGCCTCTCTCTATGTCTCTCGCTCTCTGTCCCTCCACCTGTCTCTCCCTCTCTGTCACTCCCCCACTCCCCTTCTATCTCTGCCTCTCTCTCTGTCTCTCTCTCTGTCCCTCCATCTGTCTTTCCCTGTCTGTTTCTCCCTCTCTCTCCTTCCATCTCTGTCTCTCTCTCTCTCTGTCCCTCCATCTGTCTTTCCCTCTCGGTTTCTCCTTCTCTCTGTGTCTCTCTCTCTGTCTTTCAATCTGTTGTTCCCTCTCTGTCTCTCCCTCTCTCTCCTTCTCTCTCTGTCTCTCTCTCTCTGTCTCTGCATCTATCTTCCCCACCCCCGTCACTCCCTCTCTCTCCTTCTATCTCTGTCTCTGCCACTCTCTCTGTCTATCTCTCTGTCCCTCCATCTGTCTTTCCCTCTCTGTCACTCCATCTCTCTCCTCTCTCTGTCTCTCACTTTGGCCCTCCATCTGTCTTTCCCTTCCTGACACTCCCTCTCTCTGCTTCTCTCTCTGTCTGTCTCTCCGTCTTTCTCCTTCTATCTCTGTCTCTGTCTCTCTCTCTGTCCCTCCATCTGCCTTTCCCTCTCTGTCTCTTCCTCTCTCTACTTCTCTTTCTGTCTCTGCCTCTCTCTCTATCTCTCTCTCTATCCCTCCATCTGTCCTTCCCTCCCTGTCACTCCATCTCTCTCCTTCTCTCTCTGTCCCTCACTTTGGCCCTCCATCTGTCTTTCCCTTCCTGACACTCCCTCTCTCTGCTTCTCTCTCTGTCTGTCTCTGTCTTTCCATCTGTCTTTCCCTCCCTGTCACTCCCTCTCCTTCCCTCGCCTCCTCTCCTTCCCTCGCCTCCTCTCCTTCCCTCGCCTCCTCTCCTTCCCTCGCCCCCTCTCTCTCTCCCTCGCCCCCTCTCTCTCTCCCTCGCCCCCTCTCTCTCTCCCTCGCCCCCTCTCTCTCTCCCTCGCCCCCTCTCTCCCTCCCACGCCCCCTCTCTCTCTCCCACGCCCCCTCCCTCTCTCTCTCTCCCTCTCCCCCTCTATCTCTCTCTCTCACCCCCCTCTATCTCTCTCTCTCACCCCCCTCTATCTCTCTCTCTCACCCCCCTCTATCTCTCTCTCTCACCCCCCTCTATCTCTCTCTCTCTCCCCCTCTATCTCTCTCTCTCTCCCCCTCTCTCTCTCTCTCCCCCCTCTATCTCTCTCTCTCTCTCCCCCCTCTATCTCTCTCTCTCTCTCTCCCCCTCTATCTCTCTCTCTCTCCCCCTGTATCTTTCCCTCCCACCTCTCTCTCTCTCTTTCTTTCCCCCCGACAACTCTCTCTCCCCCATCTCACTCTCTCGTTGTGTTTCTCTATCACTGTCTCTGTCTCTCTCTCTCACTGCCACTCCCTCTCTCTCTGTTTCCCTCTCTGTGTCTCTATCTCTCTATTTCTGCCTCTTCCTCTCTGTCTCTCTCACTGTCCCTCCATCTGTCTTTCCCTCCGTCACTCCATCTCTCTCCTTCTCTCAGTCCCTCCATCTGTCTTTCCCTCTCTTTCACTCCCTCTCTCTGCTTCTATCTCTGTCTCTCCCTCTCTTTCTTTGTCTCTGTCCATAACTCTGTCTGTGTCTCTATGACACCATTTCTCCCTTTCTCTTTCCCCCACTCTCTTTCTTTTCATCTCACCCTTCCTCCCTCGATCCCAGGACAACAATGGCTTCAAACATTTCTCCTTCTTTCTTTATCCCTCCCTCTCTGTCCCACTCTCTCCTTCTATCTCAGTCTCTGCCTCTCTCTCTGTCTCTCTCTGTCCCTCCACCTGTCGTTCCCTCTCTGTAACTCCCTCTCCCTCCTTCAATCTCTGTCTCTCTCTCTATCCCTCCATCTGTCTTTCCCTCTCTGTCTCTCCCTCTCTCTCCTATCTCTGTCTCTCTCTCTGTCCGTCCATCTATCTTTCCCTCCCTGTCACTCCCTCTCTCTCCTTCTATCTCAGCCTCTCTCTCGCTCTCTGTCCCTCCGTCTGTCTTTCCCTCCCTGACACTCACTCTCTCTCCTTCCATCTCTGACTCCCTCTCTCTCTGTCTCTCCATCTGTCTTTCTGTCTCTGTCTCTCCCACTCTCTCCTTCTCTCTCTGTCTTTCTCTCTCTGTCTCTCCGTCAGTCTCCACCCCCCCCCCCAACCCCCGTCACTCCCTCTCTCTCTTTCTGGCTCTGTCGCTCTCTCTCTATCCCTCCATCTGTTCTTCCCACCCTGTCACTCCATCTCTCACTCTGCCCATCCATCTGTCTTTCCCTCTCTGTCACACCCTCTCCCTCCTTCTCTCTCTGTCTCTCACTCTGTCCCTCCATCTGTCTTTCCCTCTCTGTCACACTCTCTCTCTCCTTCTCTCTCTGTCTCTACCTCTCTGTCCGTCCATCTGTCTTTCCCTCTCTGTCACACCCTCTCCCTCCTTCTCTCTCTGTCTCTCACTCTGTCCCTCCATCTGTCTTTCCCTCTCTGTCACACTCTCTCTCTCCTTCTCTCTCTGTCTCTACCTCTCTGTCCGTCCATCTGTCTTTCCCTCCCTGACACTCCCTCTCTCTCCCTCTATCTCTGCCTCTCTCGCTGTCTCTCCATCTGTCTTTCCCTCCCTGTCACTCCCTCTGTCTCCTATCTCTGCCTCTGTCTCTCTCTCTCTCTGTCTCTCACTCTGTCCCTCCATCTGTCTTTCCCTCTCTGTCACACTCTCTCTCTCTCCTTCTCTCTCTGTCTCTCTCTCTCTCTGTCTCTCCATCTGTCTTTCCCTCCCTGTCACTCCCTCGCTCCCCTTCTATCTCTGCCTCTCTCTCTGTCTCTCTCTCTCTCTGTCTCTCTCTCCGTCCCTCCATCTGTCTTTCCCTCTCTGTCTCTCCGTCTTTCTCCTTCTATCTCTGTCTCTTCATCTGTCGTTCCCTCTCTGTCTCTCGCTCTCTCTCTGCCTCTCTCTCTCTGTCCCTCTCTCTGTCCCTCCATCTGTCTTTCCATCTCTGTCTCTCCGTCTTTCTCCTTCTATCTCTGTCTCTCCATCTGTCGCTCTCTCTCTGTCTCTGGCTCTCTCTCTGTCTCTGACTCTCTCTCTGTCTCTGGCTCTCTCTCTGTCTCTCGCTCTCTCTCTGTCTCTCGCTCTCTCTCTAAATCTGCCTCTCTCTCTGTCCCTCCATCTGTCTTTCCCTCTCTGTCTCTCCCTCTCTCTCCTTCTATCTCTGTCTCTCTCTCTCTCTGTCCCTCCATCTGTCTTTCCATCTCTGTCTCTCCGTCTTTCTCCTTCTATCTCTGTCTCTCCATCTGTCGCGCTCTCTCTGTCTCTGGCTCTCTCTCTGTCTCTGGCTCTCTCTCTGTCTCTGGCTCTCTCTCTGTCTCTGGCTCTCTCTCTGTCTCTCGCTCTCTCTCTAAATCTGCCTCTCTCTGACTCTGCCTCTCTCTCTGTCCCTCCATCTGTCTTTCCCTCTCTGTCTCTCCCTCTCTCTCCTTCTATCTCTGTCTCTCTCTCTCTTTGTCCCTCCATCTGTCTTTCTCTCTCTTTCACTCCCTCTCTCTCCTTCTATCTCTGTCTCTGCCACTCTCTCTATCTATCTCTCTGTCCCTCCATCTGTCTTTCCCTCTCTGCCACTTCCTCTCTCTCCTTCTATCTCTGTCTCTCTCTCTGTTCCTCCATCTGTCTTTCCCTCTCTGTCACTCCCGCTCTCTCCTTCTATCTCTGTCTCTCCATCAGTCGTTCCCTCTCTGTCTCTCGCTCTCTCTCTGCCTCTCTCTCTCTGTCCCTCTCTCTGTCCCTCTCTCTGTCCCTCCATCTGTCTTTCCATCTCTGTCTCTCCGTCTTTCTCCTTCTATCTCTGTCTCTCCATCTGTCGCTCTCTCTCTGTCTCTGGCTCTCTCTCTGTCTCTGACTCTCTCTCTGTCTCTGACTCTCTCTCTGTCTCTGACTCTCTCTCTGTCTCTGGCTCTCTCTCTGTCTCTCGCTCTCTCTCTAAATCTGCCTCTCTCTGACTCTGCCTCTCTCTCTGTCCCTCCATCTGTCTTTCCCTCTCTGTCTCTCCCTCTCTCTCCTTCTATCTCTGTCTCTCTCTCTCTCTCTGTCCCTCCATCTGTCTTTCTCTCTCTTTCACTCCCTCTCTCTCCTTCTTTCTCTGTCTCTGCCACTCTCTCTATCTATCTCTCTGTCCCTCCATCTGTCTTTCCCTCTCTGCCACTTCCTCTCTCTCCTTCTATCTCTGTCTCTCTCTCTGTTCCTCCATCTGTCTTTCCCTCTCTGTCACTCCCGCTCTCTCCTTCTATCTCGGTCTCTCCATCTGTCTCTCCCTGTCTCTCTGTCTCTCCCTCTCTCTCTGTCTCTCCCTCTCTCTGAATCTGCCTCTCTCTCTGTCCCTCCATCTGTCATTCCCTCTCTGGCACTTCCGCTCTCTCCTTCTATCTCTGTCTTTCTCTCTGTTCCTCCATCTGTCTTTCCCTCTCTGTCACTCCCGCTCTCTCCTTCTATCTCTGTCTCTCTCTCTCTGTCCCTCCATCTGTCTTCCCCACCGTGACTCCCTCTCGCTCCTTCTATCTGTCTCTCCTTCTCCCTCTGCCTCTCTCTCTGTCCCTCCATCTGTCATTCCCTCTCTGGCACTTCCTCTCTCTCCTTCTATCTCTGTCTCTCTCTCTGTTCCTCCATCTGTCTTTCCCTCTCTGTCACTCCCGCTCTCTCCTTCTATCTCGGTCTCTCTCTCTCTGTCCCTCCATCTGTCTTCCCCACCGTGACTCCCTCTCGCTCCTTCTATCTGTCTCTCCTTCTCCCTCTGTCTCTCTCTCTGTCCCTCCATCTGTCTTTCCCTCTCTGTGTCTCCCTCTCTCTCCTTCTATCTCTGTCTCTCTCTCTCTGTCCCTCCATCTGTCTTTCCCTCTCTGTCACTCCCTCTCTCTCCTTCTATCTCTGTCTCTCTCTCGGTTCTTCCATTTTTCCTTCCCTCCCTGTCACTCCCTCTCTCTCCTTCTATCTCTGTCTCTGCCTCTCTCTCTGTCCCTCCATCTGTCTTTCCATCTCTGTCTCTCTGTCTTTCTCCTTCTGTCTCTGTCTCTGACTCTCTCTCTGTCTCTCTCTCTGTCCCTCCATCCGTCTTTCCCTCTCTGTCTCTCCCTCTCTCTTCTTCTATCTCTGTCTCTCTCTCTCTGTCCCTCCATCTCTTTCCCTCTCTGTCACTCCCTCTCTCTCCTTCTATCTCTGTCTCTGCCACTCTCTCTGTCCCTCTCTCTGTCCCTCCATCTGTCTTTCCCTCTCTGTCTCTCCCTCTCTTCTTCTCTCTCTGTCTCTCTCTCTCTGTCCCTCCATCTGTCTTTCCCTCTCTATCTCTCCGTCGCTCTCCTTCTATCTCTGTCTTTCTCCCTGTCTCTCCATCTGCCTTTCCATCCCTATCATTCTCTCTCTCTCTCCTTCCATCTCTGCCTCACTCTCTCTGTCTCTCCATCTGTCTTTCCCTCTCTGTGTCTCCCTCTCTCTCCTTCTATCTCTGTCTCTCTCTCTCTGTCCCTCCATCTGTCTTTCCCTCTCTGTCACTCCCTCTCTCTCCTTCTATCTCTGTCTCTCACTCTCTCTGTCTCTCCATCTGTCTTTCCCTCTCTGTCTCTCCATCTCTCTCCTTCTATCTCTGTCTCTCTCTCTCTGTCTCTCCCTTTCTCTCCTTCTATCTCTGTCTCTGCCTCTCTCTCAGTCTCTCCCTCTGTCCCTCCATCTGTCTTTCCCTCTCTGTCACTCCCTCTCTCTCTTTCTATCTCTGTCTCTCTCTATCCCTCCATCGGTCCTTCCCTCCCTGTTACTCCATTTCTCTCCTTCTATCTCTGTCTCTCTCTCTCTCTCTGTCCCTCCACCTGTCTTTCCCTCTCTGTCTCTCCCTCTCTCTTCTTCCATCTCTGTCTTTCTCCCTGTCTCTCCATCTGTCTTTCCATCCCTATCATTCTCTCTCTCTCTCCTTCCATCTCTGCCTCCCTCTCTCTGTCTCTCCATCTGTCTTTCCATCTCTGTCTCCCTCTCTCTACGTCTCTCACTCTCTGTCTCTCCATCTGTCTTGCCCCGCCGCCCTCACCCCCCGTCACTCCCTATCTCTCCTTCTATCTCTGTCTCTGCCTCTCTCTCAGTCTCTCCCTCTCTCCCTCCATCTGTCTTTCCCTCTCTGTCTCTCCCTGTCTCTCCTTCTATCTCTGTCTCTCTCTCTCTCTGTCTCTCCATCTGTCTTTCCCTCTCTGTCTCTCCATCTCTCTCCTTCTATCTCTGTCTCTCTCTCTCTGTCTCTCCCCCTCTCTCCCTCTCTCCCTCTCTCTCCCTCTCTCTCCCTCTCTCCCTCTCTCTCCCTCTCTCTCTCCCTCTCTCTCTCCCTCTCTCTCTCCCTCTCTCTCTCCCCGTCTCTCACTCTGTCTCTCTCTCTGTTCCTCCATCTGTCTTTCCCTCTCTGTCACTCCCTCTCTCTCCTTCTATCTCTGTCTCCCTCTCTGTTCCTCCATCTGTCTTTCCCTCTCTGTCACTCCAGCTCTCTCCTTCTATCTCGGTCTCTCTCTCTCTCTCCGTCCCTCCATCTCTCTCCTTCTGTCTCTGTCTCTCCTTCTCCCTCTGTTTCTCACTCTGTCCCTCCATCTGTCTTTCCTTTCCTGACACTCCCTGTCTCTGCTTCTATCTCTGTATCTCTCTCTGTCTCTCTCTCTGTCTCTCTCTCTGTCTCTCTCTCTGTCTCTCTCTCTGTCTCACCATCTGTCTTTCCCTCCCAGTCTCTCCCTCTCTCTCCTTCTCTCTCCCTCTCTCTCCTTCTCTCTCTCTCCGTCTCTCTCTCCGTCTCTCTCTCCGTCTCTCTCTCCGTCTCTCTCTCCGTCTCTCTCTCTGTCTCACCATCTGTCTTTCCCTCCCAGTCTCTCCCTCTCTCTCCTTCTCTCTCTGTCTCTCTCCTTCTCTCTCTCTCCGTCTCTCTCCGTCTCTCTCTCCGTCTCTCTCTCCGTCTCTCTCTCCGTCTCTCTCTCCGTCTCTCTCTCCGTCTCTCTCTCTGACCCTCCATCTGTCTTTCCCTTTCTGTCACTCCCTGCCTCTCCTTCTATCTCTGTATCTCTCTCTGTCCCTCCATCTGTCTTTCCCTCTCTGTCTCTCCCTCTCTCTCCTTCTATATCTGTCTCTCTCTCTGTCTCTCTCTCTGTCTCTCCATCTGTCTTTCCCTCCCTGTCTCTCCCTCTCTCTCCTTCTCTCTCTGTCTCTGCCTCTCTCTCTGACCCTCCATCTGTCTTTCCATCTCTGTCACTCCCTGCCTCTCCTATCTCTGCTATCACTGACACTAGGAGAGAGACAGAGGGACGGAGGGTTAGATATGAAGGCATAGAGAGGGCTGTAGAGAGGGACAAACTTGGAGAGAGAGAGAGAGATTGTTGAGTTGGATGAAGAGGATAATGTAAGATATATTAATTTGATTCAATCCTTCACTGCTGTGTGCGCAAACATATTTGTGATAGGTATGGAGAGAAAAAAAACATCGGGAGAGGGAGGAATGTAGATGAAGTTGGGGCCCAGGCGGACACTTTTGATGATCCAGAAGGAATTGCCTCCATTTTAAATATTCCGCCAGCTATTCCACTGTGGGAACCATCACACCCTCATGATATTGTTTGTGGAAATTTCATGCTGGCTTATTGGTTAATTTTTAAACCTGTGATTGATAGATTCTTGTGAACCAAAGGTATTAAGAGATAAGGGGCAAAGGCAGGATATATGGTGTAAGTTTGATCACAGATCAGCCATGATCTCATTGAATGCAGGAACAGAGTTGTGGGGTTAAATTGCATCCTCCTCTTCCAATATCCCCTGTTAAATATCCTTCTTTCTCTGTCAGTCACCCTGTCAGTCTATGTCTCTCTGTTTCTCTCTTTCTGTCTGTCTGTCTGTCTCTGTTTCGGACAGTGTCTCGTGAGATTCACTCTGTACCCACCCCATGATGTTCCTGCCCTCAGAATGTGTGATGTGACAGCATCAAGGGAAATTTACTCTGTGTCAAACCCAACATTGTGCTTGGCTTGGAAATGTTTAATGGGACAGTGTAACTGGAGCTTTACTGTGTATCCCTGGAATTTAGAAGGTTATGGGGTGATTTGATGAAGGTTTACAAAATAATAAGGGAAACTGAGAGGGTGGACGTGGAGTAAATATTCCCACTGGCTGCGGAGTCAGGAACTTGGGGCATAGTCTAAAAATATAAACAGTGGCCACATTGACTTCATCCCATCGTGTCGTATGTACATTCTGACATATAGCAGGTATAGCAGCACATATATAACAGGATAGCAGGTATAACTGTAGTCATAGTATTCAGCTGCAATTTTTTACCATTCAAGTAATAATCCTTTTTACTGTTACTCCTACCAAAATGAATGACTTCACATTTATTTACATTGTCTTCCATCTGCCAGACCTTTGCCCACTCACTCAATGTATCTATGTTCCTCTGCAAAGTTTCAGTCATCTGCACACTTTGCTCTGCCACTCATCTTAATGTCATCTGCAAACTTTGACACCCGACAAGTGGTCCCCAACTCCAAATCATCTATATAAATTGTAAATAATTGCGGTCCCAACACCGATCCCTGAGGCACACCACTAGTGACTGATTGCCAACCAGAATAGCACTCATTTATCCCCACTCTCTGCTTCCTGTTAGTCTCTGTGTGCGTGTGTGTGTCTCTGTGTGCGTGTGTGTGTCTCTGTGTGCGTGTGTGTGTCTGTGTGCGTGTGTGTTTCTCTGTGTGTGGTTGTGTGTCTGGCTGTCTGTGTCTATGCCTGTTTCTCGCTCCTCTCTCAGAACCTCAGTAAAACTCCACATACATCCAATTTGCTATTTTAATTTGGCTGCTTTTGGTGATACCACAACTGCAGAGGGTGCACTTCCTTCTGCAGGCTGGTAGGAAACCCATATCCCGCTCTTTAACGGCATATTCCGTCTGCTTTGTATACTAAATTGATTAATCCCTAATAATTGATCAAATCTGACATTGATTACTGTTTGAAAGTCTCAAGGTTTACTTTCCTCCCAGGGCTGATTAAAAGTTAGAGTTTACCTCAGTGTTTTGGAAATATCAAACCCTGATCCGAAACCCAGTAAAGTATTTTATATGATGGGACGTTGCAAATGTTGTTCTACTCAGTACGCACGGTACCTTCATGTTGTAATAAGATGCTATAATCTCTATTCAGATAACTCTCATGACACAGGGGCAAAATTTCACTGGGTCAACATTCTGACCAAACACTGAAACATTACAGAAAGCGAGGCTCACAAATTCAACACAAGTTTCCTATTCTGAGTCTCGCTGGTCTGTTCTGATTTTCTGTTGGGTGACATCAGCCTAGATTTTGTGTTCAGACCTGAACCCACAAACATATAACTCAGAGGCAGGATTATTACCCACTGAGCTACAGCTTGCTCCAATGTTCCCAGAAAATTTAGTTGTTGTGCACGGCAAGTTTTTTTAGTCCCATGTGCAGTCCCTTTAAATTTTTAAGAATCTTCGAAGACGTGTGTTATTTATCACGGAACAGGACCTGCGTGGCACCTTCCAGGCTGCTGCACACAGCTTTGCAGGAACACTGACCGACACTCTCCATCCCAATCTCTTCCTCTCTGGTAATCTCTCCCCATTGCTATCCTTCCCTCTCCCTGTTCTTCCCTCTCTATATCTATCCCTGTCTTTCTCACTGTTACTCTCTCCATCTGGATGGAGGAGGAGAAAGAGAGGCATATATAGAGGCAGCTTTACTCGGTATCTAACCCCACACTGTACCTGTCCTGCGAGTGTTTTATAGAACAGAGAGGACAGAGATTTGCTCTGTAGATAACTCCATTCTGTACTTGGCTTGGCAGCATTTGAAGGGACAGTTTAGATGGAGCTTTACTCTGTATCCCTGGAATTTTGAAGCGTAAGGGGTGTTTAGTTTAGTTTAGAGATACAGCACTGAAACAGACCCTTCGACCCACCGAGTCTGTGCCGACCATCAACCACCCATTTATGCTAATCCTGCACTAATTCCATATTCCTACCACATCCCCACCTGTCCCCATATTTCCCTACTACCTACCTATACTAGGGGCAATTGCTAATGGCCAATTTACCTATCAACCTGCAAGTCTTTGGCATGTGGGAGGAAACCGGAGCACCCGGAGGAAACCAACGCAGACACAGGGAGAACTTGCAAACTCCACACAGGTAGTACCCAGAATTGAACCCGGGTCGCTGGAGTTGTGAGACTGCGGTGCTAACCACTGCACCACTGTGCCGGGTGAATTGATCAAAGTTTACAAGACAATACTGGAAACTGATGGGGTGGATAGAGAGAAACTCTTCTCACTGGTTGGAGCAGTCTCGGATGAGGGGAACAGTTGAAAAATCGAACATTAGTCCAAGACCCTTTCAAGGGTGAAATTTATTGACACTTGTACACACAAAGGATGGTAGAATTTTGGAATTGTCTTCCACAAATGACCCCTTCCTATCTCTGCAATCTCCTCCAGCTCCACAATCCACCAATATCTGCGATCCTCTAATTCTGGCCTCTTGAACATCCCCAATTTGAATCGTTCCACCATTGGTGGCCGTGCCTTCAAGCTGCCAAGGCCCTAACTCTGGAATTCCTTTCCCAAACCTCTCCATCTCACTAACTCTCTTTCCTCTTTGAAGATTCTCCCTCAAACCAACCTCTGAGCAAGTTTTTGGTCATCTGGTCTAATATCTCCTGAAGTGACTCGGTGTCAAATTTTTATTTTCTTGATTCATTTGTTGGATGTGTGCGTTAGTGGCCAGGAAAGCATTTATTGCCCATTCATAATTGCCCTTGAGAAGGTGGTGTTGAACCTCCTTCTTGAACCGCTGCAGTCCATGTGGGGTAGGTACACCCACAGTGCTGTTAGGAAGGGAGATCCAGGATTTTGACCCAGTCACAGTGAAGGAGCAGCGATATAGTTCCAAGTCAGGATGGTGTGTGACTTAAGGGAAACTTGCAGGTGGTGGTGTTTCCATACGTGTTTCCTGTTTCTTTGCTCTCTCTCCCCCTCCTTCTTTCTAGACCTCCCTGTCCTCCTGTCCCTCTGTGTTATGAGAACCTAAGAACAGAAGGAAGTGGGTGCAGGAACAGAGAGACCTGGGGATGTCTGTGCACAAATTGAAGGTGGCAGAGCTAGTTGAGAAAGTGGAAATTTCATGCTGGCTTATCGGTTAATTTTTAAATCTGGGATTGATATAGTCTTGTTAACCAAAGGTTTAAAGAGATAAGGGGCAAAGGCAGGGTATATGGTGTAAGTTAGATCACAGATCAGCCATGATCTCATTGAATGCTGGAACAGGGTTGAGGGGTTAAATTGCCTCCTCCTCTTCCTATGTCCGATGTTAAATATCCTTATTTCTTTCACTCTCAGTCACTCTGTCTGTCTGTGTCTCCCTGTTTCTCTCTCTCTCTTTCTATCTCTCTCTCTGTCGGTTTCGGACAGTGTCGAGTGAGATTCTCTCTGTATCCACCCCATGATGTTCCTGACTGTTGGATGGGACAGTGTAGAAGGAGCATTACTCTGTATCTAATCCATGCTGTACCTGTCTGGGGAATTTTGATGGGAGAGTGCAAACAGAGAGGTCTGGGACCAGGGTCCTCATGGGGAGGACTTAATGGTGCCTCCTAATTGACCAGTTAGCAATATTCGTGCTCCATGGATGAAAGGGGCAGTGGCTGAGTGGATACGACATTGGCTGAGAGAGTGGACAATGGTTGTTTGAGACTGGAGGGAGGTATACAGTGGAGGATCATATTAGGACCACTGCTCTTTTAGATATATACTGATGACTTGGACTTGTGTTTACAGGGCATTACTTCAATGTTTGCCAATGTTTGTGACATCTGCAAAGTAATAAACAGGGAAGGGACTAGTAGCAGACTTCAGGAGGAGAGGCGCAATCTGGTGAAATGGAACACACAAGAATACGAAACCCCCAACACCGGATTGGACAGAACATGGGAATATTTTATGAAGGGTCTGTTGGTTGATTTTTACTGATGTGTAGATTGTGCAGTCTCTGTGTGTCGGTTTGTGTGTGTATCAGTGTCTGTATCTGTGTGTGTGTCTCTGCTTCTGCTGCGTTTCACCCGGTCTCAGTTTGTACTGCACAAGACCACTTCTCTGTTTATATACAATAGGCCCTGTCTTTACTCTGTATCTAACGCCATGCTGCGCCTGCCCTGGGAGTGTGTGATGGGACAGTGCAGAGGGAAATTTACTCTGTGTCTAACCGCACACTGTTCTTGGCTTGAGATTGTTTAATGGGACAGTGTAGATGGAGCTTTACTCTGTATCCCTGGAATTTAGAAGATTAAGGGGTGATTTGATGATAATTTTCAGAAAAATAAGGGAAACTGATCGGGGAGACAGAGAGAAACGATTCCCACTGGCCGCGGAGTCTAGAACTTGTGGACATAGTCTAAAAATCTAAACATAGTCTAAAACCATTCAGGAGTGAAATGAAGAAACACCTCAACACACCATGTGTGGTATCAGTTTGGAACTCTCTTCCACAAAGAGCAATTGATGCTGAGACACTTGTTAATTTTTAAATCTGAGTTTGATAGATTTTTACTAACAAAAGGTATTAAGTGATATGGGGCAAAGACGGGTATATGGAGTTAGATCACAGAAATGTGAAGTGATTAATTTTGGTAGGAAGAACATGGAGAGACAACATAGAATAGAGGTTGCAATTCAAAAGGGGGTGCAGGAGCAGAGAGACCTGGGTGTATATGTGCATAAGTCATTGAAGATGGCAGGACAGGTTGAGAGAGTGGTTCATAAAGTATACAGTATCCTGGGCTTTATTAATAGGGGCATAGATTACAAGAGCAAGGAAGTTATGTTGAACTTGTATGAGACACTAGTTTGGATTGTAACCAGAGAGGATTGGAAAATGATGGTCAGAGCCTCCTCTATTTCCTCCCTTACACCTCTTAACAATCTGGTGAAATCTCAGCTTTCAAAGATGTTAAACCCCTTAATATTTCCTCTCAATATGTTTATCCCATTCAATATTTCAAACTCCTCCTCCTTGACTACAATGTCTATATCGTCCCCTCTTTTGTGAAGACAGATGCAATGTATTCATTCTGTACCATGCCCACATCTTCCACATCCACAGACAGGAAGGAGGAGGAGAGGCAATTTAAACTAAAGAATACAATTCTAACAGGGGCTGCAGAACAGACAGATGGAGAGACAGAGAGAGAGACAGAGAGAGAGACAGATCTGGGGGGCATTTGTGAACCAATCACTGAAGGTGGCAGGGCAGGTTGAGAAAGTGGTTAAAAGGCAAAAGGGGTCAGTCCTGGGATTTCTAAATAGAGACATAGAATACAAATCAAGGAAGATATGATGGACCTTTGTAAAACACTGGTTTCACTTCAACTGGAGTATTGTCCAATTCTGGACACTACACTTCAGGAAGGATGTGGGGGCATGAGAGAGGGTGCAGAAAAGATTCACGAGCAAGGTTCCAGGGATGAGGGACTTCAGTTACGTGGATAGATTGGAGAAGCTGGGGTTGTTGTCTGTGTCTCTCTCTGTCCTCTAGACTTGCAGGCAGAGAGAGGGCTGTAGAGAGAAACAAGGTTGGAGAGAGAGAGATTGTTGTGGTGGATTGAAAGGGTGAATGTAAGATATAGTATTTGATGTAATCCTTCTCTGCTGTGTGCACAAACATATAAGAGATAGACATGGAGAGAGAAAGATGGGGAGAGATCCAGAGGGTATATCGTCCATTTTGAACATCCAGCAAGCTATTCCACTGTGGGAGCCATCACACCATCATGATATTGGTTGTGGAAATTTTGAAATCGAAATCCCTGCTTATGAACCTCTGTGCTAAGGGAAATAGGTCCTTCCTATCCACTCTTCGAGGCCCCTCATAATTTTATACACCTCAACTCAATCTCCCCTCAGCCTCCTCTGTTCCAAAGAAAACAACCCCAGCCTGTGCAATCATTCCTTTGGATTTCTTTGTAATTTTGGAACTCTCGTCTGCAAACAGGAATTCATGCTGGTTTAATTGTTAATTTTTAAATCTGGGATTGATAGATTCTTGTTAACCAAAGCTTTTAAGAGATAAGGGTCAGAGGTGGGATATATGGTGTTAGTTAGATCACAGATCAGCCCTGATCTCATTGAATGCTGGAACAGGGTTGAGGGGTTAAATTGCCTCCTCCTCTTCCTATGTCCGATGTTAAACATCCTTGTTTCTCTCTCAGACACTCTGTCTGTCTGTGTCTCCCTGTTTCTCTCTCTCTCTTTCTATCTCTCTCTCTGTCGGTTTCGGACAGTGTCGAGTGAGATTCACTCTGTATCCACCCCATGATGTTCCTGCCCTGGTACTGTTGGATGGGACAGTGTAGAAGGAGCATTACTCTGTATCTAATCCATGCTGTACCTGTCTGGGGAATTTTGATGGGAGAGTGGAAACAGAGAGGTCTGGGACCAGGGTCCTCATGGGGAGGACTTAATGGTGCCTCCTAATTGACCAGTTAGCAATATTGGTGCTCCATGGATGAAAGAGGCAGTGGCTGACTGGATACGTCATTGGCTGAGAGAGTGGACAATGGTTGTTTCAGACTGGAGGGAGGTATACAGTGGAGGTTTATATTAGGACCACTGCTCTTTTTGATATATACTAATGACTTGGACTTGGGTTTACAGGGCATAACTTCAATGTTTGCCAGTGTTTGTGACATCTGCAACGTAATAAACAGGGAAGGGACTAGTAGCAGACTTCAGGAGGATAGAGGCAGTCTGGTGAAATGGAACACACAAGAACACATGAATTAGGAGCAGGAGTAGGCCATTCGGCCGCTCGACCTGCTGTGCCATTCAATGGCTGATCTGATTGTGAACTCAACTCCACTTTCGTGTCTGCTTCCCATAACCCTAGACTCCCTGGTTGATCATAAATTATCTAACTCAGCCTTGAATATATTCAATGATCCAGCCTCCACTGCTCTCTGGGGAAGAGAATTCCACAGACTAACCACCCTCTGAGAGAAAAACATTTCTCCTCATCTCAGTCTTAAATGGGAGAGCCCTCATTTTAAGCTGTGTCCCCTCGTTCTAGTCTCCCCAACAAGGGAAACACCCTCTCAGCATCCACCCTGTCCAGTCCCCTCAGGACCTGAGATGTTTCAATAAGATCACCTCTCATTCTTCTAAACTCCAGTGGGTATCGGCCTGACCTGTTCAACCTTTCCTCATAAGATAACCCCTTCATCCCAGGAATCAGTCAAGTGAACCTTCTCTGAACTGCTTCTAATGCAGTTATATCCTTGATTAAGTAAGGAGACCAAAACAGTCCACATTACTCCAGATGTGCTCTAACTAAGGTCCTGTACAGCTGTAGCTGCACTTCCCTACTTTTATATATTCTATTCCCCTTGTAATAAACAACACTGTTCCATTTGCCTTCTAATCACTCGCTGTACCTGCATAGTAACATTTAGTGATTCATGTACCAGGACCCCCAGATCCCTCTGTCCCATAGAGTTCTGCAGTCTCTCTCCATTTCAATAATATACTGCTATTTATTCTTCCTGACACATTCTACTCCATCTGCCAAATGTTTGTCCACTCTCTTAACCTATGGAAATCTCTTTGTAGACTCTTTATGTCCTCTTGACAGATTACTTTGCAACCTATCATTGGACAGACACAGGGCAGGTTAACTTCAATGCTGAGAAATGTGAAGTGATGGATTTTGGAAGGAAGACTGTGGGATAGGCAATCTAAACTAAATGGTACAATGTTAAAATGGGTGCAGGAACAGAGAACCCTTACACATACAGGAGCTGACAGTGTCTCTCTCTCTCTCTCTTCCCCCCCCCCGCCCCCACCACCGCCCTTTTTGCTGTTTCTCTTTCTCTTTCAATACCAATCCTGACTTTTCTCGGAATCCATCTTGGTTGAATAGTACCCTGAAATGTTTCAGTCTCACTGTTACAAGGAACAAGTCACATTTCTGTGGTATTTTCTATATCTTAATGATTCAATTTGGAGCTTGGATTGTGTCAGGTAAATGTGGTTTCTCATTCAGACACTCCTGCATTGTGGAACTGTCAGTTATCTGTGCAGGGACAGGATATCGGGGTGTTTGAATGGAGTTGAAGATTTTGGTTGATTGAATAGGGTGTGAATTAGATTGTGGATTGTGTCCCTGAAGGTCTTTAAACCGATGTCCTGAGAGAATGAAGTGGTTTACCAATGTCTGAATAACATCAAAGTCTTTAGACACATGAAAGAACAAGATTGGGGACAATATACAAAAGCTGAGACAGTCAGGCAACAACAGGAGGAAGGTGAATGTCTTTTACAGTTTGTAATCTGAAAGCCTGAGCTAATGACTGAAAAAGCAGGAGTTCAAATCCCACATTGGGCTCTTGTGTATTTGAATTTCTCTGAAAATAAAAAATAACTCTGGAAAAATAAATCCTCCAGGATGAAATGATTCCCTCTCACTGCTCTGACACTGATTTACCTTCAAGTAGTTTTCTCCAGTCCACTTTTTCTAAATCGCCTTCCACTGGCCCAGCTTCATTCCCTAAAACTAAGTGTCAAACTGACCCATCTCTTGTTGACCTTGCTATGTACTGGCCTAAAAAAGTTCCCCTGAATGTATATTTAGAATTCTGCATCCTCGATATATTTTACACTAGTCTCAGTTTTCAATATACTGGTTAGGTCTGCACTAGACCCCGTCTCTGTTTATATTACACATGGCCCTGTCTCTGCTATAAAAATGGCTTCAAAAGTGGAGAGAAAACCCTCCATGTTATACAGGAGATCATAAGAATTAGGAGCAGGAGTAGGCCATTCAGCCCATCGAGCCTGCTCAACCATTCAATACTATCATGACTGATCTGACAGTGACCATAACACCACTTTCCTGTCTGCCCCCCCATAACTCTTGACTCCCTTGTCGATCATAAATCTGTCCAACTCAGCCTTGAATATATTCAATGACCCAACCTCCACTGCTCTCTGGGGAAGAGAATTCCAAAGTCTAGCCAACCACTGAGAGAAAAAAAATTCCTCCTCATCTTTGTCATAAATGGGAGAGCCTTTATTTTTAAACTGTGCCCCCTCGTTCTAGAGTCCCCCACAAGGGGAACATCCTCCCAGCATCCGCCCTGTAAAGTCCCCTCAGAATCTTGTATGTTTCAGTTCCATTAGACATGAATCCATGAGTCGTTCCAAGGCTGGCGGGAGGGTTTAGGGGAGACCAGAGAGAACCCCCGATCTGGTCGTCTCTTTTCAAACAGGAAACCATCAGTACATTGGCAGTGATATTCCTGAAGCCCTGAGGAAGACAGGAGGAGGCCATTCGGCCCCTCGAGCCTGTCCTGCCCATTCACTCAGGTCATGGCTGATTTGCTCCTTATCCACATCGAGCTGTCTCGGCTCCGTAAACATTAATACCCTTTCCTAACAAATCTCTACCGATAATCAGGAATTAATGTCACTGCCTGTTAACACTGGGGAATTCCTTCTCTCAACCTCTCCGTCTCTCTATCTCTCATTCCTGCTAAAGCCATTCCTTAAAACTAACCTCTTTGACCAAGCTTTTGGTCATCAGCCTTAATCTCAACTTCTGTGGGGTTGGGGTCAGATTTTATTTTATAATGCATCCTGTGTAGCACCTTTGGGACTTTTTATTCCTCATCTTCTCCCTTACCCTGTCTCTCTCTCTCTCTCCCCCTTACCCCATCTCTATCTCTCCTCCTCACCTCGAAGACAAGTATATCCTTCCTTCAGTACCGAGACAAGGACTGTACACAGTACTCCAGGTGTGGGCTCACCAAACCCTGTACCATTACAGCAAGACTTCCTCACTCTTGTACTCTAACCCCCTTGCAATAAAGGCCAACACTCCATTTGCTGTACCTGCATGTTAACTTTCTGTGATTTGTGTACAAGGATACCCAAATCCCTCTGAACACCAACATTTAATAGTTTCTCACCAATTTAAAAATGTTCTGTGTTTCTATTCTTCCTGCCAAAGTGAAGAACCTCACATCTCTCCACATGATATTCCAGCTACCACTTTCTTGCCCACTCACTTAACCTGTCAATCTCCCTTTGCAGTCTCTTTGTGCCCTCCTCACAGCTCACAGTACCACCTAACTTTGTATCATCAGCCCATATTAACCTAAAATAGGCCGTGTTTGAGAGAGGCACTTTTGTCCTGACAAGTATTAAGATACAACTGTTTGATATTTTGTGGAGGATATTTCTGTACATTCGTCAGAGTTGTTAAGATGGAAGATCTTTAATAAGAGATTAGAGAGTGTCCTTCTGTGTCCTCTCCCACCCTCACATCCAGAATTGAAAACACAAACACAGAGAGACACAAACCCACACACAGACACAAAGACAGCCACGTAAACACAGACAGACTAACACGTCCAGATAAACACACACACACGCACACATAGAAATCCACACCCAGGCACATCCATTCCCACTGACTGAGAGAGAGAGAGAAAGCCACACAGAGACACATATATTCACATTGACCAACTTAGACAGATAAACACAAACACTTCCCTCTGTGTAAATAATGTTTTTACAAACATCAAAATCTCTCTTTTCTCCTTTTATATTTCACTCTCGGGGTTTAAATTTATTGTGAATCTGATTTCACAGGGACCAGGAGAATTTTTGCTTTACTTTTCTTGTCTTTGGGGGTCAGTGGGTCATGGGTCAATCCCAGTGTCTGTGCAGTCTGTGACCCCTGACCCAGTACTGTGACCCCGAGGGAGGTGAGGGTGGGGGAGAGGGGAGAGGGTCAGTCCCAACCTCTTAAAGGGATCCCGCACTGTTAGAACTGCTCCTTCGGTTTAAACCTTCGAGTGAGTCAGTAGGAATTTGAACAAGGATGGGAACAAAGTGACATTGAATATTCCAATATTTATTTATTCAATGATGTTAATAAACGGCAAATTATCTGTCAACCCAAATTCACACAAGTAATTTTGTGAATTCGGATTAATAATTTTAAAGGAAAACCTGTTGTTATTAATTCCATTTCATTTGCAAAAAATTATCATCACGATCTTGTTTATTTCAGGATGGAATATTAATAAAGCCCTTAGGAAGACAGGAGGAGGCCGTTTGGCCCCTCGAGCCCGTCCTACCTCTTTGAGACATTTTCTTCCTCACCCTCTCCCTTACGGTGCCTCTCTCTCTCTCTCTCTTCCTCAGCCAGACTCTCTCTCTCCTCCTTACCCGTCTCTCTCCCTCCCTCACCCTGTCTTTACCTATCTCTCTCTCACCGCATCTCTCTCTCTCTTCCTCACCCCATCTCTGTATCTTTCATTCTCTCTCTCTCCCTCAGCCCATCTCTCTCTCTCTCCCTCACCCCATCTCTCTCTTTCTCTCTCAGAAGAGGATCATGGAATCAAAGAGTACTATAACACATTAGGAGGTGATAGGATCAGTAATCTAAAAGGAGAAACTATTGTTCATTAATTCCATTTTATTTTCTCAAAATTATCATCACGACTTTGTTTATTTCGGTGTGTAATATTTATAAAGCCCTCAGGAAGACAGGAGGAGGCCGATCAGCTCGTCGAGCCTGTTCCTTGGCTTGGCAGCATTTGAAGGGACAGTTTAGACAGAGCTTTACTCTGTATCCCTGGAATTTCGAAGGGTAAGGGGTGAATTGATCAAAGTTTACAAGACAATACTGGAAACTGATGGGATAGATAGAGAGAAACTCTTCTCACTAGTTGGAGGAGTCTTGGACGAGGGGCAAAGTTGAAAAATCGAACCTTAGTCGAAGACCCTTTCAAGGGTGAAATTTATTAACACTTCTACAGACAAAGGATGGTGGAATTTTGGAATTGTCTTCCACAATTGACCCCTCCCTATCTCTGCAATCTTCTCCAGCTCCACAATCCACCGATATCTGCGATCCTCTAATTATGGCCTCTTGAACATCCCCAATTTGAATCGTTCCACCATTGGTGGCCGTGCCTTCAAGCTGCCAAGTCCCTAACTCTGGAATTCCTTTCCTAAACTTCTCCATCTCACTAACTCTCTTTCCTCTTTGAAGATTCTCCCTCAAACCAAACTCTGAGCAAGTTTTTTGTCATCTGGTCTAATATCTCCTGAAGTGACTCGGTGTCAAATTTTTATTTTCTTGATTCATTTGTTGGATGTGTGCGTTAGTGGCCAGGGCAGCATTTATTGCCCATTCATAATTGCCCTTGAGAAGGTGGTGTTGAACCTCCTTCTTGAAACGCTGCAGTCCATGTGGGGTAGGTACACCCACAGTGCTGTTGGGAAGGGAGATCCAGGATTTTGACCCAGTCACAGTGAAGGAGCAGCGATATAGTTCCAAGTCAGGATGGTGTGTGACTTAAGGGAAACTTGCAGGTGGTGGTGTTCCCTTACGTGTTTCCTGTTTGTTTGCTCTCTCTCCCCCTCCTTCTTTCTAGACTTCCCTGTCCTCCTGTCCCTCTCTGTCATGAGAACCTAAGAACAGAAGGAAGTGGGTGCAGGAACAGAGAGACCTGGGGATGTCTGTGCACAAATTGAAGGTGGCAGGGCTAGTTGAGAAAGTGGTTAAAAGGCATATGGGATCCCAGGCTTTGTAAATAGAGGCTTAGAGTATAAAAGCAAGGAGGTTATGATGAAGTTTTATAAAACACTGCTTCATCCTCAACTAGTATTATGTCCAATTCTGGACACCGTACTTTCGGAAGGATGTGGGGGCAATAGAGAGGATGCAGAAAAGATTCACGAGCAAGGTTCCAGGGATGAGGGACTTCAGTTACGTGAATAGATTGGAGAAACTGGGGTTGTTCTCCATAAAGAAGAGAAACTTGAGATTAGATTTGATAGAGGTGTTCAAAATCATGAGGGGTCCTGACAGAGTAGATGTAGGAGTAGGAATGCAGCACGTAGGACATTCCAGACCCATTTCTGTTGAGTGTTTACTTAAACAAGTGAATTGACCATTTAATATTTTTAACTTACTTAACCCTTGTGTTCCCACAAAGATCAAGCTAGCAAATTCAACAGTGTCCACTTTGACTTGATCCCATCGTGTCTTCTGTACATTCTCACAGGATAGCAGGTATAACTGTAGTCATAAAATTCAGCTGAAAATTGATCAGTTACATTGTTATTTCAGTCCATATTTACAGTACACACGGTACCTTACTGTTGTAATAAAGTCAAATAGTATCTATTCATCCCACTGGGGCAAAGTTTCACCAAATACTAAAGCATTCCACAATGCAAGACTCACAAATTCAACACAAGTTTCCTTTTCTGAGTCTCACTGGTCTGTTCTGATTCTCTGAGGGATTACTGATGCTTATCCTCCATATGAGCAGTCGTCCTAATCCCGTGTGCCTGTCCTGCTCCCAAACCCAGCATCCACTTATGTTAAGGCAAGTGATCCAGGAGCGTCTCAGTGACTGAGGCAGGTGAGTCTTGAGGCTGAGCCGGGCACAGTGAGTGACCCGGGTTAATCCGACACTCCAGGGACAGTTTAAACGGAGCTTTACTCTGTATCTAAGCCATGCTGTACCTTCTCTGAGAGTGTTCGATGGGGCAGTGCAGACGAGGAGAGCTATTCCTTACCCATTTTAAACATGAAGAAGTGAATATCCAAGAGATTGTTTGAAATGTGATGGGGGTTTCTGCCTCTACCACCCTTTCAGGCAGTGAGTTCCAGACACCCACCAGCCACTGGGTGAAGAAACTATTGATGTGTTTCGTTCAGTTAAATTTGATGTCAATGTTTCCCTAGGATTTTGATGCTGGGGGATTCAGCGATGGGATAATTTTTTGGTTTCTCTCTTGTTGCAGATAGTCATTGCCTGGCACTAGTGTGACGTGAATGTTACTTGCCACTGGTCGGCCCAAGCCTGAATGTTGTCCGGGTCTTGGTGCATGTGGCTCTGGATTGCTTCATTATCTGAGGCAAAATACTGTGGATACTGGAAATCTGGAAAGCATCGAGCTGAATCACTAACTCTGTTTTTCTCTCTCCGCAGATGCTGCTTGACCTGCTCAGTATTTCCAGTATTTTCTCCTGGGATCTCAGCTGAAGATGGTTGAGCCTCGGATACTACCCTGAGGAACTCCTGCAGTGATGTCCTGGGACTGAGATGATTGACCTCCAACAACCACAACCATCTGCCTTTGTGCTCGGTATGACTCCAACCAGCGGATTCCCACTGACTTCAGTTTTACTCTGGCCCCTCGATGTCACACACGGTCAAAAGCTCCCTTGATGTTAAGGTCAGTCACTCTTCCTAGCAGCAGACAGGAGTGAATCGTTCCCTTTGACCCCGTTGTTCACTGAACAAGCTGTGCTTCTTCACAGCCTGATACAGGACTGTACACGGCCGATTAATGTAGCCCATCAAACACTCCCAGAGCAGGTTCAGCACAGCTTAGGAATAGAGTCTAGTTCCTTCAACATTCTCTCTCTGTCTTCCGCTCTCTGTCTCTCCCTTTTGCTATCTCTGACACGAGAAGAGAGATAGAGGGAGAGAGGGTTAGATATGCAGACAGAGAGAGTGCTGTAGAGAGGGACAAGGTTGGAGAGAGAGAGATTTTGGGGTCGATTGAAAGGGAGAATGTAAGAGAAATTAATTTGATGTAATCCTTCACTGCTGTGTGCACAAACATTTAAGAGATAGGTATGGAGACAGAAACATCGGGAGAGATCTCTGTTTCTCTCTCTGTCTCTCCATCTGTCTTTCCCTCTCTGTCTCTCCCTCTCTCTCCTTCTATCTGTCTCTCCATCTGTCTTTCCCTCTCTGTCTCTCCCTCTCACTCTGTCTCTTCCTCTCTCTCTCTCTGCCTCTCTCTCTGTCCCTCCATCTGTCATTCCCTCTCTGTCACTTACTCTCTCCTTCTATCTCTGTCTCTCTCTCTGTTCCTCCATCTGTCTTTCACTCCCTGTCACTGCATCTCTCTCCTTCTCTCACTGTCTCTCACTTTGTCCCTCCATCTGTCTTTCCCTTCCTGACACTCCCTCTCTCTCCTTCTATCTCTGTCTGCCACTCTCTCTGTCTCTCTCTCTGTCCCTCCACCTGTCTCTCCCTCTCTGTCACTCCCTCTCTCTCCTTCTATCTCTGTCTGTCTCTCTCCATCCCTCCATCTGTCCTTCCCTCCGTGACACTCCCTCTCTCTCCTTTTCTGTCTTTCCCTCCTTGACACTCCCTCTCTCTCCTTCCATCTCTGTCTCTGCCACTCTCTCTGTCTTTCTCTCTGTCCCTCCATCTGTCTTTCCCTCTCTGTCTCTCCGTCTCTCTCCTTCTATCTCTCTCTCTGCCTCTCTCTCTGTCCCTCCATCTGTCTTTCCCCCTCTGTCTCTCCCTCTCTCTCCTTCTATCTCTGTCTCTCCATCTGTCTTTCCATCTCTGTCTCTCCCTCTCTCTCCTTCTATCTCTGTCCCTCCATCTGTCTTTCCCTCACTGTCACTTCCTCTCTCTCCTTCTATCTCTGTCTCTCTCTCTGTTCCTCCATCTGTCTTTCCCTCTCTGTCACACCCGCGCTCTCTTTCTATCTCGGTCTCTCTCTCTCTATCCCTCCATCTGTCCTTCCCTCCCTGACACTCCCTCTCTCTCCTTCTCTCTCTGTCTCTCCCTTTGTCCCTCCATCTGTCTTTCCCTCTCTGTCTCTCCGTCTCTCTCCTTCTATCTCTCTCTCTGCCTCTCTCTCTGCCTCTCTCTCTGTCCCTCTATCTGTCTTTCTCTCTCTGTCTCCCGCTCTCTCTCTGTCTCCCGCTCTCTCTCTGTCTCCCGCTCTCTCTCTGTCTCTCGCTTTCTCTCTGTCTCTCGCTCTCTCTCTGAATCTGCCTTTCTTTGCATCTGCCGCTCTCTGCATCTGCCTCTCTCGATGCCTCTCTCTCTGTTCCTCCATCTGTCTTTCCCTCTCTGTCTCTCGCTCTCTCTCTGTCTCTCGCTCTCTCTCTGAATCTGCCTCTCTCTGAATCTGCCTCTCTCTATGCCTCTCTCTCTGTCCCTCCATCTGTCTTCCCCTCATTGTCACTTCCTCTCTCTCCTTCTCCCTCTGTCTCTCACTCTGTCCCTCCAACTGTCTTTCCTTTCCTGACACTCCCTCTCTCTCCTTCTATCTCTGTCTCTGCCACTCTCTCTGTCCCTCTTTCTGTCCCTCCATCTGTCTTTCCATCTCTGTCTCTCCGTCTTTCTCCTTCTATCACTGTCTCTGCCTCTCTCTCTCTCTGTCTCTCTCTCTGTCTCTCGCTCTCTCTCTGAATCTGCCTCTCTCTCTGTCTCTCTCTCTGTCCCTCCATCTGTCTTTCCCTCTCTGTCTCTCCCTCTCGCTCCTTCTATCTCTGTCTCTCTCTCTCTCTGTCCCTCCATCTGTCTTTCCCTCTCTTTCACTCCCTCTCTCTCCTTCTATCTCTGTCTCTCTCTCTGTTCCTCCATTTCTTCTTCCCTCCCTGTCACTCCCTCTCTCTCCTTCTATCTCTGTCTCTGCCACTCTCTCTATCCATCTCTCTGTCCCTCCATCTGTCTTTCCCTCTCTGTCTCTCCCTCTCTCTCCTTCTATCTCTGTCTCTCCATCTGTCTTTCCCTCTCTGTCTCTCCCTCTCTCTCTGTCTCTCCCTCTCTCTCTGTCTCTCCTTCTCTCTCTGTCTCTTGCTCTCTCTCTGAATCTGCCTCTCTCTGAATCTGCCTCTCTCTGAATCTGCCTCTCTCTATGCCTCTCTCTCTGTCCCTCCATCTGTCATTCCTTCTCTGTCACTTCTCTCTCTCCTTCTATCTCTGTCTCTCTCTCTGTTCCTCCATCTGTCTTTCCCTCTCTGTCACTCCCGCTCTCTCCTTCGAGCTCTGTCTCTCTCTCTCTGTCCCTCCATCTGTCTTCCCCACCGTCACTCCCTTTCTCTCCTTCTATCTGTCTCTCCTTATATCTCTGTCTCTGCCTCTCTCTCTGTCTCTCTCTCTGTCCCTCCATCCGTCTTTCCCTCTCTGTCTCTATCTCTCTCTTCTTCTATCTCTGTCTCTCTCTCTGTCCCTCCATCTGTCTTTCCATCCCTATCACTCTCTCACTCTCCTTCCATCTCTGCCTCACTCTCTCTGTCTCTCCATCTGTCTTTCCCTCTCTGTCTCTCCCTCACTCTACTTCTCTCACTCTCTGTCTCTCCATCTGTCTTGCCCCCCCCGCCCCCATCACTCCCTATCTCTCCTTCTATCTCTCTCTCTCCCACCTCTCTCTTTCTCTCTCTCCCCCCTCTCTCTATCTCTCTCTCCCCCCTCTATCTATCTCTCTCTCCCCCCCTATCTATCTCTCTCTCTCCCCCCTCTATCTATCTCTCTCTCCCCCCTCTATCTATCTCTCTCTCCCCCTCTATCTATCTCTCTCTCCCCCCTCTATCTCCCTCTCCCCCTCTATCTATCTCCCTCTCCCTCCTCTCTCTCTCTCTCTCTCTCTCCCCCTCTAACTCTCTCTCTCTCCCCTTGTATCTTTCCCTCCCCCCTCTATCTCTCTTTCTCTCCCCCATCTCTCTCTCGTTGTGTTTCTCTATCACTGTCTCTGTCTCTCTCTTTCACTGCCACTCCCTCTCTCTCTGTTTCCCTCTCTGTGTCTCTATCTCTCTTGTTCTGTCTGTCTCTCTCTCTCTCTCTGTTACTCTCTCTCTCTGTTACTCTCTCTCTCTGTCTCTCCATCTGTCTTTCCCTCTCTGTCTCTCCCACTCTCTCCTTCTCTCTGTCTTTCTCTCTCTGTCTCTCCGTCAGTCTAGCCTCCCCCCCACCCCCCATCACTCCCCCTCTCTCTTTCTGTCTCTCCCTCTCTGTCCCTCCATCTGTCTTTCCCCCCATCGTTCCCTCTCTCTCATTCTATCTCTGTCTCTGCCCCTTTCTCTGTCTCTCTCTCCGTCCCTCCATCTGTCCTTCCCACCCTGTCACTCCATCTCTCTCCTTCTCTCTCTGTCTCTCACTTTGTCCCTCCATCTGTCTTTCCCTCCCTGACACTCCCTCTCTCCTTCTATCTCTGTCTCGCTCTCTGTTCCTCCATTTCTCCTTCCCTCTCTGTCACTCCCCCTCTCTCCTTCTATCTCTGTCTCTCCCACTCTCTCCTTCTCTCTCTGTCTTTCTCTCTCTGTCTCTCCGTCAGTCTCCACACCACCCCCCCCCAACCCCCGTCACTCCCTCTCTCTCTTTCTGGCTCTGTCGCTCTCTCTCTATCCCTCCATCTGTTCTTCCCTCCCTGTCACTCCATCTCTCACTCTGCCCATCCATCTGTCTTTCCCTCTCTGTCACACCCTCTCTCTCCTTCTCTCTCTGTCTCTCACTCTGTCCCTCCATCTGTCTTTCCCTCTCTGTCACACTCTCTCTCTCCTTCTCTCTCTGTCTCTACCTCTCTGTCCGTCCATCTGTCTTTCCCTCCCTGACACTCCCTCTCTCTCCCTCTATCTCTGCCTCTCTCGCTGTCTCTCCATCTGTCTTTCCCTCCCTGTCACTCCCTCTGTCTCCTATCTCTGCCTCTGTCTCTCTCTCTCTGTCTCTCACTCTGTCCCTCCATCTGTCTTTCCCTCTCTGTCACACTCTCTCTCTCTCCTTCTCTCTCTGTCTCTCTCTCTCTGTCTCTCCATCTGTCTTTCCCTCCCTGTCACTCCCTCGCTCCCCTTCTATCTCTGCCTCTCTCTCTGTCTCTCTCTCTCTCTCTGTCTCTCTCTCCGTCCCTCCATCTGTCTTTCCCTCTCTGTCTCTTCGTCTTTCTCCTTCTATCTCTGTCTCTCCATCTGTCGTTCCCTCTCTGTCTCTCGCTCTCTCTCTGCCTCTCTCTCTCTGTCCCTCTCTCTGTCCCTCTCTCTGTCCCTCCATCTGTCTTTCCATCTCTGTCTCTCCGTCTTTCTCCTTCTATCTCTGTCTCTCCATCTGTCGCTCTCTCTCTGTCTCTGGCTCTCTCTCTGTCTCTGACTCTCTCTCTGTCTCTGGCTCTCTCTCTGTCTCTCGCTCTCTCTCTAAATCTGCCTCTCTCTGACTCTGCCTCTCTCTCTGTCCCTCCATCTGTCTTTCCCTCTCTGTCTCTCCCTCGCTCTCCTTCTATCTCTGTCTCTCTCTCTCTCTGTCCCTCCATCTGTCTTTCTCTCTCTTTCACTCCCTCTCTCTCCTTCTATCTCTGTCTCTGCCACTCTCTCTATCTATCTCTCTGTCCCTCCATCTGTCTTTCCCTCTCTGCCACTTCCTCTCTCTCCTTCTATCTCTGTCTCTCTCTCTCTGTTCCTCCATCTGTCTTTCCCTCTCTGTCGCTCCCGCTCTCTCCTTCTATCTCTGTCTCTCCATCTGTCATTCCCTCTCTGTCTCTCGCTCTCTCTCTGCCTCTCTCTCTCTGTCCCTCTCTCTGTCCCTCTCTCTGTCCCTCCATCTGTCTTTCCATCTCTGTCTCTCCGTCTTTCTCCTTCTATCTCTGTCTCTCCATCTGTCGCTCTCTCTCTGTCTCTGACTCTCTCTCTGTCTCTGGCTCTCTCTCTGTCTCTGACTCTCTCTCTGTCTCTGGCTCTCTCTCTGTCTCTCGCTCTCTCTCTAAATCTGCCTCTCTCTGACTCTGCCTCTCTCTCTATCCCTCCATCTGTCTTTCCCTCTCTGTCTCTCCCTCTCTCTCCTTCTATCTCTGTCTCTCTCTCTCTGTCCCTCCATCTGTCTTTCTCTCTCTTTCACTCCCTCTCTCTCCTTCTATCTCTGTCTCTGCCACTCTCTCTATCTATCTCTCTGTCCCTCCATCTGTCTTTCCCTCTCTGCCACTTCCTCTCTCTCCTTCTATCTCTGTCTCTCTCTCTGTTCCTCCATCTGTCTTTCCCTCTCTGTCACTCCCGCTCTCTCCTTCTATCTCGGTCTCTCCATCTGTCTCTCCCTCTCTCTCTGTCTCTCCCTCTCTTCTTCTCTCTCTGTCTCTCTCTCTCTGTCCCTCCATCTGTCTTTCCCTCTCTATCTCTCCGTCGCTCTCCTTCTATCTCTGTCTTTCTCCCTGTCTCTCCATCTGCCTTTCCATCCCTATCATTCTCTCTCTCTCTCCTTCCATCTCTGCCTCACTCTCTCTGTCTCTCCATCTGTCTTTCCCTCTCTGTGTCTCCCTCTCTCTCCTTCTATCTCTGTCTCTCTCTCTCTGTCCCTCCATCTGTCTTTCCCTCTCTGTCACTCCCTCTCTCTCCTTCTATCTCTGTCTCTCACTCTCTCTGTCTCTCCATCTGTCTTTCCCTCTCTGTCTCTCCATCTCTCTCCTTCTATCTCTGTCTCTCTCTCTCTGTCTCTCCCTTTCTCTCCTTCTATCTCTGTCTCTGCCTCTCTCTCAGTCTCTCCCTCTGTCCCTCCATCTGTCTTTCCCTCTCTGTCACTCCCTCTCTCTCTTTCTATCTCTGTCTCTCTCTATCCCTCCATCGGTCCTTCCCTCCCTGTTACTCCATTTCTCTCCTTCTATCTCTGTCTCTCTCTCTCTCTCTGTCCCTCCACCTGTCTTTCCCTCTCTGTCTCTCCCTCTCTCTTCTTCCATCTCTGTCTTTCTCCCTGTCTCTCCATCTGTCTTTCCATCCCTATCATTCTCTCTCTCTCTCCTTCCATCTCTGCCTCCCTCTCTCTGTCTCTCCATCTGTCTTTCCATCTCTGTCTCCCTCTCTCTACGTCTCTCACTCTCTGTCTCTCCATCTGTCTTGCCCCGCCGCCCTCACCCCCCGTCACTCCCTATCTCTCCTTCTATCTCTGTCTCTGCCTCTCTCTCAGTCTCTCCCTCTCTCCCTCCATCTGTCTTTCCCTCTCTGTCTCTCCCTGTCTCTCCTTCTATCTCTGTCTCTCTCTCTCTCTGTCTCTCCATCTGTCTTTCCCTCTCTGTCTCTCCATCTCTCCTTCTATCTCTGTCTCTCTCTCTCTCTGTCTCTCCATCTGTCTTTCCCTCTCTGTCTCTCCATCTCTCTCCTTCTATCTCTGTCTCTCTCTCTCTGTGTCTCCCTTTCTCTCCTTCTATCTCTGTCTCTCTTTCTGTCTTGCCCCGCCCCCCGTCACTCCCTATCTCTCCTTCTATCTCTGTCTCTGCCTCTCTCTCAGTCTCTCCCTCTGTCCCTCCATCTGTCTTTCCCTCTCTGTCACTCCCTCTCTCTCTTTCTATCTCTGTCTCTCTCTATCCCTCCATTGGTCCTTCCCTCCCTGTTACTCCATCTCTCTCCTTCTATCTCTGTCTCTCTCTCTCTGTCTCTCCATCTGTTTTGCCCGCCCTGTCACTCCCTCTCTCTCCCTCTATCTCTGTCTCTCTCTCTCTCTCTCTCCCTTTCTCTCCTTCTATCTCTGTCTCTCTCTCTGCTATCACTGACACTAGGAGAGCGACAGAGGGAGGCTGGGTTCGATATGAAGTCATAGAGAGGACTGTAGAGAGGGACAAAGTTGGAGAGAGAGATTGTTGAGGTGGATGAAGAGGAGAACATAAGATATATTAATTTGATGTAATCCTTCACTGCTGTGTACACAAACATATAAGAGATAGGGATGGAGAGAAAAAAAACATTGGGAGATGGGGAAATGTAGATGAGGTTGGGGCCCAGGCGGACACTTTTCATGATCCAGAAGGAATAGCCTCCATTTTAAATATTCAGCAAGCTATTCCACTGTGGGAGCCATCACGCCCTCACGATATTGGTTGTGGAAATTTCATGCTGGCATATTGGTTAATTTCTAATCCTGTGATTGTTAGATTCTTGTTTACCAAAGGTATTAAGAGATAAGGGGCAAAGGCAGGATATATGGTGGAAGTTACATCACAGATCAGCCAAGATCTCATTTGATGCTGGAACAGAGTTGTGCGGTTAAATTGCATCCTCCTCTTCCAACATCCCCTGTTAAATATCATTCTTTCTCTTTCAGTCACCCTGTCAGTCTGTGTCTCTCTGTTTCTCTCTTTCTGTCTCTCTCACTGTGTCCGTTTCGGACAGTGTAGAGTGAGATTCACTCTGTATCCACCCCATGATGTTCCTGTCCTGGGAGTGTTGGATGGGACAGTGTAGAAGGAGCATTACTCTGTATCTAATCCATGCTGTACCTGTCTGGGGAATGTTAATGGGAGAGTGGAAACAGAGAGGTCTGGGACCAGGGTCCTCATGGGGAGGACTTAATGTTGCCTCATAATTGACCAGTTCGCAATATCGGTGCTCCATGGATGAAAGGGGCAGTGGCTGAGTGGATACGACATTGGCTGAGAGAGTGGACAATGGTTGTTTCAGACTGGAGGGAGGTATACAGTGGAGGTTTATATTAGGACCACTGCTCTTTTTGATATATACTAATGACTTGGACTTGTGTTTACAGGGCATAACTTCAATGTTTGCCAATGTTTGTGACATCTGCAATGTAATAAACAGGGAAGGGACTAGTAGCAGACTTCAGGAGGAGAGGCGCAATCTGGTGAAATGGAACACACAAGAACAAATGAATTAGGAGCAGGTGTAGGCCATTCGGCCCCTCGAGCCGGCTCTGCCATTCAATGGCTGATCTGATTGTGAACTCAATTCCACTTTCCTGTCTGCGTCCCATAGCCCTTGACTCCCTAATTGATCAAAAATCTATCTAACTCAGCCTTGAATATATTCAATGATCCAGCCTCCACTGGTCTCTGTGGAAGAGAATTCCACAGACTGACCCGCCTCTGAGAGAAACACATTTCTCCTCAGCTCAGTTTTAAATGGAACGTCCCTAATTTTTAAACTGTGTCCCCTAGTTCTAGTCTCCCCAACAAGGGGAAACATCCTCTCAGCATCCACCCTGTCCAGTCCCCTCGGGACCTGAGATGTTTCACTCAGATCACCTCTCATTCTTCTAAACTCCATTGGGTATAGACCCAACCTGTTCAACCTTTCCTCATAAGATCACCCCTTCATCCCAGGAATCAGCCCTGTGAACCTTCTATGAACTACTTCGAATGCAATTATATAATTTCTTCAGTAAGGAGACCAAAAGTGTCCACAATCCTGCAGACGTCGTCTAACTTATGCCATGTACAGCTGTAGCTACACTTCCCTACTTTTATATTCTATTCACCTTGCAATAAACAACAACATTCCATTTGCCTTCCTAATCACTCGCTGTAGCTGCATGGTAACATTTTGTGATTCATGTACCAGGACACCCAGATCCCTCTGTACCGTACTGTTCTGTAGCCTCTCTCCATTTCAATAATATACTGATTTTTATTCTTCCTGCTAAAGTGGACAAGCTCACATTTTCCCACATTGTACTCCATCTCCCAATGTTTTCCTCACTCACTTAACCTTTGGAAATCTCTTTGTAGACACTTTATGGCCTCTTGACAGCTTCCTATCCAACCTATCATTGGACAGACACAGGGCAGGTTAACTTCAATGCTGAGAAATGTGAAGTGATGCATTTTGGAAGGAAGACTGAGTGATATAAACTAAATGGTACAATGTTAGAATGGGTGACAGGACAGAGAGATCTGGGATTTCATCAATGTTAACTGTTCTACCCAAAAGCTCAATTTGGGGCTTGGAATCTGTGAGTTGAATTTAGCTTCATCCTGAAAAGTGTCAGCAAACGTGTTGGGAAATGTGTCAAAAGCTGTTTCCATTCAGACATTCCTGCATGGTGGAAGTGTGAGCTATCTTTGCAGAGACAGGAAATAGAGGTGATTGAATGGACCTGCAGGTTTTAGTTGAAGCAAAAAGGTGAGAATTTGAATTGTGTCCCTTCCAGCTACACAGAATTGAAGGTATTTACACAACACCACATGAAGTAGTTTACCAATGTCTGACAAACTTCAAAGACTTCAAACACATGGAAGAAGAGGAGAAGGGAACAATATACAAAACCTCAGTCAGTCAGACAACAGCAGTAGGAAAATGAATCTCTTTTTCTGGGTTTTAATTTGAAGGCCTGAGCTGATGATTGAAAAAGTAGGAGTTCAAATCCCACACTGGGCTGTTGTGAATTTGAATTTTGTTTTTTCTAACAATAAACATAAATCTGGAATTAAAAAACCTCCAGGATGGAATGATTCACTCCTGTCTACTAGTGCAAAGCCCGTGTGTTTCTCAGTTTTGCTGTATTTATCAACGATTTAAGACGATGTGGTAGAATGCAACATACCCAAGTTTACCAATGACACAAACATAGGCAGCATTGTAAGCAGTGTAGCTGGAAGCATAACATTGCAAAGAGATATCGGAAGTGAATGGGCAAAACTGTGGTAGATAGATTTCAATGTCACCAAAAGAAGACCAGAACAGAGAACTGTATAAATGGTGAAAAGATAGAAACACTGGAGGTTCAAAGAGACTTGAGGGGTTTGTGTCCATTTGAGTGCAGTGTAGATTTACCAGAATGATAACTGGACTCCAAGGGTTAAATTACAAGGAGCTATTACACAAACTAGGGATTTATTCCCTGGAATTTAGGTGGATCAAGGTGATTTGATCAAAGTTGTTGAGATATTAAGGGGAACTGATGGGGTAGTTTGGGAGAAACTATTTCGGCAGCTTTGGAATATAGGAACAGGAGTAGGCCATTCAGCCCATCGAGCCTGCTCCGCCATTCAATACTATCATGGCTGATCATCCACTTCAAAGTGTTTTTCCCAGACTATCCTCATACCCTTTATGTCATTGGTATTTAGAAATCTGTCAATCTCTGCTTTAAACATACTCAATGACTGAGCTTCCACAGCCCTCTGGGGTAGAGAATTCCTAAGATTCACAACCCTCTGAGTAATGAAATTTCTCCTCATCTCTGTCCGAAGTGGCTTCCGCCTTATTTTGAAATTGTGTCCCCTGGTTCCAGACTCCCCAACCAGGAGAAACATCTTACCTACATCTACCCTGTCTATCTGTAATGTTACCCCAGGGTCCCCACACAGCCTGTCTTCCCGTCCCCCTGCTTCTAAAGTGTCTCAGGGTCTCCTGGCACTTTCTATCTCTATGTTCTCTCTCCATTTCTATCTCTCCCTATCTCTCTGTTACTCTACCTCTGTTCCTCTCTCTCTGTCTATCACTCTCTCCCACCATGTTGGTTATCATTGGGGGTCGAGTTAAATCACAGACAAAATAAACACTTCACTTGTCTGCCCCGAAATAAACAGCAAAATTTGTGGCTATTTTATGTCTGTATTCAGACAAGATAGACAGGAGTGTATATTATATGATGGGATGCTGCAAATCGATTTACACTCGTATTGTCGGAAAAACAATTTAAAAAGAATTATTCACAAGTCTAGTCCAACTTAACGACAGATTTGACCCGATAAGGTAATAAATGCCAAAAGTCTTGAGTTTGTTGGAGTACGTTAAGCTTTACTCTGTCTGGCTTTCAGAAATTAAACATTACACATGCACTGCTAGATTAAAGATTATACATAGGTTAGGTTACATAGAATTTTGGAAGGACTAACAAGGCTAGGGAATATCCAATGAATGGTAGGACCAAAGGAAGTACAGAGTGTCACAGGGAACTTGGTGTACTTATCCGTAGATCACTGAAGGCTGCAGTGCAGGTAGATAAGGTGATTAGGAAGGTATATAGGATACTTGCCTTTATTAGTTGAGGCATAGAATATAAGAGCAGGGAGGTTATGATGGAGCTGTATAAAACACTGGTTAGGCCACAGCTGGAGTACTGTGTATAGTTCTGGGCACCACACTATAGGAAGGATGTGATTGCACTGGAGAGGATGCAGAGGAGATTCACCAGGATGTTGCCTGGGCTGGAGCATTTCAGCTATGAAGAGAGACTGAAAAGGCTGGAGTTGTTTTCCTTGGAGCAGAGAAGGCTGAGGGGGGACCTGATTGAGGTATACAAAATTATGAGGGGCATTGATAGGTTAGAAAGGAAGAAACTTTTTCCCTTAGCGGAGGGGTCAATAACCAGGGGGCATTGATTGAAGGTAAGGGGCAGGAGGTTTAGAGGGGATTTGAGGAAAAGATTTTTCACCCAGAGGGTGGTTGGAATCTGGAACGCTCTGCCTGAAGAGGTGGTAGAGGCAGGAACCCTCACAACATTTAAGAAGTATTTAGATGAGCACTTGAAATGCCGTAGCATACAAGGCTACGGGCCAAGTGCTGGAAAATGGGACTAGAATAGGGAGGTGCTTGATGGTGGGCACAGACAAGATGGGCCGAAGGGCCTGTTTCTGTGCTGTATTACTCTATGACTCTAACTGTCGTCATAGAATTCAGCTGAAAATTGATCACTTACATTCTTATTTCAGTCATTTCAGTCCATATTTACAGTACTCAGGGTACCTTACTGTTGTAATAAAGTCATAGAGGATCTATTCATCCCACTAGGGCAACATTTCACTGGCTCAACATTCTCAACAAATACTAAAGCATTCCACAATACAAGACTCTCAATTTCAACACAAGTTTCCTTTTCTGAGTCTCACTGGTCTGTTCTGATTCTCTGAGGGATTACTGATGCTTATCCTCCATATGAGCAGTCGTCCTCATCCCGTGTGCCTGTCCCGCTCCCAAACCCGGCATCCGCTTACATTAAGGCAAGTGATGCAGGAGTGTCTCAGTGACTGAGGCAGGTGAGTCTTGAGGCTGAGCTGGGCACAGTGAGTGACCCGGGTTAATCCGACACTCCAGGGACAGTTGAAACGGAGCTTTACTCTGTATCTAACCCGTGCTGTACCTTCTCTGAGAGTGTTCGATGGGGCAGTGCAGACGAGGAGAGTTATTCCTTACCCATTTTAAATATGGAGAAGTGAATATCCAAGAGATTGTTTTAAATGTGGTGAGGGTTTCTGCCTCTCCCATCCTTGAGAGTCATACAGAGATACAGCACTTATACAGGCCCTTCGGCCCGCCCAGTCTGTGCCAGCCATCAAGCACCCATTTTATACTAATCCTTTCAGGCAGTGAGTTCCAGACACCCACCAGCCACTGGGTGAAGAAACTATTGATGTGTTTCGTTCAGTTAAGTTTGATGTCAATGTTTCCCCAGGATGTTGACGCTGGGGGATTCAGCGATGGGATAATGCTTTGAATGCCAAGGGGAGGTGGTTGGATTCTCTCTTGTTGCAGATGGTCATTGCCTGGCACTTGTGTGACGTGAATGTTACTTGCCACTGGTCGGCCCAAACCTGAATGTTGTCTGGGTCTTGGTGCATGTGGCTCTGGATTGCTCCATTATCTGAGGCAAAATACTGTGGATACTGGAAATCTGGAAAGCATCGAGCTGAATCACTAACTCTGTTTTTCTCTCCGCAGATGCTGCTTGACCTGCTCAGTATTTCCAGTATTTTCTCCTGGGATCTCAGCTGAAGATGGTTGAGCCTCGGACACTACCCTGAGGAACTCCTGCAGTGATGTCCTGGGACTGAGATGATTGACCTCCAACAACCACAACCATCTTCCTTTGTGCTCAGTATGACTCCAACCAGCGGATTCCCACTGACTTCAGTTTTACTCTGGCCCCTCGATGTCACACACGGTCAAAGGCTCCCTTGATGTTAAGGTCAGTCACTCTTCCTAGTAGCAGACAGGAGTGAATCGTTCCCTTTGACCCCGTTGTTCACTGAACAAGCTGTGCTTCTTCACAGCCTGATACAGGACTGTACACGGCCGATTAATGTAGCCCATCAAACATTCCCAGAGCAGGTTCAGCACAGCTTAGGAATAGAGTCTAGTTCCTTCAACATTCTCTCTCTGTCTTCCGCTCTCTGTCTCTCCCTTTTGCTATCTCTGACACGAGGAGAGAGACAGAGGGAGAGAGGGTTAGATATGCAGACAGAGAGAGTGCTGTAGAGAGGGACAAGGTTGGAGAGAGAGAGATTGTGGGTTCGATTGAAAGGGAGAATGTAAGAAATTAATTGGATGTAATCCTTCACTGCTGTGTGCACAAACATTTAAGAGATAGGTATGGAGACAGAAACATCGGGAGAGATCTCTGTCTCTCTCTCTCTGTCTCTCCATCTGTCTTTCCCTCTCTGTCTCTCCCTCTCTCTTCTTCTCTTATCTGTCTCTCTCTCTCTGTCCCTCCATCTGTCTTTCCCTCCCTGACACTCCCTCTCTCTCCTTCTATCTCTGTCTCTCTCTCTGTCCCTCCATCTGTCTTTCCCTCCCTGTCACTCCCTCTCTCTCCTTCCATATATGCCTCTCTCTCTCTCTGTCCCTCCATCTGTCCTTCCCTGTCTGTTTCTCCCTCTCTCTCCTTCCATCTCTGCCTCTCTCTCTCTCTCTCCATCTGTCTATCCCTCTCTGTCACTCCCTCTCTCTTCTTCTCTCTCTGTCTCTCTCTCTCTGTCCCTCCATCTGTCTTTCCCTCCCTGACACTCCCTCTCTCTCCTTCTATCTCTGTCTCTCTCTCTGTCCCTCCTTCTGTCTTTCCCTCCCTGTCACTCCCTCTTTCTCCTTCCATCTCTGCCTCTCTCTCTCTCTCCATCTGTCTTTCCCTCTCTGCCTCTCCCTCTCTCTCCTTCTCTCTCTGTCTGTCTCTCTCTGTCTTTCCATCTCTGTCCCTCCCTCTCTCTCCTTTTCTCTCTGTCTCTCCATCTATCTTCCCCACCCCCTGTCACTCCCTCTCTCTTCTTCTATCTCTGCCTCTCTCTCTGTCCCTCCATCTGTCTTTCCCTCTCTGTCTCTCCCTCTCTTTCCTTCTATCTCTGTCTCTCTCTCTGTCCCTCCTCCTGTCTTTCCCTCCCTGTCGCTCGGTCTCTCTCCTTCCAAAACTGCCTCTCTCTCTCTGTCCCTCCATCTGTCTTTCCCTCCCTGACACACCCTCTCTCTCCTTCTATCTCTGTCTCTCTCTCTGTCCCTCCATCTGTCTTTCCCTCCCAGTCACTCCCTCTCTCTCCTTCTATCTCTGTCTCCCTCTCTCTGTCCCTCCATCTGTCTTTCCCTCCCTGTCACTCCATCTCTGTCCTTCCATCTCTGCCTCTCTCTCTCTGTCTCTCCATCAGTCTCTCTCCAAACCCCCCGCCCCCGTCACTCCCTCTCTCTCCTTCTATCTCTGTCTCTCTCTCTATCCTTCCATCTGTCCTTCCTTCCCTGTCACTCCCTCTATCTTCTTCTATCTCTGTCTCCCACTCTGTCCCTCCATCTGTCTTTCCCTCTCTGTCAAAACCTCTCTCTCCTTCTCTCTCTGTCTCTCCATCTATCTTCCCCACCCCCTGTCACTCCCTCTCTCTCCTTCTATCTCTGTCTGTGCTTCTCTCTCTGTCACTCTCTCTGTCCCTGCATTTGTCTTTCTCTCCCTGTCACTCCCTCTCTCTCCTTCCAACTCTCCCTCTCGCTCTCCGTCTCACCATTTGTCTTTCGCTCTCTGTCTCTCCATCTCTCTCCTTCTCTCTCTCTCTGTCCTCCATCTGTCTTCCCCCCGGCCTCACTCCCTCTCCCTCCTTCTATCTCTGTCTCTTTCTCTCTATCCCTCCATCAGTCCTTCCCTCCCTGTCACTCCATCTCTCTCCTTCTATCTCTGTCTCTCTCTCTATTCCTCCATCTGTCGTTCTCTCTCTGTCTCTCCCTCTCTCTCCTTCTATCTGTGTCTCTCCATCTGTCTCTCCCTCTCTCTCTGTCTCTGCTACTCTCTCTCTCTCTGCCTTTCTCTCTCTGCCTCTCTCTCTGTCTCTCCATCTGTCTTTCTCTCCCTCTCTCTCCCTCTCTCTCCCTCTCCCTCCCTCTCTCCCCCTCTCTCTCCCTCTCTCTCTCCCTCTCTCTCCCTCTCTCTCCCTCTCTCTCCCTCTCTCTCCCTCTCTCTCCCTCTCTCTCCCTCTCTCTCCCTCTCTCTCTCCCTCTCTCTCTCCCCGTCTCTCTCCCCGTCTCTCTCCCCGTCTCTCTCCCCGTCTCTCTCCCCGTCTCTCACTCTGTCTCTCTCTCTGTTCCTCCATCTGTCTTTCCCTCTCTGTCACTCCCTCTCTCTCCTTCTATCTCTGTCTCCCTCTCTGTTCCTCCATCTGTCTTTCCCTCTCTGTCACTCCAGCTCTCTCCTTCTATCTCGGTCTCTCTCTCTCTCTCCGTCCCTCCATCTCTCTCCTTCTGTCTCTGTCTCTCCTTCTCCCTCTGTTTCTCACTCTGTCCCTCCATCTGTCTTTCCTTTCCTGACACTCCCTGTCTCTGCTTCTATCTCTGTATCTCTCTCTGTCTCTCTCTCTGTCTCTCTCTCTGTCTCTCTCTCTGTCTCACCATCTGTCTTTCCCTCCCAGTCTCTCCCTCTCTCTCCTTCTCTCTCCCTCTCTCTCCTTCTCTCTCTCTCCGTCTCTCTCCGTCTCTCTCTCCGTCTCTCTCTCCGTCTCTCTCTCCGTCTCTCTCTCTGTCTCACCATCTGTCTTTCCCTCCCAGTCTCTCCCTCTCTCTCCTTTTCTCTCTGTCTCTGCCTCTCTCTCTGACCCTCCATCTGTCTTTCCCTTTCTGTCACTCCCTGCCTCTCCTTCTATCTCTGTATCTCTCTCTGTCCCTCCATCTGTCTTTCCCTCTCTGTCTCTCCCTCTCTCTCCTTCTATATCTGTCTCTCTCTCTGTCTCTCTCTCTGTCTCTCCATCTGTCTTTCCCTCCCTGTCTCTCCCTCTCTCTCCTTCTCTCTCTGTCTCTGCCTCTCTCTCTGACCCTCCATCTGTCTTTCCATCTCTGTCACTCCCTGCCTCTCCTATCTCTGCTATCACTGACACTAGGAGAGAGACAGAGGGACGGAGGGTTAGACATGAAGGCATAGAGAGGGCTGTAGAGAGGGACAAACTTGGAGAGAGAGAGAGATTGTTGAGTTGGATGAAGAGGATAATTTAAGATATATTAATTTGATTCAATCCTTCACTGCTGTGTGCACAAACATATTTGTGATAGGTATGGAGAGAAAAAAAACATCGGGAGAGGGAGGAATGTAGATGAAGTTGGGGCCCAGGTGGACACTTTTGATGATCCGGAAGGAATTGCCTCCATTTTAAATATTCCGCCAGCTATTCCACTGTGGGAACCATCACACCCTCATGATATTGTTTGTGGAAATTTCATGCTGGCTTATTGGTTAATTTTTAAACCTGTGATTGATAGATTCTTGTGAACCAAAGGTATTAAGAGATAAGGGGCAAAGGCAGGATATATGGTGTAAGTTTGATCACAGATCAGCCATGATCTCATTGAATGCAGGAACAGAGTTGTGGGGTTAAATTGCATCCTCCTCTTCCAATATCCCCTGTTAAATATCCTTCTTTCTCTGTCAGTCACCCTGTCAGTCTATGTCTCTCTGTTTCTCTCTTTCTGTCTGTCTGTCTGTCTCTGTTTCGGACAGTGTCTCGTGAGATTCACTCTGTACCCACCCCATGATGTTCCTGCCCTCAGAATGTGTGATGTGACAGCATCAAGGGAAATTTACTCTGTGTCAAACCCAACATTGTGCTTGGCTTGGAAATGTTTAATGGGACAGTGTAGCTGGAGCTTTACTGTGTATCCCTGGAATTTAGAAGGTTATGGGGTGATTTGATGAAGGTTTACAAAATAATAAGGGAAACTGAGAGGGTGGACGTGGAGTAAATATTCCCACTGGCTGCGGAGTCAGGAACTTGGGGCATAGTCTAAAAATATAAACAGTGGCCACATTGACTTCATCCCATCGTGTCGTATGTACATTCTGACATATAGCAGGTATAGCAGCACATATATAACAGGATAGCAGGTATAACTGTAGTCATAGTATTCAGCTGCAATTTTTTACCATTCAAGTAATAATCCTTTTTACTGTTACTCCTACCAAAATGAATGACTTCACATTTATTTACATTGTCTTCCATCTGCCAGACCTTTGCCCACTCACTCAATGTATCTATGTTCCTCTGCAAAGTTTCAGTCATCTGCACACTTTGCTCTGCCACTCATCTTAGTGTCATCTGCAAACTTTGACACCCGACAAGTGGTCCCCAACTCCAAATCATCTATATAAATTGTAAATAATTGCGGTCCCAACACCGATCCCTGAGGCACACCACTAGTGACTGATTGCCAACCAGAATAGCACTCATTTATCCCCACTCTCTGCTTCCTGTTAGTCTCTGTGTGCGTGTGTGTGTCTCTGTGTGCGTGTGTGTGTCTCTGTGTGCGTGTGTGTGTCTGTGTGCGTGTGTGTTTCTCTGTGTGTGGTTGTGCGTCTGGCTGTCTGTGTCTATGCCTGTTTCTCGCTCCTCTCTCAGAACCTCAGTAAAACTCCACATACATCCAATTTGCTATTTTAATTTGGCTGCTTTTGGTGATACCACAACTGCAGAGGGTGCACTTCCTTCTGCAGGCTGGTAGGAAACCCATATCCCGCTCTTTAACGGCATATTCTGTCTGCTTTGTATACTAAATTGATTAATCCCTAATAATTGATCAAATCTGACATTGATTACTGTTTGAAAGTCTCAAGGTTTACTTTCCTCCCAGGGCTGATTAAAAGTTAGAGTTTACCTCAGTGTTTTGGAAATATCAAACCCTGATCCGAAACCCAGTAAAGTATTTTATATGATGGGACGTTGCAAATGTTGTTCTACTCAGTACGCACGGTACCTTCATGTTGTAATAAGATGTTATAATCTCTATTCAGATAACTCTCATGCCACAGGGGCAAAATTTCACTGGGTCAACATTCTGACCAAACACTAAAACATTACAGAAAGCGAGGCTCACAAATTCAACACAAGTTTCCTATTCTGAGTCTCGCTGGTCTGTTCTGATTTTCTGTTGGGTGACATCAGCCTAGATTTTGTGTTCAGACCTGAACCCACAAACATATAACTCAGAGGCAGGATTATTACCCACTGAGCTACAGCTTGCTCCAATGTTCCCAGAAAATTTAGTTGTTGTGCACGGCAAGTTTTTTTAGTCCCATGTGCAGTCCCTTTAAATTTTTAAGAATCTTCGAAGACGTGTGTTATTTATCACGGAACAGGACCTGCGTGGCACCTTCCAGGCTGCTGCACACAGCTTTGCAGGAACACTGACCGACACTCTCCATCCCAATCTCTTCCTCTCTGGTAATCTCTCCCCATTGCTATCCTTCCCTCTCCCTGTTCTTCCCTCTCTATATCTATCCCTGTCTTTCTCACTGTTACTCTCTCCATCTGGATGGAGGAGGAGAAAGAGAGGCATATATAGAGGCAGCTTTACTCGGTATCTAACCCCACACTGTACCTGTCCTGCGAGTGTTTTATAGAACAGAGAGGACAGAGATTTGCTCTGTAGATAACTCCATTCTGTACTTGGCTTGGCAGCATTTGAAGGGACAGTTTAGATGGAGCTTTACTCTGTATCCCTGGAATTTTGAAGCGTAAGGGGTGTTTAGTTTAGTTTAGAGATACAGCACTGAAACAGACCCTTCGACCCACCGAGTCTGTGCCGACCATCAACCACCCATTTATGCTAATCCTGCACTAATTCCATATTCCTACCACATCCCCCCCTGTCCCCATATTTCCCTACCACCTACCTATACTAGGGGCAATTGCTAATGGCCAATTTACCTATCAACCTGCAAGTCTTTGGCATGTGGGAGGAAACCGGAGCACCCGGAGGAAACCCACGCAGACACAGGGAGAACTTGCAAACTCCACACAGGTAGTACCCAGAATTGAACCCGGGTCGCTGGAGTTGTGAGACTGCGGTGCTAACCACTGCACCACTGTGCCGGGTGAATTGATCAAAGTTTACAAGACAATACTGGAAACTGATGGGGTGGATAGAGAGAAACTCTTCTCACTGGTTGGAGCAGTCTCGGATGAGGGGAACAGTTGAAAAATCGAACATTAGTCCAAGACCCTTTCAAGGGTGAAATTTATTGACACTTGTACACACAAAGGATGGTAGAATTTTGGAATTGTCTTCCACAAATGACCCCTTCCTATCTCTGCAATCTCCTCCAGCTCCACAATCCACCAATATCTGCGATCCTCTAATTATGGCCTCTTGAACATCCCCAATTTGAATCGTTCCACCATTGGTGGCCGTGCCTTCAAGCTGCCAAGGCCCTAACTCTGGAATTCCTTTCCCAAACCTCTCCATCTCACTAACTCTCTTTCCTCTTTGAAGATTCTCCCTCAAACCAAACTCTGAGCAAGTTTTTTGTCATCTGGTCTAATATCTCCTGAAGTGACTCGGTGTCAAATTTTTATTTTCTTGATTCATTTGTTGGATGTGTGCGTTAGTGGCCAGGAAAGCATTTATTGCCCATTCATAATTGCCCTTGAGAAGGTGGTGTTGAACCTCCTTCTTGAACCGCTGCAGTCCATGTGGGGTAGGTACACCCACAGTGCTGTTAGGAAGCGAGTGCCAGGATTTTGACCCAGTCACAGTGAAGGAGCAGCGATATAGTTCCAAGTCAGGATGGTGTGTGACTTAAGGGAAACTTGCAGGTGGTGGTGTTTCCATACGTGTTTCCTGTTTCTTTGCTCTCTCTCCCCCTCCTTCTTTCTAGACCTCCCTGTCCTCCTGTCCCTCTGTGTTATGAGAACCTAAGAACAGAAGGAAGTGGGTGCAGGAACAGAGAGACCTGGGGATGTCTGTGCACAAATTGAAGGTGGCAGAGCTAGTTGAGAAAGTGGAAATTTCATGCTGGCTTATCAGTTAATTTTTAAATCTGGGATTGATATAGTCTTGTTAACCAAAGGTTTAAAGAGATAAGGGGCAAAGGCAGGGTATATGGTGTAAGTTAAGATCACAGATCAGCCATGATCTCATTGAATGCTGGAACAGGGTTGAGGGGTTAAATTGCCTCCTCCTCTTCCTATGTCCGATGTTAAATATCCTTATTTCTTTCACTCTCAGTCACTCTGTCTGTCTGTGTCTCCCTGTTTCTCTCTCTCTCTTTCTATCTCTCTCTCTGTCGGTTTCGGACAGTGTCGAGTGAGATTCTCTCTGTATCCACCCCATGATGTTCCTGACTGTTGGATGGGACAGTGTAGAAGGAGCATTACTCTGTATCTAATCCATGCTGTACCTGTCTGGGGAATTTTGATGGGAGAGTGCAAACAGAGAGGTCTGGGACCAGGGTCCTCATGGGGAGGACTTAATGGTGCCTCCTAATTGACCAGTTAGCAATATTGGTGCTCCATGGATGAAAGGGGCAGTGGCTGAGTGGATACGACATTGGCTGAGAGAGTGGACAATGGTTGTTTGAGACTGGAGGGAGGTATACAGTGGAGGATCATATTAGGACCACTGCTCTTTTAGATATATACTGATGACTTGGACTTGTGTTTACAGGGCATTACTTCAATGTTTGCCAATGTTTGTGACATCTGCAAAGTAATAAACAGGGAAGGGACTAGTTGCAGACTTCAGGAGGAGAGGCGCAATCTGGTGAAATGGAACACACAAGAATACGAAACCCCCAACACCGGATTGGACAGAACATGGGAATATTTTATGAAGGGTCTGTTGGTTGATTTTTACTGATGTGTAGATTGTGCAGTCTCTGTGTGTCGGTTTGTGTGTGTATCAGTGTCTGTATCTGTGTGTGTGTCTCTGCTTCTGCTGCGTTTGACCCGGTCTCCGTTTGTACTGCACAAGACCATTTCTCTGTTTATATACAATAGGCCCTGTCTTTACTCTGTATCTAACGCCATGCTGCGCCTGCCCTGGGAGTGTGTGATGGGACAGTGCAGAGGGAAATTTACTCTGTGTCTAACCGCACACTGTTCTTGGCTTGAGATTGTTTAATGGGACAGTGTAGATGGAGCTTTACTCTGTATCCCTGGAATTTAGAAGATTAAGGGGTGATTTGATGATAATTTTCAGAAAAATAAGGGAAACTGATCGGGTAGACAGAGAGAAACGATTCCCACTGGCCGCGGAGTCTAGAACTTGTGGACATAGTCTAAAAATCTAAACATAGTCTAAAACCATTCAGGAGTGAAATGAAGAAACACCTCAACACACCATGTGTGGTATCAGTTTGGAACTCTCTTCCACAAAGAGCAATTGATGCTGAGACACTTGTTAATTTTTAAATCTGAGTTTGATAGATTTTTACTAACAAAAGGTATTAAGTGATATGGGGCAAAGACGGGTATATGGAGTTAGATCACAGAAATGTGAAGTGATTAATTTTGGTAGGAAGAACATGGAGAGACAACATAGAATAGAGGTTGCAATTAAAAAGGGGGTGCAGGAGCAGAGAGACCTGGGTGTATATGTGCATAAGTCATTGAAGATGGCAGGACAGGTTGAGAGAGTGGTTCATAAAGTATACAGTATCCTGGGCTTTATTAATAGGGGCATAGATTACAAGAGCAAGGAAGTTATGTTGAACTTGTATGAGACACTAGTTTGGATTGTAACCAGAGAGGATCGGAAAATGATGGTCAGAGCCTCCTCTATTTCCTCCCTTACACCTCTTAACAATCTGGTGAAATCTCAGCTTTCAAAGATGTTAAACCCCTTAATATTTCCTCTCAATATGTTTATCCCATTCAATATTTCAAACTCCTCCTCCTTGACTACAATGTCTATATCGTCCCCTCTTTTGTGAAGACAGATGCAATGTATTCATTCTGTACCATGCCCACATCTTCCACATCCACAGACAGGAAGGAGGAGGAGAGGCAATTTAAACTAAAGAATACAATTCTAACAGGGGCTGCAGAACAGACAGATGGAGAGACAGAGAGAGAGACAGAGAGAGAGACAGATCTGGGGGGCATTTGTGAACCAATCACTGAAGGTGGCAGGGCAGGTTGAGAAAGTGGTTAAAAGGCAAAAGGGGTCAGTCCTGGGATTTCTAAATAGAGACATAGAATACAAATCAAGGAAGATATGATGGACCTTTGTAAAACACTGGTTTCACTTCAACTGGAGTATTGTCCAATTCTGGACACTACACTTCAGGAAGGATGTGGGGGCATGAGAGAGGGTGCAGAAAAGATTCACGAGCAAGGTTCCAGGGATGAGGGACTTCAGTTACGTGGATAGATTGGAGAAGCTGGGGTTGTTGTCTGTGTCTCTCTCTGTCCTCTAGACTTGCAGGCAGAGAGAGGGCTGTAGAGAGAGACAAGGTTGGAGAGAGAGAGATTGTTGTGGTGGATTGAAAGGGTGAATGTAAGATATAGTAATTTGATGTAATCCTTCTCTGCTGTGTGCACAAACATATAAGAGATAGACATGGAGAGAGAAAGATGGGGAGAGATCCAGAGGGTATATCGTCCATTTTGAACATCCAGCAAGCTATTCCACTGTGGGAGCCATCACACCATCATGATATTGGTTGTGGAAATTTTGAAATCGAAATCCCTGCTTATGAACCTCTGTGCTAAGGGAAATAGGTCCTTCCTATCCACTCTTCGAGGCCCCTCATAATTTTATACACCTCAACTCAATCTCCCCTCAGCCTCCTCTGTTCCAAAGAAAACAACCCCAGCCTGTCCAATCATTCCTTTGGATTTCTTTGTAATTTTGGAACTCTCGTCTGCAAACAGGAATTCATGCTGGTTTAATTGTTAATTTTTAAATCTGGGATTGATAGATTCTTGTTAACCAAAGCTTTTAAGAGATAAGGGTCAGAGGTGGGATATATGGTGTTAGTTAGATCACAGATCAGCCCTGATCTCATTGAATGCTGGAACAGGGTTGAGGGGTTAAATTGCCTCCTCCTCTTCCTATGTCCGATGTTAAACATCCTTGTTTCTCTCTCAGACACTCTGTCTGTCTGTGTCTCCCTGTTTCTCTCTCTCTCTTTCCATCTCTCTCTCTGTCGGTTTCGGACAGTGTCGAGTGAGATTCACTCTGTATCCACCCCATGATGTTCCTGCCCTGGTACTGTTGGATGGGACAGTGTAGAAGGAGCATTACTCTGTATCTAATCCATGCTGTACCTGTCTGGGGAATTTTGATGGGAGAGTGGAAACAGAGAGGTCTGGGACCAGGGTCCTCATGGGGAGGACTTAATGGTGCCTCCTAATTGACCAGTTAGCAATATTGGTGCTCCATGGATGAAAGAGGCAGTGGCTGACTGGATACGTCATTGGTTGAGAGAGTGGACAATGGTTGTTTCAGACTGGAGGGAGGTATACAGTGGAGGTTTATATTAGGACCACTGCTCTTTTTGATATATACTAATGACTTGGACTTGGGTTTACAGGGCATAACTTCAATGTTTGCCAGTGTTTGTGACATCTGCAACGTAATAAACAGGGAAGGGACTAGTAGCAGACTTCAGGAGGATAGAGGCAGTCTGGTGAAATGGAACACACAAGAACACATGAATTAGGAGCAGGAGTAGGCCATTCGGCCGCTCGACCTGCTGTGCCATTCAATGGCTGATCTGATTGTGAACTCAACTCCACTTTCGTGTCTGCTTCCCATAACCCTAGACTCCCTGGTTGATCATAAATTATCTAACTCAGCCTTGAATATATTCAATGATCCAGCCTCCACTGCTCTCTGGGGAAGAGAATTCCACAGACTAACCACCCTCTGAGAGAAAAACATTTCTCCTCATCTCAGTCTTAAATGGGAGAGCCCTCATTTTAAGCTGTGTCCCCTCGTTCTAGTCTCCCCAACAAGGGAAACACCCTCTCAGCATCCACCCTGTCCAGTCCCCTCAGGACCTGAGATGTTTCACTCAGATCACCTCTCATTCTTCTAAACTCCAGTGGGTATCGGCCTGACCTGTTCAACCTTTCCTCATAAGATAACCCCTTCATCCCAGGAATCAGTCAAGTGAACCTTCTCTGAACTGCTTCGAATGCAGTTATATCCTTGATTAAGTAAGGAGACCAAAACAGTCCACATTACTCCAGATGTGCTCTAACTAAGGTCCTGTACAGCTGTAGCTACACTTCCCTACTTTTATATATTCTATTCCCCTTGTAATAAACAACACTGTTCCATTTGCCTTCTAATCACTCGCTGTACCTGCATAGTAACATTTAGTGATTCATGTACCAGGACCCCCAGATCCCTCTGTCCCATAGAGTTCTGCAGTCTCTCTCCATTTCAATAATATACTGCTATTTATTCTTCCTGACACATTCTACTCCATCTGCCAAATGTTTGTCCACTCTCTTAACCTATGGAAATCTCTTTGTAGACTCTTTATGTCCTCTTGACAGATTACTTTGCAACCTATCATTGGACAGACACAGGGCAGGTTAACTTCAATGCTGAGAAATGTGAAGTGATGGATTTTGGAAGGAAGACTGTGGGATAGGCAATCTAAACTAAATGGTACAATGTTAAAATGGGTGCAGGAACAGAGAACCCTTACACATACAGGAGCTGACAGTGTCTCTCTCTCTCTCTTCCCCCCCCCCCCCCGCCCCCACCACCGCCCTTTTTGCTGTTTCTCTTTCTCTTTCAGTACCAATCCTGACTTTTCTCGGAATCCATCTTGGTTGAATAGTACCCTGAAATGTTTCAGTCTCACTGTTACAAGGAACAAGTCACATTTCTGTGGTATTTTCTATATCTTAATGATTCAATTTGGAGCTTGGATTGTGTCAGGTAAATGTGGTTTCTCATTCAGACACTCCTGCATTGTGGAACTGTCAGTTATCTGTGCAGGGACAGGATATCGGGGTGTTTGAATGGAGTTGAAGATTTTGGTTGATTGAATAGGGTGTGAATTAGATTGTGGATTGTGTCCCTGAAGGTCTTTAAACCGATGTCCTGAGAGAATGAAGTGGTTTACCAATGTCTGAATAACATCAAAGTCTTTAGACACATGAAAGAACAAGATTGGGGACAATATACAAAAGCTGAGACAGTCAGGCAACAACAGGAGGAAGGTGAATGTCTTTTACAGTTTGTAATCTGAAAGCCTGAGCTAATGACTGAAAAAGCAGGAGTTCAAATCCCACATTGGGCTCTTGTGTATTTGAATTTCTCTGAAAATAAAAAATAACTCTGGAATAATAAATCCTCCAGGATGAAATGATTCCCTCTCACTGCTCTGACACTGATTTACCTTCAAGTAGTTTTCTCCAGTCCACTTTTTCTAAATCGCCTTCCACTGGCCCAGCTTCATTCCCTAAAACTAAGTGTCAAACTGACCCATCTCTTGTTGACCTTGCTATGTACTGGCCTAAAAAAGTTCCCCTGAATGTATATTTAGAATTCTGCATCCTCGATATATTTTACACTAGTCTCAGTTTTCAATATACTGGTTAGGTCTGCACTAGACCCCGTCTCTGTTTATATTACACATGGCCCTGTCTCTGCTATAAAAATGGCTTCAAAAGTGGAGAGAAAACCCTCCATGTTATACAGGAGATCATAAGAATTAGGAGCAGGAGTAGGCCATTCAGCCCATCGAGCCTGCTCAACCATTCAATACTATCATGACTGATCTGACAGTGACCATAACACCACTTTCCTGTCTGCCCCCCCATAACTCTTGACTCCCTTGTCGATCATAAATCTGTCCAACTCAGCCTTGAATATATTCAATGACCCAACCTCCACTGCTCTCTGGGGAAGAGAATTCCAAAGTCTAGCCAACCACTGAGAGAAAAAAAATTCCTCCTCATCTTTGTCATAAATGGGAGAGCCTTTATTTTTAAACTGTGCCCCCTCGTTCTAGAGTCCCCCACAAGGGGAACATCCTCCCAGCATCCGCCCTGTAAAGTCCCCTCAGAATCTTGTATGTTTCAGTTCCATTAGACATGAATCCATGAGTCGTTCCAAGGCTGGCGGGAGGGTTTAGGGGAGACCAGAGAGAACCCCCGATCTGGTCGTCTCTTTTCAAACAGGAAACCATCAGTACATTGGCAGTGATATTCCTGAAGCCCTGAGGAAGACAGGAGGAGGCCATTCGGCCCCTCGAGCCTGTCCTGCCCATTCACTCAGGTCATGGCTGATTTGCTCCTTATCCACATCGAGCTGTCTCGGCTCCGTAAACATTAATACCCTTTCCTAACAAATCTCTACCGATAATCAGGAATTAATGTCACTGCCTGTTAACACTGGGGAATTCCTTCTCTCAACCTCTCCGTCTCTCTATCTCTCATTCCTGCTAAAGCCATTCCTTAAAACTAACCTCTTTGACCAAGCTTTTGGTCATCAGCCTTAATCTCAACTTCTGTGGGGTTGGGGTCAGATTTTATTTTATAATGCATCCTGTGTAGCACCTTTGGGACTTTTTATTCCTCATCTTCTCCCTTACCCTGTCTCTCTCTCTCTCTCCCCCTTACCCCATCTCTATCTCTCCTCCTCACCTCGAAGACAAGTATATCCTTCCTTCAGTACCGAGACAAGGACTGTACACAGTACTCCAGGTGTGGGCTCACCAAACCCTGTACCATTACAGCAAGACTTCCTCACTCTTGTACTCTAACCCCCTTGCAATAAAGGCCAACACTCCATTTGCTGTACCTGCATGTTAACTTTCTGTGATTTGTGTACAAGGATACCCAAATCCCTCTGAACACCAACATTTAATAGTTTCTCACCAATTTAAAAATGTTCTGTGTTTCTATTCTTCCTGCCAAAGTGAAGAACCTCACATCTCTCCACATGATATTCCAGCTACCACTTTCTTGCCCACTCACTTAACCTGTCAATCTCCCTTTGCAGTCTCTTTGTGCCCTCCTCACAGCTCACAGTACCACCTAACTTTGTATCATCAGCCCATATTAACCTAAAATAGGCCGTGTTTGAGAGAGGCACTTTTGTCCTGACAAGTATTAAGATACAACTGTTTGATATTTTGTGGAGGATATTTCTGTACATTCGTCAGAGTTGTTAAGATGGAAGATCTTTAATAAGAGATTAGAGAGTGTCCTTCTGTGTCCTCTCCCACCCTCACATCCAGAATTGAAAACACAAACACAGAGAGACACAAACCCACACACAGACACAAAGACAGCCACGTAAACACAGACAGACTAACACGTCCAGATAAACACACACACACGCACACATAGAAATCCACACCCAGGCACATCCATTCCCACTGACTGAGAGAGAGAGAGAAAGCCACACAGAGACACATATATTCACATTGACCAACTTAGACAGATAAACACAAACACTTCCCTCTGTGTAAATAATGTTTTTACAAACATCAAAATCTCTCTTTTCTCCTTTTATATTTCACTCTCGGGGTTTAAATTTATTGTGAATCTGATTTCACAGGGACCAGGAGAATTTTTGCTTTACTTTTCTTGTCTTTGGGGGTCAGTGGGTCATGGGTCAATCCCAGTGTCTGTGCAGTCTGTGACCCCTGACCCAGTACTGTGACCCCGAGGGAGGTGAGGGTGGGGGAGAGGGGAGAGGGTCAGTCCCAACCTCTTAAAGGGATCCCGCACTGTTAGAACTGCTCCTTCGGTTTAAACCTTCGAGTGAGTCAGTAGGAATTTGAACAAGGATGGGAACAAAGTGACATTGAATATTCCAATATTTATTTATTCAATGATGTTAATAAACGGCAAATTATCTGTCAACCCAAATTCACACAAGTAATTTTGTGAATTCGGATTAATAATTTTAAAGGAAAACCTGTTGTTATTAATTCCATTTCATTTGCAAAAAATTATCATCACGATCTTGTTTATTTCAGGATGGAATATTAATAAAGCCCTTAGGAAGACAGGAGGAGGCCGTTTGGCCCCTCGAGCCCGTCCTACCTCTTTGAGACATTTTCTTCCTCACCCTCTCCCTTACGGTGCCTCTCTCTCTCTCTCTCTTCCTCAGCCAGACTCTCTCTCTCCTCCTTACCCGTCTCTCTCCCTCCCTCACCCTGTCTTTACCTATCTCTCTCTCACCGCATCTCTCTCTCTCTTCCTCACCCCATCTCTGTATCTTTCATTCTCTCTCTCTCCCTCAGCCCATCTCTCTCTCTCTCCCTCACCCCATCTCTCTCTTTCTCTCTCAGAAGAGGATCATCGAATCAAAGAGTACTATAACACATTAGGAGGTGATAGGATCAGTAATCTAAAAGGAGAAACTATTGTTCATTAATTCCATTTTATTTTCTCAAAATTATCATCACGACTTTGTTTATTTCGGTGTGTAATATTTATAAAGCCCTCAGGAAGACAGGAGGAGGCCGATCAGCTCGTCGAGCCTGTTCCTTGGCTTGGCAGCATTTGAAGGGACAGTTTAGACAGAGCTTTACTCTGTATCCCTGGAATTTCGAAGGGTAAGGGGTGAATTGATCAAAGTTTACAAGACAATACTGGAAACTGATGGGATAGATAGAGAGAAACTCTTCTCACTAGTTGGAGGAGTCTTGGACGAGGGGCAAAGTTGAAAAATCGAACCTTAGTCGAAGACCCTTTCAAGGCTGAAATTTATTAACACTTCTACAGACAAAGGATGGTGGAATTTTGGAATTGTCTTCCACAATTGACCCCTCCCTATCTCTGCAATCTTCTCCAGCTCCACAATCCACCGATATCTGCGATCCTCTAATTATGGCCTCTTGAACATCCCCAATTTGAATCGTTCCACCATTGGTGGCCGTGCCTTCAAGCTGCCAAGTCCCTAACTCTGGAATTCCTTTCCTAAACTTCTCCATCTCACTAACTCTCTTTCCTCTTTGAAGATTCTCCCTCAAACCAAACTCTGAGCAAGTTTTTTGTCATCTGGTCTAATATCTCCTGAAGTGACTCGGTGTCAAATTTTTATTTTCTTGATTCATTTGTTGGATGTGTGCGTTAGTGGCCAGGGCAGCATTTATTGCCCATTCATAATTGCCCTTGAGAAGGTGGTGTTGAACCTCCTTCTTGAAACGCTGCAGTCCATGTGGGGTAGGTACACCCACAGTGCTGTTGGGAAGGGAGATCCAGGATTTTGACCCAGTCACAGTGAAGGAGCAGCGATATAGTTCCAAGTCAGGATGGTGTGTGACTTAAGGGAAACTTGCAGGTGGTGGTGTTCCCTTACGTGTTTCCTGTTTGTTTGCTCTCTCTCCCCCTCCTTCTCTCTAGACTTCCCTGTCCTCCTGTCCCTCTCTGTCATGAGAACCTAAGAACAGAAGGAAGTGGGTGCAGGAACAGAGAGACCTGGGGATGTCTGTGCACAAATTGAAGGTGGCAGGGCTAGTTGAGAAAGTGGTTAAAAGGCATATGGGATCCCAGGCTTTGTAAATAGAGGCTTAGAGTATAAAAGCAAGGAGGTTATGATGAAGTTTTATAAAACACTGCTTCATCCTCAACTAGTATTATGTCCAATTCTGGACACCGTACTTTCGGAAGGATGTGGGGGCAATAGAGAGGATGCAGAAAAGATTCACGAGCAAGGTTCCAGGGATGAGGGACTTCAGTTACGTGAATAGATTGGAGAAACTGGGGTTGTTCTCCATAAAGAAGAGAAACTTGAGATTAGATTTGATAGAGGTGTTCAAAATCATGAGGGGTCCTGACAGAGTAGATGTAGGAGTAGGAATGCAGCACGTAGGACATTCCAGACCCATTTCTGTTGAGTGTTTACTTAAACAAGTGAATTGACCATTTCATATTTTTAACTTACTTAACCCTTGTGTTCCCACAAAGATCAAGCTAGCAAATTCAACAGTGTCCACTTTGACTTGATCCCATCGTGTCTTCTGTACATTCTCACAGGATAGCAGGTATAACTGTAGTCATAAAATTCAGCTGAAAATTGATCAGTTACATTGTTATTTCAGTCCATATTTACAGTACACACGGTACCTTACTGTTGTAATAAAGTCAAATAGTATCTATTCATCCCACTGGGGCAAAGTTTCACCAAATACTAAAGCATTCCACAATGCAAGACTCACAAATTCAACACAAGTTTCCTTTTCTGAGTCTCACTGGTCTGTTCTGATTCTCTGAGGGATTACTGATGCTTATCCTCCATATGAGCAGTCGTCCTAATCCCGTGTGCCTGTCCTGCTCCCAAACCCAGCATCCACTTATGTTAAGGCAAGTGATCCAGGAGCGTCTCAGTGACTGAGGCAGGTGAGTCTTGAGGCTGAGCCGGGCACAGTGAGTGACCCGGGTTAATCCGACACTCCAGGGACAGTTTAAACGGAGCTTTACTCTGTATCTAAGCCATGCTGTACCTTCTCTGAGAGTGTTCGATGGGGCAGTGCAGACGAGGAGAGCTATTCCTTACCCATTTTAAACATGAAGAAGTGAATATCCAAGAGATTGTTTGAAATGTGATGGGGGTTTCTGCCTCTACCACCCTTTCAGGCAGTGAGTTCCAGACACCCACCAGCCACTGGGTGAAGAAACTATTGATGTGATTTGTTCAGTTAAATTTGATGTCAATGTTTCCCCAGGATTTTGATGCTGGGGGATTCAGCGATGGGATAATTTTTTGGTTTCTCTCTTGTTGCAGATAGTCATTGCCTGGCACTAGTGTGACGTGAATGTTACTTGCCACTGGTCGGCCCAAGCCTGAATGTTGTCCGGGTCTTGGTGCATGTGGCTCTGGATTGCTTCATTATCTGAGGCAAAATACTGTGGATACTGGAAATCTGGAAAGCATCGAGCTGAATCACTAACTCTGTTTTTCTCTCTCCGCAGATGCTGCTTGACCTGCTCAGTATTTCCAGTATTTTCTCCTGGGATCTCAGCTGAAGATGGTTGAGCCTCGGACACTACCCTGAGGAACTCCGACAGTGATGTCCTGGGACTGAGATGATTGACCTCCAACAACCACAACCATCTGCCTTTGTGCTCAGTATGACTCCAACCAGCGGATTCCCACTGACTTCAGTTTCACTCTGGCCCCTCGATGTCACACTCGGTCAAAAGCTCCCTTGATGTTAAGGTCAGTCACTCTTCCTAGCAGCAGACAGGAGTGAATCGTTCCCTTTGACCCCGTTGTTCACTGAACAAGCTTTGCTTCTTCACAGCCTGATACAGGACTGTACACGGCCGATTAATGTAGCCCATCAAACACTCCCAGAGCAGGTTCAGCACAGCTTAGGAATAGAGTCTAGTTCCTTCAACATTCTCTCTCTGTCTTCCGCTCTCTGTCTCTCCCTTTTGCTATCTCTGACACGAGAAGAGAGATAGAGGGAGAGAGGGTTAGATATGCAGACAGAGAGAGTGCTGTAGAGAGGGACAAGGTTGGAGAGAGAGAGATTTTGGGGTCGATTGAAAGGGAGAATGTAAGAGAAATTAATTTGATGTAATCCTTCACTGCTGTGTGCACAAACATTTAAGAGATAGGTATGGAGACAGAAACATCGGGAGAGATCTCTGTTTCTCTCTCTGTCTCTCCATCTGTCTTTCCCTCTCTGTCTCTCCCTCTCTCTCCTTCTATCTGTCTCTCCATCTGTCTTTCCCTCTCTGTCTCTCCCTCTCACTCTGTCTCTTCCTCTCTCTGAATCTGCCTCTCTCTCTGCCTCTCTCTCTGTCCCTCCATCTGTCATTCCCTCTCTGTCACTTACTCTCTCCTTCTATCTCTGTCTCTCTCTCTGTTCCTCCATCTGTCTTTCACTCCCTGTTACTGCATCTCTCTCCTTCTCTCACTGTCTCTCACTTTGTCCCTCCATCTGTCTTTCCCTTCCTGACACTCCCTCTCTCTCCTTCTATCTCTGTCTGCCACTCTCTCTGTCTCTCTCTCTGTCCCTCCACCTGTCTCTCCCTCTCTGTCACTCCCTCTCTCTCCTTCTATCTCTGTCTGTCTCTCTCCATCCCTCCATCTATCCTTCCCTCCGTGACACTCCCTCTCTCTCCTTTTCTGTCTTTCCCTCCTTGACACTCCCTCTCTCTCCTTCCATCTCTGTCTCTGCCACTCTCTCTGTCTTTCTCTCTGTCCCTCCATCTGTCTTTCCCTCTCTGTCTCTCCGTCTCTCTCCTTCTATCTCTCTCTCTGCCTCTCTCTCTGTCCCTCCATCTGTCTTTCCCCCTCTGTCTCTCCCTCTCTCTCCTTCTATCTCTGTCTCTCCATCTGTCTTTCCATCTCTGTCTCTCCCTCTCTCTCCTTCTATCTCTGTCCCTCCATCTGTCTTTCCCTCACTGTCACTTCCTCTCTCTCCTTCTATCTCTGTCTCTCTCTCTGTTCCTCCATCTGTCTTTCCCTCTCTGTCACACCCGCGCTCTCTTTCTATCTCGGTCTCTCTCTCTCTATCCCTCCATCTGTCCTTCCCTCCCTGACACTCCCTCTCTCTCCTTCTCTCTCTGTCTCTCCCTTTGTCCCTCCATCTGTCTTTCCCTCTCTGTCTCTCCGTCTCTCTCCTTCTATCTCTCTCTCTGCCTCTCTCTCTGCCTCTCTCTCTGTCCCTCCATCTGTCTTTCCCTCTCTGTCTCTCCCTCTCTCTCCTTCTATCTCTTTCTCTCTCTGTCTCCCGCTCTCTCTCTGTCTCCCGCTCTCTCTCTGTCTCCCGCTCTCTCTCTGTCTCTCGCTCTCTCTCTGTCTCTCGCTTTCTCTCTGTCTCTCGCTCTCTCTCTGAATCTGCCTTTCTTTGCATCTGCCGCTCTCTGCATCTGCCTCTCTCGATGCCTCTCTCTCTGTTCCTCTATCTGTCTTTCCCTCTCTGTCACTCCCGCTCTCTCCTTCTATCTCGGTCTCTCTCTCTCTGTCCCTCCATCTGTCTTTCCCTCTCTGTCTCTCGCTCTCTCTCTGTCTCTCGCTCTCTCTCTGAATCTGCCTCTCTCTATGCCTCTCTCTCTGTCCCTCCATCTGTCTTCCCCTCATTGTCACTTCCTCTCTCTCCTTCTCCCTCTGTCTCTCACTCTGTCCCTCCAACTGTCTTTCCTTTCCTGACACTCCCTCTCTCTCCTTCTATCTCTGTCTCTGCCACTCTCTCTGTCCCTCTTTCTGTCCCTCCATCTGTCTTTCCATCTCTGTCTCTCCGTCTTTCTCCTTCTATCACTGTCTCTGCCTCTCTCTCTCTGTCTCTCTCTCTGTCTCTCGCTCTCTCTCTGAATCTGCCTCTCTCTCTGTCTCTCTCTCTGTCCCTCCATCTGTCTTTCCCTCTCTTTCACTCCCTCTCTCTCCTTCTATCTCTGTCTCTCTCTCTGTTCCTCCATTTCTTCTTCCCTCCCTGTCACTCCCTCTCTCTCCTTCTATCTCTGTCTCTGCCACTCTCTCTATCCATCTCTCTGTCCCTCCATCTGTCTTTCCCTCTGTCTCTCCTTCTCTCTCTCCTTCTATCTCTCTCTCTGCCTCTCTCTCTGCTTCTCTCTCTGTCCCTCCATCTGTCTTTCCCTCTCTGTCTCTCCCTCTCTCTCCTTCTATCTCTGTCTCTCCATCTGTCTTTCCCTCTCTGTCTCTCCCTCTCTCTCTGTCTCTTCCTCTCTCTCTGTCTCTCCTTCTCTCTCTGTCTCTTGCTCTCTCCCTGTCTCTGCCTCTCTCTGAATCTGCCTCTCTCTGAATCTGCCTCTCTCTATGCCTCTCTCTCTGTCCCTCCATCTGTCATTCCTTCTCTGTCACTTCCTCTCTCTCCTTCTATCTCTGTCTCTCTCTCTGTCCCTCCATCTGTCTTCCCCACCGTCACTCCCTTTCTCTCCTTCTATCTGTCTCTCCTTATATCTCTGTCTCTGCCTCTCTCTCTGTCTCTCTCTCTGTCCCTCCATCCGTCTTTCCCTCTCTGTCTCTATCTCTCTCTTCTTCTATCTCTGTCTCTCTCTCTGTCCCTCCATCTGTCTTTCCATCCCTATCACTCTCTCACTCTCCTTCCATCTCTGCCTCACTCTCTCTGTCTCTCCATCTGTCTTTCCCTCTCTGTCTCTCCCTCACTCTACTTCTCTCACTCTCTGTCTCTCCATCTGTCTTGCCCCCCCACCGCCCCCGTCACTCCCTATCTCTCCTTCTATCTCTGTCTCTGCCTCTCTCTCAGTCTCTCCCTCTGTCCCTCCATCTGTCTTTCCCTCTCTGTCACTCCCTCTCTCTCTTTCTATCTCTGTCTCTCTCTATCCCTCCATCGGTCCTTCCCTCCCTGTTACTCCATCTCTCTCCTTCTATCTCTGTCTCTCTCTCTCTGTCTCTCCATCTGTTTTGCCCGCCCTGTCACTCCCTCTCTCTCCCTCTATCTCTGTCTCTCTCTCTCTGTCTCTCCCTTTCTCTCCTTCTATCTCTGTCTCTCTCTCTGCTATCACTGACACTAGGAGAGCGACAGAGGGAGGCTGGGTTCGATATGAAGTCATAGAGAGGGCTGTAGAGAGGGACAAAGTTGGAGAGAGAGATTGTTGAGGTGGATGAAGAGGAGAACATAAGATATATTAATTTGATGTAATCCTTCACTGCTGTGTACACAAACATATAAGAGAAAGGTATGGAGAGAAAAAAAACATTGGGAGAGGGGGAAATGTAGATGAGGTTGGGGCCCAGGCGGACACTTTTCATGATCCAGAAGGAATAGCCTCCATTTTAAATATTCAGCAAGCTATTCCACTGTGGGAGCCATCACGCCCTCACGATATTGGTTGTGGAAATTTCATGCTGGCATATTGGTTAATTTCTAATCCTGTGATTGTTAGATTCTTGTTTACCAAAGGTATTAAGAGATAAGGGGCAAAGGCAGGATATATGGTGGAAGTTACATCACAGATCAGCCAAGATCTCATTTGATGCCGGAACAGAGTTGTGGGGTTAAATTGCATCCTCCTCTTCCAACATCCCCTGTTAAATATCATTCTTTCTCTTTCAGTCACCCTGTCAGTCTGTGTCTCTCTGTTTCTCTCTTTCTGTCTCTCTCACTGTGTCTGTTTCGGACAGTGTAGAGTGAGATTCACTCTGTATCCACCCCATGATGTTCCTGTCCTGGGAGTGTTGGATGGGACAGTGTAGAAGGAGCATTACTCTGTATCTAATCCATGCTGTACCTGTCTGGGGAATGTTAATGGGAGAGTGGAAACAGAGAGGTCTGGGACCAGGGTCCTCATGGGGAGGACTTAATGTTGCCTCATAATTGACCAGTTCGCAATATCGGTGCTCCATGGATGAAAGGGGCAGTGGCTGAGTGGATACGACATTGGCTGAGAGAGTGGACAATGGTTGTTTCAGACTGGAGGGAGGTATACAGTGGAGGTTTATATTAGGACCACTGCTCTTTTTGATATATACTAATGACTTGGACTTGTGTTTACAGGGCATTACTTCAATGTTTGCCAATGTTTGTGACATCTGCAATGTAATAAACAGGGAAGGGACTAGTAGCAGACTTCAGGAGGAGAGGCGCAATCTGGTGAAATGGAACACACAAGAACAAATGAATTAGGAGCAGGTGTAGGCCATTCGTCCCCTCGAGCCTGCTCTGCCATTCAATGGCTGATCTGATTGTGAACTCAACTCCACTTTCCTGTCTGCGTCCCATAGCCCTTGACTCCCTAATTGATCAAAAATCTATCTAACTCAGCCTTGAATATATTCAATGATCCAGCCTCCACTGGTCTCTGTGGAAGAGAATTCCACAGACTGACCCGCCTCTGAGAGAAACACATTTCTCCTCAGCTCAGTTTTAAATGGAGCGTCCCTAATTTTTAAACTGTGTCCCCTAGTTCTAGTCTCCCCAACAAGGGGAAACATCCTCTCAGCATCCACCCTGTCCAGTCCCCTCGGGACCTGAGATGTTACACTCAGATCACCTCTCATTCTTCTAAACTCCATTGGGTAGAGACCCAACCTGTTCAACCTTTCCTCATAAGATCACCCCTTCATCCCAGGAATCAGCCTTGTGAACCTTCTATGAACTACTTCGAATGCAATTATATAATTTCTTCAGTAAGGAGACCAAAAGTGTCCACAATCCTGCAGACGTCGTCTAACTTATGCCATGTACAGCTGTAGCTACACTTCCCTACTTTTATATTCTATTCACCTTGCAATAAACAACAACATTCCATTTGCCTTCCTAATCACTCGCTGTAGCTGCATGGTAACATTTTGTGATTCATGTACCAGGACACCCAGATCCCTCTGTACTGCACAGTTCTGCAGCCTCTCTCCATTTCAATAATATACTGATTTTTATTCTTCCTGCTAAAGTGGACAAGCTCACATTTTCCCACATTGTACTCCATCTCCCAATGTTTTCCTCACTCACTTAACCTTTGGAAATCTCTTTGTAGACACTTTATGGCCTCTTGACAGCTTCCTATCCAACCTATCATTGGACAGACACAGGGCAGGTTAACTTCAATGCTGAGAAATGTGAAGTGATGCATTTTGGAAGGAAGACTGAGTGATATAAACTAAATGGTACAATGTTAGAATGGGTGACAGGACAGAGAGATCTGGGATTTCATCAATGTTAACTGTTCTACCCAAAAGCTCAATTTGGGGCTTGGAATCTGTGAGTTGAATTTAGCTTCATCCTGAAAAGTGTCAGCAAACGTGTTGGGAAATGTGTCAAAAGCTGTTTCCATTCAGACATTCCTGCATGGTGGAAGTGCGAGCTATCTTTGCAGAGACAGGAAATAGAGGTGATTGAATGGACCTGCAGGTTTTAGTTGAAGCAAAAAGGTGAGAATTTGAATTGTGTCCCTTCCAGATACACAGAATTGAAGGTATTTACAGAACACCACATGAAGTAGTTTACCAATGTCTGACAAACTTCAAAGACTTCAAACACATGGAAGAAGAGGAGAAGGGAACAATATACAAAACCTCAGTCAGTCAGACAACAGCAGTAGGAAAATGAATCTCTTTTTCTGGGTTTTAATTTCAAGGCCTGAGCTGATGATTGAAAAAGTAGGAGTTCAAATCCCACACTGGGCTGTTGTGAATTTGAATTTTGTTTTTTCTAACAATAAACATAAATCTGGAATTAAAAAACCTCTAGGATGGAATGATTGACTCCTGTCTACTAGTGCAAAGCCCGTGTGTTTCTCAGTTTTGCTGTATTTATCAACGATTTAAGATGATGTGGTAGAATGCGACATACCCAAGTTTACCAATGACACAAACATAGGCAGCATTGTAAGCAGTGTAGCTGGAAGCATAACATTGCAAAGAGATATCGGAAGTGAATGGGCAAAACTGTGGTAGATAGATTTCAATGTCACCAAAAGAAGACCAGAACAGAGTACTGTATAAATGGTGAAAAGATAGAAACACTGGAGGTTCAAAGAGACTTGAGGGGTTTGTGTCCATTTGAGTGCAGTGTAGATTTACCAGAATGATAACTGGACTCCAAGGGTTAAATTACAAGGAGATATTACACAAACTAGGGATTTATTCCCTGGAATTTAGGTGGATCAAGGTGATTTGATCAAAGTTGTTGAGATATTAAGGGGAACTGATGGGGTAGTTTGGGAGAAACTATTTCGGCAGCTTTGGAATATAGGAACAGGAGTAGGCCATTCAGCCCATCGAGCCTGCTCCGCCATTCAATACTATCATGGCTGATCATCCACTTCAAAGTGTTTTTCCCAGACTATCCTCATACCCTTTATGTCATTGGTATTTAGAAATCTGTCAATCTCTGCTTTAAACATACTCAATGACTGAGCTTCCACAGCCCTCTGGGGTAGAGAATTCCTAAGATTCACAACCCTCTGAGTAATGAAATTTCTCCTCATCTCTGTCCGAAGTGGCTTCCGCCTTATTTTTAAATTGTGTCCCCTGGTTCCAGACTCCCCAACCAGGAGAAACATCTTACCTACATCTACCCTGTCTATCTGTAATGTTACCCCAGGGTCCCCACACAGCCTGTCTTCCCGTCCCCCTGCTTCTAAAGTGTCTCAGGGTCTCCTGGCACTTTCTATCTCTATGTTCTCTCTCCATTTCTCTCTCTCCCTATCTCTCTGTTACTCTACCTCTGTTCCTCTCTCTCTGTCTATCACTCTCTTCCACCATGTTGGTTATCATTGGGGGTCGAGTTAAATCACAGACAAAATAAACACTTCACTTGTCTGCCCCGAAATAAACAGCAAAATTTGTGGCTATTTTATGTCTGTATTCAGACAAGATAGACAGGAGTGTATATTATATGATGGGATGCTGCAAATCGATTTACACTCGTATTGTCGGAAAAACAATTTAAAAAGAATTATTCACAAGTCTAGTCCAACTTAACGACAGATTTGACCCGATAAGGTAATAAATGCCAAAAGTCTTGAGTTTGTTGGAGTACGTTAAGCTTTACTCTGTCTGGCTTTCAGAAATTAAACATTACACATGCACTGCTAGATTAAAGATTATACATAGGTTAGGTTACATAGAATTTTGGAAGGACTAACAAGGCTAGGGAATATCCAATGAATGGTAGGACCAAAGGAAGTACAGAGTGTCACAGGGAACTTGGTGTACTTATCCGTAGATCACTGAAGGCTGCAGTGCAGGTAGATAAGGTGATTAGGAAGGTATATAGGATACTTGCCTTTATTAGTTGAGGCATAGAATATAAGAGCAGGGAGGTTATGATGGAGCTGTATAAAACACTGGTTAGGCCACAGCTGGAGTACTGTGTATAGTTCTGGGCACCACACTATAGGAAGGATGTGATTGCACTGGAGAGGATGCAGAGGAGATTCACCAGGATGTTGCCTGGGCTGGAGCATTTCAGCTATGAAGAGAGACTGAAAAGGCTGGAGTTGTTTTCCTTGGAGCAGAGAAGGCTGAGGGGGGACCTGATTGAGGTATACAAAATTATGAGGGGCATTGATAGGTTAGAAAGGAAGAAACTTTTTCCCTTAGCGGAGGGGTCAATAACCAGGGGGCATTGATTGAAGGTAAGGGGCAGGAGGTTTAGAGGGGATTTGAGGAAAAGATTTTTCACCCAGAGGGTGGTTGGAATCTGGAACGCTCTGCCTGAAGAGGTGGTAGAGGCAGGAACCCTCACAACATTTAAGAAGTATTTAGATGAGCACTTGAAATGCCGTAGCATACAAGGCTACGGGCCAAGTGCTGGAAAATGGGACTAGAATAGGGAGGTGCTTGATGGTGGGCACAGACAAGATGGGCCGAAGGGCCTGTTTCTGTGCTGTATTACTCTATGACTCTAACTGTCGTCATAGAATTCAGCTGAAAATTGATCACTTACATTCTTATTTCAGTCATTTCAGTCCATATTTACAGTACTCAGGGTACCTTACTGTTGTAATAAAGTCATAGAGGATCTATTCATCCCACTAGGGCAACATTTCACTGGCTCAACATTCTCAACAAATACTAAAGCATTCCACAATACAAGACTCTCAATTTCAACACAAGTTTCCTTTTCTGAGTCTCACTGGTCTGTTCTGATTCTCTGAGGGATTACTGATGCTTATCCTCCATATGAGCAGTCGTCCTCATCCCGTGTGCCTGTCCCGCTCCCAAACCCGGCATCCGCTTACATTAAGGCAAGTGATGCAGGAGTGTCTCAGTGACTGAGGCAGGTGAGTCTTGAGGCTGAGCTGGGCACAGTGAGTGACCCGGGTTAATCCGACACTCCAGGGACAGTTGAAACGGAGCTTTACTCTGTATCTAACCCGTGCTGTACCTTCTCTGAGAGTGTTCGATGGGGCAGTGCAGACGAGGAGAGTTATTCCTTACCCATTTTAAATATGGAGAAGTGAATATCCAAGAGATTGTTTTAAATGTGGTGAGGGTTTCTGCCTCTCCCATCCTTTAGAGTCATACAGAGATACAGCACTTATACAGGCCCTTCGGCTCGCCCAGTCTGTGCCAGCCATCAAGCACCCATTTTATACTAATCCTTTCAGGCAGTGAGTTCCAGACACCCACCAGCCACAGGGTGAAGAAACTATTGATGTGTTTCGTTCAGTTAAGTTTGATGTCAATGTTTCCCCAGGATGTTGATGCTGGGGGATTCAGCGATGGGATAATGCTTTGAATGCCAAGGGGAGGTGGTTGGATTCTCTCTTGTTGCAGATGGTCATTGCCTGGCACTTGTGTGACGTGAATGTTACTTGCCACTGGTCGGCCCAAACCTGAATGTTGTCTGGGTCTTGGTGCATGTGGCTCTGGATTGCTTCATTATCTGAGGCAAAATACTGTGGATACTGGAAATCTGGAAAGCATCGAGCTGAATCACTAACTCTGTTTTTCTGTCCGCAGATGCTGCTTGACCTGCTCAGTATTTCCAGTATTTTCTCCTGGGATCTCAGCTGAAGATGGTTGAGCCTCGGACACTACCCTGAGGAACTCCTGCAGTGATGTCCTGGGACTGAGATGATTGACCTCCAACAACCACAACCATCTTCCTTTGTGCTCAGTATGACTCCAACCAGCGGATTCCCACTGACTTCAGTTTTACTCTGGCCCCTCGATGTCACACACGGTCAAAGGCTCCCTTGATGTTAAGGTCAGTCACTCTTCCTAGTAGCAGACAGGAGTGAATCGTTCCCTTTGACCCCGTTGTTCACTGAACAAGCTGTGCTTCTTCACAGCCTGATACAGGACTGTACACGGCCGATTAATGTAGCCCATCAAACACTCCCAGAGCAGGTTCAGCACAGCTTAGGAATAGAGTCTAGTTCCTTCAACATTCTCTCTCTGTCTTCCGCTCTCTGTCTCTCCCTTTTGCTATCTCTGACACGAGGAGAGAGACAGAGGGAGAGCGGGTTAGATATGCAGACAGAGAGAGTGCTGTAGAGAGGGACAAGGTTGGAGAGAGAGAGATTGTGGGTTCGATTGAAAGGGAGAATGTAAGAAATTAATTGGATGTAATCCTTCACTGCTGTGTGCACAAACATTTAAGAGATAGGTATGGAGACAGAAACATCGGGAGAGATCTCTGTCTCTCTCTCTCTGTCTCTCCATCTGTCTTTCCCTCTCTGTCTCTCCCTCTCTCTTCTTCTCTTATCTGTCTCTCTCTCTCTGTCCCTCCATCTGTCTTTCCCTCCCTGACACTCCCTCTCTCTCCTTCTATCTCTGTCTCTCTCTCTGTCCCTCCATCTGTCTTTCCCTCCCTGTCACTCCCTCTCTCTCCTTCCATATATGCCTCTCTCTCTCTCTGTCCCTCCATCTGTCCTTCCCTGTCTGTTTCTCCCTCTCTCTCCTTCCATCTCTGCCTCTCTCTCTCTCTCTCCATCTGTCTATCCCTCTCTGTCACTCCCTCTCTCTTCTTCTCTCTCTGTCTCTCTCTCTCTGTCCCTCCATCTGTCTTTCCCTCCCTGACACTCCCTCTCTCTCCTTCTATCTCTGTCTCTCTCTCTGTCCCTCCTTCTGTCTTTCCCTCCCTGTCACTCCCTCTTTCTCCTTCCATCTGTGCCTCTCTCTCTCTCTCCATCTGTCTTTCCCTCTCTGCCTCTCCCTCTCTCTCCTTCTCTCTCTGTCTGTCTCTCTCTGTCTTTCCATCTCTGTCCCTCCCTCTCTCTCCTTTTCTCTCTGTCTCTCCATCTATCTTCCCCACCCCCTGTCACTCCCTCTCTCTTCTTCTATCTCTGCCTCTCTCTCTGTCCCTCCATCTGTCTTTCCCTCTCTGTCTCTCCCTCTCTTTCCTTCTATCTCTGTCTCTCTCTCTGTCCCTCCTCCTGTCTTTCCCTCCCTGTCGCTCGGTCTCTCTCCTTCCAAAACTGCCTCTCTCTCTCTGTCCCTCCATCTGTCTTTCCCTCCCTGACACACCCTCTCTCTCCTTCTATCTCTGTCTCTCTCTCTGTCCCTCCATCTGTCTTTCCCTCCCAGTCACTTCCTCTCTCTCTTCTATCTCTGTCTCCCTCTCTCTGTCCCTCCATCTGTCTTTCCCTCCCTGTCACTCCATCTCTGTCCTTCCATCTCTGCCTCTCTCTCTCTGTCTCTCCATCAGTCTCTCTCCAAACCCCCCGCCCCCGTCACTCCCTCTCTCTCCTTCTATCTCTGTCTCTCTCTCTATCCTTCCATCTGTCCTTCCTTCCCTGTCACTCCCTCTATCGACTTCTATCTCTGTCTCCCACTCTGTCCCTCCATCTGTCTTTCCCTCTCTGTCAAAACCTCTCTCTCCTTCTCTCTCTGTCTCTCCATCTATCTTCCCCACCCCCTGTCACTCCCTCTCTCTCCTTCTATCTCTGTCTGTGCTTCTCTCTCTGTCACTCTCTCTGTCCCTGCATTTGTCTTTCTCTCCCTGTCACTCCCTCTCTATCCTTCCAACTCTCCGTCTCGCTCTCCGTCTCACCATTTGTCTTTCGCTCTCTGTCTCTCCATCTCTCTCCTTCTCTCTCTCTCTGTCCTCCATCTGTCTTCCCCCCCGCCTCACTCCCTCTCCCTCCTTCTATCTCTGTCTCTCTCTCTCTATCCCTCCATCAGTCCTTCCCTCCCTGTCACTCCATCTCTCTCCTTCTATCTCTGTCTCTCTCTCTCTATTCCTCCATCTGTCGTTCCCTCTCTGTCTCTCCCTCTCTCTCCTTCTATCTGTGTCTCTCCATCTGTCTCTCCCTCTCTCTCTGTCTCTGCTACTCTCTCTCTCTCTGCCTCTCTCTCTCTGCCTCTCTCTCTGTCTCTCCATCTGTCTTTCTCTCCCTCTCTCTCCCTCTCTCTCCCTCTCTCTCCCTCTCTCCCCCTCTCTCTCCCTCTCTCTCCCTCTCTCTCCCTCTCTCTCTCCCTCTCTCTCTCCCTCTCTCTCCCTCTCTCTCTCCCTCTCTCTCTCCCTCTCTCTCTCCCTCTCTCTCTCCCCGTCTCTCTCCCCGTCTCTCTCCCCGTCTCTCACTCTGTCTCTCTCTCTGTTCCTCCATCTGTCTTTCCCTCTCTGTCACTCCCTCTCTCTCCTTCTATCTCTGTCTCCCTCTCTGTTCCTCCATCTGTCTTTCCCTCTCTGTCACTCCAGCTCTCTCCTTCTATCTCGGTCTCTCTCTCTCTCTCCGTCCCTCCATCTCTCTCCTTCTGTCTCTGTCTCTCCTTCTCCCTCTGTTTCTCACTGTGTCCCTCCATCTGTCTTTCCTTTCCTGACACTCCCTGTCTCTGCTTCTATCTCTGTATCTCTCTCTGTCTCTCTCTGTCTCTCTCTCTGTCTCTCTCTCTGTCTCACCATCTGTCTTTCCCTCCCAGTCTCTCCCTCTCTCTCCTTCTCTCTCCCTCTCTCTCCTTCTCTCTCTCTCCGTCTCTCTCCGTCTCTCTCTCCGTCTCTCTCTCCGTCTCTCTCTCTCCGTCTCTCTCTCTGTCTCACCATCTGTCTTTCCCTCCCAGTCTCTCCCTCTCTCTCCTTCTCTCTCTGTCTCTGCCTCTCTCTCTGACCCTCCATCTGTCTTTCCCTTTCTGTCACTCCCTGCCTCTCCTTCTATCTCTGTATCTCTCTCTGTCCCTCCATCTGTCTTTCCCTCTCTGTCTCTCCCTCTCTCTCCTTCTATATCTGTCTCTCTCTCTGTCTCTCCATCTGTCTTTCCCTCCCTGTCTCTCCCTCTCTCTCCTTCTCTCTCTGTCTCTGCCTCTCTCTCTGACCCTCCATCTGTCTTTCCATCTCTGTCACTCCCTGCCTCTCCTATCTCTGCTATCACTGACACTGGGAGAGAGACAGAGGGACGGAGGGTTAGATATGAAGGCATAGAGAGGGCTGTAGAGAGGGACAAACTTGGAGAGAGAGAGAGAGATTGTTGAGTTGGATGAAGAGGATAATGTAAGATATATTAATTTGATTCAATCCTTCACTGCTGTGTGCACAAACATATTTGTGATAGGTATGGAGAGAAAAAAAACATCGGGAGAGGGAGGAATGTAGATGAAGTTGGGGCCCAGGCGGACACTTTTGATGATCCAGAAGGAATTGCCTCCATTTTAAATATTCCGCCAGCTATTCCACTGTGGGAACCATCACAACCTCATGATATTGTTTGTGGAAATTTCATGCTGGCTTATTGGTTAATTTTTAAACCTGTGATTGATAGATTCTTGTGAACCAAAGGTATTAAGAGATAAGGGGCAAAGGCAGGATATATGGTGTAAGTTTGATCACAGATCAGCCATGATCTCATTGAATGCAGGAACAGAGTTGTGGGGTTAAATTGCATCCTCCTCTTCCAATATCCCCTGTTAAATATCCTTCTTTCTCTGTCAGTCACCCTGTCAGTCTATGTCTCTCTGTTTCTCTCTTTCTGTCTGTCTGTCTGTCTCTGTTTCGGACAGTGTCTCGTGCGATTCACTCTGTACCCACCCCATGATGTTCCTGCCCTCGGAATGTGTGATGTGACAGCATCAAGGGAAATTTACTCTGTGTCAAACCCAACATTGTGCTTGGCTTGGAAATGTTTAATGGGACAGTGTAGCTGGAGCTTTACTGTGTATCCCTGGAATTTAGAAGGTTATGGGGTGATTTGATGAAGGTTTACAAAATAATAAGGGAAACTGAGAGGGTGGACGTGGAGTAAATATTCCCACTGGCTGCGGAGTCAGGAACTTGGGGCATAGTCTAAAAATATAAACAGTGGCCACATTGACTTCATCCCATCGTGTCGTATGTACATTCTGACATATAGCAGGTATAGCAGCACATATATAACAGGATAGCAGGTATAACTGTAGTCATAGTATTCAGCTGCAATTTTTTACCATTCAAGTAATAATCCTTTTTACTGTTACTCCTACCAAAATGAATGACTTCACATTTATTTCCATTGTCTTCCATCTGCCAGACCTTTGCCCACTCACTCAATGTATCTATGTTCCTCTGCAAAGTTTCAGTCATCTGCACACTTTGCTCTGCCACTCATCTTAGTGTCATCTGCAAACTTTGACACCCGACAAGTGGTCCCCAACTCCAAATCATCTATATAAATTGTAAATAATTGCGGTCCCAACACCGATCCCTGAGGCACACCACTAGTGACTGATTGCCAACCAGAATAGCATTCATTTATCCCCACTCTCTGCTTCCTGTTCGTCTGTGTGCGTGTGTGTGTCTCTGTGTGCGTGTGTGTGTCTCTGTGTGCGTGTGTGTTTCTGTGTGCGTGTGTGTGTCTGTGTGCGTGTGTGTGTCTCTGTGTGCGTGTGTGTGTCTGTGTGCGTGTGTGTTTCTCTGTGTGTGGTTGTGTGTCTGGCTGTCTGTGTCTATGCCTGTTTCTCGCTCCTCTCTCAGAACCTCAGTAAAACTCCACATACATCCAATTTGCTATTTTAATTTGGCTGCTTTTGGTGATACCACAACTGCAGAGGGTGCACTTCCTTCTGCAGGCTGGTAGGAAACCCATATCCCGCTCTTTAACGGCATATTCTGTCTGCTTTGTATACTAAATTGATTAATCCCTAATAATTGATCAAATCTGACATTGATTACTGTTTGAAAGTCTCAAGGTTTACTTTCCTCCCAGGGCTGATTAAAAGTTAGAGTTTACCTCAGTGTTTTGGAAATATCAAACCCTGATCCGAAACCCAGCAAAGTATTTTATATGATGGGACGTTGCAAATGTTGTTCTACTCAGTACGCACGGTACCTTCATGTTGTAATAAGATGTTATAATCTCTATTCAGATAACTCTCATGCCACAGGGGCAAAATTTCACTGGGTCAACATTCTGACCAAACACTAAAACATTACAGAAAGCGAGGCTCACAAATTCAACACACGTTTCCTATTCTGAGTCTCGCTGGTCTGTTGTGATTTTCTGTTGGGTGACATCAGCCCAGATTTTGTGTTCAGACATGAACCCACAAACGTATAACTCAGAGGCAGGATTATTACCCACTGAGCTACAGCTTGCTCCAATGTTCCCAGAAAATTTAGTTGTTGTGCACGGCAAGTTTATTTTGTCCCATGTGCAGTCCCTTTAAATTTTTAAGAATCTTGGAAGACGTGTGTTATTTATCACGGAACAGGACCTGCGTGGCACCTTCCAGGCTGCTGCACACAGCTTTGCAGGAACACTGACCGACACTCTCCATCCCAATCTCTTCTTCTCTGGTAATCTCTCCCCATTGCTATCCTTCCCTCTCCCTGTTCTTCCCTCTCTATATCTATCCCTGTCTTTCTCACTGTTACTCTCTCCATCTGGATGGAGGAGGAGAAAGAGAGGCATATATAGAGGCAGCTTTACTCGGTATCTAACCCCACACTGTACCTGTCCTGCGAGTGTTTTATAGAACAGAGAGGACAGAGATTTGCTCTGTAGATAACTCCATTCTGTACTTGGCTTGGCAGCATTTGAAGGGACAGTTTAGATGGAGCTTTACTCTGTATCCCTGGAATTTTGAAGCGTAAGGGGTGTTTAGTTTAGTTTAGAGATACAGCACTGAAACAGGCCCTTCGACCCACCAAGTCTGTGCCGACCATCAACCACCCATTTATACTATTCCTGCACTAATTCCATATTCCTACCACATCCCCACCTGTCCCCATATTTCCCTACCACCTACCTATACTAGGGGCAATTGCTAATGGCCAATTTACCTATCAACCTGCAAGTCTTTGGCATGTGGGACGAAACCGGAACACCCGGAGGAAACCCACGCAGACACAGGGAGAACTTGCAAACTCCACACAGGCAGTACCCAGAATTGAACCCGGGTCACTGGAGTTGTGAGGTTGCAGTGCTAACCACTGCACCACTGTGCCGGGTGAATTGATCAAAGTTTACAAGATAATACTGGAAACTGATGGGGTGGATAGAGAGAAACTCTTCTCACTGGTTGGAGCAGTCTCGGATGAGGGGCACAGTTGAAAAATCGAACATTAGTCCAAGACCCTTTCAAGGGTGAAATTTATTGACACTTGTACACACAAAGGATGGTAGAATTTTGGAATTGTCTTCCACAAATGACCCCTTCCTATCTCTGCAATCTCCTCCAGCTCCACAATCCACCAATATCTGCGATCCTCTAATTATGGCCTCTTGAACATCCCCAATTTGAATCGTTCCACCATTGGTGGCCGTGCCTTCAAGCTGCCAAGGCCCTAACTCTGGAATTCCTTTCCCAAACCTCTCCATCTCACTAACTCTCTTTCCTCTTTGAAGATTCTCCCTCAAACCAACCTCTGAGCAAGTTTTTTGTCATCTGGTCTAATATCTCCTGAAGTGACTCGGTGTCAAATTTTTATTTTCTTGATTCATTTGTTGGATGTGTGCGTTAGTGGCCAGGAAAGCATTTATTGCCCATTCATAATTGCCCTTGAGAAGGTGGTGTTGAACCTCCTTCTTGAACCGCTGCAGTCCATGTGGGGTAGGTACACCCACAGTGCTGTTAGGAAGGGAGATCCAGGATTTTGACCCAGTCACAGTGAAGGAGCAGCGATATAGTTCCAAGTCAGGATGGTGTGTGACTTAAGGGAAACTTGCAGGTGGTGGTGTTTCCATACGTGTTTCCTGTTTCTTTGCTCTCTCTCCCCCTCCTTCTTTCTAGACCTCCCTGTCCTCCTGTCCCTCTGTGTTATGAGAACCTAAGAACAGAAGGAAGTGGGTGCAGGAACAGAGAGACCTGGGGATGTCTGTGCACAAATTGAAGGTGGCAGAGCTAGTTGAGAAAGTGGAAATTTCATGCTGGCTTATCGGTTAATTTTTAAATCTGGGATTGATATAGTCTTGTTAACCAAAGGTTTAAAGAGATAAGGGGCAAAGGCAGGGTATATGGTGTAAGTTAGATCACAGATCAGCCATGATCTCATTGAATGCTGGAACAGGGTTGAGGGGTTAAATTGCCTCCTCCTCTTCCTATGTCCGATGTTAAATATCCTTATTTCTTTCACTCTCAGTCACTCTGTCTGTCTGTGTCTCCCTGTTTCTCTCTCTCTCTTTCTATCTCTCTCTCTGTCGGTTTCGGACAGTGTCGAGTGAGATTCTCTCTGTATCCACTCCATGATGTTCCTGACTGTTGGATGGGACAGTGTAGAAGGAGCATTACTCTGTATCTAATCCATGCTGTACCTGTCTGGGGAATTTTGATGGGAGAGTGCAAACAGAGAGGTCTGGGACCAGGGTCCTCATGGGGAGGACTTAATGGTGCCTCCTAATTGACCAGTTAGCAATATTGGTGCTCCATGGATGAAAGGGGCAGTGGCTGAGTGGATACGACATTGGCTGAGAGAGTGGACAATGGTTGTTTGAGACTGGAGGGAGGTATACAGTGGAGGATCATATTAGGACCACTGCTCTTTTAGATATATACTGATGACTTGGACTTGTGTTTACAGGGCATTACTTCAATGTTTGCCAATGTTTGTGACATCTGCAAAGTAATAAACAGGGAAGGGACTAGTAGCAGACTTCAGGAGGAGAGGCGCAATCTGGTGAAATGGAACACACAAGAATACGAAACCCCCAACACCGGATTGGACAGAACATGGGAATATTTTATGAAGGGTCTGTTGGTTGATTTTTACTGATGTGTAGATTGTGCAGTCTCTGTGTGTCGGTTTGTGTGTGTATCAGTGTCTGTATCTGTGTGTGTGTCTCTGCTTCTGCTGCGTTTCACCCGGTCTCAGTTTGTACTGCACAAGACCACTTCTCTGTTTATATACAATAGGCCCTGTCTTTACTCTGTATCTAACGCCATGCTGCGCCTGCCCTGGGAGTGTGTGATGGGACAGTGCAGAGGGAAATTTACTCTGTGTCTAACCGCACACTGTTCTTGGCTTGAGATTGTTTAATGGGACAGTGTAGATGGAGCTTTACTCTGTATCCCTGGAATTTAGAAGATTAAGGGGTGATTTGATGATAATTTTCAGAAAAATAAGGGAAACTGATCGGGGAGACAGAGAGAAACGATTCCCACTGGCCGCGGAGTCTAGAACTTGTGGACATAGTCTAAAAATCTAAACATAGTCTAAAACCATTCAGGAGTGAAATGAAGAAACACCTCAACACACCATGTGTGGTATCAGTTTGGAACTCTCTTCCACAAAGAGCAATTGATGCTGAGACACTTGTTAATTTTTAAATCTGAGTTTGATAGATTTTTACTAACAAAAGGTATTAAGTGATATGGGGCAAAGACGGGTATATGGAGTTAGATCACAGAAATGTGAAGTGATTAATTTTGGTAGGAAGAACATGGAGAGACAACATAGAATAGAGGTTGCAATTCAAAAGGGGGTGCAGGAGCAGAGAGACCTGGGTGTATATGTGCATAAGTCATTGAAGATGGCAGGACAGGTTGAGAGAGTGGTTCATAAAGTATACAGTATCCTGGGCTTTATTAATAGGGGCATAGATTACAAGAGCAAGGAAGTTATGTTGAACTTGTATGAGACACTAGTTTGGATTGTAACCAGAGAGGATTGGAAAATGATGGTCAGAGCCTCCTCTATTTCCTCCCTTACACCTCTTAACAATCTGGTGAAATCTCAGCTTTCAAAGATGTTAAACCCCTTAATATTTCCTCTCAATATGTTTATCCCATTCAATATTTCAAACTCCTCCTCCTTGACTACAATGTCTATATCGTCCCCTCTTTTGTGAAGACAGATGCAATGTATTCTTTCTGTACCATGCCCACATCTTCCACATCCACAGACAGGAAGGAGGAGGAGAGGCAATTTAAACTAAAGAATACAATTCTAACAGGGGCTGCAGAACAGACAGATGGAGAGACAGAGAGAGAGACAGAGAGAGAGACAGATCTGGGGGGCATTTGTGAACCAATCACTGAAGGTGGCAGGGCAGGTTGAGAAAGTGGTTAAAAGGCAAAAGGGGTCAGTCCTGGGATTTCTAAATAGAGACATAGAATACAAATCAAGGAAGATATGATGGACCTTTGTAAAACACTGGTTTCACCTCAACTGGAGTATTGTCCAATTCTGGACACTACACTTCAGGAAGGATGTGGGGGCATGAGAGAGGGTGCAGAAAAGATTCACGAGCAAGGTTCCAGGGATGAGGGACTTCAGTTACGTGGATAGATTGGAGAAGCTGGGGTTGTTGTCTGTGTCTCTCTCTGTCCTCTAGACTTGCAGGCAGAGAGAGGGCTGTAGAGAGAGACAAGGTTGGAGAGAGAGAGATTGTTGTGGTGGATTGAAAGGGTGAATGTAAGATATAGTAATTTGATGTAATCCTTCTCTGCTGTGTGCACAAACATATAAGAGATAGACATGGAGAGAGAAAGATGGGGAGAGATCCAGAGGGTATATCGTCCATTTTGAACATCCAGCAAGCTATTCCACTGTGGGAGCCATCACACCATCATGATATTGGTTGTGGAAATTTTGAAATCGAAATCCCCGCTTATGAACCTCTGTGCTAAGGGAAATAGGTCCTTCCTATCCACTCTTCGAGGCCCCTCATAATTTTATACACCTCAACTCAATCTCCCCTCAGCCTCCTCTGTTCCAAAGAAAACAACCCCAGCCTGTCCAATCATTCCTTTGGATTTCTTTGTAATTTTGGAACTCTCGTCTGCAAACAGGAATTCATGCTGGTTTAATTGTTAATTTTTAAATCTGGGATTGATAGATTCTTGTTAACCAAAGCTTTTAAGAGATAAGGGTCAGAGGTGGGATATATGGTGTTAGTTAGATCACAGATCAGCCCTGATCTCATTGAATGCTGGAACAGGGTTGCGGGGTTAAATTGCCTCCTCCTCTTCCTATGTCCGATGTTAAACATCCTTATTTCTCTCTCAGACACTCTGTCTGTGTCTCCCTGTTTCTCTCTCTCTCTTTCTATCTCTCTCTCTGTCGGTTTCGGACAGTGTCGAGTGAGATTCACTCTGTATCCACCCCATGATGTTCCTGCCCTGGTACTGTTGGATGGGACAGTGTAGAAGGAGCATTACTCTGTATCTAATCCATGCTGTACCTGTCTGGGGAATTTTGATGGGAGATTGGAAACAGAGAGGTCTGGGACCAGGGTCCTCATGGGGAGGACTTAATGGTGCCTCCTAATTGACCAGTTAGCAATATTCGTGCTCCATGGATGAAAGGGGCAGTGGCTGATTGGATACGACATTGGCTGAGAGAGTGGACAATGGTTGTTTCAGACTGGAGGGAGGTATACAGTGGAGGTTTATATTAGGACCACTGCTCTTTTTGATATATACTAATGACTTGGACTTGGGTTTACAGGGCATAACTTCAATGTTTGCCAGTGTTTGTGACATCTGCAACGTAATAAACAGGGAAGGGACTAGTAGCAGACTTCAGGAGGATAGAGGCAGTCTGGTGAAATGGAACACACAAGAACACATGAATTAGGAGCAGGAGTAGGCCATTCGGCCGCTCGACCTGCTGTGCCATTCAATGGCTGATCTGATTGTGAACTCAACTCCACTTTCGTGTCTGCTTCCCAGAACCCTAGACTCCCTGGTTGATCATAAATTATCTAACTCAGCCTTGAATATATTCAATGATCCAGCCTCCACTGCTCTCTGGGGAAGAGAATTCCACAGACTAACCACCCTCTGAGAGAAGAACATTTCTCCTCATCTCAGTCTTAAATGGGAGAGCCCTCATTTTAAGCTGTGTCCCCTCGTTCTAGACTCCCCAACAAGGGAAACACCCTCTCAGCATCCACCCTGTCCAGTCCCCTCAGGACCTGAGATGTTTCAATAAGATCACCTCTCATTCTTCTAAACTCCAGTGGGTATCGGCCCGACCAGTTCAACCTTTCCTCATAAGATAACCCCTTCATCCCAGGAATCAGTCAAGTGAACCTTCTCTGAACTGCTTCTAATGCAGTTATATCCTTGATTAAGTAAGGAGACCAAAACAGTCCACATTACTCCAGATGTGCTCTAACTAAGGTCCTGTACAGCTGTAGCTACACTTCCCTACTTTTATATATTCTATTCCCCTTGTAATAAACAACACTGTTCCATTTACCTTCTAATCACTCGCTGTACCTGCATAGTAACATTTAGTGATTCATGTACCAGGACCCCCAGATCCCTCTGTCCCATAGAGTTCTGCAGTCTCTCTCCATTTCAATAATATACTGCTATTTATTCTTCCTGACACATTCTACTCCATCTGCCAAATCTTTGTCCACTCTCTTAACCTATGGAAATCTCTTTGTAGACTCTTTATGTCCTCTTGACAGTTTACTTTGCAACCTATCATTGGACAGACACAGGGCAGGTTAACTTCAATGCTGAGAAATGTGAAGTGATGGATTTTGGAAGGAAGACTGTGGGATAGGCAATCTAAACTAAATGGTACAATGTTAAAATGGGTGCAGGAACAGAGAACCCTTACACATACAGGAGCTGACAGTGTCTCTCTCTCTCTCTCTTCCCCCCCCCCCCCGCCCCCACCACCGCCCTTTTTGCTGTTTCTCTTTCTCTTTCAATACCAATCCTGACTTTTCTCAGAATCCATCTTGGTTGAATAGTACCCTGAAATGTTTCAGTCTCACTGTTACAAGGAACAAGTCACATTTCTGTGGTATTTTCTATATCTTAATGATTCAATTTGGAGCTTGGATTGTGTCAGGTAAATGTGGTTTCTCATTCAGACACTCCTGCATTGTGGAACTGTCAGTTATCTGTGCAGGGACAGGATATCGGGGTGTTTGAATGGAGTTGAAGATTTTGGTTGATTGAATAGGGTGTGAATTAGATTGTGGATTGTGTCCCTGAAGGTCTTTAAACCGATGTCCTGAGAGAATGAAGTGGTTTACCAATGTCTGAATAACATCAAAGTCTTTAGACACATGAAAGAACAAGATTGGGGACAATATACAAAAGCTGAGACAGTCAGGCAACAACAGGAGGAAGGTGAATGTCTTTTACAGTTTGTAATCTGAAAGCCTGAGCTAATGACTGAAAAAGCAGGAGTTCAAATCCCACATTGGGCTCTTGTGTATTTGAATTTCTCTGAAAATAAAAAATAACTCTGGAAAAATAAATCCTCCAGGATGAAATGATTCCCTCTCACTGCTCTGACACTCATTTACCTTCAAGTAGTTTTCTCCAGTCCACCTTTTCTAAATCGCCTTCCACTGGCCCAGCTTCATTCCCTAAAACTAAGTGTCAAACTGACCCATCTCTTGTTGACCTTGCTATGTACTGACCTAAAAAAGTTCCCCTGAATGTATATTTAGAATTCTGCATCCTCGATATATTTTACACTAGTCTCAGTTTTCAATATACTGGTTAGGTCTGCACTAGACCCCGTCTCTGTTTATATTACACATGGCCCTGTCTCTGCTATAAAAATGGCTTAAAACGTTGAGAGAAAACCCTCCATGTTATACAGGAGATCATAAGAATTAGAAGCAGGAGTAGGCCATTCAGCCCATCGAGCCTGCTCAACCATTCAATACTATCATGACTGATCTGATAGTGACCTTAACTCCACTTTCCTGTCTGCCCCCCCATAACCCTTGACTCCCTTGTCGATCATAAATCCGTCCAACTCAGCCTTGAATATATTCAATGACCCAACCTCCAATGCTCTCTGGGGAAGAGAATTCCAAAGTCTAGCCAACCACTGAGAGAAAAAAATTCCTCCTCATCTTTGTCATAAATGGGAGAGCCTTTATTTTTAAACTGTGCCCCCTCATTCTAGAATCCCCCACAAGGGGAACATCCTCCCAGCATCCGCCCTGTAAAGTCCCTTCAGAATCTTGTATGTTTCAGTTCCATTAGACATGAATCCATGAGTCGTTCCAAGGCTGGCGGGAGGGTTTAGGGGAGACCAGAGAGAACCCCCGACCTGGTCGTCTCTTTTCAAACAGGAAACCATCAGTACATTGGCAGTGATATTCCTGAAGCCCTGAGGAAGACAGGAGGAGGCCATTCGGCCCCTCGAGCCTGTCCTGCCCATTCACTCAGGTCATGGCTGATTTGCTCCTTATCCACATCGAGCTGTCTCGGCTCCGTAAACATTAATACCCTTTCCTAACAAATCTCTACCGATAATCAGGAATTAATGTCACTGCCTGTTAACACTGGGGAATTCCTTCTCTCAACCTCTCCGTCTCTCTATCTCTCATTCCTGCTAAAGCCATTCCTTAAAACTAACCTCTTTGACCAAGCTTTTGGTCATCAGCCTTAATCTCAACTTCTGTGGGTTTGGGGTCAGATTTTGTTTTATAATGCATCCTGTGTAGCACCTTTGGGACTTTTTATTCCTCACCTTCTCCCTTACCCTGTCTCTCTCTCTCTCTCCCCCTTACCCCATCTCTATCTCTCCTCCTCACCTCGAAGACAAGTATATCCTTCCTTCAGTACCGAGACAAGGACTGTACACAGTACTCCAGGTGTGGGCTCACCAAACCCTGTACCATTACAGCAAGACTTCCTCACTCTTGTACTCTAACCCCCTTGCAATAAAGGCCAACACTCCATTTGCTGTGCCTGCAAGTTAACTTTCTGTGATTTGTGTGCAAGGATACCCAAATCCCTCTGAACACCAACATTTAATAGTTTTTCACCAATTTAAAAATGTTCTGTGTTTCTATTCTTCCTGCCAAAGTGAAGAACCTCACATCTCTCCACATGATATTCCAGCTGCCACTTTCTTGCCCACTCACTTAACCTGTTAATCTCCCTTTGCAGTCTCTTTGTGCCCTCCTCACAGCTCACAGTACCACCTAACTTTATATCATATAAACCAAACATAGGCCGTGTTTGAAAGAGGCACTTCTGTCCTGACAAGTGTTATGATACAACTGCTTGATATTTTGTGAGGATATTTTGTCAATCTGATTTCACAGGGACCAGGAAATTTTTTCTTTCCTTTTCTTGTCTTTGGGGTCAGGAGGTTATGGGTCAATCCCAGTGTCTGTGACCCCTGACCCAGCACTGTGACCCCGAGGGGGAGTGGGGGCGGGGGAGCAGGGAGAGGGTCAGTCCCAACCTCTTAAAGGGACACCGCACCGTCAGAACTGCTCCTTCGGATTTAACCTTCGAGTGAGTCAGTAGGAGTTTGAACAAGGATGGGAACAAAGTGACATTGAATCTTCCAATATTTATTTATTCAGTGATGTTAATAAACAGCAAATTATTGAAATTCACACAAGTAATATTGTGAATTTGGATTAATAATTTTAAAGGAGAACCTGTTGTTAATTAATTCCATTTCATTTGTCAAAAATATCATCAGGACCTTGTTTAGTTCAGGATGGAATATTAATAAATCCCTTAGGAAGACAGGAGGAGGCCGTTCGGCCTCTCGAGCCTGTCCTACCTCTTTGAGACATTTTCCTCCTCACCCTCTCCCTTACTGTGTCTCTCTCTCTGTCCCTCAGCCAGACTCTCTCTCTCCTCCTTACCCGTCTCTCTCCGTCCTTCACTCTGTCGTTATCTATCTCTCTCACCCCGTCTCTCTCTCTCACTCTCCCTCACCCCATCTCTATCTTTCTTTCTCTCTCTCTCCTTCACCCCATTTCTCTCTCTCCCTCACCCCATCTGTCTCTCTCTTTCTCTCAGAAGAGGACCATAGAATCGTCGAGTACTACAACACAGGAGGAAGTGATAGGATCAGTAATCTTAAAGGAGAAACTATTGTTAATTAATTCCATTTTAGTTGCCAAAAACATCATCACGACCTTGTTTATTTCAGGATGTAATAGAAATAAAGCTCTTAGGAAGACAGCAGGAGGCCGTTCGGCCCCTCGAGTCTGTTCCATCCCTTTGGGATGTTTTATTCCTCTCCCTCTCCGCGTGTGACTCTCTCTCTCCGTCCCTCACCCTGTCTCTCTCTCCCTCAGCCCATCTCTCTCTCCCTCGCCCTATCTGTATCTCTCTCTCTCTCTCTCTACCTCATCCCATCTCTATATCTTTCTCTCTCACTCTCTCCCTCTCCCTTTCTCTCTCTTTCTCTTTCTCAGAAGAGGACCATAGAATCATAGTGTACTATAACACAGTAGGAGGCGATTCAACCCATTGAATCTGTGCTATCTCTTTTGAAGAGCAGTCCAGTTAGTCGCACTCTCCCGCTCTTCCCCCATCACTTCATTTTTTTCTGTCATTGACTGTCCATATCTTGTCTTGGGAATGCAGTATATAGCACATTCCATAGCGATGTCTGTGAAGTGTTTATTTGTACAAGTGAATTGACCATTTAATATTTTTGACTGACTTAACCCTTGTGTTCCCACAAAGATCAAGCTAGCAAATTCAACAGTGTCCACTTTGACTTCATCCCATCGTGTCTTATGTACATTCTCACAGGATAGCAGGTATAACTGTCGTCAGAGTATTCAGCTGAAAATTGATCACTTACATTGTTATTTCAGTCTATATTTACAGTACACACGGTACCTTACTGTTGCAATAAAGTCAAATAGTATCTATTCATCCCACTGGGGCAAAATTTCACTGGCTCAACATTCTCACCAAATACTAAAACATTCCAGAAAGCGAGGCTCACAAATTCAACACAAGTTTCCTTTTTTTGATTCTCCCTGGCCTGTTCTGATTCTCTGAGGGATTACTGATACTTATCCTCCACATGAGCAGTCGTCATAATCCCGTGTGCCTGTCCTGCTCCCAAACCTGGCATCCCCTTACATTAAGGCAAGTGATGCAGGAGTGTCTCGGTGACTGAGGCAGGTGAGTCTTGAGCCTGTGAGTGACCCGGGTTAATCCGACACTCCAGGCAAAAGGTGGTAGTAGTTTGGAACGTGTCTTCTGCACACGCACATTGATGCAGAATTAATTGTCATTTTTAAATTGAAGATTGATCTCATCAAATGCCTTTTTAAAAATTGAAATATTCTTCTTTCGCTCTCTGTCCCTGAGTCACTCTGTTTCTCTGTTTGTGTGTGTTTCTGTGTGTGTGTCTATCCCTGTTTCTCTCCTCTCTCAGACCCTTTGGAAAGCTCCACATACATCAGTTTGCCATTTGAAGTCAGCTGCTTTTGGTTTCACCGTATCTGCAGAGGTTGCACTTCCTTATGCAGGCTGGTAAGAAACCTGTATTCCGCAGATGGCTCCCATGTTCCCGTGAAAATTTAGATGTTGTGCGTGTCCAGTATTTTTTCCATCAGCTGTCCCTTGAAATTTTTGAAGTATCTTTGAAGACGTGTGTTATTTATTGTGGAACGGGATCTGTGTGGGACCTTTGAGGCTGCTGCACGCAGATTTGCATGAACACTGACCGACACTCTCCCTGCCAATCTCTTCCTCTTTCTCTCTGGTACTCTCTCCCCATTGCTATCCTTCCCTCTCTCTGTTATTCTCTCTCTATATCTATCCCTGTCTTTCTCACTGTTACTCCCCATCTGGATGGAGGAGGAGAAAGAAAGGCCTAAATAGAGGCAGATTGATGCTAAATCAATTGTTCATTTTTAAATCTAAGATTGACCTTCTCGAATGGCTTTTGGAAATTGAAATATTCTTCTGACATTCTCTGTCCCTTGGGCAGTCTGTGTGTGTCTGTCTGTCTGTGTGTGTCTGTCTGTCTGTGTCTGTCTGTCTGTGTCTATGCCTGTTTCTCTCTCCTCTCTCAGAATTTCAGTAAAACTCCACATACATCAATTTTCCATTTTAAGTTGGCTGGTTTGGTGAGACCACAACTGCAGAGGGTGCACTTCCTTCTGCAGGCTGGTGAGAAACCCATATCCCGCTCTTTAACGGCATATTCTGTCTGCTTTGTATACTAAATTGATTAATCCCTAATAATTGATCAAATCTGACATTGATCACTATTTGAAAGTCTCAAGGTTTACTTTCCTCCCAGGGCTGATTAAAAGTTCGAGTTTACCTCAGTGTTTGGGAAATATCAAACCCTGATCCCACACCCAGCAAAGCATTTTATATGATAGGACGTTGCAAATGTTGTTCTACTCAGTACGCACGGTACCTTCATGTTGTAATAAGATGTTATAATTTCTATTCAGATAACTCTCGTGCCACAGGGGCAAAATTTCACTGGGTCAACATTCTGACCAAACACTAAAACATTACAGAAAGCGAGGCTCACAAATTCAACACAAGTTTCCTATTCTGAGTCTCGCTGGTCTGTTCTGATTTTCTGTTGGGTGACATCAGCCCAGATTTTGTGTTCAGACCTGAACCCACAAACGTATAATTCAGAGGCAGGATTATTACCCACTGAGCTCCCTTTCCTATTTGATGATGCTCCCTCAAACCAACCTCTGACCAAGTTTTTGGTCGTCTAGTCTAATATCTCCTGAAGTGAAACGGTGTCACAATTTAATTTTCTTTATTCATTTGTTGGATGTGTGCGTTAGTGGCCAGGACAGCATTTATTGCCCATTCCTAATTGCCCTTGAGAAGGTGGTGTTGAGCCTCCTTCTTGAACCGCTGCAGTCCATGTGGGGTAGGTACACCCACAGTGCTGTTAGGAAGCGAGTGCCAGGATTTTGACCCAGTCACAGTGAAGGAGCGGCGATATAGTTCCAAGTCAGGATGGTGTGTGACTTGAAGGGAAACTTGCAGGTGGTGGAGTTCCCAAATCTTTTTCCTGTTTGTTTGCTCTCTCTCCCTCTCCTTCTTTCTAGACCTCCCTGTCCTCCTGTCCCTCTCTGTCACGAGAACCGAAGAACAGAAGGAAGTGGGTGCAGGAACAGAGAGACCTGGGGATGTCTGTGCACAAATTGAAGGTGGCAGGGCTAGTTGAGAAAGTGGTTAAAAGGCATATGGGATCCAGGCTTTGTAAATAGAGGCTTAGAGTATAAAAGCAAGGAGGTTATGATGAAGTTTTAAAAAACACTGCTTCATCCTCAACTAGTATTATGTCCAATTCTGGACACCGTACTTTCGGAAGGATGTGGGGGCAATAGAGAGGATGCAGAAAAGATTCACGAGCAAGGTTCCAGGGATGAGGGACTTCAGTTACGTGAATAGATTGGAGAAACTGGGGTTGTTCTCCATAAAGAAGAGAAACTTGAGATTAGATTTGATAGAGGTGTTCAAAATCATGAGGGGTCCTGACAGAGTAGATGTAGGAGTAGGAATGCAGCACGTAGGACATTCCAGACCCATTTCTGTTGAGTGTTTACTTAAACAAGTGAATTGACCATTTAATATTTTTAACTTACTTAACCCTTGTGTTCCCACAAAGATCAAGCTAGCAAATTCAACAGTGTCCACTTTGACTTGATCCCATCGTGTCTTCTGTACATTCTCACAGGATAGCAGGTATAACTGTAGTCATAAAATTCAGCTGAAAATTGATCAGTTATTGTTATTTCAGTCCATATTTACAGTACACACGGTACCTTACTGTTGTAATAAAGTCAGATAGTATCTATTCATCCCACTGGGGCAAAATTTCACTGCTTCAACATTGTCACCAAATACTAAAGCATTCCACAATGCAAGACTCACAAATTCAACACAAGTTTCCTTTTCTGAGTCTCACTGGTCTGTTCTGATTCTCTGAGGGATTACTGATGCTTATCCTCCATATGAGCAGTCGTCCTCATCCCGTGTGCCTGTCCTGCTCCCAAACCCAGCATCCACTTACAATAAGGCAAGTGAGACAGGAGTGTCTCAGTGACTGAGGCAGGTGAGTCTTGAGGCTGAGCCGGGCACAGTGAGTGACCCGGGTTAATCCGACACTGCAGGGACAGTTTAAACGGAGCTTTACTCTGTATCTATCTCGTGCTGTACCTTCTCTGAGAGTGTTCGATGGGGCAGTGCAGACGAGGAGAGTTATTCCTTACCCATTTTAAACATGGAGAGGTTATTCCTTCAAGTACATATCCAAGAGATTGTTTTAAATGTGATGAGGGTTTCTGCCTCTACCATCCTTTCAGGCAGTGAGTTCCACACACCCACCAGCCACTGGGTGAAAAAACTATTGATGTGTTTCGTTCAGTTAAGTTTGATGTCAATGTTTCCCCAGGATGTTGATGCTGGGGGATTCAGCGATGGGATAATGCTTTGAATGCCAAGGGGAGGTGGTTGGATTCTCTCGTGTTGCAGATGCTCATTGCCCGGCACTTGTGTGACGTGAATGTTACTTGCCACTGGTCGGCCCAAGCCTGAATGTTGTCCGGGTCTTGGTGCATGTGGCTCTGGATTGCTTCATTATCTGAGGCAAAATACTGTGGATACTGGAAATCTGGAAACCATCGAGCTGAATCACTAACTCTGTTTTTCTCTCTCCACAGATGTTGCCTGACCTGCTCAGTATTTCCAGCATTTTCTGCTGGGATTTCATTATCTGAGGAGGTGCGAATGGAACTGAACACTGTGCAATCATCAGTGAACATCCCCACTTCTGACCTTACGATGGAGGGCAGGTCATTGAGGAAGCAGCTGAAGATGGTTGGGCTTCTGACACTACCCTGAGGAACTCCTGCAGTGATGTCCTGGGACTGAGATGATTGACTTCCAACAACCACAACCATCTTCCTTTGTACTCGGTATGACTCCAACCAGTGGATTCCCACTGACTTCAGTTTTACTCGGGCCCCTCGATGCCACACTCGGTCAGACGCCGCCTTGATGTTAAGGTCAGTCTCTCTTCCCAGTCGCAGACAGGAGTGAATCGTTCCCTTTGACCCATTGTGTACTGAACATGCTCTGCTTCTTCACAGCCTGATACAGGACTGTACACGGCCGATTAATGTAGCCCATCAAACACTCCCAGAGCAGGTTCAGCACAGCTTAGGAATAGAGTCTAGTTCCTTCAACATTCTCTCTCTGTCTCTCCCTCCTGCTATCTCTGACACCAGGAGAGTGACAGAGGGAGAGAGGGTTTGATATGCAGACAGAGAGAGGGCTGTAGAGAGGGACAAGGTTGGAGAGAGAGAGATTGTTGGAGTGGATTGTAAAGGAGAATGTAAGATATATTAATTTGATGTAATCCTTCACTGCTGTGTGCATAAACATATAAGAGATAGGTACGGAGAGAGAAACATTGGGAGAGATCCAGAGGGAATATCCTCCATTTTAAACATCCAGCAAGCTATTCCACTGTGGGAAACATCACACCATCATGATATTGGTTGTGGAAATTTTGAAATCTCTGTCCCCGCTTTTGAACCTCTGTGCTAAGGGAAATAGGTCCTTCCTATCCACTCTATCGAGGCCTCTCATAATTTTATACACCTCAACTCAATCTCCCCTCAGCCTCCTCTGTTCCAAAGAAAACAACCCCAGCCTGTCCAATCATTCCTTTGGATTTCTTTGTAATTTTAGAACTCTCGTCTGCAAACAGGAATTCATGCTGGTTTAATTGTTAATTTTTAAATCTGGGATTGATAGATTCTTGTTAACCAAAGGTATTAAGAGATAAGGGGCAAAGGCGGGATATATGGTGTTAGTTAGATCACAGATCAGCCCTGATCTCATTGAATGCTGGAACAGGGTTGAGGGGTTAAATTGCCTCCTCCTCTTCCTCTGTCCCTTTGGTGTACATGGTCTACCAGAGGGCATTTGATACAGAGCCGCACAACAGACTTGTGAGCAAAATTACAGCTCGTTGAATAAATGGGACGGTAGCAACATGCATATAAAACTGGCTGAGTGACAGGAAACAGAGAATAGTGATGAATGGATGTTTTTCGGGCTGGAGGAAGGTTTGGAGTGGAGTTCCCCAGGGATCTGTGTTGGGACCCTTGCTGTTCCTGATGTCTATTGATGTCCTAGACCTCGGTGTACAGGGCACAATTTCAAAATTTGCAGATGATACGATACTTGGAAGCATTGTGAACTGTGAGGAGGATAGTGTAGAACTTCAAAAGGACATAGACAAGTTGGTGGAATGGGCGGACAAGTGACAATGAGGTTCAATGTGGAGAAATGTGAAGTGATTAATTTTGGTAGGAAGAACATGGAGAGACAATATAGAATAGAGGTTACAATTCTAAAGGGGGTGCCGGAGCAGAGAGACCTGGGTGTATATGTGCATAAGTCATTGAAGATGGCAGGACAGGTTGAGAGAGTGGTTAAAAGGCATAAGGGGTCAGTCCTGGGATTTATAAATAGAGACAGAGAATACAAAAGCAAGCAAGATATGATGGACCTTTGTAAAATACTGGTTTCATCTCAACTGGAGTATTGTCCAATTCTGGACAGCGTACTTTAGGAAGGATGTGGGGGCATTAGAGAGGGGCAGAAAGGATTCACGAGCAAGGTTCCAGGGATGAGCGACTTCAGTTACGTGGATAGATTGGAGAAACTGGGGTTGATCTCTGTGTCTCTCTCTGTCCTCCTCTCTCTGTCTCTCCCTCCTGTTATCTCTGACACTAGGAGAGAGACAGAGGGAGAGGGGGTTAGATATGCAGACAGAGAGAGAGGGCTGTAGAGAGGGACAAAGTTGGAGAGAGAGAGATTGTTGGGGTGGATTGAAAAGGTGAATTTAAGATATATTAATTTGATGTAATCCTTCACTACTGTGTGCACACACAGAGAAAGATTGGTGTTTAGAATGAAATATTGGTAGAGAGGGAGAAATGTAGATCAAGTTGGGGCCCAAGTGACCGGTTCTCATGATTTAGAGGGAAAACGCTCCATTGTAAACATCCAGCAAGCTATTCCACTCTGCGAGCCATCACACTTTCATGATATTGTTGCGGAAATCTTGAAATCTATGTCCCTGGTTATTGACCCCTCTGCTAAGGGAAATGGGTCCTTCCTGTCCACTCTATCTAGGCCCATCAGAGGTCTACTCTGTATCTAACCCCATGCTGTACCTGTCCTGGGAGTGTTTGGGGACAGTTCAGGAGGGAAGAGTGGGAACAGGTATTTGGATTGAACTATGAATTGCCGATAAAACCGTTGTGGATCAGAGACTGTCATCCGCTTCCTCATTTTGGTGAATGGACATCTGCCTATTTAACGTACCTTTATCTCTCTCTCTCTCTCTTTGCAGTGTCCCACTAGTCACAGTCTGCCAACCTGAAAATGACCCATTTATTCCTACTCTCTGTTTCCTGTCCATTAACCAGTTCTCAATCCATGCCAGTATATTCCGCCCAATCCCATGTGCTCTCAATTTTGTTTACTAACCTCTTGTGTGGGATCTTCTCAAAAGCTTTCTGAAAATCTAAATCTATCACATTCACCGGTTCCCCCTTATCTATTCCGCGATGTTACATCCTCAAAAAACACCAACAGGTTTGTTAAAGATGATTTCCCTTTCATAAATCCATGTTTACTCTGACCAATCCTACCATTATTTTCTAAGTGTCTGCTTATCACATCCTTTTATTATAGATTTGAGCATTTTCCCTGTGACTGATGTTAGACTAACAGGTCCGTAGTTCCCCATTTTCTCTCCCTCCTTTTGTAAATAGTGGGGTTACATTTGCTACCTTCCAATCTGCAGGAACCATTCCAGAGTCTATTGAATTTTGAAAGATGACCACCAATAAATCAACTATCTCTACAGCCACCTCTTTCAACACTCTGGGATGTAGAACATCAGGTCCAGGGGATTTATTTACTTTCAGACCCATTCATTTGTCTGGTACTTTTTTTTAGCTAATATTTCTAGCTTGCAGTTCCTCATTTACACTAGTTCCTTGATTCTCCATTATTTCTGGGAGGTTTTTAGTATGTTCCTCTGTGTCGACAGACACAAAGTATTTGTTTAGTTTCTCTGCCATTGTCCTATGATGAGAGACTGAGTAAATTGGACCTGTATTCTCTGTTACCCTCTGAATCCCAGTGTCTCCCCCTCTGTAACCCTCTAAATCCCAGTCTCCCCCCCCTGTTACCCTCTGAATCCCAGTCTCTCGCACTCTGTTACCCTCTGAATCCCAGTCTCTCGCACTCTGTTACCCTCTGAATCCCAGTCTCTCGCACTCTGTTACCCTCTGAATCCCAGTCTCTCCCTCTCTGTTACCCTCTGAATCCCAGTCTCTCGCACTCTGTTACCCTCTGAATCCCAGTTTCTCCCTCTCTGTTACCCTCTGAATCCCAGATTCTCGCTCTCTGTTACCCTCTGAATCTCGGTCTCTCCCTCTCTGTTACCCTCTGATTCCCAGTCTCTCGCACTCTGTTACCCTCTGAATCCCAGTCTCTCCCTCTCTGTTACCCTCGGAATCCCAGTCTCTCCCTCTCTGTTGCCCTCCAAATCCCAGTCTCTCCCTCTCTGTTACCCTCGGAATCCCAGTCTCTCCCCCTCTGTTACCCTCTGAATCCCAGTCTCTCCCTCTCTATTACCTTCCAAATCCCAGTCTCTCCCTCTCTATTACCTTCCGAACCCAGTCTCTCCCTCTCTGTTACCCTCTGAATCCCAGTCTCTCCCTCTCTGTTACCTAACCAGAACTTTCTAAATGTTTCGCATAACCTCCCTGATCGAGGCAGTCTGGTGAAATGGAACACACAAGAACACGAAAACCCCCAACACCAGATTGGACAGAACAAGGGAATACTTTATGAAGGGTCTGTTGGTTGATTTTTACTGATGTGTAGATTGTGCAGTCTCTGTGTGTCGGTTTGTGTGTGTATCAGTGTCTGTATCTGTGTGTGTGTCTCTGCTTCTGCTGCGTTTCACCCAGTCTCAGTTTGTACTGCACAAGACCATTTCTCTGTTTATAATACAATAGGCCCTGTCTTTACTCTGTATCTAACCCCATGCTGCCCCTGCCCTGGGCGTGTATGATGGGACAGTGCAGAGGGAAATTTACTCTGTGTCTAACCCCACACTGTGCTTGGCTTGGGAATGTTTAATGGGACAGTGTAGATGGAGCTTTACTCTGTATCCCTGGAATTTAGAAAGTTAAGGGGTGATTTGTTGATAATTTTCAGAATATTAAGGGAAATTGTTGGGGTAGACAGAGAAACTATTCCCACTGGCTGCAGAGTCTAGAACTTGTGGACATCGTCGAAAAGTCTAAACATAGTCTCAAAACCATTCAGGAGTGAAATGAAGAAACATTTCAACACACCGGGTGTGGTATCAGTTTGGAACTCTCTTCCACAAACAGCAACTGATGCTGAGACACTTGTTAATTTTTAAATCTGAGATTGATGGATTTTTACTAACAAAAGGTATTAAGTGATATGGGGCAAAGACGGGTATATGGAGTTAGATCACAGATCAGCAATGAACTCTGAATGTCAGAACAGGGTTGAGGGGCTAAATGGCCTCCTCCTCTTCCTCTGTCCTCTGACAAATATTCTGCTATCACTCTCTGTGTCTGGGTCACCCTCTCGGTCTGTGTCTCTTTGTGTCTCTTTCTGTCTGTCTGTCTCTCTTTCCCTCCTCTCTCAGAACATCAGTCAGCCATTTTAGGTTTTCAGTGGCCATTTTATGTTACCACAGCATTGGGACATTTATTTCAGAGACTGACTCCTCACTAATGTAAGGTTAGTGCTTTAAACTTGACAGAGAAACAGATCCTGGGATTCCGTTGAATGTAGAATCTCATCCTGAAAGGTGTTAGCAAACGTGTTGGGAAATGTGTCAAAAGCTGTTTCCATTCAGACATTCCTGCATTGTGGAAGTGTGAGCTATCTTTGCAGAGACAGGAAATAGGGGTGTTTGAATGGAACTGCAGGTTTTACTTGATGCACTAAGGTGAGAATTTGAATTGTGTCCCTTGCAGATAAACAGAATTGAAGGTATTTACAGAACACCACATGAAGTAGTTTACCAATGTCTGACAAACTTCAAAGACTTCAGACACATGAAAGAAGAGGAGAAGGGAACAATATACAAACGCTGAGACAGTCAGACAACAGCAGTAGGAAAATGAATCTCTTTTTATGTGTTTTAATTTGAAGGCCTGAGCTGATGACTGAAAAAGCAGGAGTTCAAATCCCACACTGGGCTGTTGTGAATTTGAATTCTGTTTTTTCTAAAAAAAAAACATAAATCTGGAATTAAAAAAACTCTAGGATGGAATGATTCACTGCCGTCTACTAGTGCAAAGCCTGTGTGTCTCAGTTTTGCTGTATTTATTAATGATTTAAGATCATGGGGTAGAATGCCACATACCCAAGTTTGCCAATGACACAAAAATAGCCAGCATTGTAAACAGTGTAGCTGGAAGCATCAAATTACAAAGAGATATTAATAACTTAAGTGAATGGGCAAAACTGTGGTCGTTAGATTTCAATGTCAGCAAAAAAAGACTGGAACAGAGTACTTTATAAATGGTGAAAAACTAGAAACACTGGAGGTCCAAAGAGTCTTGGGGGGTCCATGTCCATTTGAGTGCAGTGTAGATTTACCAGAATGATAACTGGACTCCAAGGGTTAAATTACGAGGTGATGTTACACAAACTAGGGATATATTCCCTAGAATTTAGCAGGATCAAGGTGATTTGTTCAAAGTTGTTGAGATATTAAGGGGAACTGATGGGGTAGTTTGGGACAAACTATTTCGGCAGCTAGGGAACATAGGAACAGGAGTAGGCCATTCAGCCCATCGAGCCTGCTCCCCCATTCAATACTATCATGGCTGATCATCCACTTCAATGCCTTTTCCCCAGACTGAGCTTCCAAAGCCCACTGGGGTAAAGAATTCCAATGATTCACAACCCTCTGAGCCATGAAATTCTCCTTATCTTTGTCCTAAGTGGCTTCTCCCTTATTTTGAAATTGTGTCCCCTGGTCCTAGACTCCCGAACCAAAGGAGACATCTTCCCTGCATCTAACCTGTCTATCCCTTTAAGTATTTAGTATGTTTCAATAAGATCACCTCTCATTCTTCTGAAGTCCAATGAGTATAGGCCCAACCTGTTCAACCATTCCTCATAAGACAACCCCTTCATCCCAGGAATCAGCCTCGTGAACCTTCTCTGAACTGGTTCCAATGCATCTAGGCCTGACCATTTATCCACTTTCAAAGATACCAAAAACCTTCATATTTCCCTCTCACTCTGGTTATCCCATCCAATATTTCACACTCCTCCTCTTTAACTACAATATCTGCATCGTTCTCCCTCTTTTATAAAGACAGACACAAGTATTCATTAAGAACCATGCCCACATCTCCCACCTCCACAGGTAGGAAGAAAGCAGAGAGGCAATCTAAACTAAAGTATACAGTTGTAAAGGGGCTAACGTTCTCGGCCTCTTCCTTTTCTCTGATATAATCCTTGATTTCTATCGTTAGCAACGGTTGGAACAATTTACTGAGGTTCTGTCAAGGTCCCCTCACATTCTTTATCTGTGTCTCTCTGTCTCAGAGAGATGGTGAAAAAACTATTGATGTGATTTGTTCAGTTATGTTTGATGTCAATGTTTCCCCAGGATGTTGACGCTGGGGGATTCAGCGATGGGATAATGCTTTGAATGCCAAGGGGAGGTGGTTGGATTCTCTCTTGTTGCAGATGCTCATTGCCTGGCACTTGTGTGACGTGAATGTTACTTGCCACTGATCGCCCCAAGCATGAATGTTGTCCGGATCTTTGTGCATGTGGCTATGGATTGCTTCATTATCTGAGGCAAAATACTGTGGATGCTGGAAATCTGGAATGCATCGAGCTGAATCACTAACTCTGTTTCTGTCTCCACAGATGCTGCCTGACCTGCTCAGTATTTCCAGCATTTTCTGCTGGGATTTCATTATCTGAGGAGGTGCGAATGGAACTGAACACTATGCAATCATCAGTGAACATCCCCACTTCTGACCTTACGATGGAGGGCAGGTCATTGAGGAAGCAGCTGAAGATGGTTGGGCCTCGGACACTACCCTGAGGAACTCCTGCAGTGATGTCCTGGGACTGAGATGATTGACCTCCAACAACCACAACCATCTTCCTTTGTGCTCGATATCATTCCAACCAGCGGATTCCCACTGACTTCAATTTTACTCGGGCTCCTCGATGCCACTCTCGGTCAAATGCTGCCTTGATGTTAAGGTCAGTCTCTCTTCCCAGTCGCAGACTGGAGTGAATCGTTCCTTTGACCCGTTGTGTACTGAACATGCTCTGCTTCTTCACAGCCTGATACAGGACTGTACACGGCCGATTAATGTAGCCCATCAAACACTCCCAGAGCAGCTTCAGCACAGCTTCGGAACAGAGTACAGTTCCTTCAACATTCTCTCTCTGTCTTCCTCTCTGTCTCTCCCTCCTGCTGTCTCTCACACTACGAGAGAGACAGAGGGGGAGAGGGTTAGATATGCGGACAGAAAGAGTGCTGTCGAGAGGGGCAAGGTTGGAGAGAGAGAGATTGTTGGGGTGGATTGAAAAGGAGAATGTAAGATATATTAATTTGATGTAATACTTCACTGCTGTGTACACAAACATTTAAGAGATAGGGATGGAGAGAGAAACATCGGGAGAGATCCAGAGGGTATATGCTCCACTTTAAATATCCATCCAGCTATTCCACTGTGGGAGGCATCACGCCATTATGATATTGGTTGTGGAAATTTTGAAATCTATGTCCCCGCTTATGAACCTCTGTGCTAAGGGAAATAGGTCCTTCCTATCCACTCTATCGAGGCCCCTCATAATTTTATACACCTCAACTCAATCTCCCCTCAGCCTCCTCTGTTCCAAAGAAAACAACCTCAGCCTGTCCAATCATTCCTTTGGATTTCTTTGCAATTATGGGTCTCTCTTCTGCAAACAGGAATTCATGCTGGTTTAATTGATGATTTTTAAATCTGGGATTGATAGATTGTTGTTGACCAAAGGTATTAAGAGATAAGGGGCAAAGGCGGGATATATGGTGTTAGTTAGATCACAGATCAGCCCTGATCTCATTGAATGCTGGAACAGGATTGAGGGGCTAAATGGCCTCCTCCTCATCCTCTGACAAATATCCTGCTATCACTCTCGGTGTCTGGATCACCCTCTCGGTCTGTGTCTCCCTCTTTGTGTTTCTTTCTGTCTGTCTGTCTCTCTTTCCCTCCTCCCTCAAAACATCAGTCAGCTATTTTAGGTGTGTTCACAGTGGCGAATTTATGTTACCACAACACTGGGACATTTATTTCAGAGACTGACTCCTCACTAATGTAAGGTTAGTGTTTAAAACTTGACACATAAACAGATCCTGGGATTCAGTTGAATGTAGCTTCTCGTCCCGAAAAGTGTTCGCAAACGTGTTTTTCAAATCAATTCAGCAACAACCTCAACAGAAGAAAAAAACACCAACAAATGCAACAACAACCTCAACAGGAGAAAAAACACCAACAAATGCAACAACAACCTCAACAGGAGAAAAAAACACCAACAAATGCAACAACAACCTCAACAGGAGAAAAAGCACCAACAAATGCAACAATTTCAACAGGAAAAGACGAGCTTCCCGAGGACCCAAAAAAATACAACAACAACTTCAGTAGGAGAAAAGCCACTAACAAATTCATCATCATCAGAGGGGAAAACATACCGATAAATAGGGCAATGGCACAAGCTGTTGGAGGGTCAGGAAATCGTTTACGGAGGGACAGAGTATCTGATCACACCCGGGATGGTGTAATTGTTACCAACAAAGCCCATTTCAGCCTGCAATATGAAAAGCAGGGAAAGAGAGCTGAGAGGGAATGAGTTGACTTTGACTGAGTTAATGAGGGAGCAATGGCGTCATGCGGCCCCCACAATGCCCCGCGACTGGGAAAGGCCCCTATCTGTAGGAATGGCCGCGCTGCTCTCTGGGAGGCGGCTCCGCACATGCGCAAGTCCACAAGCGGGTTAACCGCCGCTTTTTTTAATCCTCCCGCGGCGCATACTTTAAAGTTTCCTCCATTGAGATCGAGAACTGAAGCCGCTTCTCCTTTTACTTTCAGCTAATTTTTTACGGAAATAAACGGCTGGCCGTTGACGTCACGCAAACATGGCGGTTGAGGACGCCACAGCCCCTCCAGGGCGTCGCTGACCTCTGATTGGCTGCCTCGCCCCACGTGTTTGGAGGTCAACTGGTCAACAGGTCCCTCCGGCTTCTGCGCAGCCGCGGTTTGTACGACATGTGACCACCTGGGGGAGGGGAGGGGGTCAGGACCAGACTCTTAAAGGGACCCTGCACCACCAGAACTGTCCCAAACTCTTAAAGGACCCAACATGGACAGACAGAGCAAGAGAGTTCGAGAGCAAGTAATAGAGAGGGAAATAGAAAAGAGAGAGTGATGGGGGAGAGAGAGAGAAATTAGATTGAAAGAATAATAGAGAGATGGAGAGACTGAGAGAAAAGAGGTGATAGGAAGAGAGTGAGAGAGCAAGAGATGGTGAGAAATGGAGGCAGAATTTCCTCAATTGGACAGAGATGGAGAGAGAGTGATAGAGAGATGTGAAGAGAGATCAAAGAGAAAGGAAGGTGGAGAGTGAGGGAGAGGGAGAGTTTGAGAGTGAGGAAACAGATAAATGGAGAGATAAAGGTGAGGAGAGAGTAACAGCGAAAGAGAGAGAGAGCTGGAGAGAGTGGGAAGGAAAATGAGGAAAAGAGCAGACACAGGGTGTACAGAATGAGTGAATAATGAATGAGAGATAGAGTGTCCATCAGAGAGAGAGGGAAAGTCTGGGATAGATGTGGGCAGAGAGAGAGGCAGATAGTATGTGTGTGTGAGAGAGAGAGAGAGATCAGCACACGTTCACAGTAAATAAAGTCTCGCCGTGTCAAGCAGTCATTTAATTGGGTGCACAGCCAGACAAAATTAACTTTATCCCCGGGAGAATGAGTGGAGTCAGACATCTCAAAACAGATTGCAGGTTAATGCCCAGATAAGCTTTATTAAATGTTAAAAGTTGCAGAGAGAAATCACCCAGTAATCCTGGTTGCAACCCATTGGACTCAAAACAATGGTCCAAAAATATTATCACTGCCAATCAAACAAATTCATCAGCTCAACAGCAATCAGTGAAATAATCCATAAACTGCAGTGTTCAATGATTGGAGGAAGATTACAGAGCATGACTGAGAACATGTAGACAGACACAAAGTATTTGTTTAGTTTCTCTGCCATTGTCCTATGATGAGAGGCTGAGTAAATTGGACCTGTATTCTCTGGAGTTTAGAAGAATGAGAGGTGATCTCATTGAAACATATCAGATTCTAAAGGGACTGGATAGGGTTGACACTGAGAGATTATTTCCGCTGGTCGGGAAATGAAAGTCTCCCTTATCCCTTCCTAACCAGCTTATCCACCTGTCCTGTCAGCCTCAGGAATCAGTGAACATTCATTCCAAGGTCCCGCTGTTCACAGACACAGAGAGAATGTTGGAGACTGTCACGTTGTTAGGTTAGATCGAAAGGGCAAATGTAAAATATAATCATAGTTTGATGTAATCCTGTGTTCGGAGACGTACAAGAAATAGGCATAGAGAGTGAAACGTCAGGACAGAGGGAAAAATATAGATGGAGAGAGGGTAACAGTGAGAAAGGGAGAGATAGGCATGGAGAGAGAAGTGGAGAGCTACTCTTAGTGGTAACCTCTCTCCATCTCTGTCTTCCCCTCTCTCTTACTCACTCAATCACTAGTTCCCCTCTGTTACTCTCTCCATGTTTATCTCTCTCCTCTTCTCTCTCTATCTCTATTTCCCTCTGTACCCTCTCAATCCCAATCTCTCGCTATGTCATACCTTCAACGATGCTGCACACAGCTTTGTGGGAACATTGACTGACACTCTCCATCCCAAACTCCCTCTGTCTCTCTCCCTCTCTATCTCGGTCTCTGCCCCTATCGCTGTCTCTCTCATTGTCTTTCCCTATCACTGTCTCTGTCTCTCTCTGTGCTTCTGTCTCTCCCTCTCTCCGTCTCTCTCTTTCACAGTCCCTCCCTCACTGTCTGTCTCTCCCTGTCTCTCTTTCTCTGTCTCTGTGCATGACTCTGTCTGTGTCTCTATGACACCATCTCTCCCTCTCTCTTTCCCTCCCTCTCTCCTTTCATCTCTCCCTCACTCTCTCCCAGGACAGCAATGCTTTCAGCCATTTTTTGGTTAATTTTGAACCTTTATCTCTTGCCCTTGTTGAGAATGTCACTGCAGTTTGAAAATATCAAACACTGATCCAACACTCACCCCTAAAACACTCTCACTAAACCCTCAACACAGGTCATGGTGCATGCAGCTATGAACTGCTTCATTATTTGAAGTAAAATACTGTAGATGCTGGAAATCTGCAAACCATCGAGCTGAATGGCTGATTCTGTTTCTCTCTCCACAGATGCTGCCTGGTCTATAAATGGAACTGAACACTGTGTAATCATTAGTGAACATCCCCACTTCTGACCTTACGATGGAGGGCAGGTCATTGAGGAAGTAGCTGAAGACGGTTGAGCCTCAGACACTACGCTGAGGAACTCCTGCAGTGATGTCCTGGGACTGAGATGATTGACCTCCAACAACCACAACCATCTTCCTTTGTGCTCGGTATGATTCCAGTCAGTGGAGAGTTTTCCCCCTGATTCCCACTGACTTCAACTCTACTCGGGCTCTATGATGCCCCACTTAGTCAAATGCTGCCTTGAGGTTAGGGGCCGTTACTCTCACCTCACTTTCTGATCTATTGGATCATATGAGATGTATACGGGCCATAGAATAGCAGACAAGAGTGAATGGTTCTGTTTTACCTGCTGTGTTATCCTCTTCACAGACTGGTACAGGACTGTGCACAACAGATTAACATGTCCCATTAAACACTCCCAGAGCAGGGTCAGCATGTATTAGATAGAGTACAGTTCCTTCCAGTCTCTCTCCCACTCTCTATCTGCTGTGAAACATCGGATATAGATGGATAGAGAGTAACAGAGAAAAGGAGTGATAAGCATGAAGAGAGTGCTGGAGATTTACTCTTGCTGGTAATCTCTCCATCTCTATCTCTCCTTCCTCTGTCTTTTACTCTCTCAAGCTCTGTCTCACCTCTCGGTTCCTCTTTATCCATGTGTTACGAACACTGGACTTTGTCTCCCATCTTCTCTCTTCATCTCTATTTCTCCCTCTATTACCCTCTGAATCCCAGTCTCTCCCTCTCTGTTACCCTCTGAATCCCAGTCTCTCCCTCTCTGTTACCCTCTGAATCCCAGTCTCACTCTCCGTTACCCTCTGAATCCCAGTCTCTCACTCTCCGTTACCCTCTGAATCCTAGTCTCTCCCTTTCTGTTACCCTCCGAATCCCAGTCTCTCCCTCTCTGTTACCATCTGAATCCCAGTCTCTCCCTTTCTGTTACCCTCCGAATCCCAGTCTCTCCCCCTCTGTTACCATCTGAATCCCAGTCTCTCCCTCTCTGTTACCCTCTGAATCCCAGTCTCACTCTCCGCTACCCTCTGAATCCCAGTCTCTCACTCTCCGTTACCCTCTAAATCCTAGTCTCTCCCTTTCTGTTACCCTCCGAATCCCAGTCTCTCCCTCTCTGTTACCTAACCAGAGCTTTATAAATGTTCAGCATAACCTCCCTGATTTTGTACTCACTGTATACAGTGTACATTGTGATACAGGGGTATTCCCCAGGGGTTTGGATTAGGACCATTGATCTTTTTGATATATATTCATGACCTGGACTTGGGTTTACAGGGCATAACTTCATCATTGTGCCATCTGCAATGTAATAAACAGGGAAGGGAATAGTAGTAGACTTCAGGAGGATAGAGGCAGTCTGGTGAAATCGTCAGACACATGGCAGGTTAACTTCAATGCTGAGAAATGTAAAATGATGCATTTTGGAAGGAAGGCTGAGGAGCAGCAATATAAAATAAATGGTACAATGTTAAAATGGGTGCAGGGACAGAGAGATCAGGAATTTCATTTGTGTCACCTTTTATATCTTAAAGATTCAATTTGGGGCTTGCAATCTGTATATTGAATTTAGCTTCATCCTGAAAATTGTCAGCAAACGTGTTTGGAAATGTGTCAAAAGCTGTTTCCATTCAGACATTCCTGCATTGTGGAAGTGTGAGCTATCTTTGCAGAGACAGGAAATAGGGGTGTTTGAATGGACCTGCAGGTTTTAGTTGATGCAATAAGGTGAGAATTTGAATTGTGTCCCTTGCAGATAAACAGAATTGAAGGTCTTTACAGAACACCACATGAAGTAGTTTACCAATGTCTGACAAACTTCAAAGACTTCAGACACATGGAAGAAGAGGCGAAGGGAACAATATACAAACCCTGAGACAGTCAGACAACAGCAGTAGGAAAATGAATCTCTTTTTACAGGTTTTAATTTGAAGGCCTGAGCTGATGACTGAAAAAGCAGGAGTTCAAATCCCACACAGGGCTGTTGTGAATTTGAATTCTATCTTTTCTTTAAAAAAACATAAATCTGGAGTTAAAAAGCCTCTAGGTTGGAATGATTCACTCCTGTCTACTAGCGCAAAGCCCGTGTGTGTCTCAGTTTTGTTGTATTTATTAACAATTTAAGATGATGGGGTACAATGCCACATACCCAAGTTTGCCAATGACACAAAAATAGGCAGCATTGTAAGCAGTGTAGCTGGAAGCATCAAATTACAAAGAGATATTAATATCTTAAATAAATGGGCAAAACTGTGGTAGTTAGATTTCCATGTCAGCAAAAAAAGACTAGAACAGAGTACTTTATAAATGGTGTAAAGCTAGAAACACTGGAGGTTCAAAGAGACTTTGGGGGGTCCATGTCCATTTGAGTGCAGTGTAGATTTACCAGAATGATAACTGGACTTCAAGGGTTAAATTACGAGGTGATATTACACAAACTAGGGATTTATTGCCTGGAATTTAGGAGGATCAAGGTGATTTGTTCAAAGATGTAGAGATATTAAGGGGAACTGATGGCATAGTTTGGGAGAAACTATTTCAGCAGCTTGGAGCATAGGCACAGGAGTAGGCCATTCAGCCCATCGAGCCTGCTCTGCCATTCAATACTATCATGGCTGATCATCCACTTCAATGCCTTTTTCCCAGACTGAGCTGCCACAGCCCACTGGGGTAGAGAATTCCAAAGATTCACAACCCTCTGAGCAAAGAAATTTCTCCCCATCTCTGACCTAAGTGGCTTCTCCATTATTTTGAAATTGTGTCCCCTAGTTCTAGACTCCCGAACCAAAGGAGACATCTTACCTGCATCTAACCTGTCTATCCCTTTAAGTATTTAGTATGTTTCAATAAGATCACCTCTCATTCTTCTGAAGTCCAATGAGTATAGGCCCAACCTGTTCAACCATTCCTCATAAGACAACCCCTTCATCCCAGGAATCAGCCTCGTGAACCTTCTCTGAACTGGTTCCAATGCATCCAGGCCTGACCATTTATCTACTTTCAAAGATGCCAAGCACCTTCATATTTCCCTCTCACTCTGTTTATCCTATCCAATTTTTCACGCTCCTCCTCTTTAACTACAATATCTGCATTGTTCCCCCTCTTTTATAAAGATGGAGACAAAGTATTCATTAAGAACCATGCCCACATCTCCCACCTCCACACACACATTCCCTTTTTGGTCCCTAATACTCTATCCTTAGTAATTCTCTTGCTGTTCATGTATTTATAAAACATCTTTGTGATTTCTTTGCTTTTACTTGGTAATATTATTTTCCGGCCATTTCTTTGCTCTCCTAATTTGCTTTTTAATTTCACCCTTGAACTTTCTACACTCCTCTCAGTTTTCTGTGGTATTGAGCTCTCGGTATCTGACATAAGCTTCCCTCTTGTGCCTTATCGTACCCGGTTTGATCCTTGTGAGAATTCCATTCCACAACTCCAGATCCCTATTGGAAGGGATACATGACCAGTTCTATACAAACTCCAAGGTTTTCCACTGCTCCCTATGTCACATCGAATCTTTAATTCGCTTATCGAGAATCATTTCAGGATTTTACATACAGAATTCAGAACATTGCAATAACATAGGTTCTGGCAAAAACTGAAGGTAATTTCTGTTGTTTGATGAATAATGTCATAATTCTGGCAATTAGATCTGGTACGGCATTGCAATGGCGATATAACTGCATTAGTGACTCTGTCTACGATTCATAATTCTGAGAATGCAAGTTAAAATCCCACCACGGCATTTTGAGAATTTGAATTCAGTTTCTTAAAAACAAACCTGTAAATCAAAAGCTGGTGTCAGTAAAACTAACCATGAAGGTGTTGGATTGTTGGAAAAACTACGCTGGTACACTAATGTCAGTCTTGGCCTCATGTCACTCCAGTCCTTAAAAGGTCTTGGCCTATACGTCACTCCAGACCGAAACCAGCAGGGTTGAGTATTGCCTGTCCGTCTGAAGTGTCCTCGCGAGCCAATCAGTTGTCTCAGGGCAACGAGGGAATGATAATAAATGGCAGTTTTGGTAAATAAACAAGTTAACGGATGGATATTGAAGACTGTGGAAGGTGTTGACAGCAAACCTTTAGCTCTCGTTTTCATGACGACTTCATGTGCTTGTAAGTACGGATAGAACATTAGAATCTCTGGCTGGAGAGATGGTGCAGGAGAGAGTGCTTTAGTTTCCTGAGACTTTGGTACCGGTTCTGGGGAACGTGTTCTGTACAGGTTGGACAGGTTGCACCTCAACAGGGCCAGGACCAATATAATCACTGACAAGTTTGCTTGTGCTTTTGGAAAAGGTTGAAACAAACTAGTCAGGAGGATGGAAACCTGAGAATAGATTCAGAAGGAAGAAAAGCAGAGCAGGAAATGGAAGGGAGAAAAATAGCAAAAAATATTTGTAAGGCAGAGCAAACAAAATTTGGAAAATAGGAAAAGAAATGGGGTCTAGTTGTGCTAATTGTTTTATACCTAAATTCAAGGAGAGTAGTGAATAAGGCAGATGAGCTGAGGAAACATTCTGGCGGGAGTACAGATTTTCGCTATTACTGAATAGCATAGAGAGGGTCAGAAATGGCAGCTGAACATTCTCGCTTCAGGGTTTTTAGACGAGATAGAGAGGGGGATATGTAAGGAGGAGGGGTGACAATATTGATTAAAGAAACAATTACACCCTTGATGAGAGATATGTTAGAGGGATTGTCAAATGAGGCTATATAAAATGGACAGGAGCACAAAAGGGGAAACCGCACTGCTGGGAGTGTACTATAGACCTCCGTGGGAGATAAAAGAGCATCGTTGTATGCAAGTTTCTGACAAATGCAAAAACAGTAAGACAGTAACAGAGGGCATTTTAAATTACCCTCCTGTTAACTAGGATACGGTAAGAATAAAAGGTGACGAGGGCATAGAATTACTAATCTGCATTCAATAGAACTTTAGTAACCAATATGTGCAAAGCGCAACAGGAGGAAGCGGGAAATTCTGGATAGAGTGTTCGGAAATGGAGCTGGAAAGTTGGAAGGAGTATCAAAGAGAAAGTACATTTGTGATAGTGACTATAATTTGGTTAGATTGAACATATTTATGGAAAACAATAAAGATAAAATGAGGAATAAAGTTTCTAAACAGGGTGAAGGCTATTTTTACTGGGCTGAGAAACGATTTAATAAACGTGGACTGGAAACTGCTACTTGAAGGTGAACTAGTGTCAGAACAGTGAGGATCACTCAAGGACGTGTTTCAAGAGGTTCAGGGTAAACATGCTCCCATAAAGAGAAAAGGTGAGACTGACTAATCTAGAGCGCCCAGGACGACAAAGTGCATAGAGGGTTAAACAATGCAAAAAATGAAAGCTTATATCAGACACCAAGTGTGAAATACATCAGAAAAAGCAGAAGTGAGAGGAAGATGTAGGGTTGAAATTAAAAGGAAAATTGGGACAGCAATGAAAGGGAATGAGAAAATACTGGTAGATAAAATGAAGAAAAGTACAAAGATGTTATATAAGTACATAAAGGTCAGAGGCTGGCCATTCCACGGCAGGTAACTCACCTGCTGACTCCCCAAAGCCTGTCAACAAGGCAGGTCAGGAGTATGATGGAATACTCTACACTTGCTTTATTGAGTGCAGCTTCAACAACAGTCCTGAAACTCTATCCCATCCAGAATAAAGCAGCCCTCTTGATCAGCACTCCATTCACCAGAAACAAGCATTAATCCCTCCCACACCGACGCACAGTAGCATCAGTGTGTACCATATACAAGATGCACTGCAGCAACTCGCCAAGCTTCCTTAAACATCACCTTCCAAACCTGTGATTTCTACCACCGACAAGAAAAAGGGCACCAGACACATAGGAACACCACCAACAGCAAGTTTCCCTCCAAACCACACACCAGCGTGACTTGGAACTATACTGCCGTTGCTTCACATTTGCTGGGTCAAAAACCGAAACCCCACTTCCAAATATTACTGTGCGTGAACCTGCACCAGATGGAATGCAGTACTTGAAGGTGAGTCACAACCACCTACAAACACACAATAAGGGATGGATAATAAATTCTGCCTTGGCAGCGACAATCGCATCTCATGAAAGAAGAACTAAAAGAGTAGAGGGTAACTAAGGAAAGAGTAGGGTTTGTTAGAGACCAAAACGTTAACCTATCTGTTTAGGCAGAGGATGCAGGTAATGTTCTTTATGAATATTTTCTGGCTGTGTTACAAAATGTTGCGGCGATGATGATGTTGTAGTCAAGGAGAAAGAGTGTGAAATATTGGATGGGATAAACATTGCAAGACAGGAAGTATTGAAGAGTTTGGCGTCTAAGAAAGTAGCTAAATCTCCAGTCCTAGAAGATATATACTCCAGGTAGTTGAAAGAAGTAAGGGATAAAATTGCAGAGGCTCCGACCATCATATTGCAATCCTCCCTGGCTATAAGATTGGAGGATTGTCAACGATGCACTTTTTAAAAATGGAAGGTAGGGATTATCCGAGTAATTATAGGCCAGTTAGTTTAACTTCGGTTGTGGGAAAATTACTAGAATCATTCTGTTGACAGTATAGTACTTCACTTAGACAGGCTTAGATTAAGCAAGGAAAGTAATCATGGATTTAAGGGAAGGTCATGTCTGGCTAATATGATTGATTTGTTTGAGGAAGTGACAGGTAGGGTTGATGAAGGCAGTGCAGTGGAAGTGGCATACATGGATATTTGTAAGGGATTTGTTAAATTCCCACATGGCAGCCTGGTCAAAAAAAAAAGTAAAAGCTCTCGGGATCCAAGGGAGAGGTTCAAACTGGATCCTAAATTGGCTTGGTGGCAGGAAGCAAAGGGTCATTGTTGACTAGTATTTTTGCGACTCGATGACTGTTACCAGTGGGGTCTGCAGAGCTCTGTACTCGGTTTCCTGCTTTTTGTACCTTGTGTTAATGATTTAGACTCAAATGTCGGGACAATGATAAAGCATTTCACAGCTGATACAAGAAATAGCTGTGAGTTGACAGTGAGGAGAAAACTTTAGACTGCAGGAAGATATAGATGGTCTTGGCAGTTGGGCAGAAAAGTGGAAAATTGAATCGAATCTGCAGAAGTGTGAGGTCATGCATTTTGGGAGATGCAACAAGGCAAGGGAAACGGAGTACTGTGGATAACAGAGGGACTTTTGAGTCTATGTTCACAGTTCCTTCAAGACACGTCGATAAAGTCGTTAAGAAGGCATATGTCATACTTTATTAGATAAGACGCAGAATATAAGAGCAGGCAGGTGCTAAAACTAAATGCAACACTAATGTGAACACAGGGTCAGTACTGGGTGTGGTTCTGATCACTCCATTACAAGAAAGATGTGATTACACTGAACAGGAGCAGAACTTTGCCCGGCCTGGAAACTTACAGCTATGAGGAAAGATTGGATAGCCTTGTGTTGTTTCCTTTGGAAAACAGGAGGCTGCGCAGTGAGTTAGTTGAGGTGTAAAAAGTGATGAGGGACCTAGCTTGAGTAAACTTGACGAACTATTTACCCGGGCAGAGGCATTGGGGTGGGAATTGGAGAAAATGGTCAGGACTGGGACAGAGAAAGAGGGATTCAGGTTGTTCTCTCTCACACACACGCACACATACACACACTGCAATCAGCTTACAAATCATCTGGGCACAGAGACCCAGAGCCATGGACACAAAATCGTACCTTCAGACACCAGCCGCATGGAAAAAAAGAATGGTGTCCGATTTTGTCCTAAATCCCAGAACCTGTCACTCAAACACCCAGTCCACCCAAAGTGCAGCTCATCCAACTATCTCTCAGCTTCCTCTATCTGGACACTCCCTCCCAGGTATGGGACAGTCCAAGGTGAGTCTCTGTGTATACAGGGCATGGAGGAGGGATAGTCCAGCCAATGTGCCAAATGGATTAATCCAGACAGAAACCTGTCTGTGTGTGTGTCTCTCTCTCTCCCTCCCCCAAAACCTCATTAATGGGGCAGAAAAGCTGCTGTAATTTAAAACATGGAGAGGCCGGTTTGGATAATGACCATTTGACACAAATTGCATTCAATGTCGTTCACTATTCACCTCCAGTATACCTAAAGGTCAGAAAATGACTGAAAATGTCCCACTGCAGGTACTTTGAAATTCTGGCAAAGAGTTTTCCTGCTGCAATAAACTGTCACTTGTTTCCCATTTGCTTCCTGACTTTTTTTTTCGTCTGCTCTCCTGGGGGATTCAGAGGGATTTTTGTTCATCACTTGTCTAAATTCAGGAGCTACCAGCGACTCTGCAGCTGATGTCCTGGAGAAATAAATTGCAATCAAATCTTTCCCACAGTTTGGGGACATGAGGAGAGACTGGTTTCAAGAGCAGAGGGGGATCAGGAAGCAGCAAAGACACATATTGAAGGTGATTGGCAATCTCTGAACTGCAGGCAACATGAAGAGAGAAACAATGACTGGAAATTACTGTCTGGCAGGCTGGTGGAAACAGTTTCAATATGAACTTTTAAAAGACAATTGGATCAAAACTTCAATTCCTCTTACTTATTGTAGAGAAGATATCAGCACAGAATGAGAAGTGAGAAAGAGAGTGATGCCATAATTTAATGATGAGGAACTCAACACGACATATTTAGAGTGTTTTTATTTGTAAATGAATATTTGAACTTTATTTGATTCTGTTGTTTTATTTATGCATTAACTTTAATCACTCAAAACAATTTGCCAAACAGGAACCAGTTGGAAAGTAGGCAGTTAACACAAATTGCATTGAAATTCTTTTATTACGCATCTCAAGTTTACATAAAGTAAATTCCTCAAACTTTTGGAAACTTTCAAACTCTCAGAAACACAGAATCTCACCCTCAAGCAATGGCTCAGCATTTTCATCTGCTGGTGTCCCTGTCTCACTGCAGTCATTGCATCCTCTTACCATCTCCATCTGCTGGTGCCCCTGCCTCACTGCAGTTACAGTCGCTCTTCCATCATCTCCATCTGCCGGTGTCCCAATAAGGAATCGGATACAGTTACAGTGGCGTAGTGATAATATCACTAAATAGTATTACAAAACCCAGGTTAATGGTATGGCACTTGGGTTCGAACCCCATCACGGCAAACGGAGGAATTTAAGTTTAATTAATAAAATCCGGAATTTAAAAAAGACTAGTTTATTGGTAACCAAGAAACCGTTGTCAATTGCTGTAAAACCCAACAGTTTCACTGATATCCTTCAGGGAAAGAAATATGCCATCCTTACCTGGTCTGGCCTGCATGTCATTCCAGACCACAACAATGTGGTTGACCTTAATGTCCTTTGAGTTGGCCGACAAAGCCACTCAGTTCAAGGGCAATAAATGCTGCCCCAGCCAGTGACGCCCACAGACCAATAATAAAAAAATACTTCACACTTCCGTGACAAACACAGTGAGGACAGATTGAGGATAATTATATTAAACTCAGATTTAATGTCATCAATTTAGTTAGCCAATTGTGGTGTCTGTCTCAGATCTTGATTACCTCCCCCTACATGGTGAACATGTTCTTGGGCAGTGGTCAGACAATCAAATGTAGCTCTTTAAAAAAAACTCATAGGCAAGGATACAAATATCCCCAACAGAAAAAAGCTATAAAATTACTAGCCTTATGTACACCTTTCTGACTTTCACTGGAAAGTTCTAGACTTTTTGGAAGTTCTACACTGTATTACCTTAACAGTTTAAATTCTCATTCTTTATCCCATGAATTTCTTGATTAGTATGTGCATCAGTCAGATCGAACTGCCAATTTCTACTAATTATAATTGTAGTTCATTTTGAGCCCTGGAGAAGCTTTACGGTCCGATGCTTTTTGTTTCTCTATCTAAGATGAAATGCTAATTTCTTAAAATTAACATGCTAAATTACACTGGATTTTCAAAATGTCAAATTATTCCAAATTCAAATGACAGTGTTGTTGGGGCGACAGGTTTTGTTAATGTTCCATTTAATTTCACCCCCAAAGAAAGTTGTTTTATTATACTTAGAAACCACCGAAACTGCGTTTTCATCATTTTCTTTTTTGTTGAATGAAATTTTGACTATCTCCTTAAATATCAAATAAATTCCTCTTTGACTGCATTAATTAACCAGTCATATCAATTTCATTTTGTTTATCGATTCCAATTTCTTATGCCCAGGCTTGGTGGTATAGCAGTCTTTTTTTTACATTAAAGACAGAAGTGCTTGCAACTATCTCTTCTTGTCAAGCACTTTGCCTTGGATGATAACAAATAAAACTTTTTGAAAAGGCAAAGCCTTTAGTCCAAATTGTGACTATGCTGTGAAATTTGATGTCTGCAGTTAAGTTCTTAAATTCTTAAAGCTGCTGAATCTCTTGCTGTGGTATCATTTCTCATGTGGCCCTCGAAACTATTGTCACCTGTTTAACAAAAAACACAAATAATCCATTGTGGCTCTGTCTCTGAGCCCAATGAGTTAATCTGCCCAATTATATCTTATAATTTAGAAACTTAAAATTTAATAATGTCCTATATATATTTTTAGTCTCAACTATGCAAAAATTCTGTGGTGAATTAAATGGAAAAACAACAGCTGCAGCAAGGTTAATCCTTCCTGAGGGATGATGCGTTACCTTCTATCAATTGAGCTCAAGAGAATGGGCACTTTGCAGACCTCCAATCGTCTGGTACCTCTCCTGTATCTAGCAAGTATTTGTAGATGATCCTCAGCACATCCGTTATTTCCTCCATGGCTTCCTTTAGCAACCTGGGATGCGATCCATCTGGTCTTGGTGACTTATCCACGTTCAAGGATGTCAGACCCTCTGGTACTATCTGTCTCATAATGCTTATCGAAACTAATATTTCACACTCCTCCTCTTTTACTGCAATGTCTACATCAACCCTCTCCTTTGTGAATTCACAGACAAAAAAAACTCATTAAGAACTCTGCCCACATCTGCTGCATCGACGCATAAGTTCCCTTGTCCATCTCTGATAGGCCCTACCCTTTCCTTAGTTATCCTCCTGCTCTTAATGTACGGGTTATCCTTGATTTTACCTGCCAATAATTTTTCATGTCCTCTCTTTGCTTTTCTAATTTCCTTTTTCTACTTCACCCCTGCACTTTCTATACTTCTCTAGCCTTTCTAAGGTATTGAGAGTTTTGTGATCGTGATAAGATTTCCTTTTTTTGCTTAAACTTACCCTGTAAGCTTCTAGATAACCAGCAGGCTCTAGATTTGGCAGTACCACCCTTTACCTTTGTGGGGACATGCCTACACTGTGCATGTAGTATCTTGCTTTGGAATGCCTCCCACTGGTTTGCCACTGATTTTCCTTCAAGTAGCTGTATCCAGTTCACTTTCTCCAGCTCACCTCTCAGCTTCTTAAAATTTGCCATCCCCTAATTTAGAACTTTCACTCATGTTTTATCTTTGTCCTTTTCCATGATTATGCAAAAAACTTAATGTAATATGGTCACTATCCCCAAAATGATCACCCACTGTTACTTCCTCCACTTTCCCCAGATTCATTACTGAAGACTAAATATGGAATTGCACTCCCCCCCCCCCCCCACCCCCCCACCCACGTTGGACTCGTTACGTGCTGGCCAAAAAAAAAGAGTTCTCTTGAATGCAGTTCAAGAATTGTGTCCCCTCTGAGCCCTTCACACTGTTTGATTCCCAATTGATATTGGGGTGGCTGAAATCCCCAACTATTATTGCCCTATAATTTTTGCACTCAGAAATCTGCCTATATATTTGCTCATCTACCTCCCTTGCACTAATTGAGTGTCTATAGTACACTCCTAGTCGTGCATCCGCCTTTTAAAAAATTATTTCTGCGCTCCACCCATATGACCTCATTTGATGATTCATGCAGCATATCATCAATCCTCAAAGCTGTTGTTGATTCCTTAACTAATAATCTCCTTTTTTCTCCCTCTCTATCCCGCCTGAAATCTCTATCCAGGGATGTTGAGTTGCCATTCTTGTCCCTCTTTATGCCAAGTTTCTGCTATAGCAACGATATTGTGTTACCACGTGTCTTTCAGTGCCCTCAGCTCATTGGCTTTATTTACTATACCCCTTGCATTTAAATAAATACCCTTCAAAACTGCCAAATTCCTGTGTTGCACACTTATTGACCTTTGCTTCTACTGTCTTTCAGAGTCACTCGCGAATGTTCTGCCTCCTGCTCCATGCTCTGAAATTGTCCTAAGTAACACTGTGCTCAGGTTCCCACCACCCTGCCAAGCTAGTTTAAACCATCCCCAACAGCACCAGCAAACTTTCCGCCAGGGGTATATGTCCCAGTCCTGTTCCGGTGCAGACCGGCCGGCTTGTATAGGTCCCATCTTCCCCAGAACCGGTTCAAATGCTGCAAAAATCTGAAGCCCTCCTTCCTGTACCATCTCACTGGCACGTGGCCTTGTGAGTCATCCGGATATTACTAACTTTGAGGTCCTGCTTGCTAATATCTTTCCTAACTCCTTAAATTCAGCCTGCAGGACCTCATCCCTCTTTCTTCCTATATCGTTGGTACCAATGTGGACCACGACCTTTGGCTGTGCACCACCGCCCTCCAGAATGCCCTGTAGTCGCTCGGGTGATATCCATGACCCTTGCACCAGGGAGCCAACATACCATTGTGGAATCATGTCTGCGAGCACAGAAACGCCTATCTGGTCCCCTAATCATATAATACCCTATCCCTATTACTCCTTTGTCCTTTCTCCTCCCTCCCTGCACAGCTGGGCCACCCATAGTGCTCTGGTCATGACTCTCACTGCACTCCCCACAGGATCTCTCTCTGCCATCGATACTCAGAACTTAGAAAGTGGGATGCCCTCTGGGAACTCCTGCCCTACTTCCCTTTACCTGCTTGTCTGTCTGGCAGTCACCCAATCCTTCTACGCCTGTGCTCTTCTAAGCTGCGGGGTGACTACCTCCTGAAATGTGCTATCCATGTAGTTCTCTGCCTTGCGGATTCACCACAGTTGACTCCAGCCGCCGCTTGTGTTCCAAAACCCGGAGCTCAAGCTTCTGCAGGTGTGTTTGTCCAGGACACGTGGTGTGTCCACGACTTCCCACATGCCACAGGAGGCACATTTCGCTTGGCCGAGCTGCCCTGTCATTACTTAGTTTTACAAACTAACTATTTTCAATGTAATAAGTGTAATGACTTACCAGTTACTTGCCAGTCAGCTTCTTCCCTGTACCATGCAGGCTGAAAAGGCAGTAAAGACAAGAAAGACTGCAAAGAACACCTCTTTTCCCTAGTAAGTAAAATCCCTCGCACACAACTCACAACCTCACTCTGTCTAAACAGCACTATTCTAACTAGTTAGTATTAATACATTACACTAATTAAAAACATTAGTAGAACTAACCTTATCACTTACAGGGTCGCTATTTGAGTTTTTAAGAATTTTTGTTCTCTGACTTTAAAGGTATTTACGGGCAATAACTGCTGTGACTTACCAATTAATCAGCTTACAGATTTCCTTGATGTCACTGTATGTTTTTTTCCCCTCTTTTCAAACACAGCGCCGACGCAGTGAGAGAGAGAGAGTAAGCCAGCCACCGCTCCGGATCCGCCTCCTCCCCAGGTCCACTGCAGACTGCTGCGGCTCCGGATCCGCCTCCTCTCTGGTCCGCCTGTCGACTGCCGCTATTCCGGATCCACCTCGTCCCAGGACCGCCACTGACTGCCGCTGCTCTGGAATCAGTGCTGCATTCCCCCCCCCCCCTCCCAAGACCATTATATCATTCCAGAGATGTGATGCCTGAAACTGAATGCGGAGAATGCTGATGCCACTGATCGAGGTATCATACAACTGAAGCATAACATCCATTCCCTACCTAAGAATTTGACAAAATGGACAACATCCCATTATCCCTGGTCATTGTTTTGTCCATGTGTCCAGGAGCCGAGAAAAGATTAAAAGCTTGCACTTTCAAATACCCTTTCTCCCTTACGGCTTGGAGTTTGTCACAATCGAGAAAATACTCTGATTTTTCCTTCTTGGTTTCGAGGTGCAGGGCTTCAAAGTTAGCCATTACTGATTTCATTTAATAGAGTTTTCCCCCCTCAATTCAGCTTCCTATCTCCCTTTGTAAGCTCCCGCTCCCATTTGCATGACTTACTGTCCCGCCTAGTTTTAAGTCGTCTTCAAACTTAGATATATAATTCTTGATTGCTTCATTCAAGTCATGAATAAACATGGTGAAAAGTTGACACACCAATACAAATCCCAAAGAAACATCACTGGTCACTTCAGACCCCGTTTTCAAAGAGTGTGTAGTTGTTGGGAAGAAACATGTGGAGTGTTTAACTTTCATGGCGGAAGGTGGCAACAAATTAAAGTGCCAAGAGCCCGGACTGCTCAGTTGGCAAAACATCAGAATTATATTTTAACTGGCTCAGAGTTCAAGTACTTGTTCGGTGCTGCATTTTAATCAAGATTCTCAATTGCTGTTCTCATACAATCCAATAAAACCACACAAAAAAAAATCACGATGATCTCTTCTGTTGCCTCAATTTCCAAACTTTTCATTGAAATCTGATTCGTCGTCTTGAATGCTATTGGTGCCACATTTCCCACAGCTTTTTTGAATACTGAGTTCCAGATCTAACCTTTGTGTGAACATAAGCTTTGCACATTCTCTCCTGAATGGCCAAGATCTTATTTTAAGCTTAATCATGGGAACTGAATTTGCCACGTCTAAACGCGGGTGTTAAAGACTAGTTTGTGGTTGGGCGAGTATTTGTGAAGTGAGGTTTATAGAAGCAGTCAGTCTTGCAGCGTGAGACAAATACATTGTACATGCACGATTACAGAATCGTGGAATGCAACACAATCTGACCCTTCTTCTCATTCTATCCTTTTTACTCAATCAATCTCTTCTCAATCTTACCCTTCCCTTCATTTTTAACTCTTCTTTCCATTCTGATGCCTTCTGCCCTACCTGAACCACTTCTCTGCAATGACACCCCATCTGCGCAATCTGATTTCTTCTTCATCTGCCACTTTCTCTTCAATCAGATATTTTCTCAATCTGGAATCAAAACAGAAATTGCTGTAAATACTCAGCATCTTCTCAATCTGACCCCTTTCCCTCATTCTGACCTGTTTTTCCCCGATCCGATCTCTTCTCCCAAATCTGACAGCTGTTCTCAATATGATCCTTGCCCCACCCCGCTCCCTGACTTATTCCCTCCAATTTGACGATTTCTCTTCATTCTGCACACTGCTACCGAATCGGATCCTTTTTCCCAATGCGAACCCTTCTCGCCAATCTAGCTACTTTTCCTCATTCTGATTCCTTGTGTTCAAACTGACTGCATTGGAAAGGTTGATCAGCTGAGGTATCTAATGATTGGCTAATTTGACATTGCCCAGTTTACACTGTGAGCATCAGTTAAAATTAGCCCCATAAAGCTCCAGGATGCTAATGTTGTCTCGAGATGCGAGAAGCAATTACTGATAGGATCCTTAACTGAATTGGATCAGTGTCCCGCTCCTTCCAGGGCTGCAAAATCAAAACAAAACAAAAACAATGTTCCTGAACCTCTAACCGATCCAGATCAGGCATCTCGACACTTGAGGAGGAGTTGCTAATTGAAGTTGGTGATGGTTGACAGTAGGGGTTGTGATTGTGGTCTTGGTGCTTGTTTAGGGTTGTTGCTTGTTCGTCCATAATAAGGACTGATCTGACAATCCGGCAATTCTGCTCACCTGTTGCCATTCATGCAAATCCAGGGCATATTTTCTTGAGGATCCATGCTACCAGGAATATTGTTTTGCAGTGGACAACATTTGGGAAATGTAGGAAATAGTAGTTAGATGAATATTAACAGTGCAGTGTCACCCAATGACCTTCACTGTGACAGCCAGTGAACTGGAGGTGGGGCCGGCACTTGCAGCAGGATAGACAGAAAACAATTCGTTTCTGAGCAAAGTCTATTTCCGGCACAAGTAACAATAATTTATTCAACAGAGTCTGTTGGAACAGTGCACTAACAATCCACCGAATCTACTCACCTCCAATCAGGCTGGGAATAGTGGTGCCACCAATGTAGCCTCGACGTCCATAATGAAATAAATATTTGTGGTAATATTTCTTCTGAGAACGAGATCGCCACCCTGTCTCCTTCAAGAAGAAGAAAGTCCGCTCCACTTCATTGGCACCATTGCCAGGATTTAGGAAAATGAATACAGCATAAATACACGTCCTTGTCCACGATATCATAAATCAGTTGGTTTTAGCAGCGAACTGCTAAACCAGAAAGAGCAGGAACCATACCAGGTCCGAAACTGTTGTCGAATTCGTTGGCTGGGGTCCGGGGGAGAAACGGGACAATTTTCCTCAACTTAATCCCCGTGACAGGAAGCTGACGGGAACGGGTGAAACGCTGGTTTTACACAATGCCTGAATCTATAGTCAGTTGAAGTCAAAGGAGAGTAATAGTTGGAGAATGTTTAAAATGGCCTGTTAGGTTCCCACCCAAGTTAGAAAAGCGTAGAATAAATCCACCTAGCAGGAGGCCATTCTGTCCAACGTGCTTGTGCTGGTTCCTTGAAAGGGCTAAACAATATGTTCCTCACACCTGCCCTGCACATGTTTCCTTGTACAGTGTACAGTAAATTATCTTCTTCAGTTACTATTGAATTTGTTTCCACCACCCTTTCCGCAGTCTAAAGCAGATTATAACAACTCGCTGTAAATAAAAAATCTCTGTTCCACTGTAGGTCATCTGCAACATACTGTAAATTTGTGCCATCCGATTGCAGACCCTACTTCTAATGTGAACAGTTTCTCCTTATTTACTTTATCAATACCCACTACCATTTTGAACACCTCTATTAATTCTGTTCTTAACCTTCTCTCCTGTAAGGAGAACAAACGCAGCTTTTTTAGTCTGTCCACAGAATTGGCTGTCATCCCACTTACAATCCTCTGGAATATGTTAAAGCTATCTCCTTCGTTTCTATTCAATATAAGGTTTATGTGTGTGTGTGCATGTGTGTTTTTTTTGGGGGGGGGCGGAAGGGAGGGTGGTGGTGGTCGGGTGGGAGGGTGGTTGGCCAGGGGCGGGGGTATATGGTTGTTGGTGGTGTGGTGCTGATGCTTCTGCTGGTGGTGAAGAGTTCACTCCACTGTTTACGTGAGCACTCATCCCACAAGCTGAATCATGAAGAGTTGATGTCTAATAGATTTTACGTCTGAGCTCCTACCTCAAGAAGTTATAAACATCTTCGGTAAGAAGGTGGGGCGGGTCACGTGGTGAGAAAGGTCGGTAGGAAACATGTGAAGAAAGTAATGGTGCAGCTTTTAGCTTATTCCAATCATGAATTGAAGTGCATTGTCTATAAATATGGGCATCCATTTCAGAACAATCAAAGAATCAGAGCTCTTGTATTCCAGGGTCACCTTTTATAAAAAGAAAGTCAGAAAGAGAGAGAGAGGGCGAGTTAAGAAAAAATGTTTTCATTAATAGCCCGCCTTCCCGACCTTATGTCATTTCAAAGCACTTTACATTCAAATAACTGCTTTTGAGTATGCGCACAACAAAGGAACATAGGACATAGGAGCGGGAATAGCCCAGTTAGCCCATAGGCCTGCTCCACCATTCAATACAATTATGGCTGATCATCCACTTCAATGCCATTTTCTCACACTATCCACAAATCTCTTTATGGCATTGGTATTTAGAATTCTGTCACTCTCTGCTTTAAACATCTGATCCTTCGATGTCGGCTCTCCCTCTCATTGTGAAGCAGAATCAACCAAGCATTGGGTTGTTCACCCACTAATAGGGAACGTGAGCTGCGATTCGACCGTCGTGAGACAGGTTAGTTTTACCCTACTGATGATGTGTTGTTGCAATAGTAATCCTGCTCAGTACGAGAGGAACCGCAGGTTCAGACATTTGGTGTATGTGCTGGGGTATGTGCCCCTAAACGTAAACAAAATGACTGAGCTTCCACAGACCTCTGAAGTAGAGAATTCCAAAAATTCACAACCCTGTGAGTAAAGAAATTTCTCTTGCATAGGATTGACAGCAAGATAGTGTAGAGAGGGAAGAGGTAGGAATTTTTCAGGTAAAAAATTGAACAAGGGAGTGAGCTGTTTCGATTGATCTTAGGCTTGAATTCAACAGAACAGATTTTGGCAAGTAGGCATCACTGGAGTTTTGATATATTTCTTTAACAAACCGTGGTTTATAACCGTACGATGTTTGGAATGGGAGCATAATATCAATAGGGGGACGGGCAGAAGAGGGTTGCATGTATATGAGGAAGGGGCTGGATCTGGAGGAGGAGAGGTGGGCACTTACAGGTGCAAAGGTACAGGCAGGCATTGCGTAAAGAAAGGAGAAGGGAAAGAGGCTAATGATAGGTGAGAGCAACTGGGGAAGGGCAGAAAGGTAACGGATGGTCTGATGTGATAGACGAGAGGGCGGGCAATCTGGGGGAAGGTGAGAATAATGGAGAGAGGGGGAGACAGAGAGAGCACGGCTTGGAATAAGAGTGGAAAGAAAAGAGGGTAAATATATTTACATATCGGAAATGGTGGCAGAAGAAGATTCAATAGTAACTTTAAAAAGTGAATTGGTTAAAAACCTGAAGTGGAATGATTTTTGGAACGATAGGGAGAGCGCACGAGGAGTGCCATTAACTAGAAAAACTCTTTCCAAAGCTAACACAGTCATGGTGCTTCGAATGGTCCCCTTATGCTCTCTAAGATTCAATTCCTCAGTTCGCAAATTTCTTTTTATTCTGCTTATCTCTTATTTTTGTGCTTAACAAACAAGATACATTCCGCGATAGAGAAAGCAAAGCCATTCAAGAACTGGACATTGTCCCCATGGCGCCAAGTCATCTTCCTGCTGAAACTCCTGTTGTGCCAATGAAACCCTTTTCTAGACCGGTGGTAAAGGCATCATACTGCAGTCAGTCTGGTCTTGGGGTATCAGTGTTTGAGAGGTGTTACTCTGAATAGTAGACTCATTTGGAGGCTGTGACAGAAAAGAGAATTTATGCAAAAATGGGAAACAAACAAATAGTCAACCAAAAAAACAAAAACAGTCACAAATGATGATTCTGTTTAATGGATGAAACTTTTCAATAACTAAGAATCCCAGAGAACGTTGCAATATTTTTAATTACAATACTTTCGGGAGGTAAACACCAAATACTGAATTGATCGAGAAGCTCTCGCGTGTCAGCCTTAGCTCAGTTGGTAGCAGTCTCACCTCTGAGTCAGAACATTGTGACTCATTAAGCATGTGTCTACTGTGCAAAATCCGGATCCCGGAATTCGAGTTTCTGTGCATAGTTTATTTAATTTATAGCTAACATTAACGAAGCAGCAACTGTACTGAAGGCAATGTTAAAATTTTAATTCTGATAACAGGAAGCATAATACAACCTGTTTATTCTGAATTGCGAGCTGATCGGATTGAAGAGACAAAGCAGGTGAGCTGGAAAACCAAAGAGCTTAAAAATACCACTGGACAATACACATCTAATAATAGGCCAAATACCGGGTCTGATTAAGTTCACTCTGGCCTTTTTCCTAAAAAGTATCCTATTGTTCCCTATCTGTTTCTTACATTCACTAGCTCAGCATTTTCCCAAACTAAGCATGCAAGTATACCTCGGATGTCACAAGGACATAAAGAGGCAGGTTTGATGGGAAATTGGCAACCAGAAATTGTGAATGACCTTACAGCACCTTCTATTAAGTCTTAAAATCCTTGAGGATCATAACTTGATAATTAGGACACAGATTTAAGATAATTGGCAAAAGAGCTGGGAGGAGATGCAGAGAATTTCCTTTATGCAAGGAGTTCTGACGATCTGAAAGAGCTGCCTTAAAGGTTGGTGAAAGCAGATTCAAAGCTCTGACCGGACCTTTAATCCCTTCCCCCACCCCACTGCGGAGCAGGCTGGAGGCGGGGGGGCGGGGTGAGTAAAATCGAGTGGGACCTACCCGGCCTGCTGCCATTTTACCAAACTTGATTTTATAGATTCATCGAAATTACAGCACATAAGGAGGCCTTTCTGTTTGTCATGTTTGTGCTGTCATGCTTAATCCCACATCCTCGCAAATTTTTCTCCATACCCCTTATCCTCAAGCATCTGTCTAATTCCTGTTTAAAATTATTTGTGGAATCAACTTCCATCACTTTTTCAGGTGGAATGCCTCACATTCCTATAATTCTCTGAGTAAAACAAATTCGTCTCATTCCCCCTCTCTTCGGTGATTTTAATCTATGTGCTTTGGTTATTGACATATTCACTACAGGGGACAACCGTTCTGTAACCCTTCAAACAAACGTCTTACCATCTTGAAAACCTTTATTAGGTAACCTCTAAACCCGTTTTGTTCCAAGGAGTACAGCCCTAACTTTTCTAACCTCTCCTTTTAACTGAAGTTTCTCATCCCTGCTGATGTCCGTGCAAACTTCCCCTGTATCTATTTGCAGAAATACCCTAGCTGAGGCCTAACTAGCGATTTTTGTAACATACCCTTTGATTTTATATTTGATGCCTCGATTTAGAAATCCATGCAAGCCCCATGTTTTAACCCCCTCCCTCCCCTATCAACGTGCCTGGCCACGTTTGAGGATTTATACATTTGCACAGAAAGGTTTATGTGTTCTTCTGAACTTTTCAGAATTGTCCTATTTATTGTATCCATTTTAGACTTTCCAACATGTATAACTCTGCACCTCTCAGCATTGAAATCCATCAGCCAAGCTTCTGGCCATTTCACTATTCAGTCCATGTCATCCTGAAGCCGACAACTGTCCTCAATATTATCTACTGCATTTCCAAATTTCGTATCATCTGCAAACTTTGCAATGCTCCTCCTATACCCGAGTGTAGATAGTTACCAAAAGTTAAAAGAGCAATCGACCCAAAATTAACCATTGCAGAGCACGACTGCAAACCAAAACCAAGTTTGGAAACCATGCATCCCACACTACCACCCTCAGCTTACTGTCACCGAGCCCAGTCCATGTCCATATTTACACTTCTCTCTTGATTTCACGGATTTAAGACCATACTGTCGGTTGACACTCCAGTGCAGCACTGTTGGAGGTGCCATTTTTCGGATGCAAGGAAAGGAAAGACTGGCATTTAAGCACCCTCTTTCACGACTTCAGAATGCCCCAAAAGGTTTTTCAACCAATTAAATACTTTTGTTCTGAAGTGGCGTCACTGTTCTAATGTGAAAACACGGCAGCCAAGTTGTGTGCAGCAAGTTCCCAAGTGCAGCAATGTAATTTTGACCAGATCATCTATTTTTAGTGAGGTTGATCCCTGGGTGTAATTGTAGGGCAAGGGATGCAGCAACACTCTCCTACTCTAATATAATGCGTTCCTTTACGTCCACCTTAGAGGGTGGAGAGGACCTCAGTGGAACGGATCAACCGCAAGTCATCTCCTTTGACTGGGCTGACCTTCCTCAGTATTGCTATGGAGTGTCAGTCTCGGTGTGTTTGCTCAAGTCTGAGATGTTACACTGAGGTCCTGTCTCCCTGCTCAGGTGGATATAAATACCCCATGCTATAAATTAAATGAACAGCAGAGGACTTCGTCCGCGTGTCTTGCTTCTATATCCACCGTCAACCAACACAAATAAAACATTATCTGATCATTATTACTCTAATGTTTGTAGGACGGTTCTTTATTCACTGTAAAGCGCTTTATAATGTCGTGAAATATGCTTTATAAATGTTGATTCTTTCTGTTTAGATCAATCGGAAATATGAACTGCGTATGTGTAACTACCAACCTTATTAGCATGCATTTTAGAATTGATGGACAACGTCTTGCAGCCAAGAATGGAAACATCGATTGATATTGATAGCTCGATTGGCATCAGGACACAGAGAGTGAGTTCAACGAAGAAACTGAATATCTGTATATCAGTGGGAAGAACATGTTAAGGAAATCAGAAATAAAATAAAAGATTTCTAGCAACGAGAATCGACGTAAACAGAGTGACAGTCCAATTCTAGAAGAAATTCAACTCAAAGCATTGAACTTATAAAACAGCCACGTGTGGGCAAAGGAGCGGAACTGGTCTTTGCCAGTTGCACTAACCCGTTATTGATAGGTATATCTTCAGTTAGGTGGAACAATGCTCGTGTGGAGCATTAAATACAGAGAGGGCCGCTTTTGTGCTGTGCATTCTTTGTAATTCTATGCAAAATAAATCGAACATATACGCACCTGACTTTGCTCACACCTAACTTTGCTGACTTACAAACTTTACTCGTGCATCAAGATTTAAATTCTGTACTTACAGCAGCAGCAATGTGACAAGAATCCTCGGCACTTATAGAGTTGCAGGGAACGATTGAGGTCCAATCAGGGAAATCAAGGAACAATAAGAATCCATTGGCTAGAACCAGAAGGACACTGATCAAATTCATCACCAGGCAGGCTCGCACCTTCAGAGAGTAAGCAGCAGTTAATTCAGATATCTTTACTTCATGACTGTTGATACTGCCTCAGTGACACCGTTAACTTTAAAACACAAGATATGAACATCGCAGACCAATTCCACTGAATAGGTAATACTAAAATTAAAATGTAGTATTTTACTTGTGGATATAGCATTTAATGAAATATGGCAGTTCATATAGTAGGCATAAAGCATGATCCGCAGAATTGAGATGTATTTCAATCTAATTTCTCTACACCTCACTTTAGAAAGAATTCAAAGAGATCCTTCTGGAGATGGTGAGCAGCCAGAGGTCCTGGTCCACATTGTTACCGACGACATAGGTTGGAAGAGGGTAGAGGTCCTGAAAAAGGATTTTAGGGAGTTAGGAAGGAAATTAAAAAGCAGGACCTCCAAAGCAGTAATCTCAGGATTATTCCCAGTGTCACGTGGCAGTGAGCATAAGATTAGGAGAACTGCTGGAGAATTCATGTAGGAGGGAGACCATCGGATTTCTGGGGCAGGTGGGATCTGTAGAAATGGAGGGGCTACACCTGAACAGGACCGGAACTAATATCCTTGCAGAAAGATTTCCTAGTGTTGTTTGGGAGGGTTTAAAACTGCTTGTCATGTGTATGGGAACCCGAGGAGTAGCTCAAATTGGAAGAAAGTAAAGCTGGTAACATGAGGCAGAATACTAGCAAGTGACATCAGAAAACAGGCAAAACAAAGGGGAGCATCAACTAGGCTTAGAATGTAGAATGTCAAGAAGACAAGGTTAAGGGCACTCTACCTGAATGCACGCAGCATTCGCAACAAGGTAGATGGTTTACAGGCCCAAATGGGGGTAAATGGGTATGATCTAATTGCCAAAAAGGAAACGTGGCTACAGGGTGACCAAGACTGGAACTGAATATTCAAAGATATTCGACATTTAGGAAGGACAGGCAAAAGGAAAAGGAGATGGTCTTGCACTGATAATAAGGGATTGGTACATTAGTAAGGGAGGATCTCAGATCGGAACAAGAAAATGTAGAATCTGTTCGGGTGTGCAAAAGAAACAGCAAGGGAGAGCAAATATTGGTAGGAGTTGTTTACAGGCCAACAAACTGGAGTGGTAGTGTGAGGCATGGTATTAATCAGGAGATTAGAGAGGCATGTGGCATGGGTAATACATTAATCATAGGTGATTGCAATCTGCATATAGACTGGGTAAACCTTATGAGTACTAATGCTGTGGAGGACGAGTTTCTGGAGTGTGTTAGGGATGGTTTTCCAGAGCAGTATGTTGAGGAACCGACTAGAGAACAGGCTATTTTAGATCTAGTATTATGTATTGAGAAAGGGCTAATTAATAGTCATGTTGTGAAAGAGCATTTAGTGAAGTGTGACGATAATATGATAGAATTTTGCATTCCGTTTGAAAGTGGGATAGTTCAATCTGAGGGCCAGGGTATTAAATTTATACAAAGGAAATTATGAAGGTATGAGGGGAAAATTGGCTGAGGTGGATTGGGAAAATGCATTAAAGGGTATGACAGTACATAGGCAATGGATAGTCTTTAAATACATATTACATAGTTTACATCAACTATGCATTCCTTCAACGCACAAAACCCCAAAAGCAAAGGCAGTCAACCGTGGGGTAAAAGGAACTTAAGGATTGTATAAGATTAAAATTAAAGGCCTGCCATAAATAATAGAAAACATGAGGATTGGGAGGATTTCAGAATACAGCAAAGGAGAACCAAGAAACTGAAAAACAAAGGGAGAATAGAATATGAATGTAAGCTGGTTAAAATATAAAAACGGACTGTAAACACCTCTGCAAGTAGGTGAAAAAGGAAACATTTGGCTCAGAGAAACGTGGGCCCATTCCAGGCAGAGTCACGAGAATTTATAATGGGGAATAGAGAAATGGCGGAGAAGCTAAATGATTACTTTGTGCCTGTCTTCACTGAGGAAGATACAAGAAATCTCCTCGAACTAAAGATCCAAGGGATTAGGGAGAATGAAGAATTGAAGGAAATTAGTGTTAGTGAGAGGTTGTATTGGAGAAATTAATGGGGTTGCCGGTTGATAAGTCTTCAGGATACTACATTTTAATTTTAGTATTACCTATTCAGTAGAATTGGTCTGCCATGTTCATATCTTGTGTTTTAAAGTTAACGGTGTCACTGATATTCTACATCCAAGAGTATTGGAAGCGGTAGCTGTGGAGATAGTGGACACATTGGTGATCATCTTGCAAAATTCTAGAGATTCTGGCGCCGCTCCTGCGGATTGGAAGGTGGCAAATGTCACCCCGCTGTTTGAGAAGGGAGGGAGAGAGAAAAAAGGGAATTACAGACCTGTTAGCGTTGCATCAGTCGTTGGGCAAATGCGAGAATCTATTCTACAGGATGGACACTTGGATAATAATGATCTCATTGGGGATAGTCAACATGGATTTATCAATGGGACATCATGTTTGACGAGCCTGTTGGAGTTTTTGAGGATGTTACTAACAAAATTGATAAAGGGGTGTCGGTGGACATGTAATACTTGGATTTTCAGAAGGCTTTTGATAAAGGCAAACACAGCAGATTGATTAGCAAAATTAAAGCACATGGGATGAGAGGTAATATACTGGCATGGATTAAGGCTTGGTTAACAGGCAGAAAGCAGAGAGTAGGAATAAACGGGTCATTCTCGCGTTGGCAGGCTGTATGTAACTGCTGGGGTACCACAGGGATCGTGCTTGGGCCGCAGTTGTTCACAATATATATATCAATGATTCGGAAGTGGGGACCACATGTAATATTTCCAAGTTCTCAGAAGATAACAAAACTGGTGGGAATGTGTGTTGTGAGGAAAATGAAAAGTGGCTTCAAGGGGATTTGGACAGTGGACAAAAACGTGGAAAATGGAATATAATGTGGAAAATGTGAGGTTATCCACTTTGGTAGGAGGAATAGATGTGCAGAGTATTTCTTAAATGGTAAGTGATTAGAACGTATAGACATACAAAGGGACCTGGGTGACCTTGTCAATAAGTTAATGAAAGTCATCATGCAGGTGCAGCAAACAATTAAGATGGGTAATGGTATGTTAACCGTTATCACAAGAGGATTTATGTAGAGGAATAGTGAAGTCTTGCTTCAAAAGTATAGAATATTGGTTAGACGGCATTTGGAGTGCTGTGTGTAGCTTTGTTCCCCTTACCTTAGGAAGGGTATTATTGCCGTAGAGGGAGTGCAACGAAGATTCACCAGAATTGTTACCGGGATGGCGGGACTGTCCTATGAAGAGTGATTGGGGAAACTGGGCCTGTATTCTCTATAATTTCGAAGAATGAGAGGTGATCTCATTGAAACCTACAAAATACTTAAAGGGATAGACAGTGTAGATGCAGCTAAGATGCATCCCCTGGTTTTGGAGTCTAGAACCGGAGACACAATTTCAAAATAAGGAAGAAGCCATTTACGACGGAGATGAGGAGAAATTTCTTGACTCAGAGGCTTGTGATTCTTTGAAATTCTGTATCCCAGTGGGCTGCGGTAGCTCAGTCATTGAGTAAGTTGAAAGCAGTGATTGACAGATTTCTAAATACCAATGACATAAGGGGATATGGGATGGTGTGGGGAAAAGGTATTGAAGTGGATGATCAGCCATGATCTTATTGAATGGCGGGGCAGGTTGGATGGGTTGAATGGCCTATTCCTGCTCCTATGTTCCAACTCGAATGGTGCCAGTGATGAGGGATTGTAGTTTATAGTTGCAAGGAATGGCTGCAGAAGCTGTGGTTCTTCTCTGTTGAGCAGGGAGGGGTAAGGGGAGACTTAACTGAGGTGTTCAACATTAAAAACGGGTTTGACAGAATGGCTGCAGGGTCAGTGACCAGAGGACACAGAATTAAGACAATAATCAAAAGAAGCGGGGAAAGCCGAGAAGCTTTTTCTTTTTCGGCTGAGGGTTCTTGTGATCTGGACTACACTGCCTGAACGAGTGGCAGAAATAGATTCAATAGTAACTTTGACAACGGAATTGGATAAGCACTTAAATGGAGAAAAATGCGTGGCTGTGGGGAAAGAGTGGGGGATGCAGTAGGACTAATTGGATGTCTCTTTCAAAGAGCTGGCAGAGGCAACATGGAGGAATGGTCTCATTCAGTGCTGTATCATTCTAGGATTCTATGACTCTAAGTTGGAGGAGAAAGAGTTTTTTGGGGCAGGTCGAAGGTAAAATGTGCAGGGAGCCTACTGGGGAATGACATTGATTAGGAATAGATTAAAACGAGCAGATCACACAATAATTAAGTTGCAAGTTTCTTCAGGGCAGGCTTTTAATCAAGCTAAGAATCGCTAAAAAACAAAAGAAAGATGCTTGGAATAGAGCTACTGTTATTGGGGAAAACAAATTGGCTTGATGTCGACATTGTGTGATAGTGTGAAATGTATTTCCACTGATGTCATTGGAAGAGATATATTGCATATAGTTGAATGGAATTTACACCACAGAAACTGGCCATTCGGCCGAACCAGTGGATATCGGTGTTTATTCTCCAGTCGAGCCTCCTCCCAGTTTACTTTATCTCACCCTACCCTTCTAGTCATTTCTCCATCATGTACTTATCCAGCGTCCTGTTAACTGCACCTAAACCCAGCCGGTTTAGATTTTCGAGATAGTTATAGCTATTCAGTTGTGCTATCAGCCTTCTAATTATTTGCTGCACTTTCCCCACTACCTCTATACCTTTTTTGGACCAGAACAGTGCACCGTACTCTGAGGGTGGTCTGATCCAAGTTCGATATAATTTTCACGTAACATCTGTGGTTTTGAATTTAATCCCTTTAGTAATTTGAAAGGGGGAGCTGTAAAAACTGTGTGCTGCATCACTGTTACCTGTTTCACACTAGAACACAATATGCCCCATTAAATGCGGCTCCACTTCACTCATCTCAGTTGATGACTATTTGTCGAATCCGCATTTAATCATCTCAGCAAACAGGATTTAGAGTGAAAACCGTACTCCTTGCAATGAAATACTTTCCTTATATAAGAACCTTTATGGTTGGACTCACAAGGCGTGTACTTGACACCGTTCCCAGAACGCACCACAGGCTCCCTGAAATTATAAACTGGAACCAAAAATTTGAATATTAATTTCACAGGATAAAGCCTGTTTATATTGATTACAACTATCTTAATCAATGGATCATAATACTTTGGATGATTATTTGCAGACTTTTTCCGGTGTTGTCTCCGAGGGATCTGTATCAGCTTTTTACTATGCGTTTCAATGAGTTAGATGAAGCAATAGAGGGCCAAATGTCTGAAGACACTAAGTTAGCGGGGTCAGTAAGTAATGTAGAGGGCAGCAGAAAGTTGCAAACAACAGCTGATTGCATTTATAGAGCGCCTTTAACATAGTAATAAAGCAGCGTTAATGTGCAGATGAACAGTGGCAAATTCAATTGATTGTTTGGAAATTGTGAGGTAATTCCTTTTGGATCTAAAGTGATATATCAGAGTGTTTTCTAATTGGTGGGAAGCCAGTGACAATGGAGGAACAGAGAGATTAAGGTTCCATGTAAATAAATCATGTAAAACTAGTGGCAGGGAACAAAATGCACTGAGGAACAATTTGTACTCAGGAATCGGAAACACAATTCCAAAGTTTGTGGATGAATTCAAATTTGGGCGTTTTAATGAATACTGAAGAAGACTGCGACAAAATATAGGACAGCATTATTAAACGTTAAGATTGGCATTGTAAATTATTTTCAACACAAACAAGTGTGGGGTGGTACATTTTGTTCGGTGGAGGCTTCCTTTCACAGCAGCTGCCAAATCCGTGACCAATAACCACCTGTAAAGACAAGGGCAGCTGATGCATGGGAACAACACCACTTGCATGTTCCCGTCCAAGCCACACACCAGCCTGAATTGGAACTATATCACTGTTCCTTCAATGTCGCTGGGTCCTGGAACTCCCTTCCTAACAAAACATAGACTGCAGCAGTTCAAGAAGGCGACTCACCTCCACCTTCCCAAGGGCAATGAGGTATGGGCGATAAATTCTGGCCTCGCCAGCAATGCCCACATCACATGAAGGAAGTAATTTAAAAAATCAGGTCATGTCCTCATTGGAACATCGTTTAAATGGGATAGAGGAACAAATGGATCTTGAGGGGTGGGGCACATATTCACAAGTCATTAAAAATAGTTATCGGGGCCAAAAGCTACAAAAATGGCAAAAGAAACACTAAGGTAAATTTCCAGAGGAACAGAGCTGAAAAGAAAGGTGATGCTGCCGAACATACAATGGCTAAAAATATTCGGCCCTAATCTGTTCAATTCTAACTGTCAATTTCCTTCTAACATTTTCTACAACTAACAATGAACATAAACTCACCGACAGACCGCTCCACCAGTGTATTCTGTATTGTCTTGTTATAGAATAAGGACTCAGAATTAATGGCGTCCAAAAGAGGATAAAAAGCACTCCTGACACAATCTGAGCGACCTAAAAGAGAACAAATAGCAACGAAATTAAAGTGTATAAAATCAAATAAAACGTAACAGTGAGAGAGTCGGGGGTTGGGGGAGAGATCGGAACCAAAACAAATAAAATATTCGTGATTAGATCATTAACAGGAACATCTAAGAATCACCACCATAAACAATCGATTTATTTCGAGATACAGCACTGAAACAGGCCCGTCGGTCCACCGAGTCTGCGCCGACCAACAACCACCCATTCATACTATTCCTACATTCCTACCACAACCCCACCATGTCTATATTCCCCCACCACCTACCTAGACTGGGAGCAATTCATAATGGTCAATTTACCTACCAATTTTTGCAAGCCTTTGAGGCTGTGGGAGGAAACTGACGAAAACCCACGCGGTTCACAGGGAGAAATTGCAATCTCCACACAGGCAGTACTCAGCACTGAACCTGGGTCGTTGGAGCTGTGAGGCTGTGGTGCTAATCACTGCGCCACTGTGCTGCCCACCAATGCTCTCCAAGACCGGCGCACCGTGGCTGCAGGAATAAAGGCAACAACTCTCCGAGGTTGCTTGGGAAGCACCACCTGCGACCTCTACCACCTAAGAAGAGAGCAAGTTCGTGGGAACGTGGCCACCTCCAAGTGCCCCTCTAAATCAGACAAGATCATGACTTTGGAAATATGTCACGGTACGTTCATCCTCGGTGGCTCCAAATCCTCGAACCCCCAAAATAGTAGCATTGTGGGAGCATCATTGCAATAATGACCGCTGTGATTCAAGACGAAGGCCCACCTCCATGATCTCAAGAGGAACTGGTGATAAACATTAAATATCGACCTTATCCGCGACGCACACATCCCGAGGCTGACTTGAAAAAAATACTTAACGCATAACCTCATGCATGAACATATTTACGGATTAGTATATAGAGTGGAATTCTCGACGTGGTCTTAGCATTCCGCTAAGAATAGCGAAAGGAACTCATCTCCATCGTCTATTTAGTGGTGGGAAGAACAAGTTAAAGGCAGTCAGAAATAAAATAAAAGTTTATTAGCAACAAGAACAGTGGTGCACAGAGTGACAGCCCAATTCTGGACGGTGAGAGTGGTCAGTAACTGCAGTGAGACAGGGACACCAGCAGATGGAGACGGTGAGAGGGGTCAGTAACTGCAGTGAGACAGGGACGCCAGCAGATGGAGACGGTGAGAGGGGTCAGTAACTGCAGTGAGACAGGGACGCCAGCAGATGGAGACGGTGAGAGGGGTCAGTAACTGCAGTGAGACAGGGACGCCAGCAGATGGAGACGGTGAGAGGGGTCAGTAACTGCAGTGAGACAGGGACACCAGCAGATGGAGACGGTGAGAGGGGTCAGTAACTGCAGTGAGACAGGGACGCCAGCAGATGGAGACGGTGAGAGGGGTCAGTAACTGCAGTGAGACAGGGACACCAGCAGATGGAGACGGTGAGAGGGGTCAGTAACTGCAGTGAGACAGGGACGCCAGCAGATGGAGACGGTGAGAGGGGTCAGTAACTGCAGTGAGACAGGGACGCCAGCAGATGGAGACGGTGAGAGGGGTCAGTAACTGCAGTGAGACAGGGACACCAGCAGATGGAGACGGTGAGAGGGGTCAGTAACTGCAGTGAGACAGGGACGCCAGCAGATGGAGACGGTGAGAGGGGTCAGTAACTGCAGTGAGACAGGGACACCAGCAGATGGAGACGATGAGAGGGGTCAGTAACTGCAGTGAGACAGGAACACCAGCAGATGGAGATGGTTAGCCTGAGCCCTTGCAGATGGCAGATTCTGTGCTCCTGAGAGTTTGAATATTTCCACAAGTTTAAGGAATTAACTTTATGTAAATGTCAGAAGCTTATTAAAAGAATATCAATACAATTTGTGTTAAGTGGCTTATCCCAAGTATGCAAACGTTGGTAACATTAAACTCGTTCCTGATTGAAAAATTATTTTCAGTGATGCATTTAAAGGTAATGCATAAATAAAACACTAGCATCAAATAAAATTTGGACAATCATTGTCAAATAAAAAATTCTCTAAATAAGTTGTGTCGAGTTCTTCATCACTAAAGTTATGACATCTCTCTCTCTCACACACTTCTCTTTCTAAGCTGGTAGCTTCTCTACTATAAGGAAGAGTAATTGAAGTTTTCATCCAATTGTCTTTTGAAAGTTAATATTGAATCTGCTCTCAGAAACCTGTCTGAGTGAATTCCAGACCATAACAACTCCCTGCCAATCTCCCTGTAGTAAACTCTAAGGTGATGCATTCCCAGAGCCTCTAATTTATACCATGTGGGCTTTCCATGGGGATACTAAGGTTACAACAGCTGCCAAGTAGTATTTTTTTCATTTGAACAAACGGATGACAACAGCGTGTAAATTCTGGAGGTGACAAGTGGAAGATCTTCAATACCATTTGTGTTAAATGTCCATTTCCCAGCTTTGTAAACCCTTGTAACATTAAACTGAAGGATTTTTTCGATTGATTACAGCCTAATGCATAAACACAGCAGCAGGAAATAATGTGCAAAGTATCATTGAGAAATATAACTGTAAATATGGGTGAGAATTGTGTGGAATGTCACCAGTTGTTAAAGTTCTCTTGGCTGCACCATGAACCTGGATCTAGTTTCAGACTTTGTAACACCGTGGAATTGAAAATCTGAATACACACTGCCTGTTTATATTACAGTCAAACCGGCCTTTCCAGCAAAAACTCTTTGCCAGAATTTCAAGGTAAGTGCAATGCGACATTTTCAGTCATTCTCTGAACTTTCTGTTAACTGGAGGTGAATAGTGGAAGACATTTAATACAATTAGTGTTAAATGGTCATTATCCAAACCAGCCCCTCCAGCTTTTAAATGACAGCAGCTTTTCTGCTGTGTTAATAAGGTTTTTGGGGGAGGGAGAGAGAGAGACAGACAGACAGGTTTCTGTCTGGAATGGTCCATTTGGGATATGGCTGGAATATCCCTCTCTCCCCCATTCCCTGTTTACACAGAGACTCACCTTGGACTGTCCCATACCTGGGAGGCAGTGTCCAGACGAAGGACATAGCTGACGAAGCTGATAGCTGGTTGGGTGAGCTGCATTTGGGGTGGACTGTCTGTTTTGAGTGACAGGTTCTGGGATATATTAGGACAACATCAGCCTCCATTCTTTCTTTCCATGCGGCTGGTTTGTGAAGGTGAGTTTCTGTGTCTCAGTCTCTGTGCCCAGGTGAATAGCAAGCTGATTACTGTGTATGTGTGTGAGAGAGAGTCCAGTCTGAATCCCCCCTCTCTGTCCCAGTCCAGACCCTTGTCTCCAATTCCTACCCCAATCTCCCTCTCCAGGATCTTTTCCCCATGGATGAGCTGACGGAGGGAAGGTGTTGGAGTCCAACGATGGAGCGCAGACCGTGTGGGATGGTGAGTATCACATCTTTATTGTCTCTCTCTGCCTTTCTCTCTCCTTTTGACTCAATCTCTTTTTCAATCTCTGTGTCTATTGCTCTCTGTGTTTCTCTCTCTCTCTGTTTCTCTCTGTGTTTCTCTCTCTGTTCCTCAATCTCTCTCTGTGTTTCTCTCTCTCCCTCTGTTTCTCTCTCCCTCTGTTTCTCCCTCGCTCTCTCTGTGTTTCTCCCTCGCTCTCTCTGTGTTTCTCCCTCGCTCTCTGTGTTTCTCTCTCGCTCTCTGTGTGTTTCTCCCTCGCTCTCTCTGTGTTTCTCTCTCGCTCTCTGTGTGTTTCTCTCTCACTCTCTGTGTGTTTCTCTCTTCTCTCTGTGTGTTTCTCTCTGTGTGTTTCTCTCTGTGTGTTTCTTTCTGGTTCTTTTTCCCTCTCTCTCTCTGGTTCTTTTTCCCTCTCTCTCTCTGGTTCTTTTCCCCTCTCTCTCTCTGGTTCTCTCTCTCCCTTTGGTTCTCTCTGTGTGTTTCTCTCTGTGTGTTTCTCTCTGTGTGTTTCTCTCTGGTTCTTTTTCCCTCTCTCTCTCTGGTTCTTTTCCCCTCTCTCTCTCTGGTTCTCTCTCTCCCTTTGGTTCTTTCTCTCCCTCTCTCTGGTTCTCTCTCTCCCTCTCTCACTTTGTGTTTCTCTCTCTCTCTGTGTTTCTCTCTGTGTGTTTCTCTCTGTGTGTTTCTCTCTGGTTCTTTTTCCCTCTCTCTCTCTGGTTCTTTTTCCCTCTCCCTCGTGTTCTCTCTCTCCCTCTGGTTCTCTCTCTCTCTCCCTCCCTCTGGTTCTCTCTCTCCCTCTCTCTGGTTCTCTCTCTCCCTCCCTCTCTCTGGTTCTCTCTCTCCCTCTCTCTGCTTCTCTCTGGTTCTCTCTCTGGTTCTCTCTCTCCCTCTCTCACTTTGTGTTTCTCTCTCTCTCTGTGTTTCTCTCTGAATAATTGTATGTCTTCCTTCACAATGGATTTCTCTGCCTTCTCTCTCTCAATCTCTGTGATTCTGTGTGCCTTTCTCACTGGCTTTCTGTCTGTCTCTTTGCTGCCTGCAATTTCTTTGTGTCTCAGTTCTTTCCCTCCTCTTTTTCTGTGTCTCTCTGTCTTTTCTCCATTTCTGTCTTTTCTCCATTTCTGTCTTTTCTCCATTTCTGTCTTTTCTCCATTTCTGTCTTTCCTCTATTTCTGTCTTTCCTCTATTTCTGTCTTTCCTCTATTTCTGTCTTCCCTCTATTTCTGTCTTCCCTCTATTTCTGTCTTTCCTCTATTTCTGTCTTTCCTCTATTTCTGTCTTTCCTCTATTTCTGTCTTTCCTCTATTTCTGTCTTTTCTCTATTTCTGTCTTTCCTCTATTTCTGTCTTTCCTCTATTTCTGTCTTCCCTCTATTTCTGTCTTTCCTCCATTTCTGTCTTTTCTCCATTTCTGTCTTTCCTCCATTTCTGTCTTTTCTCCATTTCTGTCTTTTTTCCATTTCTGTCTTTTCTCCATTTCTGTCTTTTCTCCATTTCTGTCTTTTCTCCATTTCTGTCTTTTTTCCATTTCTGTCTTTTCTCCATTTCTGTCTTTTCTCTATTTCTGTCTTTTCTCTATTTCTGTCTTTCCTCTATTTCTGTCTTTCCTCTATTTCTGTCTTTTCTCTATTTCTGTCTTTTCTCTATTTCTGTCTTTCCTCTATTTCTGTCTTTCCTCTATTTCTGTCTTTCCTCTATTTCTGTCTTTCCTCTATTTCTGTCTTTTCTCTATTTCTGTCTTTCCTCTATTTCTGTCTTTCCTCTATTTCTGTCTTTCCTCTATTTCTGTCTTCCCTCTATTTCTGTCTTTTCTCTATTTCTGTCTTTTCTCTATTTCTGTCTTTCCTCTATTTCTGTCTTTCCTCTATTTCTGTCTTTCCTCTATTTCTGTCTTTTCTCTATTTCTGTCTTTTCTCTATTTCTGTCTTTCCTCTATTTCTGTCTTTCCTCTATTTCTGTCTTTCCTCTATTTCTGTCTTTCCTCTATTTCTGTCTTTTCTCTATTTCTGTCTTTCCTCTATTTCTGTCTTTCCTCTATTTCTGTCTTTCCTCTATTTCTGTCTTCCCTCTATTTCTGTCTTTTCTCTATTTCTGTCTTTTCTCTATTTCTGTCTTTCCTCTATTTCTGTCTTTCCTCTATTTCTGTCTTCCCTCTATTTCTGTCTTTTCTCTATTTCTGTCTTTCCTCTATTTCTGTCTTTTCTCTATTTCTATCTTTCCTCTATTTCTATCTTTCCTCTATTTCTGTCTTTCCTCTATTTCTGTCTTTCCTCTATTTCTGTCTTTCCTCTATTTCTGTCTTTCCTCTATTTCTGTCTTCCCTCTATTTCTGTCTTCCCTCTATTTCTGTCTTTCCTCCATTTCTGTCTTTTCTCCATTTCTGTCTTTCCTCCATTTCTGTCTTTCCTCCATTTCTGTCTTTTCTCCATTTCTGTCTTTTCTCCATTTCTGTCTTTTCTCCATTTCTGTCTTTTCTCCATTTCTGTCTTTTTTCCATTTCTGTCTTTTCTCTATTTCTATCTTTCCTCTATTTCTATCTTTCCTCTATTTCTGTCTTTCCTCTATTTCTGTCTTTCCTCTATTTCTGTCTTTCCTCTATTTCTGTCTTCCCTCTATTTCTGTCTTCCCTCTATTTCTGTCTTTCCTCCATTTCTGTCTTTTCTCCATTTCTGTCTTTCCTCCATTTCTGTCTTTCCTCCATTTCTGTCTTTCCTCCATTTCTGTCTTTCCTCCATTTCTGTCTTTTCTCCATTTCTGTCTTTTCTCCATTTCTGTCTTTTCTCCATTTCTGTCTTTTCTCCATTTCTGTCTTTCCTCTATTTCTGTCTTCCCTCTATTTCTGTCTTTTCTCTATTTCTGTCTTTCCTCTATTTCTGTCTTTCCTCTATTTCTGTCTTCCCTCTATTTCTGTCTTTCCTCTATTTCTGTCTTTCCTCTATTTCTGTCTTTTCTCTATTTCTATCTTTCCTCTATTTCTATCTTTCCTCTATTTCTGTCTTTCCTCTATTTCTGTCTTTCCTCTATTTCTGTCTTTTCTCTATTTCTATCTTTCCTCTATTTCTATCTTTCCTCTATTTCTGTCTTTCCTCTATTTCTGTCTTTTCTCTATTTCTGTCTTTTCTCTATTTCTGTCTTTCCTCTATTTCTGTCTTTCCTCTATTTCTGTCTTCCCTCTATTTCTGTCTTTCCTCCATTTCTGTCTTTTCTCCATTTCTGTCTTTCCTCCATTTCTGTCTTTTCTCCATTTCTGTCTTTTTTCCATTTCTGTCTTTTCTCCATTTCTGTCTTTTCTCCATTTCTGTCTTTTCTCCATTTCTGTCTTTTTTCCATTTCTGTCTTTTCTCCATTTCTGTCTTTTCTCTATTTCTGTCTTTTCTCTATTTCTGTCTTTCCTCTATTTCTGTCTTTCCTCTATTTCTGTCTTTTCTCTATTTCTGTCTTTTCTCTATTTCTGTCTTTCCTCTATTTCTGTCTTTCCTCTATTTCTGTCTTTCCTCTATTTCTGTCTTTCCTCTATTTCTGTCTTTTCTCTATTTCTGTCTTTCCTCTATTTCTGTCTTTCCTCTATTTCTGTCTTTCCTCTATTTCTGTCTTCCCTCTATTTCTGTCTTTTCTCTATTTCTGTCTTTTCTCTATTTCTGTCTTTCCTCTATTTCTGTCTTTCCTCTATTTCTGTCTTTCCTCTATTTCTGTCTTTTCTCTATTTCTGTCTTTTCTCTATTTCTGTCTTTCCTCTATTTCTGTCTTTCCTCTATTTCTGTCTTTCCTCTATTTCTGTCTTTCCTCTATTTCTGTCTTTTCTCTATTTCTGTCTTTCCTCTATTTCTGTCTTTCCTCTATTTCTGTCTTTCCACTATTTCTGTCTTCCCTCTATTTCTGTCTTTTCTCTATTTCTGTCTTTTCTCTATTTCTGTCTTTCCTCTATTTCTGTCTTTCCTCTATTTCTGTCTTCCCTCTATTTCTGTCTTTTCTCTATTTCTGTCTTTCCTCTATTTCTGTCTTTTCTCTATTTCTATCTTTCCTCTATTTCTATCTTTCCTCTATTTCTGTCTTTCCTCTATTTCTGTCTTTCCTCTATTTCTGTCTTTCCTCTATTTCTGTCTTTCCTCTATTTCTGTCTTCCCTCTATTTCTGTCTTCCCTCTATTTCTGTCTTTCCTCCATTTCTGTCTTTTCTCCATTTCTGTCTTTCCTCCATTTCTGTCTTTCCTCCATTTCTGTCTTTTCTCCATTTCTGTCTTTTCTCCATTTCTGTCTTTTCTCCATTTCTGTCTTTTCTCCATTTCTGTCTTTTTTCCATTTCTGTCTTTTCTCTATTTCTATCTTTCCTCTATTTCTATCTTTCCTCTATTTCTGTCTTTCCTCTATTTCTGTCTTTCCTCTATTTCTGTCTTTCCTCTATTTCTGTCTTCCCTCTATTTCTGTCTTCCCTCTATTTCTGTCTTTCCTCCATTTCTGTCTTTTCTCCATTTCTGTCTTTCCTCCATTTCTGTCTTTCCTCCATTTCTGTCTTTCCTCCATTTCTGTCTTTTCTCCATTTCTGTCTTTTCTCCATTTCTGTCTTTTCTCCATTTCTGTCTTTCCTCTATTTCTGTCTTCCCTCTATTTCTGTCTTTTCTCTATTTCTGTCTTTCCTCTATTTCTGTCTTTCCTCTATTTCTGTCTTCCCTCTATTTCTGTCTTTCCTCTATTTCTGTCTTTCCTCTATTTCTGTCTTTTCTCTATTTCTATCTTTCCTCTATTTCTATCTTTCCTCTATTTCTGTCTTTCCTCTATTTCTGTCTTTCCTCTATTTCTGTCTTTTCTCTATTTCTATCTTTCCTCTATTTCTATCTTTCCTCTATTTCTGTCTTTCCTCTATTTCTGTCTTTTCTCTATTTCTGTCTTTCCTCTATTTCTGTCTTTCCTCTATTTCTGTCTTCCCTCTATTTCTGTCTTTCCTCCATTTCTGTCTTTTCTCCATTTCTGTCTTTCCTCCATTTCTGTCTTTTCTCCATTTCTGTCTTTTTTCCATTTCTGTCTTTTCTCCATTTCTGTCTTTTCTCCATTTCTGTCTTTTCTCCATTTCTGTCTTTTTTCCATTTCTGTCTTTTCTCCATTTCTGTCTTTTCTCTATTTCTGTCTTTTCTCTATTTCTGTCTTTCCTCTATTTCTGTCTTTCCTCTATTTCTGTCTTTTCTCTATTTCTGTCTTTTCTCTATTTCTGTCTTTCCTCTATTTCTGTCTTTCCTCTATTTCTGTCTTTCCTCTATTTCTGTCTTTCCTCTATTTCTGTCTTTTCTCTATTTCTGTCTTTCCTCTATTTCTGTCTTTCCTCTATTTCTGTCTTTCCTCTATTTCTGTCTTCCCTCTATTTCTGTCTTTTCTCTATTTCTGTCTTTCCTCTATTTCTGTCTTTCCTCTATTTCTGTCTTTTCTCTATTTCTGTCTTTCCTCCATTTCTGTCTTTTCTCCATTTCTGTCTTTCCTCCATTTCTGTCTTTCCTCCATTTCTGTCTTTCCTCCATTTCTGTCTTTCCTCCATTTCTGTCTTTTCTCCATTTCTGTCTTTTCTCCATTTCTGTCTTTTCTCCATTTCTGTCTTTTCTCCATTTCTGTCTTTCCTCTATTTCTGTCTTCCCTCTATTTCTGTCTTTTCTCTATTTCTGTCTTTCCTCTATTTCTGTCTTTCCTCTATTTCTGTCTTCCCTCTATTTCTGTCTTTCCTCTATTTCTGTCTTTCCTCTATTTCTGTCTTTTCTCTATTTCTATCTTTCCTCTATTTCTATCTTTCCTCTATTTCTGTCTTTCCTCTATTTCTGTCTTTCCTCTATTTCTGTCTTTTCTCTATTTCTATCTTTCCTCTATTTCTATCTTTCCTCTATTTCTGTCTTTCCTCTATTTCTGTCTTTTCTCTATTTCTGTCTTTTCTCTATTTCTGTCTTTCCTCTATTTCTGTCTTTCCTCTATTTCTGTCTTCCCTCTATTTCTGTCTTTCCTCCATTTCTGTCTTTTCTCCATTTCTGTCTTTCCTCCATTTCTGTCTTTTCTCCATTTCTGTCTTTTTTCCATTTCTGTCTTTTCTCCATTTCTGTCTTTTCTCCATTTCTGTCTTTTCTCCATTTCTGTCTTTTTTCCATTTCTGTCTTTTCTCCATTTCTGTCTTTTCTCTATTTCTGTCTTTTCTCTATTTCTGTCTTTCCTCTATTTCTGTCTTTCCTCTATTTCTGTCTTTTCTCTATTTCTGTCTTTTCTCTATTTCTGTCTTTCCTCTATTTCTGTCTTTCCTCTATTTCTGTCTTTCCTCTATTTCTGTCTTTCCTCTATTTCTGTCTTTTCTCTATTTCTGTCTTTCCTCTATTTCTGTCTTTCCTCTATTTCTGTCTTTCCTCTATTTCTGTCTTCCCTCTATTTCTGTCTTTTCTCTATTTCTGTCTTTTCTCTATTTCTGTCTTTCCTCTATTTCTGTCTTTCCTCTATTTCTGTCTTTCCTCTATTTCTGTCTTTTCTCTATTTCTGTCTTTTCTCTATTTCTGTCTTTCCTCTATTTCTGTCTTTCCTCTATTTCTGTCTTTCCTCTATTTCTGTCTTTCCTCTATTTCTGTCTTTTCTCTATTTCTGTCTTTCCTCTATTTCTGTCTTTCCTCTATTTCTGTCTTTCCTCTATTTCTGTCTTTTCTCTATTTCTGTCTTTTCTCTATTTCTGTCTTTCCTCTATTTCTGTCTTTCCTCTATTTCTGTCTTCCCTCTATTTCTGTCTTTTCTCTATTTCTGTCTTTCCTCTATTTCTGTCTTTTCTCTATTTCTATCTTTCCTCTATTTCTATCTTTCCTCTATTTCTGTCTTTCCTCTATTTCTGTCTTTCCTCTATTTCTGTCTTTCCTCTATTTCTGTCTTTCCTCTATTTCTGTCTTCCCTCTATTTCTGTCTTCCCTCTATTTCTGTCTTTCCTCCATTTCTGTCTTTTCTCCATTTCTGTCTTTCCTCCATTTCTGTCTTTCCTCCATTTCTGTCTTTTCTCCATTTCTGTCTTTTCTCCATTTCTGTCTTTTCTCCATTTCTGTCTTTTCTCCATTTCTGTCTTTTTTCCATTTCTGTCTTTTCTCTATTTCTGTCTTTCCTCTATTTCTGTCTTTCCTCTATTTCTGTCTTTCCTCTATTTCTGTCTTTTCTCTATTTCTGTCTTTTCTCTATTTCTGTCTTTCCTCTATTTCTGTCTTCCCTCTATTTCTGTCTTTCCTCCATTTCTGTCTTTTCTCCATTTCTGTCTTTCCTCCATTTCTGTCTTTTCTCCATTTCTGTCTTTTTTCCATTTCTGTCTTTTCTCCATTTCTGTCTTTTCTCCATTTCTGTCTTTTCTCCATTTCTGTCTTTTTTCCATTTCTGTCTTTTCTCCATTTCTGTCTTTTCTCTATTTCTGTCTTTTCTCTATTTCTGTCTTTCCTCTATTTCTGTCTTTCCTCTATTTCTGTCTTTTCTCTATTTCTGTCTTTTCTCTATTTCTGTCTTTCCTCTATTTCTGTCTTTCCTCTATTTCTGTCTTTCCTCTATTTCTGTCTTTCCTCTATTTCTGTCTTTTCTCTATTTCTGTCTTTCCTCTATTTCTGTCTTTCCTCTATTTCTGTCTTTCCTCTATTTCTGTCTTCCCTCTATTTCTGTCTTTTCTCTATTTCTGTCTTTTCTCTATTTCTGTCTTTCCTCTATTTCTGTCTTTCCTCTATTTCTGTCTTTCCTCTATTTCTGTCTTTTCTCTATTTCTGTCTTTTCTCTATTTCTGTCTTTCCTCTATTTCTGTCTTTCCTCTATTTCTGTCTTTCCTCTATTTCTGTCTTTCCTCTATTTCTGTCTTTTCTCTATTTCTGTCTTTCCTCTATTTCTGTCTTTCCTCTATTTCTGTCTTTCCTCTATTTCTGTCTTTTCTCTATTTCTGTCTTTTCTCTATTTCTGTCTTTCCTCTATTTCTGTCTTTCCTCTATTTCTGTCTTCCCTCTATTTCTGTCTTTTCTCTATTTCTGTCTTTCCTCTATTTCTGTCTTTTCTCTATTTCTATCTTTCCTCTATTTCTATCTTTCCTCTATTTCTGTCTTTCCTCTATTTCTGTCTTTCCTCTATTTCTGTCTTTCCTCTATTTCTGTCTTTCCTCTATTTCTGTCTTCCCTCTATTTCTGTCTTCCCTCTATTTCTGTCTTTCCTCCATTTCTGTCTTTTCTCCATTTCTGTCTTTCCTCCATTTCTGTCTTTCCTCCATTTCTGTCTTTTCTCCATTTCTGTCTTTTCTCCATTTCTGTCTTTTCTCCATTTCTGTCTTTTCTCCATTTCTGTCTTTTTTCCATTTCTGTCTTTTCTCTATTTCTGTCTTTCCTCTATTTCTGTCTTTCCTCTATTTCTGTCTTTCCTCTATTTCTGTCTTTTCTCTATTTCTGTCTTTTCTCTATTTCTGTCTTTCCTCTATTTCTGTCTTTCCTCTATTTCTGTCTTTCCTCTATTTCTGTCTTTCCTCTATTTCTGTCTTTTCTCTATTTCTGTCTTTCCTCTATTTCTGTCTTTTCTCTATTTCTGTCTTTCCTCTATTTCTGTCTTTTCTCTATTTCTATCTTTCCTCTATTTCTATCTTTCCTCTATTTCTGTCTTTCCTCTATTTCTGTCTTTCCTCTATTTCTGTCTTTCCTCTATTTCTGTCTTTCCTCTATTTCTGTCTTCCCTCTATTTCTGTCTTCCCTCTATTTCTGTCTTTCCTCCATTTCTGTCTTTTCTCCATTTCTGTCTTTCCTCCATTTCTGTCTTTCCTCCATTTCTGTCTTTTCTCCATTTCTGTCTTTTCTCCATTTCTGTCTTTTCTCCATTTCTGTCTTTTCTCCATTTCTGTCTTTTTTCCATTTCTGTCTTTTCTCTATTTCTATCTTTCCTCTATTTCTGTCTTTCCTCTATTTCTGTCTTTTCTCTATTTCTGTCTTTTCTCTATTTCTGTCTTTCCTCTATTTCTGTCTTTCCTCTATTTCTGTCTTCCCTCTATTTCTGTCTTTTCTCTATTTCTGTCTTTCCTCTATTTCTGTCTTTTCTCTATTTCTATCTTTCCTCTATTTCTATCTTTCCTCTATTTCTGTCTTTCCTCTATTTCTGTCTTTCCTCTATTTCTGTCTTTCCTCTATTTCTGTCTTTCCTCTATTTCTGTCTTCCCTCTATTTCTGTCTTCCCTCTATTTCTGTCTTTCCTCCATTTCTGTCTTTTCTCCATTTCTGTCTTTCCTCCATTTCTGTCTTTCCTCCATTTCTGTCTTTTCTCCATTTCTGTCTTTTCTCCATTTCTGTCTTTTCTCCATTTCTGTCTTTTCTCCATTTCTGTCTTTTTTCCATTTCTGTCTTTTCTCTATTTCTATCTTTCCTCTATTTCTGTCTTTCCTCTATTTCTGTCTTTCCTCTATTTCTGTCTTTCCTCTATTTCTGTCTTTCCTCTATTTCTGTCTTCCCTCTATTTCTGTCTTTCCTCCATTTCTGTCTTTTCTCCATTTCTGTCTTTCCTCCATTTCTGTCTTTCCTCCATTTCTGTCTTTCCTCCATTTCTGTCTTTCCTCCATTTCTGTCTTTTCTCCATTTCTGTCTTTTCTCCATTTCTGTCTTTCCTCCATTTCTGTCTTTTCTCCATTTCTGTCTTTCCTCCATTTCTGTCTTTCCTCCATTTCTGTCTTTTCTCCATTTCTGTCTTTTCTCCATTTCTGTCTTTTCTCCATTTCTGTCTTTTCTCCATTTCTGTCTTTTTTCCATTTCTGTCTTTTCTCTATTTCTATCTTTCCTCTATTTCTGTCTTTCCTCTATTTCTGTCTTTCCTCTATTTCTGTCTTTCCTCTATTTCTGTCTTCCCTCTATTTCTGTCTTTCCTCCATTTCTGTCTTTTCTCCATTTCTGTCTTTCCTCCATTTCTGTCTTTCCTCCATTTCTGTCTTTCCTCCATTTCTGTCTTTTCTCCATTTCTGTCTTTTCTCCATTTCTGTCTTTCCTCCATTTCTGTCTTTTCTCCATTTCTGTCTTTCCTCCATTTCTGTCTTTCCTCCATTTCTGTCTTTTCTCCATTTCTGTCTTTTCTCTATTTCTGTCTTTCCTCTATTTCTGTCTTTTCTCTATTTCTATCTTTCCTCTATTTCTATCTTTCCTCTATTTCTGTCTTTCCTCTATTTCTGTCTTTCCTCTATTTCTGTCTTTCCTCTATTTCTGTCTATTCTCCATTTCTGTCTGTCCCCCCCCCCCAATATAATCATTTCCCCCCCCACCCCCCCACCCCCGGCATTTATCTCCTCCCCCCCCCCCCCCCCGCAAATTCCCCACGGCTATCTTTTATCCCCCCCCACCAATATAATCATTTCCCTCCCCCCCCCCCCCCCCGGCAATATAAACTCCCCCCCCCCAATATAATCATTTCCCCCCCACCCCCCCCCCCCCCCGGCAATATAATCTCCCCCACCCACCATTTATCTCCTCCCCCCCCCTATCTCCTCCCCCCCCCCCCGCAAATTCCCCACGGCTATCTTTTATCCCCCCCACCGCAATATAATCATCCCCCCCCCCCCCCAATATAATCATTTCCTCCCCCCCCCGGCAATATAATCTCCCCCACCCACCATTCTTTTATCCCCCCCACCGCAATATAATCATCCCCCCCCCCCCAATATAATCATTTCCTCCCCCCCCCGGCAATATAATCTCCCCCACCCACCATTTATCTCCTCCCCCCCGCAAATTCCCCACGGCTATCTTTTATCCTCCCCCCCCGCAAATTCCCCACGGCTATCTTTTATCCTCCCCCCCCGCAAATTCCCCACGGCTATCTTTTATCCCCCCCCCCCCGCAATATAATCCCCCCCCCCCCCACCCCCCGCAAATTCCCCACGGCTATCTTTGCGACCTGCACATTTGTGGCCCGTGAATAGATTCCCCCCCCCCCCCCCATCTAAATACCCTTGGTCTACAGACCCCTATCTGATATCCCCCTGTTAACTGATCCCCATCTAAATACCCCTCCCTTGAACAGACTCCCATCTAAATACCCCCAGGAACAGACCCCCATCTAATACCTCCTCCAGTGATCTATATACTCCCAGGAACAGACCACCATCTAATACCCCACCTGTGATCTATATACTCCCAGGAACAGACCCCATCTAATACTTCCTCCTGTGAACAGCACACCAATGTAAATAACCCCATCCTCCCTGTGAAGTCTCACATCTTAAACCCCACCCCCCGCCCATGAACAGGACTGGAGAATCCCCACTGTCCCCTCCCATTTTAAACCAGGAGAATCCCCACTGTCCCCTCCCATTTTAAACCTGGAGATTCCCCACTGTCCCCTCCCATTTTAAACCTGGAGATTCCCCACTGTCCCCTCCCATTTTAAACCAGGAGAATCCCCACTGTCCCCTCCCATTTTAAACCTGGAGAATCCCCACTGTCCCCTCCCATTATAAACCTGGTGAATCCCCATTGCCCCCTCCCATTTTAAACCTGGAGAATCCTTCCCCCCTCTCATTTTTAACATAACTCATTCCCTCTGTGAATATTGCCCTCTAATTCTCCCCCCTGCCTCCCCCACTGTAAACACTTCCCCCCCCCTTTCTAAATACCCTCCCTGTGCTGTAAAAGCCTCCCTATACTAGTTCCCACCCTATATCAACTCCCTCATGAACAGCCGCCCCCTGTGTAACTCCCGTCCCAGTCAACAGCACCCCCCCCCCCACCCCGTCTCCCGACAGTCTTTCATTCACTTTAATTCCTGGTCTGGATAAGCCACTGGAATTCCATCAACTGGCTACCAGACCCCCCCCCACCCCGGTACCTTTAACTCATGTCCGGACAAACACAGGGCCGGGCGTCGAGGCTAACTGGCACTCTGAGCTTTTAACGCACAGGAAGATCCCAGCCCCAGACACACCCCTCTCTGCAGAAAGGTGTTTCACCCGTTCTCCCCATCGGGTTCAGGGAATCAAACAGAGGGAGACACACACAAATACTCACACACCCTGACTGGCACAGAGACGGGAGGAGGACATTCAGCCCTTGGATCCTGTCCCACCCCATGTTAGATCATGGCTGATCTGTCCCTTCCCCCATCGGGCCACAAGGAGACAGTCGGGGAGCAGATACACAGAGAGGCAACGAAACACTGGGCTGGACTCTGATGTGGTGCCAATGGTGAAAACCAGGGTGGAGGGGAGGAGGGTGCTTGTGAATCGGCTGCCCGTTCAGCATCTCTCCCCTGCTTTTACCTCAATGGGAGCTAAGCTGGACAGAGATGGAAAGCAGGATCCCGGTTCACAATCACCCTGTACAACACCAAGGCAGCGGGTTCAAATCCACCCCCAGACAGAGGGAGAGACACAGAAAACAGATCCCAGGATTAGGACAGAACAGAGAGAGAGAGAGAGAGAGAGAGAGAAATAAATGGAAAGGCAGATGGAGAATGAGATGCAGGGAGCGAGTCCGAAACCAGTGAGAGAAAGTGAGAACAGAGGGTCAGAAATACCGAGAAGGACAGAGAGAGAGAGAGAGAGAGAGCTGGTGGTGTAGAGAGAGAATGCAGCAGTGATATAGATATTGAGAAAGATCCCAGACAAATAGAGAGATGCAGAGACAGAAAGACGTGGAGGGGCAGAGATACAAAGTAAGATGTGTTTACAGAATGGAGAAGGGTGTCCCGGGATAGGGGGGAGGGAAATGCAGAGATAATATTGCAGGAAAGGAGGAGCAGAGATGGAAAGATTCAGGGATTTGGAAGTGAGTGAGAGAAGAAATGGAGTGAGAGAGAGACAGATAAAGATGCAGAGAGTCGCAGAAAGAGAGTGACAATGGAAACCTGTGAGACTCTGGAGAGGGGCAGAGATAGAAAGGATGTTGAGAGATACAGAGATAGGGATTTAAAGATGTGAAGAAACAGTGCTAGGAACAAAGAGGAAGGTGCAGGGAACAAGTTGCAGCAAGAGCTGGAGAGAGGGAAATCTATGGGATTACATTGACTCTTGTGGAGCAGCGATTCCCAAACTATTCCCTTCGGAGCACCATCCAGCCCCCTCCCTTGTGGTAAAGAAATCCACAGAGCCCCGAAAACACAAAATCAAAATACTGCGGATGCTGGAAATCTGAAATAAAAACCGTGCTGGAAATACTGAACATTTCCAGCACTTTGTTTTTCTATCAGCCCCGAAAACACACAGTCTTCTTTTCTGTATCTAGAAATGAATTTGACAATGACACATATCTATTTATTATTATTTTCCCTCTCTGGTTAAAGCTCTTGTCGGAGAATTCCACGTGGCCAAAAGATTCTCCCTCTGCATCATCACAGCTGCAGCTTCCGAAAAGATTCTCCTTGGGAATAAGAGAAATAAAATTGATTCAAACAAAGCAAAGCATTTTTGCACAGAAATAAAACACAGCGAGAGCCCAGGGCTCTTTCTCTCACTCACTGACATAAAACAATCTCTCAGGTGACTTACAAACACATCCCCCGACACAGAGCCAGAGACTGGGAAGTGTGGATGTGTTTACCCTGTCATTTCCTGCTGTCTCTCTCTCTGTCTCTCTCTCTGTCTCTCTACATCTGCTTCTGCCTCACTGTAAAAACACACAAACACTGGTGACCCCCATCCCCTCTCCCGTAGAAGGATAGAGAGAGAAATCCACATTCCCATCCCTGAAAATCTGAATTCAAATGGTCCCCCGATGTTTCATTTCACAGTCAAATTCAGCCCACAGCCTAAAACACCAGCAATATTCGGGAATGAGAACAAGCCTTTACAAACCTTCTCATTTCAGCCATTTCATTGCTGATTCACAGAAGTATTTGACACTCAATGAATTAATTTTTAAAGTGCTCATCAATGTTGCAATGTTAGAAATACTGTAGGCCATTGGTGCACAGCAAGATCCCACAAGCAGCAGTGTGATTACAGCCGGCTACCCCTCTCTCCCCCTCTGATTCCCTCCATGTTTCCCTCACTCTCCTGCGTCTCTCTCCCTCCTGTTACTCTCATTCAGAGAGAGAGAGACAGAGAAATCCAGTCTCAGAACATCATTCACAATTCAATTGGCTGCTGCACATTTCATGTCACCCTCAAATTCACGGCACTGCCCAAATCACCAGCATTATTCAGGAATTATACCGGCTTCAAGCTCCGGACTTTAATTCCAGGCCATCGGGAGAGCTTTACACACAATGAATTCACTTCTAAAATGCAGTCACTGTTACAATGCAGGGAATTCTGCAGGCAAGCTGTGCACAGCAAGATCCCAGCAATGGAGTCACTTCAACATTCAGTTTACCACGGTTTTGCTTGTGGATTCCTTTCTCTGTCTCTCTCTGTCTTTCTCCATCTTTCTCTGCCTTCCCTCCATCGCCCACACTCTGCCTGTCTCTCTCTCTCTCTCTAACCTGCCACCTCCAGCTGTTTCTCTCATTCCCTCTTTTTCTCTCCATCTGTTTCTGCCTCAGTGTTGCAATGTAGGAATTGATGCAGGGAATGTATGCACAGCAGGATCCCACAATGTGATCATAGCCAGATATCCCATCACAGTCCTCCGAAAATGCTCAACTCCATCTTTAAACGTAAAACAAGTCTTTATACAGCTTCACGTTCAGCTCTTGTAACTGTTGTAAAATTCTTGTAAAAACACAGAAATCCACACTCAGACCCTCAGAAAGCTGAATTTTAAAGTGTCCTCATTGTTGTCATGTAGGAATTGCTGCAGGGAACTAGATGCACAGCAAGATCCCACAAGCTACAATGTGATAACAGCCAGATTTCAGTCCCCAGAAAGGGCGAAACGCCCTCTTTAAACTGGGAACAAGTAGCTGGTTGGAGAAGGAGAGTGTGAAGCAGAGACAGAGAAGAGAAAGCATGGGGGGAGATAGAGAAACAGGGAAAGAATGTGGAGACAGAGAGAAAGCTAACCTTAGACCTACAGTAAAATGAATTAAAATGGGCACCGTGCATCTTATTTAACTGTAAGCTTCCTAGCATTGCCCAAAACACCAGCAAACCTCACAGACAGGGCTGGAAGGAGCAAGTGGCAAATGGGAATCCCTCCTGGGGCTGTTCCTTTAACCCCAGGCTTTCAATCTGTATAAAACTCCAGGGCTTCAGTCCAATTTGTGCACAGCAAGATCCCAGAGGCAGCAATATAATATGCAGATTATCTGTTTTCAGTGATGTAAGTTTAGAGATCCCAGAGGGAGGGACATTCCTGCAGTTTGAAAATCTCAAACACCCCTCTCCCTGTCTTTCTCCTGCTCCCTCCCCAAACTCGTCCACATTTGTTTCTTTCTCTCTCGATCTGGGATTTAATCTGGATTGAAACGTCCGCTGAAATGTTTCTGTCACCGTTTAAAATAACCACACATCACATTCGAGTCATCGAGAGATACAGCACTAAAACAGGCCCTTTGGCCCAACGCTGACCATCAGCCACCCATTTATGCTAATCCTGCACTCATGCCATTTTTACCCCTCTCACATCCCCACCTTCCCTCAATTCTCCTACCACCTACCTATACGAGGGGCAATTTTTAAAATGTCCAATTTACCTATCAACCCGCAAGTCTTTGGCATGTGGCAGGAAACCAGAGTACCCGGAGGAAACCCACACAGAGAACTTGCAAACTCTGCACAGTTAGGACCCAGAACCCAACCTGGGTTGCTGGACCTGTGAGGCTGCGGTACTAACCACTTAGCTACTGTAGGAAAGTCCCTCCCTCTGCCATCCCTAAACTTACATCACTGAAAACAGATGATCTGCATATTATCATATTGCTGCCTGTGGGATCTTGCTGTGCACACATTGTGGCACGTATTGATTAATGGTTAAAATAGAGAAAGTGTGGGGGAGAGAAAAGCAGACGAGATGGAGAGAAAACACAGAGAAATCCACAATCTGACCCTCACGAAGCTGAATTTTAAAGTGTCCTCATTACTGTGCAGGAAATGCTGCTGGGCACTAGATGCACAGCAAGATCACACAAGCTGCAATGTGATAACAGCTACATTTCAGACTCCAGAAAGGGCGAAATTCCCTCTTTAAACTGGGAACAAGCTGCTGATTTTGTCTCTGCATTTCAAATAACAACAAATCACATTGCTGTGTGTGGCATGATTTTTATTTATTAAAGGTTTAATTGGAGAAGGAGAGTGTGAAACCGAGACAGAGAAGAGAAAGCATGGGGGGAGATAGAGACACAGGGAAAGAATGTGGAGACAGAGAGAAAGCTCAGACCTACAGTAAAATGAATTAAAATGGGCACCGTGCATCTTATTTCACTGTAAGCTTCCTAGCATTGTCCAAAACACCAGCAAACCTCACAGAGAGGGCTGGAAGGAGCAAGTGGCAAATGGGACTCCCTCCTGGGGCTGCTCCTTTAACCCCAGGCTTTCAATGTGTATAAAACTCCAGGAGACCCAATCTAACATGGGCGGCACAGTGGCGCAGTGGTTAGCAGCGCAGCCTCACAGCTCCAGCGACCCGGGTTCAATTCTGGGTACAGCCTGTGTGGAGTTTGCAAGTTCTCCCTGTGTCTGCGTGGGTTTTCTCCGGGTGCTGCGGTTTCCTGCCAAAAGACTTGCAGGTTGATGGGTAAATTGGCCATTATAAATTGCCCCTAGTATAGGTAGGTGGTAGGGATAGGTGGGGATGTGGTAGGAATATGGGATTAGTGTAGGATTAGTATAAATGGGTGGTTGATGGTCAGCACAGACTCGGTGGGCTGAAGGGCCTGTTTCAGTGCTGTATCTCTAAACTAAAAACTAAGCTAAACTATGAAATGGTTAACCCAGGGCCCCAGAGAGGAAATTAAACCTCAGGCTAATAAACAGAAACAACTCACATGAGCCCTTTGGGTGCAGCCTGTGGACAAGGCCTCAGTCCGTCCCCTCTGGAGGAAGCTCCTGTCCAAGGATTCCTCGTCCCAGACTTTCCCTCTTTTCATCTTCACGATGCAGTTTTCAGAAGGAAAATTCCTAAGGCAAGAGGGAGAGAGAGAAAACTGATGAAAAGGCATTGTTAAACAAAATAGCACAGCAAGAGCTCAGGAATTGCCCTCGGTTACAGCAACACCCAAATACAGACAAATCACAGTTAATAAACTGAAGGATAAAGGGTTTGAGACAGCAACCTCCACCTCTGTGTGTGTGTGTGTGTGTGTGTCTGTCTCTGTATCTCTCTCTGTCCCTATCTCATTTGCCCCCCAATCTCTCTCTCTCTCTCTGTGTCCAGATCTGTTTTTGTCCCTCTATCTCAAATGTAATGTTGACTGAAAATAGCTATGAAATATTTCTGTCTCACCATTTAAACCAACAACAAATCACACAGCTGTGTGTGTTTTTAACTATTAAAGGTTTAAATAGAGAGACAGAGGGAAAGAAAGCTGGAGAGAGACAGAGAGAGAAATGGAAACTCAGAACTTCAGTAAAATGAATTGTTTGAATCGGGAACATTTGACACTCAGTGAACTGTTTAAGTGTTCATCACTGTTGCAATGTTGGAAACACTGCATACCATTTGTGCACAGCAAGATCCCACAATTTCATTTCGCCCTCGAATTCACAGCACTGCCCAAAACACCAGCATCACTCGGGGATTATACCGGCTCCAAGCTCAGGACTTTAATTCTAGGCCTTCAGGAGAGCTTTACACACAATGAATTCACTTCTAAAATGCAGTCACTGTTACAATGCAGGGAATTCTGCAGGCAAGCTGCACACAGCAAGATCCCAGCAATGGTGACACTTCAACATTCAGTCGACCAAGGTTTTGAGTGTGGATTACTCTCTCTTTCTCTGCGTTTAACCTGCCACCTCCAGCTGTTTCTCTCTCTCCCTCTTTTTCTCTCCATCTGTTTCGGCCTCAGTGTTGTAATGTAGGAATTGATGCAGGGAATGTATGCACAGCAGGATCCCACAATGTGATACTAGCCAGATATCCCATCACAGTCCTCAGAAAATGCTAAACTCCATCTTTAAATGTATAACAAGCCTTTCTACAGCTTCATGTTCCCTTCAGGAGCAGTCGACACTCAATGAATTCATTTTTAAAGTGGTCCTCACTGTTGCAGGAAACCTGCAGGCAATCTGTGCACAGCAAGATCCCAGAGGCAGCAATATGACAATATGCAGGTAATCTGTTTTTAGTGATGTAAGTTTAGAGATCCCAGAGAGAGGAACATTCCTGTAGTTTGAGAATCTCAAACTCCCCTCTCCCTGTCTTTCTCTTGCTCCCTCCACCCTGCACCCCATCCACATCTGTTTCTTTTTCTCTCGATCTGGGATTAAATTTGGATTGAAACGTCCTCTGAAGTGTTTATGAGACCGTTTAAAATAACCACACGTCACATTGTGGCTCCTATTGATTAATGGTTAAAATAGAGAGAGTGCGGGGGGAGAGAAAAGCAGAGGAAGATGGAGAGAAAACACCGATAAATCCACACTCAGACCCTCAGGAAGCTGAATTTTAAAGTGTCCTCATTGTTGGAATGTAGGAAATGCTGCAGGGCACTAGATGCACAGCAAGATCCCACAAGCAGCAATGTGACAATCGCCAGATTTCCCCTCAGTCCCCAGAATGGGCGAAACTCCCTCTTTAAACTGGGAACGAGACCTTTGTGCAGAGCAAGATCCCACAAGCAGCAGGGTGATAACAACTGGCAACCCCTCTGATTCCCTCCATGTTTCCCTCACTCTCCTGCGTCTCTCTCCCTCCTGTTACTCTCATTCAGAGAGACAGATGGAGAGAGAGTCTTGCGAGGTGGGCCCTAGAGAGGAAATTGAACCTCGGGCTAATAAACAGACACAACTCACGTGGGCCCTTTGGGTGCAGCCTGTGGACAAGGCCTCAGTCCGTCCCCTCTGGAGGAAGCTCCTGTCCAAGGATTCCTCGTCCCAAACTTTCCCTCTTTTCACCTTCACGGTGCAGTTTTCAGAATGAAAATTCCTCAGGGGAAAGGAGAAAAAAATTGGATTAAAATACAAAGTGAGGAACTTTTTAAACAAAATAGCACAGCAAGAGCCCAGGGTTTCCCCTCTCAGTTACACAGACAATCAGCAATATTCAAATACAATCAAATCACAGTTGTAAACCAGATTGAGACAGAGGGAGCGCACACACCCACACACACACACAGATACACAGACACACACACTGAACCAGACTGGGGAATGTGTCCACTCTCTCCAGAGAGAGAGTGAAAGGTGGGTTTTATGACTGGAACTGAGATCTTCCTGCCCAGTTATATCCTGAGTGAGCTGTTTGCAAACTCCACCCCTTGAGCCTCTGACATGTTGGGCTGTCTCTCAATCTCCTGCCTCAGGAGCGGGGGAGGGGGCCTGTCCATTGATATGTTAATCCCAGGACAGGACCTTCCTGACTCTTCCAGTCCATTGATATGTTAATCCCAGGACAGGACCTTCCAGACTCTTCCAGTCCATTGATATGTTAATCCCAGGACAGGACCTTCCTGACTCTTCCAGTCCATTGATATGTTAATCCCAGGACAGCAATCCTTTCAGCCATCTCTTAGTTAATTTTAAACCTTTAATTCTTTCCCTGCAGTTTGAAAATATCATACACTGATCCAACCCTCCCCCCTAAAACCCTCACACTAAAGCCACAATACAGGACTGGGCAGATAATGGGGATTGTTACTGAGGTTGTGTTTGGGGATTTTTACTGACATCAGTGTTGAATTTTAAAGTATCTCCTCTTCCCTGACTTCGAAAGTCTCTCAGTGTTGTTGTTGTTGTGCTGACAGCTTTTTCAGTGTACAGTCCCTTTCAACTTTTAATAAAATCTGTGGCACACAAATAAATGTAAAGTTTCTCCTCCAAGATGTTTTGTCCTCCCTCTTCCATGGTCTCTCTCTGTCACTCCCTATCTCTCTCTCTGTCTCTCACAGGACTGGGCAGACACTGGGGATTGTTACTGAGGTTCTGTCGGTCATTTTTACTGACATCAGTGTGGAATGTAAAATCTGTGTCTGTCTGTGTGTGTCTGTGTCTGTGTCTGTGTGTCTGTGTCTGTGTGTCTGTGTGTCTGTGTGTGTCTGTCTGTGTGTGTCTGTCTGTGTGTCTGTGTCTGTCTGTGTGAGTGAGAGAGAATATCAGGGTCACCTCACTCCTTCTCTATCTCTCCTCCTCTCTCTGTTTCTCCCTCTATCTCTGTCTCTCCCTCTCTCTCAGTCAGCCTCTCTCATAGAAAGATAGATGCTGTATCTCTAAAACTAAAAACTAAACTAAAACAAGATCAGGAGCAGGCCATTCGGCCCCTCGGGTCTGCACTGCCATTCAATAAAGATCATGACCGATGGTCTAATTCAGTTCCCTGTTCCCACTTTCTCCCCCTAGCCCTTTATCCCTTTGACATTAAGAAATATATCTTTCTCCTTCTTGAATATATTTAATAACTTGGCCTCCACTGCCTTCTGTGGGTGAGATTTCACAGGTACCCCACCCTCTTCCCCATCTCACTCTCCCTCGCCCCCCTCTCTCTCCCTCGCCCCCCTCTCTCTCCCTCGCCCCCCCTCTCTCTCCCTCGCCCCCCCCTCTCTCTCCCTCGCCCCCCCTCTCTCTCCCTCGCCCCCCTCTCTCTCCCTCGCCCCCCCTCTCTCTCCCTCGCCCCCCCTCTCTCTCCCTCGCCCCCCCTCTCTCTCCCTCGCCCCCCCTCTCTCTCCCTCACCCCCCCCTCTCTCTCCCTCGCCCCCCCTCTCTCTCCCTCGCCCCCCCTCTCTCTCCCTCGCCCCCCCTCTCTCTCCCTCGCCCCCCCCTCTCTCTCCCTCGCATCCCCTCTCTCTCCCTCGCATCCCCTCTCTCTCCCTCGCATCCCCTCTCTCTCCCTCGCATCCCCTCTCTCTCCCTCGCATCCCCTCTCTCTCCCTCGCCCCCTCTCTCTCCCTCTCCCCCCTCTCTCTCCCTCTCCCCCCTCTATCTCCCTCGCCCCCCTCTATCTCTCTCCCTCTCCCCCCTCTATCTCTCTCCCTCTCCCCCCCATCTCTCTCCCTCTCCCCCCCATCTCTCTCCCTCTCCCCCCATCTCTCTCCCTCTCCCCCCATCTCTCTCCCTCTCCCCCCTATCTCTCTCCCTCTCCCCCCCATCTCTCTCCCTCTCCCCCCTCTATCTATCTCCCTCTCCCCCCTCTATCTATCTCCCTCTCCCCCCTCTATCTATCTCCCTCTCCCCCCTCTATCTATCTCCCTCTCCCCCCTCTATCTATCTCTCTCTCCCCCCTCTGTCTATCTCCCTCTCCCCCCTCTATGTCTCTCGCTCTCCCCCCTCTATCTATCTCCCTCTCCCCCCTCTATGTCTCTCGCTCTCTGTCCCTCCACCTGTCTCTCCCTCTCTGTCACTCCCCCACTCCCCTTCTATCTCTGCCTCTCTCTCTGTCTCTCTCTCTGTCCCTCCATCTGTCTTTCCCTGTCTGTTTCTCCCTCTCTCTCCTTCCATCTCTGCCTCTCTCTCTGTCTCTCTCTCTGTCCCTCCATCTGTCTTTCCCTCTCTGTTTCTCCTTCTCTCTGTGTCTCTCTCTCTGTCTTTCAATCTGTTGTTCCCTCTCTGGCTCTCCCTCTCTCTCCTTCTCTCTCTGTCTCTCTCTCTCTCTGTCTCTCCATCTATCTTCCCCACCCCCGTCACTCCCTCTCTCTCCTTCTATCTCTGTCTCTGCCACTCTCTCTGTCTATCTCTCTGTCCCTCCATCTGTCGTTCCCTCTTTGTCTCTCCGTCTTTCTCCTTCTATCTCTGTCTCTGTCTCTCTCTCTGTCCCTCCATCTGTCTTTCCCTCTCTGTCTCTCCTTCTATCTCTGTCTCTCTCTCTCTGTCTCTCCATCTGCCTTTCCCTCTCTGCCTCTTCCTCTCTCTACTTCTCTTTCTGTCTCTGCCTCTCTCTCTATCTCTCTCTCTATCCCTCCATCTGTCCTTCCCTCCCTGTCACTCCATCTCTCTCCTTCTCTCTCTGTCCCTCACTTTGTCCCTCCATCTGTCTTTCTCTTCCTGACACTCCCTCTCTCTGCTTCTCTCTCTGTCTGTCTCTCTGTCTTTCCATCTGTCTTTCCCTCCCTGTCACTCCCTCTCCTTCCCTCGCCTCCTCTCCTTCCCTCGCCCCCTCTCTCTCTGCCTCGCCCCCTCTCTCTCTGCCTTGCCCCCCCTCTCTCTGCCTCGCCCCCTCTCTCTCTCCCTCGCCCCCTCTCTCTCTCCCTCTCCCCCCTATCTCTCTCCCTCTCCCCCCTATCTCTCTCCCTCTCCCCCTCTATCTATCTCTCTCCCTCTCCCCCCTCTATCTATCTCTCTCTCTCCCCTCTATCTATCTCTCTCTCTCCCCCTCTATCTATCTCTCTCTCTCCCCTCTATCTATCTTTCTCTCTCCCCTCTATCTATCTCTCTCTCCCCCCTCTATCTATCTCTCTTTCCCCCCTCTATCTATCTCTCTCTCCCCCCTCTATCTATCTCCCTCTCCCCCCTCTATCTATCTCCCTCTCCCCCCTCTATCCAGCTCTCTCTCCCCCCTCTATCGAGCTCTCTCTCCCCCCTCTATCGAGCTCTCTCTCCCCCCTCTATCTATCTCTCTCTCCCCCCTCTCTCTATCTCTCTCTCCCCCCTCTATCTATCTCTCTCTCCCCCCTCTATCTATCTCTCTCTCCCCCCCTCTCTCTATCTCCCTCTCCCCCCTCTCTCTATCTCTCTCTCCCCCCTCTATCTATCTCTCTCTCCCCCCTCTATCTATCTCTCTCTCCCCCTCTATCTATCTCTCTCTCCCCCTCTATCTATCTCTCTCTCCCCCCTCTATCTCCCTCTCCCCCTCTATCTATCTCCCTCTCCCTCCTCTATCTCTCTCTCTCTCTCTCTCTCTCCCCCTCTAACTCTCTCTCTCTCCCCTTGTATCTTTCCCTCCCCCCTCTATCTCTCTTTCTCTCCCCCATCTCTCTCTCGTTGTGTTTCTCTATCACTGTCTCTGTCTCTCTCTCTCTCACTGCCACTCCCTCTCTCTCTGTTTCCCTCTCTGTGTCTCTATCTCTCTCGTTCTGTCTGTCTCTCTCTCTCTCTCTCTGTTACTCTCTCTCTCTGTCTCTCCATCTGTCTTTCCCTCTCTGTCTCTCCCACTCTCTCCTTCTCTCTGTCTTTCTCTCTCTGTCTCTCCGTCAGTCGAGCCCCCCCCCACCTCCCATCACTCCCCCTCTCTCTTTCTGTCTCTCCCTCTCTGTCCCTCCATCTGTCTTTCCCCCCATCATTCCCTCTCTCTCATTCTATCTCTGTCTCTGCCCCTTTCTCTGTCTCTCTCTCCGTCCCTCCATCTGTCCTTCCCACCCTGTCACTCCATCTCTCTCCTTCTCTCTCTGTCTCTCACTTTGTCCCTCCATCTGTCTTTCCCTCCCTGACACTCCCTCTCTCCTTCTATCTCTGTCTCGCTCTCTGTTCCTCCATTTCTCCTTCCCTCTCTGTCACTCCCCCTCTCTCCTTCTATCTCTGTCTCTGCCACTCTCTCTATCTCTCTCTCTGTCCCTCCATCCATCTTTCCCTCTCTGTCTCTCCGTCCCTCTCCTTCTATCTCTGTCTCTGCCTCTCTCTATGTCTCTCGCTCTCTGTCCCTCCACCTGTCTCTCCCTCTCTGTCACTCCCCCACTCCCCTTCTATCTCTGCCTCTCTCTCTGTCTCTCTCTCTGTCCCTCCATCTGTCTTTCCCTGTCTGTTTCTCCCTCTCTCTCCTTCCATCTCTGTCTCTCTCTCTCTCTGTCCCTCCATCTGTCTTTCCCTCTCGGTTTCTCCTTCTCTCTGTGTCTCTCTCTCTGTCTTTCAATCTGTTGTTCCCTCTCTGTCTCTCCCTCTCTCTCCTTCTCTCTCTGTCTCTCTCTCTCTGTCTCTGCATCTATCTTCCCCACCCCCGTCACTCCCTCTCTCTCCTTCTATCTCTGTCTCTGCCACTCTCTCTGTCTATCTCTCTGTCCCTCCATCTGTCTTTCCCTCTCTGTCACTCCATCTCTCTCCTCTCTCTGTCTCTCACTTTGGCCCTCCATCTGTCTTTCCCTTCCTGACACTCCCTCTCTCTGCTTCTCTCTCTGTCTGTCTCTCCGTCTTTCTCCTTCTATCTCTGTCTCTGTCTCTCTCTCTGTCCCTCCATCTGCCTTTCCCTCTCTGTCTCTTCCTCTCTCTACTTCTCTTTCTGTCTCTGCCTCTCTCTCTATCTCTCTCTCTATCCCTCCATCTGTCCTTCCCTCCCTGTCACTCCATCTCTCTCCTTCTCTCTCTGTCCCTCACTTTGGCCCTCCATCTGTCTTTCCCTTCCTGACACTCCCTCTCTCTGCTTCTCTCTCTGTCTGTCTCTGTCTTTCCATCTGTCTTTCCCTCCCTGTCACTCCCTCTCCTTCCCTCGCCTCCTCTCCTTCCCTCGCCTCCTCTCCTTCCCTCGCCTCCTCTCCTTCCCTCGCCCCCTCTCTCTCTCCCTCGCCCCCTCTCTCTCTCCCTCGCCCCCTCTCTCTCTCCCTCGCCCCCTCTCTCTCTCCCTCGCCCCCTCTCTCCCTCCCACGCCCCCTCTCTCTCTCCCACGCCCCCTCCCTCTCTCTCTCTCCCTCTCCCCCTCTATCTCTCTCTCTCACCCCCCTCTATCTCTCTCTCTCACCCCCCTCTATCTCTCTCTCTCACCCCCCTCTATCTCTCTCTCTCACCCCCCTCTATCTCTCTCTCTCTCCCCCTCTATCTCTCTCTCTCTCCCCCTCTCTCTCTCTCTCCCCCCTCTATCTCTCTCTCTCTCTCCCCCCTCTATCTCTCTCTCTCTCTCTCCCCCTCTATCTCTCTCTCTCTCCCCCTGTATCTTTCCCTCCCACCTCTCTCTCTCTCTTTCTTTCCCCCCGACAACTCTCTCTCCCCCATCTCACTCTCTCGTTGTGTTTCTCTATCACTGTCTCTGTCTCTCTCTCTCACTGCCACTCCCTCTCTCTCTGTTTCCCTCTCTGTGTCTCTATCTCTCTATTTCTGCCTCTTCCTCTCTGTCTCTCTCACTGTCCCTCCATCTGTCTTTCCCTCCGTCACTCCATCTCTCTCCTTCTCTCAGTCCCTCCATCTGTCTTTCCCTCTCTTTCACTCCCTCTCTCTGCTTCTATCTCTGTCTCTCCCTCTCTTTCTTTGTCTCTGTCCATAACTCTGCCTGTGTCTCTATGACACCATTTCTCCCTTTCTCTTTCCCCCACTCTCTTTCTTTTCATCTCACCCTTCCTCCCTCGATCCCAGGACAACAATGGCTTCAAACATTTCTCCTTCTTTCTTTATCCCTCCCTCTCTGTCCCACTCTCTCCTTCTATCTCAGTCTCTGCCTCTCTCTCTGTCTCTCTCTGTCCCTCCACCTGTCGTTCCCTCTCTGTAACTCCCTCTCCCTCCTTCAATCTCTGTCTCTCTCTCTATCCCTCCATCTGTCTTTCCCTCTCTGTCTCTCCCTCTCTCTCCTATCTCTGTCTCTCTCTCTGTCCGTCCATCTATCTTTCCCTCCCTGTCACTCCCTCTCTCTCCTTCTATCTCAGCCTCTCTCTCGCTCTCTGTCCCTCCGTCTGTCTTTCCCTCCCTGACACTCACTCTCTCTCCTTCCATCTCTGACTCCCTCTCTCTCTGTCTCTCCATCTGTCTTTCTGTCTCTGTCTCTCCCACTCTCTCCTTCTCTCTCTGTCTTTCTCTCTCTGTCTCTCCGTCAGTCTCCACCCCCCCCCCCAACCCCCGTCACTCCCTCTCTCTCTTTCTGGCTCTGTCGCTCTCTCTCTATCCCTCCATCTGTTCTTCCCACCCTGTCACTCCATCTCTCACTCTGCCCATCCATCTGTCTTTCCCTCTCTGTCACACCCTCTCCCTCCTTCTCTCTCTGTCTCTCACTCTGTCCCTCCATCTGTCTTTCCCTCTCTGTCACACTCTCTCTCTCCTTCTCTCTCTGTCTCTACCTCTCTGTCCGTCCATCTGTCTTTCCCTCTCTGTCACACCCTCTCCCTCCTTCTCTCTCTGTCTCTCACTCTGTCCCTCCATCTGTCTTTCCCTCTCTGTCACACTCTCTCTCTCCTTCTCTCTCTGTCTCTACCTCTCTGTCCGTCCATCTGTCTTTCCCTCCCTGACACTCCCTCTCTCTCCCTCTATCTCTGCCTCTCTCGCTGTCTCTCCATCTGTCTTTCCCTCCCTGTCACTCCCTCTGTCTCCTATCTCTGCCTCTGTCTCTCTCTCTCTCTGTCTCTCACTCTGTCCCTCCATCTGTCTTTCCCTCTCTGTCACACTCTCTCTCTCTCCTTCTCTCTCTGTCTCTCTCTCTCTCTGTCTCTCCATCTGTCTTTCCCTCCCTGTCACTCCCTCGCTCCCCTTCTATCTCTGCCTCTCTCTCTGTCTCTCTCTCTCTCTGTCTCTCTCTCCGTCCCTCCATCTGTCTTTCCCTCTCTGTCTCTCCGTCTTTCTCCTTCTATCTCTGTCTCTTCATCTGTCGTTCCCTCTCTGTCTCTCGCTCTCTCTCTGCCTCTCTCTCTCTGTCCCTCTCTCTGTCCCTCCATCTGTCTTTCCATCTCTGTCTCTCCGTCTTTCTCCTTCTATCTCTGTCTCTCCATCTGTCGCTCTCTCTCTGTCTCTGGCTCTCTCTCTGTCTCTGACTCTCTCTCTGTCTCTGGCTCTCTCTCTGTCTCTCGCTCTCTCTCTGTCTCTCGCTCTCTCTCTAAATCTGCCTCTCTCTCTGTCCCTCCATCTGTCTTTCCCTCTCTGTCTCTCCCTCTCTCTCCTTCTATCTCTGTCTCTCTCTCTCTCTGTCCCTCCATCTGTCTTTCCATCTCTGTCTCTCCGTCTTTCTCCTTCTATCTCTGTCTCTCCATCTGTCGCGCTCTCTCTGTCTCTGGCTCTCTCTCTGTCTCTGACTCTCTCTCTGTCTCTGGCTCTCTCTCTGTCTCTGGCTCTCTCTCTGTCTCTCGCTCTCTCTCTAAATCTGCCTCTCTCTGACTCTGCCTCTCTCTCTGTCCCTCCATCTGTCTTTCCCTCTCTGTCTCTCCCTCTCTCTCCTTCTATCTCTGTCTCTCTCTCTCTTTGTCCCTCCATCTGTCTTTCTCTCTCTTTCACTCCCTCTCTCTCCTTCTATCTCTGTCTCTGCCACTCTCTCTATCTATCTCTCTGTCCCTCCATCTGTCTTTCCCTCTCTGCCACTTCCTCTCTCTCCTTCTATCTCTGTCTCTCTCTCTGTTCCTCCATCTGTCTTTCCCTCTCTGTCACTCCCGCTCTCTCCTTCTATCTCTGTCTCTCCATCAGTCGTTCCCTCTCTGTCTCTCGCTCTCTCTCTGCCTCTCTCTCTCTGTCCCTCTCTCTGTCCCTCTCTCTGTCCCTCCATCTGTCTTTCCATCTCTGTCTCTCCGTCTTTCTCCTTCTATCTCTGTCTCTCCATCTGTCGCTCTCTCTCTGTCTCTGGCTCTCTCTCTGTCTCTGACTCTCTCTCTGTCTCTGACTCTCTCTCTGTCTCTGACTCTCTCTCTGTCTCTGGCTCTCTCTCTGTCTCTCGCTCTCTCTCTAAATCTGCCTCTCTCTGACTCTGCCTCTCTCTCTGTCCCTCCATCTGTCTTTCCCTCTCTGTCTCTCCCTCTCTCTCCTTCTATCTCTGTCTCTCTCTCTCTCTCTGTCCCTCCATCTGTCTTTCTCTCTCTTTCACTCCCTCTCTCTCCTTCTTTCTCTGTCTCTGCCACTCTCTCTATCTATCTCTCTGTCCCTCCATCTGTCTTTCCCTCTCTGCCACTTCCTCTCTCTCCTTCTATCTCTGTCTCTCTCTCTGTTCCTCCATCTGTCTTTCCCTCTCTGTCACTCCCGCTCTCTCCTTCTATCTCGGTCTCTCCATCTGTCTCTCCCTGTCTCTCTGTCTCTCCCTCTCTCTCTGTCTCTCCCTCTCTCTGAATCTGCCTCTCTCTCTGTCCCTCCATCTGTCATTCCCTCTCTGGCACTTCCGCTCTCTCCTTCTATCTCTGTCTTTCTCTCTGTTCCTCCATCTGTCTTTCCCTCTCTGTCACTCCCGCTCTCTCCTTCTATCTCTGTCTCTCTCTCTCTGTCCCTCCATCTGTCTTCCCCACCGTGACTCCCTCTCGCTCCTTCTATCTGTCTCTCCTTCTCCCTCTGCCTCTCTCTCTGTCCCTCCATCTGTCATTCCCTCTCTGGCACTTCCTCTCTCTCCTTCTATCTCTGTCTCTCTCTCTGTTCCTCCATCTGTCTTTCCCTCTCTGTCACTCCCGCTCTCTCCTTCTATCTCGGTCTCTCTCTCTCTGTCCCTCCATCTGTCTTCCCCACCGTGACTCCCTCTCGCTCCTTCTATCTGTCTCTCCTTCTCCCTCTGTCTCTCTCTCTGTCCCTCCATCTGTCTTTCCCTCTCTGTGTCTCCCTCTCTCTCCTTCTATCTCTGTCTCTCTCTCTCTGTCCCTCCATCTGTCTTTCCCTCTCTGTCACTCCCTCTCTCTCCTTCTATCTCTGTCTCTCTCTCGGTTCTTCCATTTTTCCTTCCCTCCCTGTCACTCCCTCTCTCTCCTTCTATCTCTGTCTCTGCCTCTCTCTCTGTCCCTCCATCTGTCTTTCCATCTCTGTCTCTCTGTCTTTCTCCTTCTGTCTCTGTCTCTGACTCTCTCTCTGTCTCTCTCTCTGTCCCTCCATCCGTCTTTCCCTCTCTGTCTCTCCCTCTCTCTTCTTCTATCTCTGTCTCTCTCTCTCTGTCCCTCCATCTCTTTCCCTCTCTGTCACTCCCTCTCTCTCCTTCTATCTCTGTCTCTGCCACTCTCTCTGTCCCTCTCTCTGTCCCTCCATCTGTCTTTCCCTCTCTGTCTCTCCCTCTCTTCTTCTCTCTCTGTCTCTCTCTCTCTGTCCCTCCATCTGTCTTTCCCTCTCTATCTCTCCGTCGCTCTCCTTCTATCTCTGTCTTTCTCCCTGTCTCTCCATCTGCCTTTCCATCCCTATCATTCTCTCTCTCTCTCCTTCCATCTCTGCCTCACTCTCTCTGTCTCTCCATCTGTCTTTCCCTCTCTGTGTCTCCCTCTCTCTCCTTCTATCTCTGTCTCTCTCTCTCTGTCCCTCCATCTGTCTTTCCCTCTCTGTCACTCCCTCTCTCTCCTTCTATCTCTGTCTCTCACTCTCTCTGTCTCTCCATCTGTCTTTCCCTCTCTGTCTCTCCATCTCTCTCCTTCTATCTCTGTCTCTCTCTCTCTGTCTCTCCCTTTCTCTCCTTCTATCTCTGTCTCTGCCTCTCTCTCAGTCTCTCCCTCTGTCCCTCCATCTGTCTTTCCCTCTCTGTCACTCCCTCTCTCTCTTTCTATCTCTGTCTCTCTCTATCCCTCCATCGGTCCTTCCCTCCCTGTTACTCCATTTCTCTCCTTCTATCTCTGTCTCTCTCTCTCTCTCTGTCCCTCCACCTGTCTTTCCCTCTCTGTCTCTCCCTCTCTCTTCTTCCATCTCTGTCTTTCTCCCTGTCTCTCCATCTGTCTTTCCATCCCTATCATTCTCTCTCTCTCTCCTTCCATCTCTGCCTCCCTCTCTCTGTCTCTCCATCTGTCTTTCCATCTCTGTCTCCCTCTCTCTACGTCTCTCACTCTCTGTCTCTCCATCTGTCTTGCCCCGCCGCCCTCACCCCCCGTCACTCCCTATCTCTCCTTCTATCTCTGTCTCTGCCTCTCTCTCAGTCTCTCCCTCTCTCCCTCCATCTGTCTTTCCCTCTCTGTCTCTCCCTGTCTCTCCTTCTATCTCTGTCTCTCTCTCTCTCTGTCTCTCCATCTGTCTTTCCCTCTCTGTCTCTCCATCTCTCTCCTTCTATCTCTGTCTCTCTCTCTCTGTCTCTCCCCCTCTCTCCCTCTCTCCCTCTCTCTCCCTCTCTCTCCCTCTCTCCCTCTCTCTCCCTCTCTCTCTCCCTCTCTCTCTCCCTCTCTCTCTCCCTCTCTCTCTCCCCGTCTCTCACTCTGTCTCTCTCTCTGTTCCTCCATCTGTCTTTCCCTCTCTGTCACTCCCTCTCTCTCCTTCTATCTCTGTCTCCCTCTCTGTTCCTCCATCTGTCTTTCCCTCTCTGTCACTCCAGCTCTCTCCTTCTATCTCGGTCTCTCTCTCTCTCTCCGTCCCTCCATCTCTCTCCTTCTGTCTCTGTCTCTCCTTCTCCCTCTGTTTCTCACTCTGTCCCTCCATCTGTCTTTCCTTTCCTGACACTCCCTGTCTCTGCTTCTATCTCTGTATCTCTCTCTGTCTCTCTCTCTGTCTCTCTCTCTGTCTCTCTCTCTGTCTCTCTCTCTGTCTCACCATCTGTCTTTCCCTCCCAGTCTCTCCCTCTCTCTCCTTCTCTCTCCCTCTCTCTCCTTCTCTCTCTCTCCGTCTCTCTCTCCGTCTCTCTCTCCGTCTCTCTCTCCGTCTCTCTCTCTGTCTCACCATCTGTCTTTCCCTCCCAGTCTCTCCCTCTCTCTCCTTCTCTCTCTGTCTCTCTCCTTCTCTCTCTCTCCGTCTCTCTCCGTCTCTCTCTCCGTCTCTCTCTCCGTCTCTCTCTCCGTCTCTCTCTCCGTCTCTCTCTCCGTCTCTCTCTCTGACCCTCCATCTGTCTTTCCCTTTCTGTCACTCCCTGCCTCTCCTTCTATCTCTGTATCTCTCTCTGTCCCTCCATCTGTCTTTCCCTCTCTGTCTCTCCCTCTCTCTCCTTCTATATCTGTCTCTCTCTCTGTCTCTCTCTCTGTCTCTCCATCTGTCTTTCCCTCCCTGTCTCTCCCTCTCTCTCCTTCTCTCTCTGTCTCTGCCTCTCTCTCTGACCCTCCATCTGTCTTTCCATCTCTGTCACTCCCTGCCTCTCCTATCTCTGCTATCACTGACACTAGGAGAGAGACAGAGGGACGGAGGGTTAGATATGAAGGCATAGAGAGGGCTGTAGAGAGGGACAAACTTGGAGAGAGAGAGAGAGATTGTTGAGTTGGATGAAGAGGATAATGTAAGATATATTAATTTGATTCAATCCTTCACTGCTGTGTGCACAAACATATTTGTGATAGGTATGGAGAGAAAAAAAACATCGGGAGAGGGAGGAATGTAGATGAAGTTGGGGCCCAGGCGGACACTTTTGATGATCCAGAAGGAATTGCCTCCATTTTAAATATTCCGCCAGCTATTCCACTGTGGGAACCATCACACCCTCATGATATTGTTTGTGGAAATTTCATGCTGGCTTATTGGTTAATTTTTAAACCTGTGATTGATAGATTCTTGTGAACCAAAGGTATTAAGAGATAAGGGGCAAAGGCAGGATATATGGTGTAAGTTTGATCACAGATCAGCCATGATCTCATTGAATGCAGGAACAGAGTTGTGGGGTTAAATTGCATCCTCCTCTTCCAATATCCCCTGTTAAATATCCTTCTTTCTCTGTCAGTCACCCTGTCAGTCTATGTCTCTCTGTTTCTCTCTTTCTGTCTGTCTGTCTGTCTCTGTTTCGGACAGTGTCTCGTGAGATTCACTCTGTACCCACCCCATGATGTTCCTGCCCTCAGAATGTGTGATGTGACAGCATCAAGGGAAATTTACTCTGTGTCAAACCCAACATTGTGCTTGGCTTGGAAATGTTTAATGGGACAGTGTAACTGGAGCTTTACTGTGTATCCCTGGAATTTAGAAGGTTATGGGGTGATTTGATGAAGGTTTACAAAATAATAAGGGAAACTGAGAGGGTGGACGTGGAGTAAATATTCCCACTGGCTGCGGAGTCAGGAACTTGGGGCATAGTCTAAAAATATAAACAGTGGCCACATTGACTTCATCCCATCGTGTCGTATGTACATTCTGACATATAGCAGGTATAGCAGCACATATATAACAGGATAGCAGGTATAACTGTAGTCATAGTATTCAGCTGCAATTTTTTACCATTCAAGTAATAATCCTTTTTACTGTTACTCCTACCAAAATGAATGACTTCACATTTATTTACATTGTCTTCCATCTGCCAGACCTTTGCCCACTCACTCAATGTATCTATGTTCCTCTGCAAAGTTTCAGTCATCTGCACACTTTGCTCTGCCACTCATCTTAATGTCATCTGCAAACTTTGACACCCGACAAGTGGTCCCCAACTCCAAATCATCTATATAAATTGTAAATAATTGCGGTCCCAACACCAATCCCTGAGGCACACCACTAGTGACTGATTGCCAACCAGAATAGCACTCATTTATCCCCACTCTCTGCTTCCTGTTAGTCTCTGTGTGCGTGTGTGTGTCTCTGTGTGCGTGTGTGTGTCTCTGTGTGCGTGTGTGTGTCTGTGTGCGTGTGTGTTTCTCTGTGTGTGGTTGTGTGTCTGGCTGTCTGTGTCTATGCCTGTTTCTCGCTCCTCTCTCAGAACCTCAGTAAAACTCCACATACATCCAATTTGCTATTTTAATTTGGCTGCTTTTGGTGATACCACAACTGCAGAGGGTGCACTTCCTTCTGCAGGCTGGTAGGAAACCCATATCCCGCTCTTTAACGGCATATTCCGTCTGCTTTGTATACTAAATTGATTAATCCCTAATAATTGATCAAATCTGACATTGATTACTGTTTGAAAGTCTCAAGGTTTACTTTCCTCCCAGGGCTGATTAAAAGTTAGAGTTTACCTCAGTGTTTTGGAAATATCAAACCCTGATCCGAAACCCAGTAAAGTATTTTATATGATGGGACGTTGCAAATGTTGTTCTACTCAGTACGCACGGTACCTTCATGTTGTAATAAGATGCTATAATCTCTATTCAGATAACTCTCATGACACAGGGGCAAAATTTCACTGGGTCAACATTCTGACCAAACACTGAAACATTACAGAAAGCGAGGCTCACAAATTCAACACAAGTTTCCTATTCTGAGTCTCGCTGGTCTGTTCTGATTTTCTGTTGGGTGACATCAGCCTAGATTTTGTGTTCAGACCTGAACCCACAAACATATAACTCAGAGGCAGGATTATTACCCACTGAGCTACAGCTTGCTCCAATGTTCCCAGAAAATTTAGTTGTTGTGCACGGCAAGTTTTTTTAGTCCCATGTGCAGTCCCTTTAAATTTTTAAGAATCTTCGAAGACGTGTGTTATTTATCACGGAACAGGACCTGCGTGGCACCTTCCAGGCTGCTGCACACAGCTTTGCAGGAACACTGACCGACACTCTCCATCCCAATCTCTTCCTCTCTGGTAATCTCTCCCCATTGCTATCCTTCCCTCTCCCTGTTCTTCCCTCTCTATATCTATCCCTGTCTTTCTCACTGTTACTCTCTCCATCTGGATGGAGGAGGAGAAAGAGAGGCATATATAGAGGCAGCTTTACTCGGTATCTAACCCCACACTGTACCTGTCCTGCGAGTGTTTTATAGAACAGAGAGGACAGAGATTTGCTCTGTAGATAACTCCATTCTGTACTTGGCTTGGCAGCATTTGAAGGGACAGTTTAGATGGAGCTTTACTCTGTATCCCTGGAATTTTGAAGCGTAAGGGGTGTTTAGTTTAGTTTAGAGATACAGCACTGAAACAGACCCTTCGACCCACCGAGTCTGTGCCGACCATCAACCACCCATTTATGCTAATCCTGCACTAATTCCATATTCCTACCACATCCCCACCTGTCCCCATATTTCCCTACTACCTACCTATACTAGGGGCAATTGCTAATGGCCAATTTACCTATCAACCTGCAAGTCTTTGGCATGTGGGAGGAAACCGGAGCACCCGGAGGAAACCAACGCAGACACAGGGAGAACTTGCAAACTCCACACAGGTAGTACCCAGAATTGAACCCGGGTCGCTGGAGTTGTGAGACTGCGGTGCTAACCACTGCACCACTGTGCCGGGTGAATTGATCAAAGTTTACAAGACAATACTGGAAACTGATGGGGTGGATAGAGAGAAACTCTTCTCACTGGTTGGAGCAGTCTCGGATGAGGGGAACAGTTGAAAAATCGAACATTAGTCCAAGACCCTTTCAAGGGTGAAATTTATTGACACTTGTACACACAAAGGATGGTAGAATTTTGGAATTGTCTTCCACAAATGACCCCTTCCTATCTCTGCAATCTCCTCCAGCTCCACAATCCACCAATATCTGCGATCCTCTAATTCTGGCCTCTTGAACATCCCCAATTTGAATCGTTCCACCATTGGTGGCCGTGCCTTCAAGCTGCCAAGGCCCTAACTCTGGAATTCCTTTCCCAAACCTCTCCATCTCACTAACTCTCTTTCCTCTTTGAAGATTCTCCCTCAAACCAACCTCTGAGCAAGTTTTTGGTCATCTGGTCTAATATCTCCTGAAGTGACTCGGTGTCAAATTTTTATTTTCTTGATTCATTTGTTGGATGTGTGCGTTAGTGGCCAGGAAAGCATTTATTGCCCATTCATAATTGCCCTTGAGAAGGTGGTGTTGAACCTCCTTCTTGAACCGCTGCAGTCCATGTGGGGTAGGTACACCCACAGTGCTGTTAGGAAGGGAGATCCAGGATTTTGACCCAGTCACAGTGAAGGAGCAGCGATATAGTTCCAAGTCAGGATGGTGTGTGACTTAAGGGAAACTTGCAGGTGGTGGTGTTTCCATACGTGTTTCCTGTTTCTTTGCTCTCTCTCCCCCTCCTTCTTTCTAGACCTCCCTGTCCTCCTGTCCCTCTGTGTTATGAGAACCTAAGAACAGAAGGAAGTGGGTGCAGGAACAGAGAGACCTGGGGATGTCTGTGCACAAATTGAAGGTGGCAGAGCTAGTTGAGAAAGTGGAAATTTCATGCTGGCTTATCGGTTAATTTTTAAATCTGGGATTGATATAGTCTTGTTAACCAAAGGTTTAAAGAGATAAGGGGCAAAGGCAGGGTATATGGTGTAAGTTAGATCACAGATCAGCCATGATCTCATTGAATGCTGGAACAGGGTTGAGGGGTTAAATTGCCTCCTCCTCTTCCTATGTCCGATGTTAAATATCCTTATTTCTTTCACTCTCAGTCACTCTGTCTGTCTGTGTCTCCCTGTTTCTCTCTCTCTCTTTCTATCTCTCTCTCTGTCGGTTTCGGACAGTGTCGAGTGAGATTCTCTCTGTATCCACCCCATGATGTTCCTGACTGTTGGATGGGACAGTGTAGAAGGAGCATTACTCTGTATCTAATCCATGCTGTACCTGTCTGGGGAATTTTGATGGGAGAGTGCAAACAGAGAGGTCTGGGACCAGGGTCCTCATGGGGAGGACTTAATGGTGCCTCCTAATTGACCAGTTAGCAATATTCGTGCTCCATGGATGAAAGGGGCAGTGGCTGAGTGGATACGACATTGGCTGAGAGAGTGGACAATGGTTGTTTGAGACTGGAGGGAGGTATACAGTGGAGGATCATATTAGGACCACTGCTCTTTTAGATATATACTGATGACTTGGACTTGTGTTTACAGGGCATTACTTCAATGTTTGCCAATGTTTGTGACATCTGCAAAGTAATAAACAGGGAAGGGACTAGTAGCAGACTTCAGGAGGAGAGGCGCAATCTGGTGAAATGGAACACACAAGAATACGAAACCCCCAACACCGGATTGGACAGAACATGGGAATATTTTATGAAGGGTCTGTTGGTTGATTTTTACTGATGTGTAGATTGTGCAGTCTCTGTGTGTCGGTTTGTGTGTGTATCAGTGTCTGTATCTGTGTGTGTGTCTCTGCTTCTGCTGCGTTTCACCCGGTCTCAGTTTGTACTGCACAAGACCACTTCTCTGTTTATATACAATAGGCCCTGTCTTTACTCTGTATCTAACGCCATGCTGCGCCTGCCCTGGGAGTGTGTGATGGGACAGTGCAGAGGGAAATTTACTCTGTGTCTAACCGCACACTGTTCTTGGCTTGAGATTGTTTAATGGGACAGTGTAGATGGAGCTTTACTCTGTATCCCTGGAATTTAGAAGATTAAGGGGTGATTTGATGATAATTTTCAGAAAAATAAGGGAAACTGATCGGGGAGACAGAGAGAAACGATTCCCACTGGCCGCGGAGTCTAGAACTTGTGGACATAGTCTAAAAATCTAAACATAGTCTAAAACCATTCAGGAGTGAAATGAAGAAACACCTCAACACACCATGTGTGGTATCAGTTTGGAACTCTCTTCCACAAAGAGCAATTGATGCTGAGACACTTGTTAATTTTTAAATCTGAGTTTGATAGATTTTTACTAACAAAAGGTATTAAGTGATATGGGGCAAAGACGGGTATATGGAGTTAGATCACAGAAATGTGAAGTGATTAATTTTGGTAGGAAGAACATGGAGAGACAACATAGAATAGAGGTTGCAATTCAAAAGGGGGTGCAGGAGCAGAGAGACCTGGGTGTATATGTGCATAAGTCATTGAAGATGGCAGGACAGGTTGAGAGAGTGGTTCATAAAGTATACAGTATCCTGGGCTTTATTAATAGGGGCATAGATTACAAGAGCAAGGAAGTTATGTTGAACTTGTATGAGACACTAGTTTGGATTGTAACCAGAGAGGATTGGAAAATGATGGTCAGAGCCTCCTCTATTTCCTCCCTTACACCTCTTAACAATCTGGTGAAATCTCAGCTTTCAAAGATGTTAAACCCCTTAATATTTCCTCTCAATATGTTTATCCCATTCAATATTTCAAACTCCTCCTCCTTGACTACAATGTCTATATCGTCCCCTCTTTTGTGAAGACAGATGCAATGTATTCATTCTGTACCATGCCCACATCTTCCACATCCACAGACAGGAAGGAGGAGGAGAGGCAATTTAAACTAAAGAATACAATTCTAACAGGGGCTGCAGAACAGACAGATGGAGAGACAGAGAGAGAGACAGAGAGAGAGACAGATCTGGGGGGCATTTGTGAACCAATCACTGAAGGTGGCAGGGCAGGTTGAGAAAGTGGTTAAAAGGCAAAAGGGGTCAGTCCTGGGATTTCTAAATAGAGACATAGAATACAAATCAAGGAAGATATGATGGACCTTTGTAAAACACTGGTTTCACTTCAACTGGAGTATTGTCCAATTCTGGACACTACACTTCAGGAAGGATGTGGGGGCATGAGAGAGGGTGCAGAAAAGATTCACGAGCAAGGTTCCAGGGATGAGGGACTTCAGTTACGTGGATAGATTGGAGAAGCTGGGGTTGTTGTCTGTGTCTCTCTCTGTCCTCTAGACTTGCAGGCAGAGAGAGGGCTGTAGAGAGAAACAAGGTTGGAGAGAGAGAGATTGTTGTGGTGGATTGAAAGGGTGAATGTAAGATATAGTATTTGATGTAATCCTTCTCTGCTGTGTGCACAAACATATAAGAGATAGACATGGAGAGAGAAAGATGGGGAGAGATCCAGAGGGTATATCGTCCATTTTGAACATCCAGCAAGCTATTCCACTGTGGGAGCCATCACACCATCATGATATTGGTTGTGGAAATTTTGAAATCGAAATCCCTGCTTATGAACCTCTGTGCTAAGGGAAATAGGTCCTTCCTATCCACTCTTCGAGGCCCCTCATAATTTTATACACCTCAACTCAATCTCCCCTCAGCCTCCTCTGTTCCAAAGAAAACAACCCCAGCCTGTCCAATCATTCCTTTGGATTTCTTTGTAATTTTGGAACTCTCGTCTGCAAACAGGAATTCATGCTGGTTTAATTGTTAATTTTTAAATCTGGGATTGATAGATTCTTGTTAACCAAAGCTTTTAAGAGATAAGGGTCAGAGGTGGGATATATGGTGTTAGTTAGATCACAGATCAGCCCTGATCTCATTGAATGCTGGAACAGGGTTGAGGGGTTAAATTGCCTCCTCCTCTTCCTATGTCCGATGTTAAACATCCTTGTTTCTCTCTCAGACACTCTGTCTGTCTGTGTCTCCCTGTTTCTCTCTCTCTCTTTCTATCTCTCTCTCTGTCGGTTTCGGACAGTGTCGAGTGAGATTCACTCTGTATCCACCCCATGATGTTCCTGCCCTGGTACTGTTGGATGGGACAGTGTAGAAGGAGCATTACTCTGTATCTAATCCATGCTGTACCTGTCTGGGGAATTTTGATGGGAGAGTGGAAACAGAGAGGTCTGGGACCAGGGTCCTCATGGGGAGGACTTAATGGTGCCTCCTAATTGACCAGTTAGCAATATTGGTGCTCCATGGATGAAAGAGGCAGTGGCTGACTGGATACGTCATTGGCTGAGAGAGTGGACAATGGTTGTTTCAGACTGGAGGGAGGTATACAGTGGAGGTTTATATTAGGACCACTGCTCTTTTTGATATATACTAATGACTTGGACTTGGGTTTACAGGGCATAACTTCAATGTTTGCCAGTGTTTGTGACATCTGCAACGTAATAAACAGGGAAGGGACTAGTAGCAGACTTCAGGAGGATAGAGGCAGTCTGGTGAAATGGAACACACAAGAACACATGAATTAGGAGCAGGAGTAGGCCATTCGGCCGCTCGACCTGCTGTGCCATTCAATGGCTGATCTGATTGTGAACTCAACTCCACTTTCGTGTCTGCTTCCCATAACCCTAGACTCCCTGGTTGATCATAAATTATCTAACTCAGCCTTGAATATATTCAATGATCCAGCCTCCACTGCTCTCTGGGGAAGAGAATTCCACAGACTAACCACCCTCTGAGAGAAAAACATTTCTCCTCATCTCAGTCTTAAATGGGAGAGCCCTCATTTTAAGCTGTGTCCCCTCGTTCTAGTCTCCCCAACAAGGGAAACACCCTCTCAGCATCCACCCTGTCCAGTCCCCTCAGGACCTGAGATGTTTCAATAAGATCACCTCTCATTCTTCTAAACTCCAGTGGGTATCGGCCTGACCTGTTCAACCTTTCCTCATAAGATAACCCCTTCATCCCAGGAATCAGTCAAGTGAACCTTCTCTGAACTGCTTCTAATGCAGTTATATCCTTGATTAAGTAAGGAGACCAAAACAGTCCACATTACTCCAGATGTGCTCTAACTAAGGTCCTGTACAGCTGTAGCTGCACTTCCCTACTTTTATATATTCTATTCCCCTTGTAATAAACAACACTGTTCCATTTGCCTTCTAATCACTCGCTGTACCTGCATAGTAACATTTAGTGATTCATGTACCAGGACCCCCAGATCCCTCTGTCCCATAGAGTTCTGCAGTCTCTCTCCATTTCAATAATATACTGCTATTTATTCTTCCTGACACATTCTACTCCATCTGCCAAATGTTTGTCCACTCTCTTAACCTATGGAAATCTCTTTGTAGACTCTTTATGTCCTCTTGACAGATTACTTTGCAACCTATCATTGGACAGACACAGGGCAGGTTAACTTCAATGCTGAGAAATGTGAAGTGATGGATTTTGGAAGGAAGACTGTGGGATAGGCAATCTAAACTAAATGGTACAATGTTAAAATGGGTGCAGGAACAGAGAACCCTTACACATACAGGAGCTGACAGTGTCTCTCTCTCTCTCTCTTCCCCCCCCCCGCCCCCACCACCGCCCTTTTTGCTGTTTCTCTTTCTCTTTCAATACCAATCCTGACTTTTCTCGGAATCCATCTTGGTTGAATAGTACCCTGAAATGTTTCAGTCTCACTGTTACAAGGAACAAGTCACATTTCTGTGGTATTTTCTATATCTTAATGATTCAATTTGGAGCTTGGATTGTGTCAGGTAAATGTGGTTTCTCATTCAGACACTCCTGCATTGTGGAACTGTCAGTTATCTGTGCAGGGACAGGATATCGGGGTGTTTGAATGGAGTTGAAGATTTTGGTTGATTGAATAGGGTGTGAATTAGATTGTGGATTGTGTCCCTGAAGGTCTTTAAACCGATGTCCTGAGAGAATGAAGTGGTTTACCAATGTCTGAATAACATCAAAGTCTTTAGACACATGAAAGAACAAGATTGGGGACAATATACAAAAGCTGAGACAGTCAGGCAACAACAGGAGGAAGGTGAATGTCTTTTACAGTTTGTAATCTGAAAGCCTGAGCTAATGACTGAAAAAGCAGGAGTTCAAATCCCACATTGGGCTCTTGTGTATTTGAATTTCTCTGAAAATAAAAAATAACTCTGGAAAAATAAATCCTCCAGGATGAAATGATTCCCTCTCACTGCTCTGACACTGATTTACCTTCAAGTAGTTTTCTCCAGTCCACTTTTTCTAAATCGCCTTCCACTGGCCCAGCTTCATTCCCTAAAACTAAGTGTCAAACTGACCCATCTCTTGTTGACCTTGCTATGTACTGGCCTAAAAAAGTTCCCCTGAATGTATATTTAGAATTCTGCATCCTCGATATATTTTACACTAGTCTCAGTTTTCAATATACTGGTTAGGTCTGCACTAGACCCCGTCTCTGTTTATATTACACATGGCCCTGTCTCTGCTATAAAAATGGCTTCAAAAGTGGAGAGAAAACCCTCCATGTTATACAGGAGATCATAAGAATTAGGAGCAGGAGTAGGCCATTCAGCCCATCGAGCCTGCTCAACCATTCAATACTATCATGACTGATCTGACAGTGACCATAACACCACTTTCCTGTCTGCCCCCCCATAACTCTTGACTCCCTTGTCGATCATAAATCTGTCCAACTCAGCCTTGAATATATTCAATGACCCAACCTCCACTGCTCTCTGGGGAAGAGAATTCCAAAGTCTAGCCAACCACTGAGAGAAAAAAAATTCCTCCTCATCTTTGTCATAAATGGGAGAGCCTTTATTTTTAAACTGTGCCCCCTCGTTCTAGAGTCCCCCACAAGGGGAACATCCTCCCAGCATCCGCCCTGTAAAGTCCCCTCAGAATCTTGTATGTTTCAGTTCCATTAGACATGAATCCATGAGTCGTTCCAAGGCTGGCGGGAGGGTTTAGGGGAGACCAGAGAGAACCCCCGATCTGGTCGTCTCTTTTCAAACAGGAAACCATCAGTACATTGGCAGTGATATTCCTGAAGCCCTGAGGAAGACAGGAGGAGGCCATTCGGCCCCTCGAGCCTGTCCTGCCCATTCACTCAGGTCATGGCTGATTTGCTCCTTATCCACATCGAGCTGTCTCGGCTCCGTAAACATTAATACCCTTTCCTAACAAATCTCTACCGATAATCAGGAATTAATGTCACTGCCTGTTAACACTGGGGAATTCCTTCTCTCAACCTCTCCGTCTCTCTATCTCTCATTCCTGCTAAAGCCATTCCTTAAAACTAACCTCTTTGACCAAGCTTTTGGTCATCAGCCTTAATCTCAACTTCTGTGGGGTTGGGGTCAGATTTTATTTTATAATGCATCCTGTGTAGCACCTTTGGGACTTTTTATTCCTCATCTTCTCCCTTACCCTGTCTCTCTCTCTCTCTCCCCCTTACCCCATCTCTATCTCTCCTCCTCACCTCGAAGACAAGTATATCCTTCCTTCAGTACCGAGACAAGGACTGTACACAGTACTCCAGGTGTGGGCTCACCAAACCCTGTACCATTACAGCAAGACTTCCTCACTCTTGTACTCTAACCCCCTTGCAATAAAGGCCAACACTCCATTTGCTGTACCTGCATGTTAACTTTCTGTGATTTGTGTACAAGGATACCCAAATCCCTCTGAACACCAACATTTAATAGTTTCTCACCAATTTAAAAATGTTCTGTGTTTCTATTCTTCCTGCCAAAGTGAAGAACCTCACATCTCTCCACATGATATTCCAGCTACCACTTTCTTGCCCACTCACTTAACCTGTCAATCTCCCTTTGCAGTCTCTTTGTGCCCTCCTCACAGCTCACAGTACCACCTAACTTTGTATCATCAGCCCATATTAACCTAAAATAGGCCGTGTTTGAGAGAGGCACTTTTGTCCTGACAAGTATTAAGATACAACTGTTTGATATTTTGTGGAGGATATTTCTGTACATTCGTCAGAGTTGTTAAGATGGAAGATCTTTAATAAGAGATTAGAGAGTGTCCTTCTGTGTCCTCTCCCACCCTCACATCCAGAATTGAAAACACAAACACAGAGAGACACAAACCCACACACAGACACAAAGACAGCCACGTAAACACAGACAGACTAACACGTCCAGATAAACACACACACACGCACACATAGAAATCCACACCCAGGCACATCCATTCCCACTGACTGAGAGAGAGAGAGAAAGCCACACAGAGACACATATATTCACATTGACCAACTTAGACAGATAAACACAAACACTTCCCTCTGTGTAAATAATGTTTTTACAAACATCAAAATCTCTCTTTTCTCCTTTTATATTTCACTCTCGGGGTTTAAATTTATTGTGAATCTGATTTCACAGGGACCAGGAGAATTTTTGCTTTACTTTTCTTGTCTTTGGGGGTCAGTGGGTCATGGGTCAATCCCAGTGTCTGTGCAGTCTGTGACCCCTGACCCAGTACTGTGACCCCGAGGGAGGTGAGGGTGGGGGAGAGGGGAGAGGGTCAGTCCCAACCTCTTAAAGGGATCCCGCACTGTTAGAACTGCTCCTTCGGTTTAAACCTTCGAGTGAGTCAGTAGGAATTTGAACAAGGATGGGAACAAAGTGACATTGAATATTCCAATATTTATTTATTCAATGATGTTAATAAACGGCAAATTATCTGTCAACCCAAATTCACACAAGTAATTTTGTGAATTCGGATTAATAATTTTAAAGGAAAACCTGTTGTTATTAATTCCATTTCATTTGCAAAAAATTATCATCACGATCTTGTTTATTTCAGGATGGAATATTAATAAAGCCCTTAGGAAGACAGGAGGAGGCCGTTTGGCCCCTCGAGCCCGTCCTACCTCTTTGAGACATTTTCTTCCTCACCCTCTCCCTTACGGTGCCTCTCTCTCTCTCTCTCTTCCTCAGCCAGACTCTCTCTCTCCTCCTTACCCGTCTCTCTCCCTCCCTCACCCTGTCTTTACCTATCTCTCTCTCACCGCATCTCTCTCTCTCTTCCTCACCCCATCTCTGTATCTTTCATTCTCTCTCTCTCCCTCAGCCCATCTCTCTCTCTCTCCCTCACCCCATCTCTCTCTTTCTCTCTCAGAAGAGGATCATGGAATCAAAGAGTACTATAACACATTAGGAGGTGATAGGATCAGTAATCTAAAAGGAGAAACTATTGTTCATTAATTCCATTTTATTTTCTCAAAATTATCATCACGACTTTGTTTATTTCGGTGTGTAATATTTATAAAGCCCTCAGGAAGACAGGAGGAGGCCGATCAGCTCGTCGAGCCTGTTCCTTGGCTTGGCAGCATTTGAAGGGACAGTTTAGACAGAGCTTTACTCTGTATCCCTGGAATTTCGAAGGGTAAGGGGTGAATTGATCAAAGTTTACAAGACAATACTGGAAACTGATGGGATAGATAGAGAGAAACTCTTCTCACTAGTTGGAGGAGTCTTGGACGAGGGGCAAAGTTGAAAAATCGAACCTTAGTCGAAGACCCTTTCAAGGGTGAAATTTATTAACACTTCTACAGACAAAGGATGGTGGAATTTTGGAATTGTCTTCCACAATTGACCCCTCCCTATCTCTGCAATCTTCTCCAGCTCCACAATCCACCGATATCTGCGATCCTCTAATTATGGCCTCTTGAACATCCCCAATTTGAATCGTTCCACCATTGGTGGCCGTGCCTTCAAGCTGCCAAGTCCCTAACTCTGGAATTCCTTTCCTAAACTTCTCCATCTCACTAACTCTCTTTCCTCTTTGAAGATTCTCCCTCAAACCAAACTCTGAGCAAGTTTTTTGTCATCTGGTCTAATATCTCCTGAAGTGACTCGGTGTCAAATTTTTATTTTCTTGATTCATTTGTTGGATGTGTGCGTTAGTGGCCAGGGCAGCATTTATTGCCCATTCATAATTGCCCTTGAGAAGGTGGTGTTGAACCTCCTTCTTGAAACGCTGCAGTCCATGTGGGGTAGGTACACCCACAGTGCTGTTGGGAAGGGAGATCCAGGATTTTGACCCAGTCACAGTGAAGGAGCAGCGATATAGTTCCAAGTCAGGATGGTGTGTGACTTAAGGGAAACTTGCAGGTGGTGGTGTTCCCTTACGTGTTTCCTGTTTGTTTGCTCTCTCTCCCCCTCCTTCTCTCTAGACTTCCCTGTCCTCCTGTCCCTCTCTGTCATGAGAACCTAAGAACAGAAGGAAGTGGGTGCAGGAACAGAGAGACCTGGGGATGTCTGTGCACAAATTGAAGGTGGCAGGGCTAGTTGAGAAAGTGGTTAAAAGGCATATGGGATCCCAGGCTTTGTAAATAGAGGCTTAGAGTATAAAAGCAAGGAGGTTATGATGAAGTTTTATAAAACACTGCTTCATCCTCAACTAGTATTATGTCCAATTCTGGACACCGTACTTTCGGAAGGATGTGGGGGCAATAGAGAGGATGCAGAAAAGATTCACGAGCAAGGTTCCAGGGATGAGGGACTTCAGTTACGTGAATAGATTGGAGAAACTGGGGTTGTTCTCCATAAAGAAGAGAAACTTGAGATTAGATTTGATAGAGGTGTTCAAAATCATGAGGGGTCCTGACAGAGTAGATGTAGGAGTAGGAATGCAGCACGTAGGACATTCCAGACCCATTTCTGTTGAGTGTTTACTTAAACAAGTGAATTGACCATTTCATATTTTTAACTTACTTAACCCTTGTGTTCCCACAAAGATCAAGCTAGCAAATTCAACAGTGTCCACTTTGACTTGATCCCATCGTGTCTTCTGTACATTCTCACAGGATAGCAGGTATAACTGTAGTCATAAAATTCAGCTGAAAATTGATCAGTTACATTGTTATTTCAGTCCATATTTACAGTACACACGGTACCTTACTGTTGTAATAAAGTCAAATAGTATCTATTCATCCCACTGGGGCAAAGTTTCACCAAATACGAAAGCATTCCACAATGCAAGACTCACAAATTCAACACAAGTTTCCTTTTCTGAGTCTCGCTGGTCTGTTCTGATTCTCTGAGGGATTACTGATGCTTATCCTCCATATGAGCAGTCGTCCTAATCCCGTGTGCCTGTCCTGCTCCCAAACCCAGCATCCACTTATGTTAAGGCAAGTGATCCAGGAGCGTCTCAGTGACTGAGGCAGGTGAGTCTTGAGGCTGAGCCGGGCACAGTGAGTGACCCGGGTTAATCCGACACTCCAGGGACAGTTTAAACGGAGCTTTACTCTGTACCTAAGCCATGCTGTACCTTCTCTGAGAGTGTTCGATGGGGCAGTGCAGACGAGGAGAGCTATTCCTTACCCATTTTAAACATGGAGAAGTGAATATCCAAGAGATTGTTTGAAATGTGATGGGGGTTTCTGCCTCTACCACCCTTTCAGGCAGTGAGTTCCAGACACCCACCAGCCACTGGGTGAAGAAACTATTGATGTGTTTCGATCAGTTAAATTTGATGTCAATGTTTCCCCAGGATTTTGATGCTGGGGGATTCAGCGATGGGATAATTTTTTGGTTTCTCTCTTGTTGCAGATAGTCATTGCCTGGCACTAGTGTGACGTGAATGTTACTTGCCACTGGTCGGCCCAAGCCTGAATGTTGTCCGGGTCTTGGTGCATGTGGCTCTGGATTGCTTCATTATCTGAGGCAAAATACTGTGGATACTAGAAATCTGGAAAGCATCGAGCTGAATCACTAACTCTGTTTTTCTCTCCGCAGATGCTGCTTGACCTGCTCAGTATTTCCAGTATTTACTCCTGGGATCTCAGCTGAAGATGGTTGAGCCTCGGACACTACCCTGAGGAACTCCGACAGTGATGTCCTGGGACTGAGATGATTGACCTCCAACAACCACAACCATCTTCCTTTGTGCTCAGTATGACTCCAACCAGCGAATTCCCACTGACTTCAGTTTTACTCTGGCCCCTCGATGTCACACTCGGTCAAAAGCTGCCTTGATGTTAAGGTCAGTCACTCTTCCTAGTAGCAGACAGGAGTGAATCGTTCCCTTTGACCCGTTGTACACTGAACAAGCCGTGCTTCTTCACAGCCTGATCGAGGACTGTACACGACCGATTAATGTAGCCCATCAAACACTCCCAGAGCAGGTTCAGCACAGCTTAGGAACAGAGTATAGTTCCTTCAATATTCTCTCTCTGTCTTCCTCTATCTGTCTCTCCGTTTTGCTATCTCTGACACGAGGAGAGAGACAGAGGGAGAGTGGGTTAGATATGCAGACAGAGAGAGTGCTGCAAAGAGGGACAAGGTTGGAGAGAGAGAGATTGTGGGGTCGATTGAAAGGGAGAATGTAAGATATATTAATTGGATGTAATCCTTCACTGCTGTGTGCACAAACATTTAAGAGATAGGTATGGATACAGAAACATCGGGAGAGATCTCTGTCTCTCTGTCTCTCCATCTGTCTTTCGCTCTCTATCTTTCCCACTCTCTCCTTCTCTCTCTGTCTTTCCCTCTCTGTCACTCCCTCTCTCTTCTTCGCTCTCTGTCTCTCTCTCTCTGTCCCTCCATCTGCCTTTCCCTCCCTGACACTCCCTCTCTCTCATTCTATCTCTGTCTCTCTCTCCATCCCTCCATCTGTCTTTCCCTCTCTGTCTCTCCCACACTCTCCTTCTATCTCTGTCTCTCTCTCTATCCCTCCATCTGTCTTTCCCTCTCTGTCTCTCCCACACTCTCCTTCTATCTCTGTCTCTCTCTCTGTCCCTCCATCTGTCTTTCCCTCCCTGCCTCTCCCTCTCTCTCCTTCTCTCTCTGTCTGTCTCTCTCTGTCTTTCCATCACTGTCTCCCCCGCTCTCTCCTTTTCTCTCTGTCTCTCCATCTATCTTTCCCACCCCCTGTCACTGCCTCTCTCTTCCTCTATCTCTGTCTCTCTCTCTGTCCCTCCATCTGTCTTTCCCTCTCTGTCTCTCCCTCTCTCTCCTTCTCTCTCTGTCTCTCCATCTATCTTCCCCACCCCCTGTCACTCCCTCTCTCTTCTATCTCTGTCTCTCTCTCTGTCCCTCCATCTGTCTTTCCCTCTCTGTCTCTCCCTCTCTCTCCTTCCATCTCTGCCTCTCTCTCTCACTCTCCATCTGTCATTCCCACTCTGCCTCTCCCTCTCTCTCCTTCTCTCTCTGTCTCTCCATCTATCTTCCCCACCCCCTGTCACTCCATCTCTCTCCTTCTCTCTGTCTCTCTCTCTCACTTTGTCCCTCCATCTGTCTTTCCCTCTCTGTCACTCCAGCTCTCTCCTTCTATCTCGGTCTCTCTCTCTCTCTGTCCCTCCATCTGTCTTTCCCCCCGTCACTCCCTCTCTCTCCTTCTATCTCTGTCTCTCCTTCTCCCTCTGTTTCTCACTCTGTCCCTCCATCTGTCCCTCCATTTATCCAAGAGATTGTTTTAAATGTGATGGGGGTTTCTGCCTCTACCATCCTTTCAGGCAGTGAGTTCCAGACACCCACCAGCCGCTGGGTGAAAAAACTATTGATGTGATTTGTTCAGTTAAGTTTGATGTCAATGATTCCCCAGGATTTTGATGCTGGGGGATTCAGCGATGGGATAATGCTTTGAATGCCAAGGGGAGGTGGTTGGATTCTCTCTTGTTGCAGATGCTCATTGCCCGGCACTTGTGTGACGTGAATGTTACTTGCCACTGGTCGGCCCAAGCCTGAATGTTGTCTGGGTCTTGGTGCATGTGGCTTCATTTTCTGAGGCAAAAGACTGTGGATGCTGGAAATCTGGAAACCGTCGAGCTGAATCACTAACTCTGTTTTTCTCTCTCCACAGATGTTGCCTGACCTGCTCAGTATTTCCAGCATTTTCTGCTGGGATTTCATTATCTGAGGAGGTGCGAATGGAACTGAACACTATGCAATCATCAGTGAACATCCCCACTTCTGACCTTACGATGGAGGGCAGGTCATTGAGGAAGCAGCTGAAGATGGTTGGGCTTCTGACACTACCCTGAGGAACTCCTGCAGTGATGTCCTGGGACTGAGATGATTGACTTCCAACAACCACAATCATCTTCCTTTGTACTCGGTATGATTCCAACCAGTGGATTCCCACTGACTTCAGTTTTACTTGGGCTCCTCGATGCCACACTCGGTCAGACGCCGCCTTGATGTTAAGGTCAGTCTCTCTTCCCAGTCGCAGACAGGAGTGAATCGTTCCCTTTGACCCATTGTGTACTGAACATGCTCTGCTTCTTCACAGCCTGATACAGGACTGTACACGGCCGATTAATGTAGCCCATCAAACACTCCCAGAGCAGCTTCAGCACAGCTTAGGAATAGAGTCTAGTTCCTTCAACATTCTCTCTCTGTCTCTCCCTCCTGCTATCTCTGACACCAGGAGAGTGACAGAGGGAGAGAGGGTTTGATATGCAGACAGAGAGAGGGCTGTAGAGAGGGACAAGGTTGGAGAGAGAGAGATTGTTGGAGTGGATTGTAAAGGAGAATGTAAGATATATTAATTTGATGTAATCCTTCACTGCTGTGTGCATAAACATATAAGAGATAGGTACGGAGAGAGAAACATCGGGAGAGATCCAGAGGGAATATCCTCCATTTTAAACATCCAGCAAGCTATTCCACTGTGGGAAACATCACACCATCATGATATTGGTTGTGGAAATTTTGAAATCTCTGTCCCCGCTTTTGAACCTCTGTGCTAAGGGAAATAGGTCCTTCCTATCCACTCTATCGAGGCCTCTCATAATTTTATACACCTCAACTCAATCTCCCCTCAGCCTCCTCTGTTCCACAGAAAACAACCCCAGCCTGTCCAATCATTCCTTTGGATTTCTTTGTAATTTTAGAACTCTCGTCTGCAAACAGGAATTCATGCTGGTTTAATTGTTAATTTTTAAATCTGGGATTGATAGATTCTTGTTAACCAAAGGTATTAAGGGATAAGGGGCAAAGGCGGGATATATGGTGTTAGTTAGATCACAGATCAGCCCTGATCTCATTGAATGCTGGAACAGGGTTGAGGGGTTAAATTGCCTCCTCCTCTTCCTCTGTCCCTTTGGTGTACATGGTCTACCAGAGGGCATTTGATACAGAGCCGCACAACAGACTTGTGAGCAAAATTACAGCTCGTTGAATAAATGGGACGGTAGCAACATGCATATAAAACTGGCTGAGTGACAGGAAACAGAGAATAGTAATGAATGGATGTTTTTCGGGCTGGAGGAAGGTTTGTAGTGGAGTTCCCCAGGGATCAGTGTTGGGACCCTTGCTGTTCCTGATGTCTATTGATGTCCTAGACCTCGGTGTACAGGGCACAATTTCAAAATTTGCAGATGATACGATACTTGGAAGCATTGTGAACTGTGAGGAGGATAGTGTAGAACTTCAAAAGGACATAGTCAAGTTGGTGGAATGGGCGGACAAGTGACAGATGAGGTTCAATGTGGAGAAATGTGAAGTGATTAATTTTGGTAGGAAGAACATGGAGAGACAATATAGAATAGAGGTTACAATTCTAAAGGGGGTGCCGGAGCAGAGAGACCTGGGTGTATATGTGCATAAGTCATTGAAGATGGCAGGACAGGTTGAGAGAGTGGTTAAAAGGCATAAGGGGTCAGTCCTGGGATTTATAAATAGAGACAGAGAATACAAAAGCAAGGAAGATATGATGGACCTTTGTAAAACACTGGTTTCATCTCAACTGGAGTATTGTCCAATTCTGGACAGCTTACTTTAGGAAGGATGTGGGGGCATTAGAGAGGGGCAGAAAGGATTCACGAGCAAGGTTCCAGGGATGAGCGACTTCAGTTACGTGGATAGATTGGAGAAACTGGGGTTGATCTCTGTGTCTCTCTCTGTCCTCCTCTCTCTGTCTCTCCCTCCTGTTATCTCTGACACTAGGAGAGAGACAGAGGGAGAGGGGGTTAGATATGCAGACAGAGAGAGAGGGCTGTAGAGAGGGACAAAGTTGGAGAGAGAGAGATTGTTGGGGTGGATTGAAAAGGTGAATTTAAGATATATTAATTTGATGTAATCCTTCACTACTGTGTGCACACACAGAGAAAGATTGGTGTTTAGAATGAAATATTGGTAGAGAGGGAGAAATGTAGATCAAGTTGGGGCCCAAGTTGGGTTCTCATGATTTAGAGGGAAAACGCTCCATTGTAAACATCCAGCAAGCTATTCCACTCTGCGAGCCATCACACTTTCATGATATTGTTGCGGAAATCTTGAAATCTATGTCCCTGGTTATTGACCCCTCTGCTAAGGGAAATGGGTCCTTCCTGTCCACTCTATCTAGGCCCATCAGAAGTCTACTCTGTATCTAACCCCATGCTGTACCTGTCCTGGGAGTGTTTGGGGACAGTTCAGGAGGGAAGAGTGGGAACAGGTATTTGGATTGAACTATGAATTGCCGATAAAACCGTTGTGGATCAGAGACTGTCATCCGCTTCCTCATTTTGGTGAATGGACATCGGCCTGTTTAACATACCTTTATCTCTCTCTCTCTCTCTTTGCAGTGTCCCACTAGTCACAGTCTGCCAACCTGAAAATGACCCATTTATTCCTACTCTCTGTTTCCTGTCCATTAACCAGTTCTCAATCCATGCCAGTATATTCCGCCCAATCCCATGTGCTCTCAATTTTGTTTACTAACCTCTTGTGTGGGATCTTATCAAAAGCTTTCTGAAAATCTAAATCTATCACATCCACCGGTTCCCCCTTATCTATTCCGCGATGTTACATCCTCAAAAAACACCAACAGGTTTGTTAAAGATGATTTCCCTTTCATAAATCCATGTTTACTCTGACCAATCCTACCATTATTTTCTAAGTGTCTGCTTATCACATCCTTTTATTATAGATTTGAGCATTTTCCCTGTGACTGATGTTAGACTAACAGGTCCGTAGTTCCCCATTTTTTCTCTCCCTCCTTTTGTAAATAGTGGGATTACATTTGCTACCTTCCAATCTGCAGGAACCATTCCAGAGTCTATTGAATTTTGAAAGATGACCACCAATAAATCAACTATCTCTACAGCCACCTCTTTCAACACTCTGGGATGTAGATCATCAGGTCCAGGGGATTTATTTACTTTCAGACCCATTCATTTGTCTGGTACTTTTTTTTAGCTAATATTTCTAGCTTGCAGTTCCTCATTTACACTAGTTCCTTGATTCTCCATTATTTCTGGGAGGTTTTTAGTATGTTCCTCTGTGTAGACAGACACAAAGTAATTGTTTAGTCTCTCTGCCATTGTCCTATGATGAGAGACTGAGTAAATTGGACCTGTATTCTCTGTTACCCTCTGAATCCCAGTGTCTCCCCCTCTGTAACCCTCTAAATCCCAGTCTCCCCCCCCCTGTTACCCTCTGAATCCCAGTCTCCCCCCCTCTGTAACCCTCTAAATCCCAGTCTCCCCCCCCCGTTACCCTCTGAATCCCAGTCTCTCCCTCTCTGTTACCCTCTGAATCCCAGTCTCTCGCACTCTGTTACCCTCTGAATCCCAGTCTCTCCCTCTCTGTTACCCTCTGAATCCCAGTCTCCCCCCCTCTGTTACCCTCTGAATCCCAGTCTCTCGCACTCTGTTACCCTCTGAATCCCAGTCTCTCCCTCTCTGTTACCCTCTGAATCCCAGTTTCTCGCTCTCTGTTACCCTCTGAATCTCGGTCTCTCCCTCTCTGTTACCCTCTGATTCCCAGTCTCTCGCACTCTGTTACCCTCTGAATCCCAGTCTCTCCCTCTCTGTTACCCTCGGAATCCCAGTCTCTCCCTCTCTGTTGCCCTCCAAATCCCAGTCTCTCCCTCTCTGTTACCCTCGGAATCCCAGTCTCTCCCCCTCTGTTACCCTCTGAATCCCAGTCTCTCCCTCTCTGTTACCCTCTGAATCCCAGTCTCTCCCCCTCTGTTACCCTCCAAATCCCAGTCTCTCCCTCTCTATTACCTTCCGAACCCAGTCTCTCCCTCTCTGTTACCCTCTGAATCCCAGTCTCTCCCTCTCTGTTACCTAACCAGAACTTTCTAAATGTTTAGCATAACCTCCCTGATGGAGGCAGTCTGGTGAAATGGAACACACAAGAACACGAAAACCCCCAACACCAGATTGGACAGAACAAGGGAATACTTTATGAAGGGTCTGTTGGTTGATTTTTACTGATGTGTAGATTGTGCAGTCTCTGTGTGTCGGTTTGTGTGTGTATCAGTGTCTGTATCTGTGTGTGTGTCTCTGCTTCTGCTGCGTTTCACCCAGTCTCAGTTTGTACTGCACAAGACCATTTCTCTGTTTATAATACAATAGGCCCTGTCTTTACTCTGTATCTAACCCCATGCTGCCCCTGCCCTGGGCGTGTATGATGGGACAGTGCAGAGGGAAATTTACTCTGTGTCTAACCCCACACTGTGCTTTGCTTGGGAATGTTTAATGGGACAGTGTAGATGGAGCTTTACTCTGTATCCCTGGAATTTAGAAGGTTAAGGGGTGATTTGTTGATAATTTTCAGAATATTAAGGGAAACTGATGGGGTAGACAGAGAGAAACTATTCCCACTGGCTGCAGAGTCTAGAACTTGTGGACATAGTCTAAAAATCTAAACATAGTCTAAAACCATTCAGGAGTGAAATGAAGAAACATTTCAACACACCGGGTGTGGTATCAGTTTGGAACTCTCGTCCACAAACAGCAATTGATGCTGAGACACTTGTTAATTTTTAAATCTGAGATTGATGGATTTTTACTAACAAAAGGTATTAAGTGATATGGGGCAAAGACGGGTATATGGAGTTAGATCACAGATCAGCCATGATCTCTGAATGTCAGAACAGGGTTGAGGGGCTAAATGGCCTCCTCCTCTTCCTCTGTCCTCTGACAAATATTCTGCTATCACTCTCTGTGTCTGGGTCACCCTCTCGGTCTGTGTCTCCCTCTTTGTGTCTCTTTCTGTCTGTCTGTCTCTCTTTCCTTCCTCTCTCAGAACATCAGTCAGCCATTTTAGGTTTTCAGTGGCCATTTTATGTTACCACAGCATTGGGACATTTATTTCAGAGACTGACTCCTCACTAATGTAAGGTTAGTGCTTTAAACTTGACAGAGAAACAGATCCTGGGATTCCGTTGAATGTAGATTCTCATCCTGAAAAGTGTTAGCAAACGTGTTGGGAAATGTGTGAAAAGCTGTTTCCATTCAGACATTCCTGCATTGTGGAAGTGTGAGCTATCTTTGCAGAGACAGGAAATAGGGGTGTTTGAATGGAACTGCAGGTTTTACTTGATGCAATAAGGTGAGAATTTGAATTGTGTCCCTTGCAGATAAACAGAATTGAAGGTCTTTACACAACACCACATGAAGTAGTTTACCAATGTCTGACAAACTTCAAAGACTTCAGACACATGAAAGAAGAGGAGAAGGGAACAATATACAAACGCTGAGACAGTCAGACAACAGCAGTAGGAAAATGAATCTCTTTTTATGTGTTTTAATTTGAAGGCCTGAGCTGATGACTGAAAAAGCAGGAGTTCAAATCCCACACAGGGCTGTTGTGAATTTGAATTCTGTTTTTTCTAAAAAAAACATAAATCTGGAAATAAAAAAACTCTAGGATGGAATGATTCACTCCTGTCTACTAGTGCAAAGCCCGTGTGTGTCTCAGTTTTGCTGTATTTATTAATGATTTAAGATCATGGGGTAGAATGCAACATACCCAAGTTTGCCAATGACACAAAAATAGCCAGCATTGTAAACAGTGTAGCTGGAAGCATCAAATTACAAAGAGATATTAATAACTTAAGTGAATGGGCAAAACTGTGGTCGTTAGATTTCAATGTCAGCAAAAAAAGACTGGAACAGAGTACTTTATAAATGGTGAAAAACTAGAAACACTGGAGGTCCAAAGAGACTTGAGGGGTTTGTGTCCATTTGAGTGCAGTGCAGATTTACCAGAAAGATAACTGGACTCCAAGGGTTAAATTACGAGGTGATGTTACACAAACTAGGGATATATTCCCTAGAATTTAGCAGGATCAAGGTGATTTGTTCAAAGTTGTTGAGATATTAAGGGGAACTGATGGGGTAGTTTGGGACAAACTATTTCGGCAGCTAGGGAACATAGGAACAGGAGTAGGCCATTCAGCCCATCGAGCCTGCTCCCCCATTCAATACTATCATGGCTGATCATCCACTTCAATGCCTTTTCCCCAGACTGAGCTTCCAAAGCCCACTGGGGTAAAGAATTCCAATGATTCACAACCCTCTGAGCCATGAAATTCTCCTTATCTTTGTCCTAAGTGGCTTCTCCCTTATTTTGAAATTGTGTCCCCTGGTCCTAGACTCCCGAACCAAAGGAGACATCTTCCCTGCATCTAACTTGTCTATCCCTTTAAGTATTTAGTATGTTTCAATAAGATCACCTCTCATTCTTCTGAAGTCCAATGAGTATAGGCCCAACCTGTTCAACCATTCCTCATAAGACAACCCCTTCATCCCAGGAATCAGCCTCGTGAACCTTCTCTGAACTGGTTCCAATGCATCTAGGCCTGACCATTTATCCACTTTCAAAGATACCAAAAACCTTCATATTTCCCTCTCACTCTGGTTATCCCATCCAATATTTCACACTCCTCCTCTTTAACTACAATATCTGCATCGTTCTCCCTCTTTTATAAAGACAGACACAAGTATTCATTAAGAACCATGCCCACATCTCCCACCTCCACAGGTAGGAAGAAAGCAGAGAGGCAATCTAAACTAAAGGATACAGTTGTAAAGGGGCTAACGTTCTCGGCCTCTTCCTTTTCTCTGATATAATCCTTGATTTCTATCGTTAGCAACGGTTGGAACAATTTACTGAGGTTCTGTCAAGGTCCCCTCACATTCTTTATCTGTGTCTCTCTGTCTCAGAGAGATGGTGAAAAAACTATTGATGTGATTTGTTCAGTTATGTTTGATGTCAATGTTTCCCCAGGATGTTGACGCTGGGGGATTCAGCGATGGGATAATGCTTTGAATGCCAAGGGGAGGTGGTTGGATTCTCTCTTGTTGCAGATGCTCATTGCCTGGCACTTGTGTGACGTGAATGTTACTTGCCACTGATCGCCCCAAGCATGAATGTTGTCCGGATCTTTGTGCATGTGGCTATGGATTGCTTCATTATCTGAGGCAAAATACTGTGGATGCTGGAAATCTGGAATGCATTGAGCTGAATCACTAACTCTGTTTCTGTCTCCACAGATGCTGCCTGACCTGCTCAGTATTTCCAGCATTTTCTGCTGGGATTTCATTATCTGAGGAGGTGCGAATGGAACTGAACACTATGCAATCATCAGTGAACATCCCCACTTCTGACCTTACGATGGAGGGCAGGTCATTGAGGAAGCAGCTGAAGATGGTTGGGCCTCGGACACTACCCTGAGGAACTCCTGCAGTGATGTCCTGGGACTGAGATGATTGACCTCCAACAACCACAACCATCTTCCTTTGTGCTCGATATCATTCCAACCAGCGGATTCCCACTGACTTCAATTTTACTCGGGCTCCTCGATGCCACTCTCGGTCAAATGCTGCCTTGATGTTAAGGTCAGTCTCTCTTCCCAGTCGCAGACTGGAGTGAATCGTTCCTTTGACCCGTTATGTACTGAACATGCTCTGCTTCTTCACAGCCTGATACAGGACTGTACACGGCCGATTAATGTAGCCCATCAAACACTCCCAGAGCAGCTTCAGCACAGCTTCGGAACAGAGTACAGTTCCTTCAACATTCTCTCTCTGTCTTCCTCTCTGTCTCTCCCTCCTGCTGTCTCTCACACTACGAGAGAGACAGAGGGGGAGAGGGTTAGATATGCGGACAGAAAGAGTGCTGTCGAGAGGGGCAAGGTTGGAGAGAGAGAGATTGTTGGGGTGGATTGAAAAGGAGAATGTAAGATATATTAATTTGATGTAATACTTCACTGCTGTGTACACAAACATTTAAGAGATAGGGATGGAGAGAGAAACATCGGGAGAGATCCAGAGGGTATATGCTCCACTTTAAATATCCATCCAGCTATTCCACTGTGGGAGGCATCACGCCATTATGATATTGGTTGTGGAAATTTTGAAATCTATGTCCCCGCTTATGAACCTCTGTGCTAAGGGAAATAGGTCCTTCCTATCCACTCTATCGAGGCCCCTCATAATTTTATACACCTCAACTCAATCTCCCCTCAGCCTCCTCTGTTCCAAAGAAAACAACCTCAGCCTGTCCAATCATTCCTTTGGATTTCTTTGCAATTATGGGTCTCTCTTCTGCAAACAGGAATTCATGCTGGTTTAATTGATGATTTTTAAATCTGGGATTGATAGATTGTTGTTGACCAAAGGTATTAAGAGATAAGGGGCAAAGGCGGGATATATGGTGTTAGTTAGATCACAGATCAGCCCTGATCTCATTGAATGCTGGAACAGGATTGAGGGGCTAAATGGCCTCCTCCTCATCCTCTGACAAATATCCTGCTATCACTCTCGGTGTCTGGATCACCCTCTCGGTCTGTGTCTCCCTCTTTGTGTTTCTTTCTGTCTGTCTGTCTCTCTTTCCCTCCTCCCTCAAAACATCAGTCAGCTATTTTAGGTGTGTTCACAGTGGCGAATTTATGTTACCACAACACTGGGACATTTATTTCAGAGACTGACTCCTCACTAATGTAAGGTTAGTGTTTAAAACTTGACACATAAACAGATCCTGGGATTCAGTTGAATGTAGCTTCTCGTCCCGAAAAGTGTTCGCAAACGTGTTTTTCAAATCAATTCAGCAACAACCTCAACAGAAGAAAAAAACACCAACAAATGCAACAACAACCTCAACAGGAGAAAAAACACCAACAAATGCAACAACAACCTCAACAGGAGAAAAAAACACCAACAAATGCAACAACAACCTCAACAGGAGAAAAAGCACCAACAAATGCAACAATTTCAACAGGAAAAGACGAGCTTCCCGAGGACCCAAAAAAATACAACAACAACTTCAGTAGGAGAAAAGCCACTAACAAATTCATCATCATCAGAGGGGAAAACATACCGATAAATAGGGCAATGGCACAAGCTGTTGGAGGGTCAGGAAATCGTTTACGGAGGGACAGAGTATCTGATCACACCCGGGATGGTGTAATTGTTACCAACAAAGCCCATTTCAGCCTGCAATATGAAAAGCAGGGAAAGAGAGCTGAGAGGGAATGAGTTGACTTTAACTGAGTTAATGAGGGAGCAATGGCGTCATGCGGCCCCCACAATGCCCCGCGACTGGGAAAGGCCCCTATCTGTAGGAATGGCCGCGCTGCTCTCTGGGAGGCGGCTCCGCACATGCGCAAGTCCACAAGCGGGTTAACCGCCGCTTTTTTTAATCCTCCCGCGGCGCATACTTTAAAGTTTCCTCCATTGAGATCGAGAACTGAAGCCGCTTCTCCTTTTACTTTCAGCTAATTTTTTACGGAAATAAACGGCTGGCCGTTGACGTCACGCAAACATGGCGGTTGAGGACGCCACAGCCCCTCCAGGGCGTCGCTGACCTCTGATTGGCTGCCTCGCCCCACGTGTTTGGAGGTCAACAGGTCCCTCCGGCTTCTGCGCAGCCGCGGTTTGTACGACATGTGACCACCTGGGGGAGGGGAGGGGGTCAGGACCAGACTCTTAAAGGGACCCTGCACCACCAGAACTGTCCCAAACTCTTAAAGGACCCAACATGGACAGACAGAGCAAGAGAGTTCGAGAGCAAGTAATAGAGAGGGAAATAGAAAAGAGAGAGTGATGGGGGAGAGAGAGAGAAATTAGATTGAAAGAATAATAGAGAGATGGAGAGACTGAGAGAAAATAGGTGATAGGAAGCGAGTGAGAGAGCAAGAGATGGTGAGAAATGGAGGCAAAATTTCCTCAATTGGACAGAGATGGAGAGAGAGTGATAGAGAGATGTGAAGAGAGATCAAAGAGAAAGGAAGGTGGAGAGTGAGGGAGAGGGAGAGTTTGAGAGTGAGGAAACAGATAAATGGAGAGATAAAGGTGAGGAGAGAGTAACAGCGAAAGAGAGAGAGAGCTGGAGAGAGTGGGAAGGAAAATGAGAAATTAGAGGAAAAGAGCAGACACAGGGTGTACAGAATGAGTGAATAATGAATGAGAGATAGAGTGTCCATCAGAGAGAGAGGGAAAGTCTGGGATAGATGTGGGCAGAGAGAGAGGCAGATAGTATGTGTGTGTGAGAGAGAGAGAGAGATCAGCACACGTTCACAGTAAATAAAGTCTCGCCGTGTCAAGCAGTCATTTAATTGGGTGCACAGCCAGACAAAATTAACTTTATCCCCGGGAGAATGAGTGGAGTCAGACATCTCAAAACAGATTGCAGGTTAATGCCCAGATAAGCTTTATTAAATGTTAAAAGTTGCAGAGAGAAATCACCCAGTAATCCTGGTTGCAACCCATTGGACTCAAAACAATGGTCCAAAAATATTATCACTGCCAATCAAACAAATTCATCAGCTCAACAGCAATCAGTGAAATGATCCATAAACTGCAGTGTTCAATGATTGGAGGAAGATTACAGAGCATGACTGAGAACATGTAGACAGACACAAAGTATTTGTTTAGTTTCTCTGCCATTGTCCTATGATGAGAGGCTGAGTAAATTGGACCTGTATTCTCTGGAGTTTAGAAGAATGAGAGGTGATCTCATTGAAACATATCAGATTCTAAAGGGACTGGATAGGGTTGACACTGAGAGATTATTTCCGCTGGTCGGGAAATGAAAGTCTCCCTTATCCCTTCCTAACCAGCTTATCCACCTGTCCTGTCAGCCTCAGGAATCAGTGAACATTCATTCCAAGGTCCCGCTGTTCACAGACACAGAGAGAATGTTGGAGACAGTCACGTTGTTAGGTTAGATCGAAAGGGCAAATGTAAAATATAATCATAGTTTGATGTAATCCTGTGTTCGGAGACGTACAAGAAATAGGCAAAGAGAGTGAAACGTCAGGACAGAGGGAAAAATATAGATGGAGAGAGGGTAACAGTGAGAAAGGGAGAGATAGGCATGGAGAGAGAAGTGGAGAGCTACTCTTAGTGGTAACCTCTCTCCATCTCTGTCTTCCCCTCTCTCTTACTCACTCAATCACTAGTTCCCCTCTGCTACTCTCTCCATGTTTATCTCTCTCCTCTTCTCTCTCTATCTCTATTTCCCTCTGTACCCTCTCAATCCCAATCTCTCGCTATGTCATACCTTCAACGATGCTGCACACAGCTTTGTGGGAACATTGACTGACACTCTCCATCCCAAACTCCCTCTGTCTCTCTCCCTCTCTATCTCGGTCTCTGCCCCTATCGCTGTCTCTCTCATTGTCTTTCCCTATCACTGTCTCTGTCTCTCTCTGTGCTTCTGTCTCTCCCTCTCTCCGTCTCTCTCTTTCACAGTCCCTCCCTCACTGTCTGTCTCTCCCTGTCTCTCTTTCTCTGTCTCTGTGCATGACTCTGTCTGTGTCTCTATGACACCATCTCTCCCTCTCTCTTTCCCTCCCTCTCTCCTTTCATCTCTCCCTCACTCTCTCCCAGGACAGCAATGCTTTCAGCCATTTTTTGGTTAATTTTGAACCTTTATCTCTTGCCCTTGTTGAGAATGTCACTGCAGTTTGAAAATATCAAACACTGATCCAACACTCACCCCTAAAACACTCTCACTAAACCCTCAACACAGGTCATGGTGCATGCAGCTATGAACTGCTTCATTATTTGAAGTAAAATACTGTAGATGCTGGAAATCTGCAAACCATCGAGCTGAATGGCTGATTCTGTTTCTCTCTCCACAGATGCTGCCTGGTCTATAAATGGAACTGAACACTGTGTAATCATTAGTGAACATCCCCACTTCTGACCTTACGATGGAGGGCAGGTCATTGAGGAAGTAGCTGAAGACGGTTGAGCCTCAGACACTACGCTGAGGAACTCCTGCAGTGATGTCCTGGGACTGAGATGATTGACCTCCAACAACCACAACCATCTTCCTTTGTGCTCGGTATGATTCCAGTCAGTGGAGAGTTTTCCCCCTGATTCCCACTGACTTCAACTCTACTCGGGCTCTATGATGCCCCACTTAGTCAAATGCTGCCTTGAGGTTAGGGGCCGTTACTCTCACCTCACTTTCTGATCTATTGGATCATATGAGATGTATACGGGCCATAGAATAGCAGACAAGAGTGAATGGTTCTGTTTTACCTGCTGTGTTATCCTCTTCACAGACTGGTACAGGACTGTGCACAACAGATTAACATGTCCCATTAAACACTCCCAGAGCAGGTTCAGCATGTATTAGATAGAGTATAGTTCCTTCCACTCTCTCTCCCACTCTCTATCTGCTGTGAAACATCGGATATAGATGGATAGAGAGTAACAGAGAAAAGGAGTGATAAGCATGAAGAGAGTGCTGGAGATTTACTCTTGCTGGTAATCTCTCCATCTCTATCTCTCCTTCCTCTGTCTTTTACTCTCTCAAGCTCTGTCTCACCTCTCGGTTCCTCTTTATCCATGTGTTACGAACACTGGACTTTGGCTCCCATCTTCTCTCTTCATCTCTATTTCTCCCTCTATTACCCTCTGAATCCCAGTCTCTCCCTCTCTGTTACCCTCTGAATCCCAGTCTCTCCCTCTCTGTTACCCTCTGAATCCTAGTCTCTCCCTTTCTGTTACCCTCCGAATCCCAGTCTCTCCCTCTCTGTTACCATCTGAATCCCAGTCTCTCCCTTTCTGTTACCCTCCGAATCCCAGTCTCTCCCCCTCTGTTACCATCTGAATCCCAGTCTCTCCCTCTCTGTTACCCTCTGAATCCCAGTCTCACTCTCCGCTACCCTCTGAATCCCAGTCTCTCACTCTCCGTTACCCTCTAAATCCTAGTCTCTCCCTTTCTGTTACCCTCCGAATCCCAGTCTCTCCCTCTCTGTTACCTAACCAGAGCTTTATAAATGTTCAGCATAACCTCCCTGATTTTGTACTCACTGTACACAGTGTACATTGTGATACAGGGGTATTCCCCAGGGGTTTGGATTAGGACCATTGATCTTTTTGATATATATTCATGACCTGGACTTGAGTTTACAGGGCATAACTTCATCATTGTGCCATCTGCAATGTAATAAACAGGGAAGGGAATAGTAGTAGACTTCAGGAGGATAGAGGCAGTCTGGTGAAATCGTCAGACACATAGCAGGTTAACTTCAATGCTGAGAAATGTAAAATGATGCATTTTGGAAGGAAGGCTGAGGAGCAGCAATATAAAATAAATGGTACAATGTTAAAATGGGTGCAGGGACAGAGAGATCAGGAATTTTATTTGTGTCACCTTTTATATCTTAAAGATTCAATTTGGGGCTTGCAATCTGTATATTGAATTTAGCTTCATCCTGAAAATTGTCAGCAAACGTGTTTGGAAATGTGTCAAAAGCTGTTTCCATTCAGACATTCCTGCATTGTGGAAGTGTGAGCTATCTTTGCAGAGACAGGAAATAGGGGTGTTTGAATGGACCTGCAGGTTTTAGTTGATGCAATAAGGTGAGAATTTGAATTGTGTCCCTTGCAGATAAACAGAATTGAAGGTCTTTACACAACACCACATGAAGTAGTTTACCAATGTCTGACAAACTTCAAAGACTTCAGACACATGGAAGAAGAGGCGAAGGGAACAATATACAAACCCTGAGACAGTCAGACAACAGCAGTAGGAAAATGAATCTCTTTTTACAGGTTTTAATTTGAAGGCCTGAGCTGATGACTGAAAAAGCAGGAGTTCAAATCCCACACAGGGCTGTTGTGAATTTGAATTCTATCTTTTCTTTAAAAAAACATAAATCTGGAGTTAAAAAGCCTCTAGGTTGGAATGATTCACTCCTGTCTACTAGCGCAAAGCCCGTGTGTGTCTCAGTTTTGCTGTATTTATTAACAATTTAAGATGATGGGGTACAATGCCACATACCCAAGTTTGCCAATGACACAAAAATAGGCAGCATTGTAAGCAGTGTAGCTGGAAGCATCAAATTACAAAGAGATATTAATATCTTAAATAAATGGGCAAAACTGTGGTAGTTAGATTTCCATGTCAGCAAAAAAAGACTAGAACAGAGTACTTTATAAATGGTGTAAAGCTAGAAACACTGGAGGTTCAAAGAGACTTTGGGGGGTCCATGTCCATTTGAGTGCAGTGTAGATTTACCAGAATGATAACTGGACTTCAAGGGTTAAATTACGAGGTGATATTACACAAACTAGGGATTTATTGCCTGGAATTTAGGAGGATCAAGGTGATTTGTTCAAAGATGTAGAGATATTAAGGGGAACTGATGGCATAGTTTGGGAGAAACTATTTCAGCAGCTTGGAGCATAGGCACAGGAGTAGGCCATTCAGCCCATCGAGCCTGCTCTGCCATTCAATACGATCATGGCTGATCATCCACTTCAATGCCTTTTTCCCAGACTGAGCTGCCACAGCCCACTGGGGTAGAGAATTCCAAAGATTCACAACCCTCTGAGCAAAGAAATTTCTCCCCATCTCTGACCTAAGTGGCTTCTCCATTATTTTGAAATTGTGTCCCCTAGTTCTAGACTCCCGAACCAAAGGAGACATCTTACCTGCATCTAACCTGTCTATCCCTTTAAGTATTTAGTATGTTTCAATAAGATCACCTCTCATTCTTCTAAAGTCCAATGAGTATAGGCCCAACCTGTTCAACCATTCCTCATAAGACAACCCCTTCATCCCATGAATCAGCCGAGTGAACCTTCTCTGAACTGGTTCCAATGCATCCAGGCCTGACCATTTATCTACTTTCAAAGATGCCAAGCACCTTCATATTTCCCTCTCACTCTGTTTATCCTATCCAATTTTTCACGCTCCTCCTCTTTAACTACAATATCTGCATTGTTCCCCCTCTTTTATAAAGATGGAGACAAAGTATTCATTAAGAACCATGCCCACATCTCCCACCTCCACACACACATTCCCTTTTTGGTCCCTAATACTCTATCCTTAGTAATTCTCTTGCTCTTCATGTATTTATAAAACATCTTTGTGATTTCTTTGCTTTTACTTGGTAATATTATTTTCCGGCCATTTCTTTGCTCTCCTAATTTGCTTTTTAATTTCACCCTTGAACTTTCTACACTCCTCTCAGTTTTCTGTGGTATTGAGCTCTCGGTATCTGACATAAGCTTCCCTCTTGTGCCTTATCGTACCCGGTTTGATCCTTGTGAGAATTCCATTCCACAACTCCAGATCCCTATTGGAAGGGATACATGACCAGTTCTATACAAACTCCAAGGTTTTCCACTGCTCCCTATGTCACATCGAATCTTTAATTCGCTTATCGAGAATCATTTCAGGATTTTACATACAGAATTCAGAACATTGCAATAACATAGGTTCTGGCAAAAACTGAAGGTAATTTCTGTTGTTTGATGAATAATGTCATAATTCTGGCAATTAGATCTGGTACGGCATTGCAATGGCGATATAACTGCATTAGTGACTCTGTCTACGATTCATAATTCTGAGAATGCAAGTTAAAATCCCACCACGGCATTTTGAGAATTTGAATTCAGTTTCTTAAAAACAAACCTGTAAATCAAAAGCTGGTGTCAGTAAAACTAACCATGAAGGTGTTGGATTGTTGGAAAAACTACGCTGGTACACTAATGTCAGTCTTGGCCTCATGTCACTCCAGTCCTTAAAAGGTCTTGGCCTATACGTCACTCCAGACCGAAACCAGCAGGGTTGAGTATTGCCTGTCCGTCTGAAGTGTCCTCGCGAGCCAATCAGTTGTCTCAGGGCAACGAGGGAATGATAATAAATGGCAGTTTTGGTAAATAAACAAGTTAACGGATGGATATTGAAGACTGTGGAAGGTGTTGACAGCAAACCTTTAGCTCTCGTTTTCATGACGACTTCATGTGCTTGTAAGTACGGATAGAACATTAGAATCTCTGGCTGGAGAGATGGTGCAGGAGAGAGTGCTTTAGTTTCCTGAGACTTTGGTACCGGTTCTGGGGAACGTGTTCTGTACAGGTTGGACAGGTTGCACCTCAACAGGGCCAGGACCAATATAATCACTGACAAGTTTGCTTGTGCTTTTGGAAAAGGTTGAAACAAACTAGGCAGGAGGATGGAAAGCTGAGAATAGATTCAGAAGGAAGAAAAGCAGAGCAGGAAATGGAAGGGAGAAAAATAGCAAAAAATATTTGTAAGGCAGAGCAAACAAAATTTGGAAAATAGGAAAAAAAATGGGGTCTAGTTGTGCTAATTGTTTTATACCTAAATTCAAGGAGAGTAGTGAATAAGGCAGATGAGCTGAGGAAACATTCTGGCGGGAGTACAGATTTTCGCTATTACTGAATAGCATAGAGAGGGTCAGAAATGGCAGCTGAACATTCTCGCTTCAGGGTTTTTAGACGAGATAGAGAGGGGGATATGTAAGGAGGAGGGGTGACAATATTGATTAAAGAAACAATTACACCCTTGATGAGAGATATGTTAGAGGGATTGTCAAATGAGGCTATATAAAATGGACAGGAGCACAAAAGGGGAAACCGCACTGCTGGGAGTGTACTATAGACCTCCGTGGGAGATAAAAGAGCATCGTTGTATGCAAGTTTCTGACAAATGCAAAAACAGTAAGACAGTAACAGAGGGCATTTTAAATTACCCTCCTGTTAACTAGGATACGGTAAGAATAAAAGGTGACGAGGGCATAGAATTACTAATCTGCATTCAATAGAACTTTAGTAACCAATATGTGCAAAGCGCAACAGGAGGAAGCGGGAAATTCTGGATAGAGTGTTCGGAAATGGAGCTGGAAAGTTGGAAGGAGTATCAAAGAGAAAGTACATTTGTGATAGTGACTATAATTTGGTTAGATTGAACATATTTATGGAAAACAATAAAGATAAAATGAGGAATAAAGTTTCTAAACAGGGTGAAGGCTATTTTTACTGGGCTGAGAAACGATTTAATAAACGTGGACTGGAAACTGCTACTTGAAGGTGAACTAGTGTCAGAACAGTGAGGATCACTCGAGGACGTGTTTCAAGAGGTTCAGGGTAAACATGCTCCCATAAAGAGAAAAGGTGAGACTGACTAATCTAGAGCGCGCAGGACGACAAAGTGCATAGAGGGTTAAACAATGCAAAAAATGAAAGCTTATATCAGACACCAAGTGTGAAATACATCAGAAAAAGCAGAAGTGAGAGGAAGATGTAGGGTTGAAATTAAAAGGAAAATTGGGACAGCAATGAAAGGGAATGAGAAAATACTGGTAGATAAAATGAAGAAAAGTACAAAGATGTTATATAAGTACATAAAGGTCAGAGGCTGGCCATTCCACGGCAGGTAACTCACCTGCTGACTCCCCAAAGCCTGTCCACAAGGCAGGTCAGGAGTATGATGGAATACTCTACACTTGCTTTATTGAGTGCAGCTTCAACAACAGTCCTGAAACTCTATCCCATCCAGAATAAAGCAGCCCTCTTGATCAGCACTCCATTCACCAGAAACAAGCATTAATCCCTCCCACACCGACGCACAGTAGCATCAGTGTGTACCATATACAAGATGCACTGCAGCAACTCGCCAAGCTTCCTTAAACATCACCTTCCAAACCTGTGATTTCTACCACCGACAAGAAAAAGGGCACCAGACACATAGGAACACCACCAACAGCAAGTTTCCCTCCAAACCACACACCAGCGTGACTTGGAACTATACTGCCGTTGCTTCACATTTGCTGGGTCAAAAACCGAAACCCCACTTCCAAATATTACTGTGCGTGAACCTGCACCAGATGGAATGCAGTACTTGAAGGTGACTCACAACCACCTACAAACACACAATAAGGGATGGATAATAAATTCTGCCTTGGCAGCGACAATCGCATCTCATGAAAGAAGAACTAAAAGAGTAGAGGATAACTAAGGAAAGAGTAGGGTTTGTTAGAGACCAAAACGTTAACCTATCTGTTTAGGCAGAGGATGCAGGTAATGTTCTTTATGAATATTTTCTGGCTGTGTTACAAAATGTTGCGGCGATGATGATGTTGTAGTCAAGGAGAAAGAGTGTGAAATATTGGATGGGATAAACATTGCAAGACAGGAAGTATTGAAGAGTTTGGCGTCTAAGAAAGTAGCTAAATCTCCAGTCCTAGAAGATATATACTCCAGGTAGTTGAAAGAAGTAATGGATAAAATTGCAGAGGCTCCGACCATCATATTGCAATCCTCCCTGGCTATAAGATTGGAGGATTGTCAACGATGCACTTTTTAAAAATGGAAGGTAGGGATTATCCGAGTAATTATAGGCCAGTTAGTTTAACTTCGGTTGTGGGAAAATTACTAGAATCATTCTGTTGACAGTATAGTACTTCACTTAGACAGGCTTAGATTAAGCAAGGAAAGTAATCATGGATTTAAGGGAAGGTCATGTCTGGCTAATATGATTGATTTGTTTGAGGAAGTGACAGGTAGGGTTGATGAAGGCAGTGCAGTGGAAGTGGCATACATGGATATTTGTAAGGGATTTGTTAAATTCCCACATGGCAGCCTGGTCAAAAAAAAAAGTAAAAGCTCTCGGGATCCAAGGGAGAGGTTCAAACTGGATCCTAAATTGGCTTGGTGGCAGGAAACAAAGGGTCATTGTTGACTAGTATTTTTGCAACTCGATGACTGTTACCAGTGGGGTCTGCAGAGCTCTGTACTCGGTTTCCTGCTTTTTGTACCTTGTGTTAATGATTTAGACTCAAATGTAGGGACAATGATAAAGCATTTCACAGCTGATACAAGAAATGGCTGTGAGTTGACAGTGAGGAGAAAACTTTAGACTGCAGGAAGATATAGATGGTCTTGGCAGTTGGGCAGAAAAGTGGAAAATTGAATCGAATCTGCAGAAGTGTGAGGTCATGCATTTTGGGAGATGCAACAAGGCAAGGGAAACGGAGTACTGTGGATAACAGAGGGACTTTTGAGTCTATGTTCACAGTTCCTTCAAGACACGTCGATAAAGTCGTTAAGAAGGCATATGTCATACTTTATTAGATAAGACGCAGAGTTTAAGAGCAGGCAGGTGCTAAAACTAAATGCAACACTAATGTGAACACAGGGTCAGTACTGGGTGTGGTTCTGATCACCCCATTACAAGAAAGATGTGATTACACTGAACAGGAGCAGAACTTTGCCCGGACTGGAAACTTACAGCTATGAAGAAAGATTGGATAGCCTTGTGTTGTTTCCTTTGGAAAACAGGAGGCTGCGCAGTGAGTTAGTTGAGGTGTAAAAAGTGATGAGGGACCTAGCTTGAGTAAACTTGACGAACTATTTACCCGGGCAGAGGCATTGGGGTGGGAATTGGAGAAAATGGTCAGGACTGGGACAGAGAAAGAGGGATTCAGGTTGTTCTCTCTCACACACACGCACACATACACACACTGCAATCAGCTTACAAATCATCTGGGCACAGAGACCCAGAGCCATGGACACAAAATCGTACCTTCAGACACCAGCCGCATGGAAAAAAAGAATGGTGTCCGATTTTGTCCTAAATCCCAGAACCTGTCACTCAAACACCCAGTCCACCCAAAGTGCAGCTCATCCAACTATCTCTCAGCTTCCTCTATCTGGACACTCCCTCCCAGGTATGGGACAGTCCAAGGTGAGTCTCTGTGTATACAGGGCATGGAGGAGGGATAGTCCAGCCAATGTGCCAAATGGATTAATCCAGACAGAAACCTGTCTGTGTGTGTGTCTCTCTCTCTCCCTCCCCCAAAACCTCATTAATGGGGCAGAAAAGCTGCTGTAATTTAAAACATGGAGAGGCCGGTTTGGATAATGACCATTTGACACAAATTGCATTCAATGTCGTTCACTATTCACCTCCAGTATACCTAAAGGTCAGAAAATGACTGAAAATGTCCCACTGCAGGTACTTTGAAATTCTGGCAAAGAGTTTTTCTGCTGCAATAAACTGTCACTTGTTTCCCATTTGCTTCCTGACTTTTTTTTCGTCTGCTCTCCTGGGGGATTCGGAGGGATTTTTGTTCATCACTTGTCTAAATTCAGGAACTACCAGCGACTCCGCAGCTGACGTCCTGGAGAAATAAATTGCAATCAAAATCTTTCCCACAGTTTGGGGACATGAGGAGAGACTGGTTTCAAGAGCAGAGGGGGATCAGGAAGCAGCAAAGACACATATTGAAGGTGATTGGCAATCTCTGAACTTCAGGCAACATGAAGAGAGAAACAATGACTGGAAATTACTGTCTGGCAGGTTGGTGGAAACAGTTTCAATATGAACTTTTAAAAGACAATTGGATCAAAACTTCAATTCCTCTTACTTATTGTAGAGAAGATATCAGCACAGAATGAGAAGTGAGAAAGAGAGTGATGCCATAATTTAATGATGAGGAACTCAACACGACATATTTAGAGTGTTTTTATTTGTAAATGAATATTTGAACTTTATTTGATTCTGTTGTTTTATTTATGCATTAACTTTAATCACTCAAAACAATTTGCCAAACAGGAACCAGTTGGAAAGTAGCCAGTTAACACAAATTGCATTGAAATTCTTTTATTACGCATCTCAAGTTTACATAAAGTAAATTCCTCAAACTTTTGGAAACTTTCAAACTCTCAGTAACACAGAATCTCACCCTCAAACAATGGCTCAGCATTTTCATCTGCTGGTGTCCCTGTCTCACTGCAGTCATTGCATCCTCTTACCATCTCCATCTGCTGGTGCCCCTGCCTCACTGCAGTTACAGTCGCTCTTCCATCATCTCCATCTGCCGGTGTCCCAATAAGGAATCGGATACAGTTACAGTGGCGTAGTGATAATATCACTAAATAGTATTACAAAACCCAGGTTAATGGTATGGCACTTGGGTTCGAACCCCATCACGGCAAACGGAGGAATTTAAGTTTAATTAATAAAATCCGGAATTTAAAAAAGACTAGTTTATTGGTAACCAAGAAACCGTTGTCAATTGCTGTAAAACCCAACAGTTTCACTGATATCCTTCAGGGAAAGAAATATGCCATCCTTACCTGGTCTGGCCTGCATGTCATTCCAGACCACAACAATGTGGTTGACCTTAATGTCCTTTGAGTTGGCCGACAAAGCCACTCAGTTCAAGGGCAATAAATGCTGCCCCAGCCAGTGACGCCCACAGACCAATAATAAAAAAATACTTCACACTTCCGTGACAAACACAGTGAGGACAGATTGAGGATAATTATATTAAACTCAGATTTAATGTCATCAATTTAGTTAGCCAATTGTGGTGTCTGTCTCAGATCTTGATTACCTCCCCCTACATGGTGAACATGTTCTTGGGCAGTGGTCAGACAATCAAATGTAGCTCTTTAAAAAAACTCATAGGCAAGGATACAAATATCCCCAACAGAAAAAAGCTATAAAATTACTAGCCTTATGTACATCTTTCTGACTTTCACTGGAAAGTTCTAGACTTTTTGGAAGTTCTACACTGTATTACCTTAACAGTTTAAATTCTCATTCTTTATCCCATGAATTTCTTGATTAGTATGTGCATCAGTCAGATCGAACTGCCAATTTCTACTAATTATAATTGTAGTTCATTTTGAGCCCTGGAGAAGCTTTACAGTCCGATGCTTTTTGTTTCTCTATCTAAGATGAAATGCTAATTTCTTAAAATTAACATGCTAAATTACACTGGATTTTCAAAATGTCAAATTATTCCAAATTCAAATGACAGTGTTGTTGGGGCGACAGGTTTTGTTAATGTTCCATTTAATTTCACCCCCAAAAAAAGTTGTTTTATTATACTTAGAAACCACCGAAACTGCGTTTTCATCATTTTCTTTTTTGTTGAATGAAATTTTGACTATCTCCTTAAATATCAAATAAATTCCTCTTTGACTGCATTAATTAACCAGTCATATCAATTTCATTTTGTTTATCGATTCCAATTTCTTATACCCAGGCTTGGTGGTATAGCAGTCTTTTTTTTACATTAAAGACAGAAGTGCTTGCAACTATCTCTTCTTGTCAAGCACTTTGCCTTGGATGATAACAAATAAAACTTTTTGAAAAGGCAAAGCCTTTAGTCCAAATTGTGACTATGCTGTGAAATTTGATGTCTGCAGTTAAGTTCTTAAATTCTTAAAGCTGCTGAATCTCTTGCTGTGGCATCATTTCTCATGTGGCCCTCGAAACTATTGTCACCTGTTTAACAAAAAACACAAATAATCCATTGTGGCTCTGTCTCTGAGCCCAATGAGTTAATCTGCCCAATTATATCTTATAATTTAGAAACTTAAAATTTAATAATGTCCTATATATATTTTTAGTCTCAACTATGCAAAAATTCTGTGGTGAATTAAATGGAAAAACAACAGCTGCAGCAAGGTTAATCCTTCCTGAGGGATGATGCGTTACCTTCTATCAATTGAGCTCAAGAGAATGGGCACTTTGCAGACCTCCAATCGTCTGGTACCTCTCCTGTATCTAGCAAGTATTTGTAGATGATCCTCAGCACATCCGTTATTTCCTCCATGGCTTCCTTTAGCAACCTGGGATGCGATCCATCTGGTCTTGGTGACTTATCCACGTTCAAGGATGTCAGACCCTCTGGTACTATCTGTCTCATAATGCTTATCGAAACTAATATTTCACACTCCTCCTCTTTTACTGCAATGTCTACATCAACCCTCTCCTTTGTGAATTCACAGACAAAAAAAACTCATTAAGAACTCTGCCCACATCTGCTGCATCGACGCATATGTTCCCTTGTCCATCTCTGATAGGCCCTACCCTTTCCTTAGTTATCCTCCTGCTCTTAATGTACGGGTTATCCTTGATTTTACCTGCCAATAATTTTTCATGTCCTCTCTTTGCTTTTCTAATTTCCTTTTTCTACTTCACCCCTGCACTTTCTATACTTCTCTAGCCTTTCTAAGGTATTGAGAGTTTTGTGATCGTGATAAGATTTCCTTTTTTTGCTTAAACTTACCCTGTAAGCTTCTAGATAACCAGCAGGCTCTAGATTTGGCAGTACCACCCTTTACCTTTGTGGGGACATGCCTACACTGTGCATGTAGTATCTTGCTTTGGAATGCCTCCCACTGGTTTGCCACTGATTTTCCTTCAAGTAGCTGTATCCAGTTCACTTTCTCCAGCTCACCTCTCAGCTTCTTAAAATTTGCCATCCCCTAATTTAGAACTTTCACTCATGTTTTATCTTTGTCCTTTTCCATGATTATGCAAAAACTTAATGTAATATGGTCACTATCCCCAAAATGATCACCCACTGTTACTTCCTCCACTTTCCCCAGATTCATTACTGAAGACTAAATATGGAATTGCACTCCCCCCCCCCCCCCCCCCCCCCCCCACCCACGTTGGACTCGTTACGTGCTGGCCAAAAAAAAAGAGTTCTCTTGAATGCAGTTCAAGAATTGTGTCCCCTCTGAGCCCTTCACACTGTTTGATTCCCAATTGATATTGGGGTGGCTGAAATCCCCAACTATTATTGCCCTATAATTTTTGCACTCAGAAATCTGCCTATATATTTGTTCATCTACCTCCCTTGCACTAATTGAGTGTCTATAGTACACTCCTAGTCGTGCGTCCGCCTTTTAAAAAATTATTTCTGCGCTCCACCCATATGACCTCATTTGATGATTCATGCAGCATATCATCAATCCTCAAAGCTGTTGTTGATTCCTTAACTAATAATCTCCTTCTTTTTTCTCCCTCTCTATCCCGCCTGAAATCTCTATCCAGGGATGTTGAGTTGCCATTCTTGTCCCTCTTTATGCCAAGTTTCTGCTATAGCAACGATATTGTGTTACCACGTGTCTTTCAGTGCCCTCAGCTCATTGGCTTTATTTACTATACCCCTTGCATTTAAATAAATACCCTTCAAAACTGCCAAATTCCTGTGTTGCACACTTATTGACCTTTGCTTCTACTGTCTTTCAGAGTCACTCGCGAATGTTCTGCCTCCTGCTCCATGCTCTGAAATTGTCCTAAGTAACACTGTGCTCAGGTTCCCACCACCCTGCCAAGCTAGTTTAAACCATCCCCAACAGCACCAGCAAACTTTCCGCCAGGGGTATATGTCCCAGTCCTGTTCCGGTGCAGACCGGCCGGCTTGTATAGGTCCCATCTTCCCCAGAACCGGTTCAAATGCTGCAAAAATCTGAAGCCCTCCTTCCTGTACCATCTCACTGGCACGTGGCCTTGTGAGTCATCCGGATATTACTAACTTTGAGGTCCTGCTTGCTAATATCTTTCCTAACTCCTTAAATTCAGCCTGCAGGACCTCATCCCTCTTTCTTCCTATATCGTTGGTACCAATGTGGACCACGACCTTTGGCTGTGCACCCCCGCCCTCCAGAATGCCCTGTAGTTGCTCGGGTGATATCCATGACCCTTGCACCAGGGAGCCAACATACCATTGTGGAATCATGTCTGCGAGCACAGAAACGCCTATCTGGTCCCCTAAACATAGAATACCCTATCCCTATTACTCCTTTGTCCTTTCTCCTCCCTCCCTGCACAGCTGGGCCACCCATAGTGCTCTGGTCATGACTCTCACTGCACTCCCCACAGGATCTCTCTCTGCCATCGATACTCAGAACTGAATACCGGTGTTAGAAAGTGGGATGCCCTCTGGGAACTCCTGCCCTACTTCCCTTTACCTGCTTGTCTGTCTGGCAGTCACCCAATCCTTCTACGCCTGTGCTCTTCTAAGCTGCGGGGTGACTACCTCCTGAAATGTGCTATCCATGTAGTTCTCTGCCTTGCGGATTCACCACAGTTGACTCCAGCCGCCGCTTGTGTTCCAAAACCCGGAGCTCAAGCTTCTGCAGATGTGTTTGTCCAGGACACGTGGTGTGTCCACGACTTCCCACATGCCACAGGAGGCACATTTCGCTTGGCCGAGCTGCCCTGTCATTACTTAGTTTTACAAACTAACTATTTTCAATGTAATAAGTGTAATGACTTACCAGTTACTTGCCAGTCAGCTTCTTCCCTGTACCATGCAGGCTGAAAAGGCAGTAAAGACAAGAAAGACTGCAAAGAACACCTCTTTTCCCTAGTAAGTAAAATCCCTCGCACACAACTCACAACCTCACTCTGTCTAAACAGCACTATTCTAACTAGTTAGTATTAATACATTACACTAATTAAAAACATTAGTAGAACTAACCTTATCACTTACAGGGTCGCTATTTGAGTTTTTAAGAATTTTTGTTCTCTGACTTTAAAGGTATTTACAGGCAATAACTGCTGTGACTTACCAATTAATCAGCTTACAGATTTCCTTGATGTCACTGTATGTTTTTTTCCCCTCTTTTCAAACACAGCGCCGACACAGTGAGAGAGAGAGAGTAAGCCAGCCACCGCTCCGGATCCGCCTCCTCCCCAGGTCCACTGCAGACTGCTGCGGCTCCGGATCCGCCTCCTCTCTGGTCCGCCTGTCGACTGCCGCTATTCCGGATCCACCTCGTCCCAGGACCGCCACTGACTGCCGCTGCTCTGGAATCAGTGCTGCATTCCCCCCCCCGCCCCCCCCAAGACCATTATATCATTCCAGAGATGTGATGCCTGAAACTGAATGCGGAGAATGCTGATGCCACTGATCGAGGTATCATACAACTGAAGCATAACATCCATTCCCTACCTAAGAATTTGACAAAATGGACAACATCCCATTATCCCTGGTCATTGTTTTGTCCATGTGTCCAGGAGCCGAGAAAAGATTAAAAGCTTGCACTTTCAAATACCCTTTCTCCCTTACGGCTTGGAGTTTGTCACAATCGAGAAAATACTCTGATTTTTCCTTCTTGGTTTCGAGGTGCAGGGCTTCAAAGTTAGCCATTACTGATTTCATTTAATAGAGTTTTCCCCCCTCAATTCAGCTTCCTATCTCCCTTTGTAAGCTCCCGCTCCCATTTGCATGACTTACTGTCCCGCCTAGTTTTAAGTCGTCTTCAAACTTAGATATATAAATCTTGATTGCTTCATTCAAGTCATGAATAAACATGGTGAAAAGTTGACACACCAATACAAATCCCAAAGAAACATCACTGGTCACTTCAGACCCCGTTTTCAAAGAGTGTGTAGTTGTTGGGAAGAAACATGTTTTAACTTTCATGGCGGAAGGTGGCAACAAGTTAAAGTGCCAAGAGCCCGGACTGCTCAGTTGGCAAAACATCAGAATTATATTTTAACTGGCTCAGAGTTCAAGTACTTGTTCGGTGCTGCATTTTAATCAAGATTCTCAATTGCTGTTCTCATACAATCCAATAAAACCACACAAAAAAAAATCACGATGATCTCTTCTGTTGCCTCAATTTCCAAACTTTTCATTGAAATCTGATTCGTCGTCTTGAATGCTATTGGTGCCACATTTCCCACAGCTTTTTTGAATACTGAGTTCCAGATCTAACCTTTGTGTGAACATAAGCTTTGCACATTCTCTCCTGAATGGCCAAGATCTTATTTTAAGCTTAATCATGGGAACTGAATTTGCCACGTCTAAACGCGGGTGTTAAAGACTAGTTTGTGGGTGGGCGAGTATTTGTGAAGTGAGGTTTATAGAAGCAGTCAGTCTTGCAGCGTGAGACAAATACATTGTACATGCACGATTACAGAATCGTGGAATGCAACACAATCTGACCCTTCTTCTCATTCTATCCTTTTTACTCAATCAATCTCTTCTCAATCTTACCCTTCCCTTCATTTTTAACTCTTCTTTCCATTCTGATGCCTTCTGCCCTACCTGAACCACTTCTCTGCAATGACACCCCATCTGCGCAATCTGATTTCTTCTTCATCTGCCACTTTCTCTTCAATCAGATATTTTCTCAATCTGGAATAAAAACAGAAATTGCTGTAAATACTCAGCATCTTCTCAATCTGACCCCTTTCCCTCATTCTGACCTGTTTTTCCCCGATCCGATCTCTTCTCCCAAATCTGACAGCTGTTCTCAATATGATCCTTGCCCCACCCCGCTCCCTGACTTATTCCCTCCAATTTGACGATTTCTCTTCATTCTGCACACTGCTACCGAATCGGATCCTTTTTCCCAATGCGAACCCTTCTCGCCAATCTAGCTACTTTTCCTCATTCTGATTCCTTGTGTTCAAACTGACTGCATTGGAAAGGTTGATCAGCTGAGGTATCTAATGATTGGCTAATTTGACATTGCCCAGTTTACACTGTGAGCATCAGTTAAAATTAGCCCCATAAAGCTCCAGGATGCTAATGTTGTCTCGAGATGCGAGAAGCAATTACTGATAGGATCCTTAACTGAATTGGATCAGTGTCCCGCTCCTTCCAGGGCTGCAAAATCAAAACAAAACAAAAACAATGTTCCTGAACCTCTAACCGATCCAGATCAGGCATCTCGACACTTGAGGAGGAGTTGCTAATTGAAGTTGGTGATGGTTGACAGTAGGGGTTGTGATTGTGGTCTTGGTGCTTGTTTAGGGTTGTTGCTTGTTCGTCCATAATAAGGACTGATCTGACAATCGGGCAATTCTGCTCACCTGTTGCCATTCATGCAAATCCAGGGCATATTTTCTTGAGGATCCATGCTACCAGGAATATTGTTTTGCAGTGGACAACATTTGGGAAATGTAGGAAATAGTAGTCAGATGAATATTAACAGTGCAGTGTCACCCAATGACCTTCACTGTGTCAGCCAGTGAACTGGAGGTGGGGCCGGCACTTGCAGCAGGATAGACAGAAAACAATTCGTTTCTGAGCAAAGTCTATTTCCGGCACAAGTAACAATAATTTATTCAACAGAGTCTGTTGGAACAGTGCACTAACAATCCACCGAATCTACTTAGTCTCTTCGAATTACAACAAAAAGGATTCATGACCACAACTGCAGCAAGGTCTCCCGATAATAGCAAGGGGTCATTTCGCCAGCAACATGCAGAGAGTGGAAGATGATCACATATTACAAATTATACACACAAAATCAGCAGTGCTGTTTCCACATGTTGAGTGATTCGCCAATCACCTCCAATCAGGCTGGGAATAGTGATGCCACCAATGTAGCCTCGACGTCCATAATGAAATAAATATTTGTGGTAATATTTCTTCTGAGAACGAGATCGCCACCCTGTCTCCTTCAAGAAGAAGAAAGTCCGTTCCACTTCATTGGCACCATTGCCAGGATTTAGGAAAATGAATACAGCATAAATACACGTCCTTGTCCACGATATCATAAATCAGTTGGTTTTAGCAGTGAACTGCTAAACCAGAAAGAGCAGGAACCATACCAGGTCCGAAACTGTTGTCGAATTCGTTGGCTGGGGTCCGGGGGAGAAACGGGACAATTTTCCTCAACTTAATCCCCGTGACAGGAAGCTGACGGGAACGGGTGAAACGCTGGTTTTACACAATGCCTGAATCTATAGTCAGTTGAAGTCAAAGGAGAGTAATAGTTGGAGAATGTTTAAAATGGCCTGTTAGGTTCCCACCCAAGTTAGAAAAGCGTAGAATAAATCCACCTAGCAGGAGGCCATTCGGTCCAACGTGCTTGTGCTGGTTCCTTGAAAGGGCTAAACAATATGTTCCTCACACCTGCCCTGCACATGTTTCCTTGTACAGTACACAGTAAATTATCTTCTTCAGTTACTATTGAATTTGTTTCCACCACCCTTTCCGCAGTCTAAAGCAGATTATAACAACTCGCTGTAAATAAAAAATCTCTGTTCCACTGTAGGTCATCTGCAACATACTGTAAATTTGTGCCATCCGATTGCAGACCCTACTTCTAATGTGAACAGTTTCTCCTTATTTACTTTATCAATACCCACTACCATTTTGAACGCCTCTATTAATTCTGTTCTTAACCTTCTCTCCTGTAAGGAGAACAAACGCAGCTTCTTTAGTCTGTCCACAGAATTGGCTGTCATCCCACTTACAATCCTCTGGAATATGTTAAAGTTATCTCCTTCGTTTCTATTCAATATAAGGTTTATGTGTGTGTGTGCATGTGTGTTTTTTTTTGGGGGGGGGCGGAAGGGAGGGTGGTGGTGGTCGGGTGGGAGGGTGGTTGGCCAAGGGCGGGGGTATGTGGTCGTTGGTGGTGTGGTGCTGATGCTTCTGCTGGTGGTGAAGAGTTCACTCCACTGTTTACGTGAGCACTCATCCCACAAGCTGAATCATGAAGAGTTGATGTCTAATAGATTTTACGTCTGAGCTCCTACCTCAAGAAGTTATAAACATCTTCGGTAAGAAGGTGGGGCGGGTCACGTGGTGAGAAAGGTCGGTAGGAAACATGTGAAGAAAGTAATGGTGCAGCTTTTAGCTTATTTCAATCATGAATTGAAGTGCATTGTCTATAAATATGGGCATCCATTTCAGAACAATCAAAGAATCAGAGCTCTTGTATTCCAGGGTCACCTTTTATAAAAAGAAAGTCAGAAAGAGAGAGAGAGGGCGAGTTAAGAAAAAATGTTTTCATTAATAGCGCGCCTTCCCGACCTTATGTCATTTCAAAGCACTTTACATTCAAATAACTGCTTTTGAGTATGCGCACAACAAAGGAACATAGGACAGAGGAGCGGGAATAGCCCAGTTAGCCCATAGGCCTGCTCCACCATTCAATACAATTATGGCTGATCATCCACTTCAATGCCATTTTCTCACACTATCCACAAATCTCTTTATGGCATTGGTATTTAGAATTCTGTCACTCTCTGCTTTAAACATCTGATCCTTCGATGTCGGCTCTCCCTCTCATTGTGAAGCAGAATCAACCAAGCATTGGGTTGTTCACCCACTAATAGGGAACGTGAGCTGCGATTCGACCGTCGTGAGACAGGTTAGTTTTACCCTACTGATGATGTGTTGTTGCAATAGTAATCCTGCTCAGGACGAGAGGAACCGCAGGTTCAGACATTTGGTGTATGTGCTGGGGTATGTGCCCCTAAACGTAAACAAAATGACTGAGCTTCCACAGACCTCTGAAGTAGAGAATTCCAAAAATTCACAACCCTGTGAGTAAAGAAATTTCTCTTGCATAGGATTGACAGCAAGATAGTGTAGAGAGGGAAGAGGTAGGAATTTTTCAGGTAAAAAATTGAACAAGGGAGTGAGCTGTTTCGATTGATCTTAGGCTTGAATTCAACAGAACAGATTTTGGCAAGTAGGCATCACTGGAGTTTTGATATATTTCTTTAACAAACCGTGGTTTATAACCGTACTATGTTTGGAATGGGAGCATAATATCAATAGGGGGACGGGAAGAAGAGGGTTGCATGTACATGAGGAAGGGGCTGGATCTGGAGGAGGAGAGGTGGGCACTTACAGGTGCAAAGGTACAGGCAGGCATTCCGTAAAGAAAGGAGAAGGGAAAGAGGCTAATGATAGGTGAGAGCAACTGGGGAAGGGCAGAAAGGTAACGGATGGTCTGATGTGATAGACGAGAGGGCTGGCAATCTGGGGGAAGGGGAGAATAATGGAGAGAGGGGGAGACAGAGAGAGCACGGCTTGGAATAAGAGTGGAAAGAAAAGAGGGTAAATATATTTACATATCGGAAATGGTGGCAGAAGAAGATTCAATAGTAACTTTAAAAAGTGAATTGGTTAAAAACCTGAAGTGGAATGATTTTTGGAACGATAGGGAGAGCGCACGAGGAGTGCCATTAACTAGAAAAACTCTTTCCAAAGCTAACACAGTCATGGTGCTTCGAATGGTCCCCTTATGCTCTCTAAGATTCAATTCCTCAGTTCGCAAATTTCTTTTTATTCTGCTTATCTCTTATTTTTGTGCTTAACAAACAAGATACATTCCGCGATAGAGAAAGCAAAGCCATTCAAGAACTGAACATTGTCCCCATGGCGCCAAGTCATCTTCCTGCTGAAACTCCTGTTGTGCCAATGAAACCCTTTTCTAGACCGGTGGTAAAGGCATCATACTGCAGTCAGTCTGGTCTTGGGGTATCAGTGTTTGAGAGGTGTTACTCTGAATAGTAGACTCATTTGGAGGCTGTGACAGAAAAGAGAATTTATGCAAAAATGGGAAACAAACAAATAGTCAACCAAAAAAACAAAAACAGTCACAAATGATGATTCTGTTTAATGGATGAAACTTTTCAATAACTAAGAATCCCAGAGAACGTTGCAATATTTTTAATTACAATACTTTCGGGAGGTAAACACCAAATACTGAATTGATCGAGAAGCTCTCGCGTGTCAGCCTTAGCTCAGTTGGTAGCAGTCTCACCTCTGAGTCAGAACATTGTGACTCATTAAGCATGTGTCTACTGTGCAAAATCCGGATCCCGGAATTCGAGTTTCTGTGCATAGTTTATTTAATTTATAGCTAACATTAACGAAGCAGCAACTGTACTGAAGGCAATGTTAAAATTTTAATTCTGATAACAGGAAGCATAATACAACCTGTTTATTCTGAATTGCGAGCTGATCGGATTGAAGAGACAAAGCAGGTGAGCTGGAAAACCAAAGAGCTTAAAAATACCACTGGACAATACACATCTAATAATAGGCCAAATACCGGGTCTGATTAAGTTCACTCTGGCCTTTTTCCTAAAAAGTATCCTATTGTTCCCTATCTGTTTCTTACATTCACTAGCTCAGCATTTTCCCAAACTAAGCATGCAAGTATACCTCGGATGTCACAAGGACATAAAGAGGCAGGTTTGATGGGAAATTGGCAACCAGAAATTGTGAATGACCTTACAGCACCTTCTATTAAGTCTTAAAATCCTTGAGGATCATAACTTGATAATTAGGACAAAGATTTAAGATAATTGGCAAAAGAGCTGGGAGGAGATGCAGAGAATTTCCTTTATGCAAGGAGTTCTGACGATCTGAAAGAGCTGCCTTAAAGGTTGGTGAAAGCAGATTCAAAACTCTGACCGGACCTTTAATCCCTTCCCCCATCCCACTGCGGAGCAGGCTGGAGGCGGGGGGGCGGGGTGAGTAAAATCGAGTGGGACCTACCCGGCCTGCTGCCATTTTACCAAACTTGATTTTATAGATTCATCGAAATTACAGCACATAAGGAGGCCTTTCTGTTTGTCATGTTTGTGCTGTCATGCTTAATCCCACATCCTCGCAAATTTTTCTCCATACCCTTATCCTCAAGCATCTGTCTAATTCCTGTTTAAAATTATTTGTGGAATCAACTTCCATCACTTTTTCAGGTAGAATGCCTCACATTCCTATAATTCTCTAAGAAAAACAAATTCGTCTCATTCCCCCTCTCTTCGGTGATTTTAATCTATGTGCTTTGGTTATTGACATATTCACTACAGGGGACAGCCGTTCTGTAACCCTTCAAACAAACGTCTTACCATCTTGAAAACCTTTATTAGGTAACCTCTAAACCCGTTTTGTTCCAAGGAGTACAGCCCTAACTTTTCTAACCTCTCCTTTTAACTGAAGTTTCTCATCCCTGCTGATGTCCGTGCAAACTTCCCCTGTATCTATTTGCAGAAATACCCTAGCTGAGGCCTAACTAGCGATTTTTGTAACATACCCTTTGATTTTATATTTGATGCCTCGATTTAGAAATCCATGCAAGCCCCATGTTTTAACCCCCCCTCCCTCCCCTATCAACGTGCCTGGCCACGTTTGAGGATTTATACATTTGCACAGAAAGGTTTATGTGTTCTTCTGAACTTTTCAGAATTGTCCTATTTATTGCATCCATTTTAGACTTTCCAACATGTATAACTCTGCACCTCTCAGCATTGAAATCCATCAGCCAAGCTTCTGGCCATTTCACTATTCAGTCCATGTCATCCTGAAGCCGACAACTGTCCTCAATATTATCTACTGCATTTCCAAATTTCGTATCATCTGCAAACTTTGCAATGCTCCTCCTATACCCGAGTGTAGATAGTTACCAAAAGTTAAAAGAGCAATCGACCCAAAATTAACCATTGCAGAGCACGACTGCAAACCAAAACCAAGTTTGGAAACCATGCATCCCACACTACCACCCTCAGCTTACTGTCACCGAGCCCAGTCCATGTCCATATTTACACTTCTCTCTTGATTTCACGGATTTAAGACCATACTGTAGGTTGACACTCCAGTGCAGCACTGTTGGAGGTGCCATTTTTCGGATGCAAGGAAAGGAAAGACTGGCATTTAAGCACCCTCTTTCACGACTTCAGAATGCCCCAAAAGGTTTTTCAACCAATTAAATACTTTTGTTCTGAAGTGGCGTCACTGTTCTAATGTGAAAACACGGCAGCCAAGTTGTGTGCAGCAAGTTCCCAAGTGCAGCAATGTAATTTTGACCAGATCATCTATTTTTAGTGAGGTTGATCCCTGGGTGTAATTGTAGGGCAAGGGATGCAGCAACACTCTCCTACTCTAATATAATGCGTTCCTTTACGTCCACCTTAGAGGGTGGAGAGGACCTCAGTGGAACGGATCAACCGCAAGTCATCTCCTTTGACTGGGCTGACCTTCCTCAGTATTGCTATGGAGTGTCAGTCTCGGTGTGTTTGCTCAAGTCTGAGATGTTACACCGAGGTCCTGTCTCCCCGCTCAGGTGGATATAAATACCCCATGCTATAAATTCAATGAACAGCAGAGGACTTCGTCCGCGTGTCTTGGTTCTATATCCACCGTCAACCAACACAAATAAAACATTATCTGATCATTATTACTCTAATGTTTGTAGGACGGTTCTTTATTCACTGTAAAGCGCTTTATAATGTCGTGAAATATGCTTTATAAATGTTGATTCTTTCTGTTTAGATCAATCGGAAATATGAACTGCGTATGTGTAACTACCAACCTTATTAGCATGCATTTTAGAATTGATGCACAACGTCTTGCAGCCAAGAATGGAAACATCGATTGATATTGATAGCTCGATTGGCATCAGGACACAGAGAGTGAGTTCAACGAAGAAACTGAATATCTGTGTATCAGTGGGAAGAACATGTTAAGGAAATCAGAAATAAAATAAAAGATTTCTAGCAACGAGAATAGACGTAAACAGAGTGACAGTCCAATTCTAGAAGAAATTCAACTCAAAGCATTGAACTTATAAAACAGCCACGTGTGGGCAAAGGAGCGGAACTGGTCTTTGCCAGTTGCACTAACCCGTTATTGATAGGTATATCTTCAGTTAGGTGGAACAATGCTCGTGTGGAGCATTAAATACAGAGAGGGCCGCTTTTGTGCTGTGCATTCTTTGTAATTCTATGCAAAATAAATCGAACATATACGCACCTGACTTTGCTCACACCTAACTTTGCTGACTTACAAACTTTACTCGTGCATCAAGATTTAAATTCTGTACTTACAGTAGCAGCAATGTGACAAGAATCCTCGGCACTTATAGAGTTGCAGGGAACGATTGAGGTCCAATCAGGGAAATCAAGGAACAATAAGAATCCATTGGCTAGAACCAGAAGGACACTGATCAAATTCATCACCAGGCAGGCTCGCACCTTGAGAGAGTAAGCAGCAGTTAATTCAGATATCTTTACTTCATGACTGTTGATACTGCCTCAGTGACACCGTTAACTTTAAAACACAAGATATGAACATCGCAGAGCAATTCCACTGAATAGGTAATACTAAAATTAAAATGTAGTATTTTACTTGTGGATATAGCATTTAATGAAATATGGCAGTTCATATAGTAGGCATAAAGCATGATCCGCAGAATTGAGATGTATTTCAATCTAATTTCTCTACACCTCACTTTAGAAAGAATTCAAAGAGATCCTTCTGGAGATGGTGAGCAGCCAGAGGTCCTGGTCCACATTGTTACCGACGACATAGGTTGGAAGAGGGTAGAGGTCCTGAAAGAGGATTTTAGGGAGTTAGGAAGGAAATTAAAAAGCAGGACCTCCAAAGCAGTAATCTCAGGATTATTCCCAGTGTCACGTGGCAGTGAGCATAAGATTAGGAGAACTGCTGGAGAATTCATGTAGGAGGGAGACCATCGGATTTCTGGGGCAGGTGGGATCTGTAGAAATGGAGGGGCTACACCTGAACAGGACCGGAACTAATATCCTTGCAGAAAGATTTCCTAGTGTTGTTTGGGAGGGTTTAAAACTGCTTGTCATGTGTATGGGAACCCGAGGAGTAGCTCAAATTGGAAGAAAGTAAAGCTGGTAACATGAGGCAGAATACTAGCAAGTGACATCAGAAAACAGGCAAAACAAAGGGGAGCATCAACTAGGCTTAGAATGTAGAATGTCAAGAAGACAAGGTTAAGGGCACTCTACCTGAATGCACGCAGCATTCGCAACAAGGTAGATGGTTTATAGGCCCAAATGGAGGTAAATGGGTATGATCTAATTGCCATAAAGGAAACGTGGCTACAGGGTGACCAAGACTGGAACTGAATATTCAAAGATATTCGACATTTAGGAAGGACAGGCAAAAGGAAAAGGAGGTGGTCTTGCACTGATAATAAGGGATTGGTACATTAGTAAGGGAGGATCTCAGATCGGAACAAGAAAATGTAGAATCTGTTCGGGTGTGCAAAAGAAACAGCAAGGGAGAGCAAATATTGGTAGGAGTTGTTTACAGGCCAACAAACTGGAGTGGTAGTGTGAGGCATGGTATTAATCAGGAGATTAGAGAGGCATGTGGCATGGGTAATACATTAATCATAGGTGATTGCAATCTGCATATAGACTGGGTAAACCTTATGAGTACTAATGATGTGGAGGACGAGTTTCTGGAGTGTGTTAGGGATGGTTTTCCAGAGCAGTATGTTGAGGAACCGACTAGAGAACAGGCTATTTTAGATCTAGTATTATGTATTGAGAAAGGGCTAATTAATAGTCATGTTGTGAAAGAGCATTTAGTGAAGTGTGACGATAATATGATAGAATTTTGCATTCCGTTTGAAAGTGGGATAGTTCAATCTGAGGGCCAGGGTATTAAATTTATACAAAGGAAATTATGAAGGTATGAGGGGAAAATTGGCTGAGGTGGATTGGGAAAATGCATTAAAGGGTATGACAGTACATAGGCAATGGATAGTCTTTAAATACATATTACATAGTTTACATCAACTATGCATTCCTTCAACGCACAAAACCCCAAAAGCAAAGGCAGTCAACCGTGGGGAACAAAGGAACTTAAGGATTGTATAAGATTAAAATTAAAGGCCTGCCATAAATAATAGTAAACATGAGGATTGGGAGGATTTCAGAATACAGCAAAGGAGAACCAAGAAACTGAAAAACAAAGGGAGAATTGAATATGAATGTAAGCTGGTTAAAATATAAAAACGGACTGTAAACACCTCTGCAAGTAGGTGAAAAAGGAAACATTTGGCTCAGAGAAACGTGGGCCCATTCCAGGCAGAGTCACGAGAATTTATAATGGGGAATAGAGAAATGGCGGAGAAGCTAAATGATTACTTTGTGCCTGTCTTCACTGAGGAAGATACAAGAAATCTCCTCGAACTAAAGATCCAAGGGATTAGGGAGAATGAAGAATTGAAGGAAATTAGTGTTAGTGAGAGGTTGTATTGGAGAAATTAATGGGGTTGCCGGTTGATAAGTCTTCAGGATACTACATTTTAATTTTAGTATTACCTATTCAGTAGAATTGGTCTGCCATGTTCATATCTTGTGTTTTAAAGTTAACGGTGTCACTGATATTCTACATCCAAGAGTATTGGAAGCGGTAGCTGTGGAGATAGTGGACACATTGGTGATCATCTTGCAAAATTCTATAGATTCTGCGCCGCTCCTGCGGATTGGAAGGTGGCAAATGTCACCCCGCTGTTTGAGAAGGGAGGGAGAGAGAAAAAAGGGAATTACAGACCTGTTAGCGTTGCATCAGTCGTTGGGCAAATGCGAGAATCTATTCTACAGGATGGACACTTGGATAATAATGATCTCATTGGGGATAGTCAACATGGATTTATCAATGGGACATCATGTTTGACGAGCCTGTTGGAGTTTTTGAGGATGTTACTAACAAAATTGATAAAGGGGTGTCGGTGGACATGTAATACTTGGATTTTCAGAAGGCTTTTGATAAAGGCAAACACAGCAGATTGATTAGCAAAATTAAAGCACATGGGATGAGAGGTAATATACTGGCATGGATTAAGGCTTGGTTAACAGGCAGAAAGCAGAGAGTAGGAATAAACGGGTCATTCTCGCGTTGGCAGGCTGTAACTGCTGGGGTACCGCAGGGATCGTGCTTGGGCCGCAGTTGTTCACAATATATATATCAATGATTCGGAAGTGGGGACCACATGTAATATTTCCAAGTTCTCAGAAGATAACAAAACTGGTGGGAATGTGTGTTGTGAGGAAAATGAAAAGTGGCTTCAAGGGGATTTGGACAGTGGACAAAAACGTGGAAAATGGAATATAATGTGGAAAATGTGAGGTTATCCACTTTGGTAGGAGGAATAGATGTGCAGAGTATTTCTTAAATGGTAAGTGATTAGAACGTATAGACATACAAAGGGACCTGGGTGAACTTGTCAATAAGTTAGTGAAAGTCATCATGCAGGTGCAGCAAACAATTAAGATGGGTAATGGTATGTTAACCGTTATCACAAGAGGATTTATGTAGAGGAATAGTGAAGTCTTGCTTCAAAAGTATAGAATATTGGTTAGACGGCATTTGGAGTGCTGTGTGTAGCTTTGGTCCCCTTACCTTAGGAAGGGTATTATTGCCATAGAGGGAGTGCAACGAAGATTCACCAGACTTGTTACCGGGATGGCGGGACTGTCCTATGAAGAGTGATTAGGGAAACTGGGCCTGTATTCTCTATAATTTCGAAGAATGAGAGGTGATCTCATTGAAACCTACAAAATACTTAAAGGGATAGACAGTGTAGATGCAGCTAAGATGCATCCCCTGGTTTTGGAGTCTAGAACCGGAGACATAATTTCAAAATAAGGAAGAAGCCATTTACGACGGAGATGAGGAGAAATTTCTTGACTCAGAGGCTTGTGATTCTTTGAAATTCTGTATCCCAGTGGGCTGCGGTAGCTCAGTCATTGAGTAAGTTGAAAGCAGTGATTGACAGATTTCTAAATACCAATGACATAAGGGGATATGGGATGGTGTGGGGAAAAGGTATTGAAGTGGATGATCAGCCATGATCTTATTGAATGGCGGGGCAGGTTGGATGGGTTGAATGGCCTATTCCTGCTCCTATGTTCCAACTCGAATGGTGCCAGTGATGAGGGATTGTAGTTTATAGTTGCAAGGAATGGCTGCAGAAGCTGTGGTTCTTCTCTGTTGAGCAGGGAGGGGTAAGGGGAGACTTAACTGAGGTGTTCAACATTAAAAACGGGTTTGACAGAATGGCTGCAGGGTCAGTGACCAGAGGACACAGAATTAAGACAATAATCAAAAGAAGCGGGGAAAGCCGAGAAGCTTTTTCTTTTTCGGCTGAGGGTTCTTGTGATCTGGACTACACTGCCTGAACGAGTGGCAGAAATAGATTCAATAGTAACTTTGACAACGGAATTGGATAAGCACTTAAATGGAGAAAAATGCGTGGCTGTGGGGAAAGAGTGGGGGATGCAGTAGGACTAATTGGATGTCTCTTTCAAAGAGCTGGCAGAGGCAACATGGAGGAATGGTCTCATTCAGTGCTGTGTCATTCTAGGATTCTATGACTCTAAGTTGGAGGAGAAAGAGTTTTTTGGGGCAGGTCGAGGGTAAAATGTGCAGGGAGCCTACTGGGGAATGACATTGATTAGGAATAGATTAAAACGAGCAGATCACACAATAATTAAGTTGCAAGTTTCTTCAGGGCAGGCTTTTAATCAAGCTAAGAATCGCTAAAAAAAAAGAAAGATGCTTGGAATAGAGCTACTGTTATTGGGGAAAACAAATTGGCTTGATGTCGACATTGTGTGATAGTGTGAAATGTATTTCCACTGATGTCATTGGAAGAGATATATTGCATATAGTTGAATGGAATTTACACCACAGAAACTGGCCATTCGGCCGAACCAGTGGATATCGGTGTTTATTCTCCAGTCGAGCCTCCTCCCAGTTTACTTTATCTCACCCTACCCTTCTAGTCATTTCTCCATCATGTACTTATCCAGCGTCCTGTTAACTGCACCTAAACCCAGCCGGTTTAGATTTTCGAGATAGTTATAGCTATTCAGTTGTGCTATCAGCCTTCTAATTATTTGCTGCACTTTCCCCACTACCTCTATACCTTTTTTGGACCAGAACAGTGCACCGTACTCTGAGGGTGGTCTGATCCAAGTTCGATATAATTTTCACGTAACATCTGTGGTTTTGAATTTAATCCCTTTAGTAATATGAAAGGGGGAGCTGTAAAAACTGTGTGCTGCATCACTGTTACCTGTTTCACACTAGAACACAATATGCCCCATTAAATGCGGCTCCACTTCACTCATCTCAGTTGATGACTATTTGTCGAATCCGCATTTAATCATCTCAGCAAACAGGATTTAGAGTGAAAACCGTACTCCTTGCAATGAAATACTTTCCTTATATAAGAACCTTTATGGTTGGACTCACAAGGCGTGTACTTGACACCGTTCCCAGAACGCACCACAGGCTCCCTGAAATTATAAACTGGAACCAAAAATTTGAATATTAATTTCACAGGATAAAGCCTGTTTATATTTATTACAACTATCTTAATCAATGGATCATAATACTTTGGATGATTATTTGCAGACTTTTTCCGGTGTTGTCTCCGAGGGATCTGTATCAGCTTTTTACTATGCGTTTCAATGAGTTAGATGAAGCAATAGAGGGCCAAATGTCTGAAGACACTAAGTTAGCGGGGTCAGTAAGTAATGTAGAGGGCAGCAGAAAGTTGCAAACAACAGCTGATTGCATTTATAGAGCGCCTTTAACATAGTAATAAAGCAGCGTTAATGTGCAGATGAACAGTGGCAAATTCAATTGATTGTTTGGAAATTGTGAGGTAATTCCTTTTGGATCTAAAGTGATATATCAGAGTGTTTTCTAATTGGTGGGAAGCCAGTGACAATGGAGGAACAGAGAGATTAAGGTTCCATGTAAATAAATCATGTAAAACTAGTGGCAGGGAACAAAATGCACTGAGGAACAATTTGTACTCAGGAATCGGAAACACAATTCCAAAGTTTGTGGATGAATTCAAATTTGGGCGTTTTAATGAATACTGAAGAAGACTGCGACAAAATATAGGACAGCATTATTAAACGTTAAGATTGGCATTGTAAATTATTTTCAACACAAACAAGTGTGGGGTGGTACATTTTGTTCGGTGGAGGCTTCCTTTCACAGCAGCTGCCAAATCCGTGACCAATAACCACCTGTAAAGACAAGGGCAGCTGATGCATGGGAACAACACCACTTGCATGTTCCCGTCCAAGCCACACACCAGCCTGAATTGGAACTATATCACTGTTCCTTCAATGTCGCTGGGTCCTGGAACTCCCTTCCTAACAAAACATAGACTGCAGCAGTTCAAGAAGGCGACTCACCTCCACCTTCCCAAGGGCAATGAGGTATGGGCGATAAATTCTGGCCTCGCCAGCAATGCCCACATCACATGAAGGAAGTAATTTAAAAAATCAGGTCATGTCCTCATTGGAACATCGTTTAAATGGGATAGAGGAACAAATGGATCTTGAGGGGTGGGGCACATATTCACAAGTCATTAAAAATAGTTATCGGGGACAAAAGCTACAAAAATGGCAAAAGAAACACGAAGGTAAATTTCCAGAGGAACAGAGCTGAAAAGAAAGGTGATGCTGCCGAACATACAATGGCTAAAAATATTCGGCCCTAATCTGTTCAATTCTAACTGTCAATTTCCTTCTAACATTTTCTACAACTAACAATGAACATAAACTCACCGACAGACCGCTCCACCAGTGTATTCTGTATTGTCTTGTTATAGAATAAGGACTCAGAATTAATGGCGTCCAAAAGAGGATAAAAAGCACTCCTGACACAATCTGAGCGACCTAAAAGAGAACAAATAGCAACGAAATTAAAGTGTATAAAATCAAATTAAACGTAACAGTGAGAGAGTCGGGGGTTGGGGGAGAGATCGGAACCAAAACAAATAAAATATTCGTGATTAGATCATTAACAGGAACATCTAAGAATCAGCACCATAAACAATCGATTTATTTCGAGATACAGCACTGAAACAGGCCCGTCGGTCCACCGAGTCTGCGCCGACCAACAACCACCCATTCATACTATTCCTACATTCCTACCACAACCCCACCATGTCTATATTCCCCCACCACCTACCTAGACTGGGAGCAATTCATAATGGTCAATTTACCTACCAATTTTTGCAAGCCTTTGAGGCTGTGGGAGGAAACTGACGAAAACCCACGCGGTTCACAGGGAGAAATTGCAAACTCCACACAGGCAGTACTCAGCACTGAACCCGGGTCGTTGGAGCTGTGAGGCTGTGGTGCTAATCACTGCGCCACTGTGCTGCCCACCAATGCTCTCCAAGACCGGCGCACCGTGGCTGCAGGAATAAAGGCAACAACTCTCCGAGGTTGCTTGGGAAGCACCACCTGCGACCTCTACCACCTAAGAAGAGAGCAAGTTCGTGGGAACGTGGCCACCTCCAAGTGCCCCTCTAAATCAGACAAGATCATGACTTTGGAAATATGTCACGGTACGTTCATCCTCGGTGGCTCCAAATCCTCGAACCCCCAAAATAGTAGCATTGTGGGAGCATCATTGCAATAATGACCGCTGTGATTCAAGACGAAGGCCCACCTCCATGATCTCAAGAGGAACTGGTGATAAACATTAAATATCGACCTTATCCGCGACGCACACATCCCGAGGCTGACTTGAAAAAAATACTTAACGCATAACTTCATGCATGAACATATTTACGGATTAGTATATAGAGTGGAATTCTCGACGTGGTCTTAGCATTCCGCTAAGAATAGCGAAAGGAACTCATCTCCATCGTCTATTTAGTGGTGTTCTACACAGAGCAGTTCTCAAGGCATCTTGAAATTATAACATGCTCTGTTGAAATTGTGATCTATCTGAGAACGAAAAACATGACAAAAAATGATTTAATCTTACACCCTTGGATTTCGGTATTCCCATCTGAATTCCTCCTTTCTCTGGTGACTGAATCTGGGAGCCTCCGTGCCTGACTGGGTCGTTCCTTACACCGGATTGTGGGTTTAGATGGTGAATCATGGCGGTGCCTTCGGTGCTCAGTGAAGTAGCCATGTTTTAAATGAAGACTGAAGAATATACTCAGCAAATAAGAAGATATTTCCACAGATTTTAACATGCCAACATTTCAATTAAAGCGATTAAAAATATGCGTTGTGATATTCTAGCCAAATAACGGCAATTTGCAAAATTACAAGAGAATACAGAAATGTATTCTGAATCAATTATTTCAGATTGCTGTGAATCTGACACTTTTATGCAATGTACATAAAGATATTTTCTTAAAATCTCGTGCTCACGAATCACCTGTTGAGGATTTTAATATTTCAGTGCAATAAACCCAAATAAACTAATCCTGGGACGGAAATTTCCTTCCCCATTCTGAAGAATGGATTTGATCCCAATCGATATCAATATTATTCATCTTTAATTGAAGTTGTTTTTATATCTGCCTGCCATTCATCCTGATATCACTAGCGCCTTTTTTTTCCAAATTATGTTTTTGCTATGATTATCGAGCCTAAATAAAGTTTCCACGACAGTCTAGACTATTCTACCAATACAGCCTCGTGCAGATATTTCCACTCAAGTTGAATATGTTTTAATAATAATAATTATGGTAATAACACCAATAATTATAAAACAATAATACAATTTTAATGATGTGTTACTGTAATGGATGTGTGACGTTACACTGTTTCTTGAAGTAACAAGACTCGTAATTGCAAGCAGTGGCAATTATTTCAGTTAGAAATATACAAGCTAATATATTGTTCTAATGCTACATTACTTCCTGCAAATTCAATTATCAGTTTTTAGAAAGCTGACGGGTAAAGCGCTTCCTTTTCGTCGAACAGGCACAGGTTTCCGGGAAAATTATATTCGAATTTCAAAATGGAACATTACAACAGGCATGCAGTTTAATTTACTTCTGTCACGACAAACAGCAATCATCTAACAGCCAGATACAGAAATAGAAACGCATAGAATGGTAGCTCTTGTGTATGAATAAAAAAAAAACTCTGTGCTAATATTTAGGCACGAAAAGTATAGCCCGCGATTAAATACTTCACAACTGCCTTTATACTGAATGTAGGTAACAAGGTTTCAAACATAACAATTTCTCTCAAGACGTATTTTCAGTGCTCTCTTTGCTTGAACCTTTTGAAACTTCCGATAAAATACATTTGAATATTACAAAGACAAACGCAGTATCTATCGCCTTCTAGAATCAAGCGGAACCTTATCGAAGCTGGACTCACATTCCAGATCAGTATTCCGCATTCTTTCTTTCAAATATCAGTTGTTCTCCTCCGAGATAAACTGAACTGCCCACAATGTCCGGAGACAAGATAAAGGGCTTGCACTCATGCTTCGAAAAGCGAGTGAGAGAAGAGAGCCCAGCCCCAGGTCGCCATAGTAACTAATTTCCGATAATGTCTGTCGGGGAAACAATAAGTAGACATATGATCTGACTATTCCGCTAGAAATAACGACAGGAACTAAAATCCATTGCTTAATTATTGATGGCCGTACATATAACGGCTGGAACAATTTTAGTCGAAGCTTCTTGAAAGTTAAATTTTTATCTGGTTTATAAAGAATAAAACAATAACACAAAGAAGGGGTCACTGACCTGAAACGTTAACTCTGCTTCTCTCTCCACAGACGCTGCCAGACTTTGCTGAGTATTTGCAGCATTTCTTGTTTTTATAACACAAACGATTTCATTTACACCCAGGCTTTTACGCCCTCCCATCTGAAACCCTGGGCTGGTTACTCTTGTTGTTGAATGAGTTTGAGATCCTCCCTGTCTCACTGGAGTCACCCAACTCCGGGCGTATTCGTTAATTTTCGGGACTGATGACCGTAGGTGCATGTTCCCTGAAGTGACCTTGTTGCAATTAAAGATTGACATTGACCCCTCGGTCAATAAGAAGACGGTTTCACCGTTATTAATATGCAAAATGTTCGCTTAATAGTAAAGCAATTTTTGATTCTACAGTCTAATGATTGCAATTTGTGACATTTTAAGGAAGCTGCCACCGAATCTACAATTACATTGTTCTCATTCATTTTAATTTCGATTGAAGTTATGAATGTGATAGTTTAAGGTCATTTTACAAGGTTCGATTTCACATTCCATTTGTTGAGAATTTTAATATAATATTTCATTCGACCGGACAGGATGAAACCTCTGAAGGGAATATACTTCCCCAGTCTTGATATGGATGGGGCCGATGTAACTTTATGTTCAGAAAGAACCTAATGAAAAGCGTCCTACTTAAGTTACATCCCATTGGACATAATCATAATATCATATATTTTAGAACGGGATTTAATGTTACTTTGGTCATTGAAATAAAATACAAGTGCATCATTGTGGAAATTATAGACTTATTTCGGTTGAAGAGAAACAAGTGACGACATTGTTCTAATTTTGCATTATGTTGAACACAATTACAATAATCAATCATTAACAATAACCTGGTGGGATGAGTTCCCTCTGCTTGCTAAACGAAAACAGATCGTCGCACAGAACACCACTTTTGTTTAATTTTCAAAATGAAATGATGTATTAAACATGCCGTTTAATTTACTTCTAACCTGACAGAGAACAATCATCACACAACCAAATATGGAAATACACACACAGACAAGCTAAAACACACAAAAAAAGGGCCAGTCGAAAAGAAGAGACTTTGTTGGCTTTTAACCTCCAACCGAGGAAATTACTGAGACTACACTTTGAACGAATTTACTATGTTTGAAACCTTGCGCCTACATTTGTTATTTAAACGATGCTGGAGCATTCAATGCCAGCTTGGAATTCATGTGCAGAAATGTCAACACAGAAATGTTTTATCAGTACACAAAGGCAATCTTTGGCTTACATTTTAGAACATGAACTTCACCGAAACTTTCAGGCTGTACATGTCCAACAGAGAAAATTCTGCAATATTTATGACACTTATCACATTTGTATATACTTTTAATTTTTGAACAGTACGGTGAAGCCGGCAATATCAAATAGGCTGTGATACTCACACAGCGGATGATCTTTTCGGCGGAGGGGAAAATTGGGCCGAGGGTGGAATGGAGTTTTAGTTCCAAAGTGATCGGTGTACACCAGTGTCCAATATGAAAATTGCCCCGTTGTTCACAACAAAAGATAAATCAAATTGGATGTACAATATGGAGTCTTCATACCTTACCCGTGATCATAGTTCACGGATTGATAATCTGCGTCATGGTTTAGACCTGGACAAACCTGCGAAAGCCTGGTGGGGGCGGGGGAAATAGAAATAAGTGATTGGTTCGATTCGGGGACGCTTTGTGTCCTGTTCACTGAGGTAGCGAGGCAGACTCACTAGGTCAACTGATCGGTTTTAATGTAATGACGTCTATAGAGGTGTTTGACCACTAGCGTTTCAGAACTTGAGTCCAAACTCTTTATTCTGTCTCGAGCTATCTTAGTTAATTCAGCTCAGAGGAGAATATTCTATATTTGAAAGAAACATCGCAGCAATAGAGAACTGTGATATAAGTCTGGTAAGTACATTTAGACTCATCAGACTTCGACGTAAATTTGAACAAGGGAGGTAAAACAGGCCGAGTCACATTCGTGAAATGTTACAGGAAACGCTTGATGTTCAATTCTATTGAAGTCAAGATACTACCTGATTTACCTTCTCTCTCACAGCGAATTTTGCTCCCTGCAAGTGGCCTGGTGATATTCCACACAAGATTAGTTGACCCATGGGTTAAACATTTGAAGGGAAGAATTTGGCCCCTGCTCTAAAGTTGGGAAACTGACTTCTACACGAATGAGCGCATCGTCCTTCCAACAATTCCTTCTCCTTATGCCTGCAATTTCAACTGCACGATGGCGTGGTTATTACTTTTGGTTTATTTATTACAGAAAGATGTGGCAGAACAACCGCTCCCTTTTCCATCACTGAAACCTCCGGCCAATCTGCACCTGATCGGCTCAGTACACTGTATGTAAACAATGTCACAGTTCGGGTGGGTCAGTACTCTCATACTGACACCATACCCACCTCTGAGTTTTTTGCAAAAGCAAAATATTTCTGATGAAAGGTCATCGATCTGAAATGGTAACTCTGTGTCGCTCTCCACAGATACTGCCAGACCTGCTGAGCCTTTATAACATTTTCTATGCTTGTGTTGGCGTTTACTTTTCTAAGAAAATGTGACAAATTTAATCTGGGGAAATAATGTTGAGCATCCCCGTGAGTTAGATGCTGTAAAATAATCATTTTTCTTACCAAGTACGTGCAAGAGAGAGAAAATGTTCATTTACTTGTTTCCTGTTCTCATCTTCACTCCGTTTTTTTAAAAATTAAGAAATACCGCATCTTGGTTGTACTGCCAAACCACAATATATGAACAAGATGTGCACGTCCACATGACATTAACTGGGTCATACATGTGCTTTGCAACCGACAGTGCACATTGTCAATAGCAACAGAACCACAGCCAGTGGTTTCAGAAGCTGCACATTGTGGATGTAGAGAGTGAAAGCGAGAACAGGCACCAAGATAATGGGCATTTTCTCTCTCTCGAGCAGTCATCCAATTATTTGGCAAAAATATCCAGGTTATACCATCGCACTTATTTCCAAGATAAGCGGTATAATAAATTGCCGCAAGACACAAGTGAGCTGTTCTGCCCATTGTCCCTGTGCTGGCAAAACTGAAGCACAAAACGAACACGCCATTATTGTGTTATGTTGGGGATGCTAATTCCTCTAACTCCACCATTATCTTCTCACAAATTACTCGACTTTTTAAAAGGTGGATTGCCCGCAGGTCGATTACATAACTCTGGATCCATATTGGACCAGTTATATTCAAATTCCAAGGTTTTCCACTGCCCCCTATGTCTCATCGAATCTTTAACTCGCTTTCGAGAATTATTTCAGGATTTCACATACAGAATTCAAAACTTTGCAATATCATAGGTTCTGGAAAGAACAGAAGACCATTTCTTTTGTTTGATGAATAATGTCATAATTCGGGCAATTTGATCTGCTACGGTATTGCAATGGCGATGTCACTGGATTCGTAACTCTGTGTCCACGATTCACAATCCTGAGAATGCAAGTTAAAATCCCATCAGGGCATTTTCAGAATTTGAATTCAGTTTCTCAAAAACAAACCAGAAAATCAAAAGCTGGCGTCAGTAAAACTAACCACGAAGGTGTTGTTGGATTATTGGAAAAACCACGCTGGTTCACGAATGTCAGTCTTGACCTCATGTTACTCCAGTCCTTAACAGGTCTAGGCCTGTACGTCACTCCAATTCAAAACCAGCGTGGTTGACCATTACCTGCCCGTCTGAAGTGCCCTCGCAAGCCGGTCAGTTGTCTCAGGGCTTCTAGGGAAGGACAATACATGGCAGCATTGATAAGTGAACAAGTTAATGGAGTGGGTATTGCAGATTGTGGAGGGTGTTGACAGCAAGCTTTCAGCTCTCGATTTCATGATGTCTTCGTCCGCTAATAATTAGAGAAATAGGATCGAACACATAAATCTGTGGCTGGAGAGGTAGTGCAGAGGAGAGGGCTTTAGATTCCTGGGTCTTTGGTACCAGTTCTAGGGAACGTGATTTCTACAGGTTAGACAGGTTGCACCTCAACAGGGCCAATACCAATATAACCGCTGACAAGTTTGCTTGTGCTTTTATAAAAGGTTGAAACAAGTTAGGCAGGATGATGGAAAGCTGAGAAAAGATTCAAAAGGAAGAAAAACAGAGCAGGAAATGGAATGGAGAAAATTAGCAAAACAAATGTTTGTAAGGTAGAGCAAACAAAAGTTGTAAAACAGAAAAAATGGGGTCCAGTTGCGCTAAATGTTATATACCTAAATTCAAGGACAGTAGTGAATAAGGCACATGAGCCGAGGAAACATTTTTACTCGGGAATATAATTTTTCGCTCTTACTGAATAGCTTAGAGAGGTTCAGAAATGGCAGCTGAACATTCTTGCTACAGGGTATTCAGACGAGATAGAGAGGGGAATAAGTAAGGAGGTGGGTAGGCAATATTGATTAAAGGAACAATTATACCCTTGATAAAAGATATGTTAGAGGGATTGTCAAATGAGGCTATATAGAATGGACAGGAACACAAAAGGGGCAAGGATGTTGCAAATGGAGTACAATGTGGGAACATATGAAATTGTCCATTTTGGTAGGAAGAATAAAAAGAAGCATAATATCTACACGGTGAGAGATTGCAGAGCTCTGTGATGAAGAGGAATCTGTGTCTCCTAGTGCATGAATTGCAAAAGGTTAGCATGCAGGTACAGCAAGTAATTAGGAAAGCGAATTGAATGTTATCATTTATTGTGAGAGGAATTGAATACAAAAGTTGGGAGGAAATGTTTCTGTTTTACAGGGCATTGGTGAGACCACATCTGGGGTACTGTATACATTATTGGTCTCCTTATTTAAGGAAGGATGTGAATGGGTTGGAAGCGGTTTACTGGACTAATACCTGGAATGGGCAAGTTATCCTATGAGGAAAGGTTGGACAGGCTAGGCTTGTCTCAGCTGGAGTTTAAAAGAGTAAGAGGCGACTTGATTGAAAGATATGAGATTGTGAAGAGTCTTGACATGGTGGATGTGGAAAGGATGTTTCCTCTTGTGTGAGAATACAGAACTAGGGGTCACTGTTTAAAAATAAGTGGTCGTCCATTGACGATAGAGATGATTAAGTTTTTTCTCACAGAGTGTCTTTGGAACTCTCATCCTCAAAAGGCGGGTGGAAGCAAAGTTTTTGAATATCTTTAAGGCAGAGGTAGATAGATTCTTGATAAGCAAGCGGGGGAAAGGTTATTGGGGGTAGGCGGGAATTTGGAGTCTGAGCTGCAATTTAATCAGCCATGATATTATTGAAGGGCAGAGCTGGCTCGAGGGGTCGAGTGGCCTACTTCTGCTCCTAATTCATATGTTCGAATATGGATTCTATTTTTGTCTTGGCCATAGTTGCGTTCCTTTTTTCCACTGCCATTATGTTCTCCTTAATAAGTACAGCAACCCCACTCCGTTTTCCCTTTCGACATTTTCTAAATATCTTACACCTTGCAATGTTTAATTCACAGCTCTGATCTTTCTTTAGCCATGTCTCAGTATTCCCAGTGATGTCTGATTCCTCACAACGCATGATTGCCTCCAGATCCCCCGTGTTATTACGGACTCTGCATTTCTGTACATATGGTTTAACACGTTTTGGTCAAATAATTTCACCTGGTGTTAAAAAAGTAACAGAATGGGAAGAACCAGTGATCTGGCCCGTGCAAGGTCTGCTCTGGTCACCTTCAACAATGTTAGAGTAGAGCCTCCACCAGCAATGCAAAAGCCAAGCCAACATATCGAATGTTCCAGTGATTTCACCAGTTGTCAAGTTATTGTGGGGTTCCATTAGCAATGTTAGACTAAGGCTAATACCAGTACGTGAGAATACGAGCTCATTCAGTAATGTTCGAGTGATATCACCTTCAGCAATTTAGAATAAGTTCTCCAACAGTTGTGTTTGATATTTTCTATAAGGTTTTCATGGTATGTGGGCGGCTCTGGCAAGTCCAGCATTTTTTGCCAATCCCTAATTGCCATTGAGAAAGTGGTGGTGAGCTGCCTTCTTGAACCACTCTATCTGAGGTGGGTGCACCCTGAGTGCTGTGAGGGAGGAAGTTCCAGGATTTTGATCCAGCGGCAGTGCAGGAACAACACTATATTTCCAAGTCAGGATGGTGTGTGACTTGGAGGGACAATTGGAGGTGTTGTTGTTCCATTACATCTGCTGTTCTTGTCCAACTGGATGGAAGAGGTTGCTGATTTGGAAGGTGCTGTTGAAAGAGGCGTGGTGAGTTGCCGCTGTTCATCTTACATATGGTATACACTGCTGCCACTGTGCATCAGCATGGCGGGAGCGAATGTTTAATGTGATGAATGGGGTGCTGATCCATCGGGCTTTGTCCTGGTTGATGTCGAGCTTCCTGAGGGTTTTTTTGGAACTGCCCCCATCCCGGCGAGTGAAGAGTATTCCAACATATTCCTGACTTGTGCCTTGTAGATGGTGGACAGGATTTGGGGAGTCAGGAGGTGAGCTACTCGCCACAAAATTTCCTGCTCTTGTAGCCACACTATTTATGTGGCTGCACCAGTTCAATGGTCAATGGAAGCCCCCAGGATGTTGATAGTGGGGGATTTAGTGATAATAATGCTATTGGATATCAAGGGGGGAATGGTTAGATTCTCCTGGTTGGAGATTGTCATTTTCTTGCACTTGCATGGGGTGAATGTTACTTGCCACTCATTAGCACAAGCCTGAATGTTGTGCAGGTTTGCTGCATGTGGAGACGGACTGCTTCACTATCTGAGGTGTTGTGTATGGTACTAATCATCGTACAATCATCAATGAACACCGTTAGTCACGAGTAAAAGTAGAACCAAGTCATCAGCAGTAATGTTATAACAGAATCATCATTAACCAGATTAGATTACACACCCTTTTTCAAGATTTTTGCAATGTCTTCTTGTATTTAATTATATTTTTTCATTGTATTAACTATACCTTCAATTTGTCCTTGTCCAAAAATTTAGCAATTGTACTTCAAATTCCCGAAGGAAATTTGTCAATTTAAATCTTAAACAATAGTGGCACCAGTGAAGATTCCTGTGGAATTCCACATCCAAGAAATTGCCAGGCTCAGTAACTGCCCTTAACCAATATTTTGTGTTTAATACCAAAATACTGCAGATGCTGCCAATCTGAAAAAAAAAACCCAGAATGTGGTGGAAATACAGAGCATATCTGGCAGGTCTGTGACCTTTCATTAGAACTGGCAAAGCTTAGAAATGTAATAGGCTTTGATCAAGTGAAAAGGGAGAGGTGGAAGAAGAACAAAAGTGAAGGTCTGTCATTGGGATGACGATGACCCATGAGCGTAGCTGTACAAATTCCTGATTGGCAACCTGGGCACAATGGTGCAGTAAATTTCTGCCTACTCCTCAAGAGACTATAATTACAGTTTCTTACCTTTTTCCCCCAATTGTCACAAGGTCGTTCTATAAATAGGAAGTAATTAATGCTTCAGAAGCTCTGCAGTCGAAGCAGAAACCTAGATAGCATTCATACATGCGTCTAAGAATGGATCAGCCAACAATTGTACAGATAAAGAACATTTACTACCCAATTCTCGCAGCCTTTGGTGTTCCTGGTGAGTCAGTGTGTTCTGTTGCCTAACAGCTCATGACTATCGCACTATTAATGCTTATACAACAGATTCTGAGAATGTTGTCATTACCGACCCACTGATCCCGCGGGTTAAATTGATGGATGCCAATGGCAAATGAGCAGTCCAGACAGCTGTTAATACGTTGTTCTGTTGGTAGATCATGGGCATCTGGCACTCAATATTTATTCATCGCCTGAGGGAGAATGGGCCTATTTCCTTGGCCATTTCAACAGTTAGTTAGTCATTGCAAAAATGCATTGCCTAGTGTCCATTTTACTGATTTGTACTCTTCGTTCCTGCCTACCTTAAGTGAATAATTCCACGGACCCATAAATAGTGAGGAGTACAGCAACAGATTTCTGGTGGAGATTGACTGGCGAAATAGGTTTTCATATTACATTTGCAATGTAATGCAGATAATGCGTGGAAGAACATGCAGGAAAACTGTAATCTAAATGGTATTAGTTGAGCGGGTGCAAGAGTAAAGGGACTTATAGTGAAGACTTAGAACTCTTCGAAGGTAGCAGGACAAATTGATGAGGGAATCAATTTCATCGTATGGCAAATGTGGCTTTGAAAATAGGGAAATTGAATGCAATGCTAAGACTTAGGCATGACCTGATAGAGGTCTATTTTAAAGATGATGAGAGTGATTATGTAGTGTAGAAAAGATGTTTTGACTTACAAGCAAGACTGGAACTAGGGGCCATTGATGTACGAAAGTATAGAAACCAATGCACCTAAAGTCAAAAAGTGGTGTGGTATGAAAATAAAACGAGGTGGGTGACTATGCAAAGGCAAGTAAGATGCAAACAAAATGCATCTATCAATTATAGTCATCTAATACTGAATAAAATAACTAAAGACAAGCTAAGTCTTTTCTCTGGAGAAAACAGCCCCTCAGTTCATGGTATAATTGTTATAAATCATTTTTGTAGTTATTCCAGTATCAGTATGTAGTTTTTCTAATATGGACAACAACCAGAGCTGTTTACAGTACTCAAAGTGTTGTCCAAAGAAGGTTCTGTAGAGGTTTAACATAACGGCTTTGCTTTTAATTCTTTCCATATAGAAATGAGTCCAGGTGGTTTGGTTGTGTTGCTACTTTACGAAATCGTTGCAGCAGTACCCAAGATCCCTCAATTCTTCTGCCTCATTTTAGATGCCAATTTTCCAAGGAATATGTTGTCTCTTTATTCTTCTACCATAAGCTTATGCCTCTCCCGTATCTATTCTGAGGTCAATTTGCTAATTACACATTAATACAAAACGTTTTCATTGTCATCCTTCATTTTGGCACATTACTCCTCCCTTGCAATCATACTCTCAATTTGGGTGGCTTTTGAATATTTTTAAATTGTATCTCAATGGTGCAAAAGAGTGATTCGTCATCGAAACTTGTGGTGACCTTCCCACCTTTGCACAATCTGAGCCCTTTAATCCATACTTTTATTTTCTTCGCTATAGCCAGCTTGCTACGGTATAGCTTGTTCTGTTTAATACTTAAAACGCCTAGCTGAAGTATGCTAGAAATAGGGAGGAATGTCAGTCACTCTATGTTGAATGGTCAAAGTTTTATTTTAAATTTTCTGCCTTTGCCATGTAATTAATATATTTTTAAATAATCCATGCGCATAATCCTGAGTAGCAACACTTGTGCCAATTTTCCCATAATATGCTGTGAGATTTATCTGAGTGCCCCCATTACTTCCCTCGTTATCCTCTTTCTTACAGCGAACCTGGTGACAATCGTGATTCTCTCTAGAGGAAACTGTGGCCTTTCCAAATGTATCTCTGTCTACATGGTGGCCATGGCAACAGCTGATCTACTGGTCATGCTCGTCAATGTAATGGTGATTAGCATTTTCACTCATCACTTTCCATTCATTTATTTACTCCTTTCCTACACTGTCGTGTGTAAGCTCCTTAATTATATGGTTTGTATATTCCTGCATATATCCGTGTGGTTTACAATCCTGTTCACATTTGACCGATTTGTAGCTATATGCTGTGGGAAGTTGAAAACAAAATATTGCAGAGTGAGAACAGCGAATGCAATAATAACTATCTTCACTGGCCTGGTTTGTTTAGAGAACATTCCCTTTTGGTTTGCATTTGAAGCTGAACAGCAACTTAACAATGTCAGCTGGGGTTGTCGCGTTAAATTGGACTTCACCATCTCGCCAATAGGGGTTGCCTTTTATTGGCTCCAGAGTATTTTAACTCCATGGCTTCCTTTTGCTTTGACATTACTGTTTAATTGTTTGACAATCAGACATATTTTATTAGCCAGTAGGGCCCGCAAGGCTCTCCGCGGTCACAGCCCTGAGAATCAGAGCGATCCAGAGATGCAAAGCCGAAGGAAGTCCATCATTTTACTTTTTGCTGTATCAGGTAGCTTCCTCCTGTTGTGGCTGACAGCAGCTGTCAGCTTCTTAGCTACCAAAATAACAAATGCTTCGCATTACCGAGGTGACTATACAGCTCCTGCGTACATTGCCACTGAAACCGGATATATGCTCATGTATTTGAGCTCCTCTACAAACACCTGTATTTATGCAGCTACACAGACTAAATTCAGGAACGAGCTGAAGAAGGTGCTGCAATCTCCGTGGATATTAATTCGAACATTGGTTAAATGGATGAAAGATCAAACCAGAATATCGGCCTCCGTGAATTCTGCAGCTTCACAATTAACCACGTAAAGATGTTTCTCCTACCGTCATTTGTAAATATTTTATGTTCATACTTTAACCTATGAACTTTCATTCTTGGTCACTCTACTGAAATAAATTGTTTGCCTTATTTATTTTGCTTAGTCTCATCTTAAGCAATTTCGTCAAAAGGCATTTTTTGAATTTTTAATTATTACAGTTAATTGATAGCCTTTGCTTTGAAGTGATAACATTATATCTGCTTTAATTGGACAAGGAGACGAACGCCTTTCATAGCGCGGGCACCCTCAAACCATTGGGGCAGGCAGGGGGAAATTCTAATTAAACATCCCCAGACCCTCCGACTTATTCATAGTTAATCAGAGGGCAGCAATTTCCCCAGCTCCATTATCTCACGATATCGCTTTGTGTGCAGAATTGACATATCGCGCAGGAAACAAACAGCATGCTGTTTGCTGAATGATGATACACTGTGGACCGGGTAGAAGACATATTCAGTCCCACTGAGAACACCCATATATTAAATGGTTAACATGGATCTGGTATATATGATTTATAAACCCACTGAGTAGAGATCTGCACAACAGAATAGACCAAGAAAGATGCGATGCTTGTCGGATATTGTTTACTTTTGACGTTAAATAATCTGATGCCAAGAAAAGGGGCAAATCCATTCACTGGCCAACAACACCATCCCAGTCCCTGGCAAGTAACGGAGGCTGGACCAGACTGTGCACAACTGTAGTGTGGGGACATTAAAACAAGCATCCAAAAACTTATCTGTGCAATCACTAAAACTGCCGATTTTCACCTCCATAACGCCGATGAATCTGTTCCTGCCTTCGATCATCGGCTGCTGAAAACCACTTCTATGCCTTTTTTTGCTGATAGATTTGACTATCCTAACACACTATTGGTTGGCACCCCCGTATGTAACACTTCACAAGCTCAAGGTCGTCTACAGCTCTGCTGCTCATATCTTCAGCTGCACCAATTCCTGTTCACCAGTCACCCCATGTGCTTGCTGACCTACCTTATCTCCCAGTCCAGAATACATAGAAAATAAAAGTTTTGAACTTGTTTTCAAGCCCTCCTTATCTCTGTAACCTCCTCCAGCCTGACAACACGATAAGATATCTGCACTCCTCCAGCTCTGGCCTCGAGGCCATTCGTGATTTTATTTGCTTCACTACTGGCGGTCCTGGCTTCATCTGCCGAGGACATGAGCTCTGAAATTCCAACCCTAAACCTTGCCAAAACTCTTTCTCTCTTTCCTTCTTTGAAACACACTTAACATCTGGGAAATTGACACAGATTTTGGGTACCTGTCTTCATACGTTCATGTGGCTCAAAGTCAAATGCTATGCAATTACAGTCCTGTGTGCGATTTGGGGAGTTTTCCGACACAAACGGATCATTCTTGTCCTTGCTGTTCCAAGCCAGACTTTGAAATGAAAAGTTTATACTGAGATGATTTAAGAAGAAAGCTTGCAAATGCTGCCTTGACTGCTGAATTTCGTGAATGCATAATTCCTGCAGAAATATTTACCCGCCTCTCAAGTAAAATTAGTGACACTGCAGAAATTATAATTAATTTGTCAACAATGCAACAAAGCTACGAAGCTAAGAGCCTTAATGTTGTGTAATAACGTCTTGTACGACACCTATCGAATACTTTTTGATAATCAAAATATACAACATCCACTGCTATATCTCGTTTTACCCAGCTACCTGTAATCTGGGAAAAATCTGACCGATTTATCAAACACGAATTCTCTTTCATAAATCCGCATATATTCTGTTATATTTTGTGTTTATAATTTCACTGTTATCACATAATGATTGATGCCAACATTTTCCCTATTACTGATATTAGGCTGATTGGCCTTCTGTTTTTTTTCCCTCTCTTTTTGTCCTTTCTTGAATACTCTGTCTATTTTTGTTGCCTTACAATCTGCGGGGTCCATTCTAAACTCTAGGGAATGCTTCAAGCAATGCTCATTATCTTTGTAGCTAGATATTTTAAACCCTCGTTTTATGGCTATCAGATCCAGATGATTTTTCTTGTCTTTCAGTACCGTTACTTTGCCCAGTACTTTTTCTTCATTTATACTAATTTCTTGAAGTTGCTCATTCTGAAAGGTCTCTTGGACCCCCATTATGTGTGTTATGTTGCAATGTCTTCCATCATGAAGACTGTTACAAAGTATTCCTTTAATAACACTGCCAATTGTTCCTTCTCGATTATAATTTCTCCTGTTCTTGCCTTTAAGGGACCAACGTTTGCTTTTGCTAATTTCTTCCTTTTAACGTACCTATAAAAACTTTCAGAATTCGTTCGTATGTTTCGTTCTCATTTACTTTTTCTTTATCAAGTTCTTGGTTCTCCTTTGCTGAATTCATGTTCTCCCTATCTTCAGACTTCCTACTCCAATTAGCAACATTATAGGGTTCTTCCTTTAATCTTGTACAATACGAATGTCTCTTGTTAGCCACGGTTGGATGATTTTTACGTTTTTTCCCCCTTAAGGGCATTTATATTTATTGTGCTTTTGTTGCTCTATCAACACATCAAACACTGTATAAATCACACATCTACAATTACACCTCTCTCCAATTAAAATATTGGTACACACGGCTGCCACTGCTTGGCGGTGGGGTGGGGGTTGAATGTTTGTGGGTGGGGTGCCAATCAAGCAGCTGCTTGGTCCTGGATGGTGTCAAGCTTCTTGAGTGTTGTTGGAGCTGCATCCATCCAGGCAAGTGGAGAGTATTCCATCATGCTCCTGACGTGTGCCTTGTGGATGGTGGACAGGCTTTGGGGAGTCATGAGGTGAGTTACTCGCCGTAGGATTCCTAAACTCTGACCTGCTGTTTAGCCACGGTGTTTATATGGCTACTCCATTTCAGTTTCTGGTCAATGGTAACCCCCAGGATATTGATAGTGGGGGATTCAGCGATCGTAATACCATTGAATGTCAAGGGGAGTTGGTTAGATTCTCTCTTGTTGTAGATGGTCCTGGCTTGGCAATTGTGTGGCATGAATGTTACTTGTCACTTATCAGCCCAAGCTTAGATATTGTCCATGTGTTGCTGAATTTCTACACGTACTGCTCCAGTCTCAGAGGATCTGATTGTCGTTTTAGCTCCACTTTCCTACCTGCACCCCAAACCCCCCCCCCCCACCCCCCCCACCACCATAAGCCTGACTCTCTTTTCTATCAAAAATCTCTCTTATCAGCCTTGACTAACTTCAATGATCCAGATTCTACTATTTTCTGGGGAAGAAAAATCCACAGACTAACGACTCCCTGAGAGAAAATAAATCTCTTCATTACCATCTTAAAAGAGAGACCTCTAATTTCTAAACTGTGTTCCAATTTCTCGTCTCCCCCATAAGAGGAAATAGTCTCCTGGTTTCCATCCTATCAAGTCCAATCTGGATCTTATCGGCTTCAATGCGATCACCTCTCATTCTTGTCAACTCCAATGCATAAAGGCCCAAGCTTTTCAAACTTTCTCATAAGATAAGCCCTTCGTCCCAGGAATGTGTCAAGTGAAACCTCTCTGAACTGCATCTAATGCAATTGTATCTTTTTTTCAAATAAGAAGACAAAAACTGTACTCTGCATGTAGTTTCACCAAGGCCCTGTACAATTGGAGTAAAAGTTCCCTACTTTTAAATGTCATTCCCCTGGCAACAAACTTCAATATTCCACTTGCCTTCCCAATCACCTGATGTGCATGCATGCTCACTTTTTGTGATTCATGTACCAGGATACCCAAATCACTCTGTACCACAGTGTTCTGCAATCTATCTCCATTTAATAGTTTAGTTTAGTTTAGTTTAGTTTAGTGATATAGCACTGAAACAGGCCCTTCGGCCCACCGAGTCTGTGCCAACCATCAACCACCCATTTATACTAATCCTACACTAATCCCATATTCCTACCAAACATCCCCATCTGTCCCTATATTTCCCCACCACCTACCTATACTAGTGGCAATTTATAATGGCCAATTTACCTTGTCAACATTGAAAAGGTGTCGTGGTCGGATTTATAAGACTTACAACTTTAAAGACCTGTGCAGGTGAACCTTCAGGTCACGCTGTCCCTGAATCATCTTTGAAATAGTAGATCTAATTTCACATTACCTCTCCTCAGCCTTCAACCAAAAATGCACAATTTCATCTAGTTCTGCATTACATTTCACTTGCCATGTGGCTGACCATTCCACCAGTTCACCCGCTGTCTGTCTGCATCATTCTCACTGTTTGGGAGTTTTAATAGATTTGCCTCATCTGCACATGTTAAATTATGCCCCAGGTATTCAAGTGCAGGTTATTAATTTCTATCAAAATCTCAGGTTTCCAGTTTCTGGGTGTTCAGTCTGCATGCGTCCAGTCTGCCTGCTAAGTCTGGAATATCCAGTATGTGTATATCCAGTTGGTGTTTCTCCATTACATGTGTCTCCTTTGTGGGTGCCTCCATTCTGGGTGTCAAACTGTTTGTGCATACATCATTCGCACATCCATTGTGTGAGTGCCCAGAATGTGTATGTCCAATCTGCGTGAGTGCAGTCAGCCTGTGTGCACCCATTTTCAATATTTCTAATCTGTGCATGTCTTGTCTGTCTGTGCCCAGTCTGTGTGTTTCCAATTTCTGTGTGTCCAGTTTGTCTGCTCAGGCAGCTCATTTCGACTATGTGTGTTTCGTCTATGTATCCAGTCTGTGTGTATTCAGTCGGTGTTTTAGCTCTCTCTGCGCCCAGTTTGTGAGCGTTCAGTCTGTATATATCCAGGAAGTGTGTGTCACTTCTGTGTGTGTCCAGTCTGGAATGGCCAGTATGTTTCTGTTCAGCCTGTGTGTGTCCAGCTTTTGTGGGTCCATCATGTATATTTTCTGCCCCTGTGTTAGCAGCTTGTGTATATTCAGCTGGTGAATGTCGGTCGATCTGTGTCCAGTCTGTGTCTGTCCCTTCTGTGTCGATCCACATTGTCTGTGTTCAGTCTCAGCGTGTTGAGGATGTGTGCGTCCAGTCTGAGTAAATCCCATCTGTTTTTTGCAGCATGCGTTTGTCCAGGATGTGTGTGCCTCTTCAATGTGAACCCCTGCCTCATACTTCTGTGGCTCCTCGCTCTGTGACTGTTCATATTATGTTGATCCTTTCTGTTTGATTCAAGCCTTTTACTTGACATTCATTGTCTGATATAGCTGCTCCCATGGAGCCGTTAGATATGGAGTTCCAAGACTTTTGACCAGCGATGCAAAAGGAACGGTAATATAGTTGCGAGTCAGGTTGGTGTGTGATTTGAACGGGTAATTGCAGGTGGTGGGCTTCCCTGGGCCTTCAGTCCTTGTTCTTCTAGGTGGAAAAGCTCACGGGTTTGGCAAGTGCATTCAAAGAAGTCTTGCTGAATTGTTACAGTGCATCTTGTAGATGGTATACATTTCAGCCACTGTAAGCCAGTGGTGGAGCCAGTGATCGTTTAAAGGGGTTTATTTTGTGCCAATCAAGTGGCTGCTTTGCCCTCGATGTTGTAGAGCTTCCTGAGCTTTATTGAGAAGAACTCATCTAAGAAAGTGAAGAGTATTCCATCATCCTCCTAACTTCTGCCTTGTCTTTGGTGGACAGGCCTTTGGTAGTCAGGAGGTGAGTGAATCGCTGCAGACAACGAGCCTCTAATCTCATCGTGTCTGATTGTGTAGCCACTGCGTTTATGTGTCTACTCCAGTAAAGTTTCTGACCAATGACGACGCACCCCCCACCCCCACAATCCCCGCCCCAGAATGTCGACGTTGGGAGATTAAGAGATGGCAATGCCATTGAATGCCAAGGTGAGATGGTTTCATGCCCTCTTGTTGGAGATGGTCATTGTTTAGAAGTTGTGTGGCGGGAATGTTGCTTGCCATTTATCAACACAAACATGGAAGTTGTCCAGGACTTGCTGCAGGCGAGCAGGGACTGCTTCATTGTCAGAGGGTTGCCAAAAGGAACTGGAGAGTGCGCAATCATCATCGAGTATCTCTCATTCTGATATTATGGTGGAGAGAATGTTATTGATGAAGCAACTGAGATAATTGGGCCTACTGCGCTGGTCTGAGAAATTCTCACAGCGATGTCCTGAGTCTGACAGCCAAATGGTCTGGCAGAACCCAAACATTTCATTCGTAAGCAAGTTATTCGAAAGTAGGCCCTGCTTGATAGTACTGTCCAGAACATCTTCCATCACATTGCTGATGATTGTGAGTGGACTGATCATCAGTAAATATCTGGATTGAATTTGTCCTGATCTTTGGGAAATGGACACACCTGTGAAAAATTCACATTGCTGTGAAGTGGGAAATTTGCAGCTCGAATGGAAACGATTGGTTCTAGAGCACAGATATTCAGCAAGATAACCAGAATAAAGTTGGAACCTCTGCACTTTGTTGTATCTGGACAGATAAATACTGGAATCTGTGATAGCGCAGATTTCGGGAGGAAGTCAGGATTAATCATCACTCGCCAATTCAGTTGAACAGGATTACAAACGTTATAGTCTTGCCTTCAGAATTGATTTGCTGCCCTTTCACATCATTGAAAATGGAGATGTTCACAGAGCCTCCTCCTCCGGCTGGTTGTTTAATTTCCACTGACAATCTCAACTACAGGTGACAGAACTGCAGAACTTTGATCTGATCCGTCGGCTGTGGGATTACGTAGCTCTGTCTGTAGCATGCTGCTTCCCCGTATTTAACATGTTTGTAGTCCCGTGTTGTAGGCCCACTGGGTTGGCACCTCGTTATTTCGTACCCGTGGTGCTGCTCTTGCTCTTTTGCACTCCTTAATTATATCACTTCATTCCCTGGTTCGATGGTATTGGTAGAGTGAGGGATATACCGGGCAATGAGGTTATGGTTTGTGGTAGAATACAGTTCTGTTGTTACATTTATCAAGGCGGTAGTGGCAGACAACATCAGTGTGAAAATGGGATTTTGTTTCCATAAAGGATATGCACTGGTAATTCTTACCAGTACAGTATCTGCTACAGGTGGATTGCTGAGGAAGAGATCAAGTAACTTGTTTTGTCTCTCATGTTGGTTCTCTCACCACCTGTCACAGACTCAGTCTGCTGAATATGTCTTATTCAAGGCACGACCACATATGAGATGACTGGTCCTGTTGAGTCACATGCGGTGTTGGATAGCGAAGCCCCCACAACGCAGAATATGTCCTGTGCCTTGATACCCCCTGTGCTTCTTCCTGGTGTTGTTTAATATGGAGGAGTACTGATATATCAGCTAATGGAGGTAAGACACCAGCAGTCTTAAATTTCTTTATGATTTTTGTTCCATTAATCCAACGTCATGGCCACATTGTTAGTCTTCCGAGTGTGCAATAGGACAAATTCAATATTTCTGCCATTTTGGTGCCATTAACTGTGAGATTGCCTTGTGCATCCAATGTTGCCCTCTTATATTTAACCTGTTTCCCTTTTTAAATTTATGACAGTAAGTTGAGCATCAGTAACATTCGAGTAGGGTCAAAGCCAATGTTAGCTAAGTCGGATCACTGCCATCAATTCTGCAATATGGTCCTCACTGTTGATGTAAGATTGCCGTCATCACCATTAATGTTATATCCGACATATAACTATTAATGTTACAGTCCAGTGAACATTGGTATGATAGTGCTGAGGAATACTTATAGTATACATATAAAAAAAACACATGAATTATTCATTAGAGGAATAAGGGCCACTGCATTCCAGAGGGATCAAGAAACTAACACAGTGAAAGAGAGCATCCTCCTGTTCAGTTTTCCCGGGCATGCAGAGATCACTATGCCTTTTAGATTATCTTCCATTTATTAATTTTAGAGGAAGGTGTCTCATTAGCTCAACTGTACAGTTCCCAATGCACCCCAAGTGCAACGAAACGATAAAGCTCCCAATTCTCAAGTGACTGTAACTAATGCTAATTATCTTCTCATCTGTTTTTCTCACTGGATGACTGGATGCTCTATAAAGGAGGATGATTTACACCTCCCAGATGCGGAGCATTCGAAGCCATAAAGCTGGCTAGAATTCACACGTTCTTCTAGTATGAATCAATCAACAATTGTACAGATAAAGAACATTTACTACCCAATTCTTGCAGCCTTTGGTGTTCCCGGTAAGTAACGTGTACTATTCTCTAATACCTGATGACCATCACGCTATCAAATTCCAAGAATATCGTCATTACAGACTCACTGATTCAGCGTGATAACTTGGTGAATATTAGTGGTAAACTACCTGTGCAGGCGGCCAATAGTGTATGGTAGATTGTGGGCATTCACTGTTTATTCCTCGCCTGAGAGAGGAGGAGCCTAATGCTTCGGTCACTCCAACATCTAATAGATCATTAAAGAATGCTTTGCTTAGTGCCTATTTTAATCATTTTATGTGTTTTTGTTCCTTCCTACCATAAGTGGATAATTCCACAGATTTGTAAATCGTGAGGAGGATGATAGCAGATTTCAAGAGGACAGAGGTGGACTGGCGAAATGTGCACACTCAAGACAGATACAATTTAATGCAGATAATTTGAGAAAGAACATGGGGACCACATTTTCATTTAAATCGTACTATCTTGAGGAGGTACAAGATCAGATGGGCTGAGCGGTGCAGATTTGGAAATCATTCAAGGTGGCAGGGCAAGTTAATGAGGGATTAACAAATAGTATTGGCAACGTTGAAATGTAAATTTGGGGATTGAACACAGGCTTAATACTTAGGCATGAATTGATAGAGGTTGTTTTCAAGATGCTTGGATGGTTCCATGTGGTAGATGTACAGGTGTTTCAACTTGCCAAGAAGGCCAAACTAGGGGCTGTAAACATATGATGATATTGAACCCAATACACATAAATTACAAAACGAGGGTATAGTTTGAAATGCGATAGTGGATGACTGGTTACGCGCCAAGACAAATAAAATGATAGCAAAAATGTTGCTATCAATTAAAGACAACTAACACTGAATTAAACAGCCGATGAAAAGCCACGTCTTCTATTTTCTGGAGGGGGAAAAAGTCTCTCCATTTCTGTATCATTCTACTGATTTTTGTTCCACTTATTCCCGTGCCTCTATAGCTTTTTCTAAAATGGAGAGAAACGTTGTTCACAGTACTCGAAGTGCGGGTAAAATAAGATTATGTACAGGTTTAACATTACGGATCAGATTTTCAATTCTAACCCAATAGATCCCAGTTTTTGTTTGAATTGTATGGCCTTATTAACCCGCACCGCTATGTTTCAAGATTTGTACAGCTGCACTCCAAGTTCTTTCTATTTCTGTAAACCACTTAAAGGTTATTTTCCAAGGAATGTGCGTCATACATATTCTTCTCACCATTGCAGTTCATTTTCTAATTACTCATCAATTCTATAACTTATCCTATATTTGACACATTTCTCCTTCCTATTAACAACAGCCCTTAATTTTATGGCATCCGCAAATTTTGAAATCCTAATTTTGATTCGTGGGTTCATTTCTTTAATGTAAATAGTGAACAACAGTGGCCTTCGCAACGAAGTGGATCCACTTCAATCAAACCTTTGCTGATCTGACTTCCTTTAAGTTCTACTTTCATTTTCATCATCAGTAGTCATAAAACCTGCCCTGTTTAACACTTCACAACATCTGGGTGAAATATGTTGGTAAGACAGCAGATTTTTAGTCCTCCTATGGTGAATGTCCACGGTTTTCTTTTTACTTTTGATGCCTTTGCCAACACTCGAATGTAGTTACGACAAAAACAAAAGTACCCACGGACATAACTCTGAGTTGCAACAGTTCTGAGCATTTCGCTGCAATATGTTATGTGATTTATACGAGTTTCACAGTTATTAACATCTTCTCCCTCTCTCTTGCAGCGAACATATTGACAATTGTGATTCTCTCCAAAGGAAATTGTTGCCTTTCCAAATGTATCTCTGTCTACATGGTGGCCATGGCAACAGCAGATCTACTGGTCATGATCGTCAATGTAATAGTGAATCGCATTTTCAGCCATCACTTTCAATTCATTCATTCACTCCTCTCCTACACTGCCATTTGTAAGCTGTTTAATTACATTAGCTGTATCAACCTGTCTATATCGGTATGGTTTACAATCTTGTTCACATTTGACCGATATGTAGCTCTGTGCTGTCAGAAGCTTAAATCAAGGTACTGCAGAGTGACCACTGCAGCTCCGATTATAACAACTGTCACGGGCCTGGCCTGTTTTGCAAGCATCCCCTTTTGGTTTGCATATGAATCTGAACAAGTGATTAACGATGTTCACTGGGGTTGTCGCACCAGATTGTACTTCTTCACATCGCCTGCAGGCATAGCATTCTCTTGGTTTCACAGTATTTTAATTCCATGGCTTCCTGTTGCTTTGATATTTCTGTTTAATTGTTTGACAGTCAGACGTATTGTAGTAGCTAGTAGAGCCCGCAGGGCATTCCAGGCTCACCGAAGTGACGGTCAGAGCGATCCAGAGATGGAAAGCCGAAGAAAGTCTATAATTCTACTCTTCAGTGTCTCAGGTAGTTTTACCCTGTTGTGGCTGACAGCAGCTGTGAGCTTTCTATCTACCAGAATAACAAACATCGCACATTACCGAGGTGGTGATGCAGCCCCTGCGTACATTGCAACCGAAACCGGATATATGCTCATGTATTTAAGTTCCTGCACAAACACGTGTATTTATGCAGCTACACAAACTAAATTCAGGGAAGAACTGAAGCAGCTGGTTCAGCGTCCTTGCATGTTCATTCTGACATTGGTAAAATGACTGAAAAAGAACATAATTTGTGTTGCGCCCCCTTGGATTCCGGTGCTTCATACCCCCTCACGTAACCAGCCTTCCCAGATCGTCAGTTCTAAATCCCTTACATTTATTCTTTAACCTATGTGGCCCAAAATGGCGATTGCCCTGGTTCAGTGATGTCACCAGCTCATCCCACATTTGAATACTCAAGCCTTCTCGGTTGTCATTATCGTCATTGCCCTTTTGACGTGCCATGATCGCGCAGAGGTGTGTTGGTGACATCAACGTGCATGAGTGATAGGTTTACCCACATTGTCAATTGAATTTACCACGATTGACAATCGGCTCTCATGGCGCAGGTGGTACGATTATGGAATGACACTTTCTGGGAGAACTCTATTCCATTGCTGGTTCAGACAGAACACAATTTATTTTGCGTGAAGCTGTACAGTATCTCTTACTGCTGGTTTTGGGACGAGAACAGGACTCATTGATTTCAGCACCAGCCTCTACACCTGGTTAAAAGTACAATCGAGTTGATCGCCAATGGTTATCAAGGGCAATGCTCTCCAGCAAAGGACCCTAGTAGTCGGAGCAACGAGAGAATGCATGTGGAACAAGTCGAAAATTGGAACCATCCAACGATTCGCTCTTTCCCAATATTCTTGCATTTTTATTTTCCTTTTCTATTTCTTATACAACTCCCTTTTGAACGTTACCGTTGTATTTGCTGTAACCTTATGTAATGCCTTTGAAGGAATGTTGTAAGAGTGCAATAACAAAGTGTTACAATGCCTTTTCATCACAGAAACAGATAATTCCATTATGAAATCAATGTCGATGTTTATGCTCCAGATGAGCCTCGTCTCAACACTCCTCCTCTAACCTCTTGAACATATTATTTTATGCATTTCGCTCTCGTTTTCTTGTCTAGCTTCCCCTTGAATGCATCTATGCTACTGAACTCCTTGTGATAACGCGTTTAACATCCTCATCACTCTTTTTGATAAACACCCTTGGTCTGAGATTCCTTTTGGCTTTATTAGTGACTACCTCATAGTTATGACCGCTAATACTTGTCTCGCTGGCAAGTGGGACTATTTTCATTTGGTTTATCTTTTTTCACAATCTTGAGGTCTCCATCACCTCAAGTCTTCACTTTTCTGGAGAATCGAGTCCCAACCTGTTTAGTCTTTATTGACGGGTGTACCTTCTCAATTCTGGTATCATTCTGTTAAATCGTTTGTGCATCTTCAACAGTATCACCATACCCTACATTTTACGGTATCAATCTTTTATAATATGGAGAACATGACGCTTCACAGTCCTCCAAGAGTGGCCTGAACAAGGTTCTACATATGTTTAACATAACTTCGCTGCTTTTCAATTCTATATCTTTAGAAATGAACCTAGTGCATTGTCTGTCTTTGCCTGGCCATATTAACTACCGATTTTTTAAATTTACTGGTATAAGAGCGGCACAGTGGCGCAGTGGTTGGCACCGCAGCTTCACAGCTCCAGCAACCCGCGTTCAGTTCTGGGTACTGCCTGTGCCGAGTTTGCAAGTTCTCCCTGTGACTGCGTGGGTTTCTGATAGGTGCTTCGGTTTCCTCCCACAGCCAAAGACTTGCAGGTTGGTAGGTAAATTGGCCATTGTAAATTGCCCCTGTTGTAGGTAGGTGGTGGGGGTATGGTAGGGAATATGGGATTAATGTAGGGTTAGTGTTAATGGGTGGTTGTTGGTCGGCCCCATCTCGGTGGGCCGAAGGGCCTGTTTCAGTGCTGTATCTCTAAATAAATGCAAATCAAATATGTGCAACTGTACTTCAAGATCATCCGTACTTCCACCCCATTTAAGCACTTGCTTTTGAAGAACTATATGGTCTCCAAAAACGGCTACCCAGATGTGTTATCATGAACTTAAATTAATTTCAATTAATTTGCTCATTACGTGACCTTAATTCTTAATGCCTTCCTGTATTTGTCACAGTCCTAGCGTATTAGCCGCACACCGCGTTGCTAAGGTATCCTACACATGATTGAACAGCATTCTCGTAATCACTGTAGTACTGGAGAATGCCATGTATCTCCAAAACGTAGCTGGTTAAGATCAGCCAATAATGGCTGTCTGACATCGTCTGTTTTGAGTATAATTTCATCAAACTGACAATAACCAACTGACCTCGTCTTCCCTGATCTTGTTATGTTGGAAAAGCAACGCTACACTTCGAGGCTCCATTTGCAAGAATATTACCAATATATGTAATAGTAAGAGCGAAGCATTAGTGATAAAATTACAGAGGGGCGGGGTGGGGGGGGGGGGTGCGTGGTGTTAACCTTCAGGTAACAAATCTACTGAAGATGGAACGAGTTAATGTTGTTCTATTTTCATAACTATCCCTTCATAATTGAAATTGCAATAATTTGCATTTGCTTTTGCTTTGTTCGCCTCAATAAAGAATCTTGTTACCAGCCAAAAGGCGTTAAAGTCGAATTGATTATACTGCCACCTTCAAAGGAATGTTTGCATAAAACCTCACGTCACACTGGTCCTCTACTATAATTGAAATTTAGTTGATATTAGCTGCCTCAATCTTCCATTCAAAATGTGTAAATTGACCAAGTTCTGAATGACATTTCACACACGATTCCAGTCTGTGTGATCACTCTCTGCAAATCCAGTTTGTGTGTCTAGTCTGTTTGTGTCCAGTCTCTTTGTGTCCAGTCGATGTATCTCCATCCTTTGTTCACCCTTTCTTTATGTTTCCTCTCTATGTCTCCCCCAATGTGTGTGCAGTCACTCTTCTTTCAGATTGTCTATTTCTGTCCCTTCTGCAAGTGCCCACGCTCTGAATGTCAACTCCATGTGTGCCCACTCTGTGGGTCCACTCTTTGTGGGTCCAGCCTGTGTTTCCATTCTCTCTGTGACTAGGCTTCGTCCTTCCAATGTGTACGGATCCAGTCTTCCTGTGTCCTGTCTGCCTCTGTCCAGTTTCTGTGTCTGTCCAAAGTGTGTGTGCCCAATCTTGGTCCATTCTATGTGGGTCCAGTCCTTCTATATCCCTAATGTGTGTGATCCCACTGTGTGGCGAGTATATGTGTGGCCAGTCAGTGCTTGTCCATTGAATGTGAGACAAACCGGTATGTATACAGCTTGTGTGTGTCTACTCTGTTGTCCAGTTTATTGGCATCTGATCTATGTTTTCTGCTGTGTTACCAGTCAGTGTGTTCTGGCATTTGTGTATACAGCCTGTGTTGCCAATCGGCATGGGTCCAGTCTGACAGCGTCCAGACTGTTTGTGTCCAGCCTATGTTCATCCAGTCACTGTGCACTCACTCAGTGTATCCAGCTTCGGCGTGTCCAGTCTGTGAGTCTATTTTATGTATATCCAGTCTGTGTGTGTCTAACCTCTGTGTCAATTTCTGTATCTCCAGACATTGTCATCAATATTATGGTTTGCAGTCTATGTGTGTTCATTCTGTATCCGTCCAGTCTATGGATGTCATGTCTCTGTGTGTCCAGTGTCACTGTTTTCAGTCTATGTCCGTCCAGTCTGACTTCCTGTCTGTGTGCATCCAGTCTGTGTGAATCCTACTTGTGTATTTCCAGGCTCTGTGAGTCCAGCCAATGCTATTGTTACCAATTTATCTGTGCCCCGTCTACGTATGTCCAGGCTGTTTGTGTCCAGTGCATGTCTGCCCAATCTATGTGTCTCCAGTCTTTGTGTATCCAGGCTGCGTGTGTCCAGAATATTTGGGACCAATCTGTTCGAGTCTTGCCTGTATGTCTCCAGTCTTTCTGTCTCCTCTCTTATGTGAATCCAGTCAGCATGTGAAGCTTACTTGCTTGCATTCCTTGTGTGTCCAGTAAATGTATATATACCTTAGTGTGTAAACTCTCTTCGAGTCCAGTCAATGTGTGTATACTTTGGCTGTGCCCATTGTGTGAGTGAGTGTATGTGTGTGTTTAGTTAACATATTCAATATCTCTGTCTTCTGATTCTGCATGTCCATGGTGTGTATTCAGGCAATGAATTCTGCATCTGACCAGCTGTTGTCACTTCACTCTGTGTTTGTTCATTCTACGTTGGTAGGATGATAAGGGATGGGATCAGTACATTAGTAAGGGAGGTGATGGAGTTGTGGGTGGTGGTGGCTGGTGGTGGTGGGGGGGTGGGGGGTGGTGGGTGGTGGTGGTGGGGTGGTGGGTGGTGGGTGGGTGGTGGTGGTGGGGTGGTGATACATGGTGGGGTGGGGGGTGGTGGTGGTGGGTGGTGGTGGGTGCGGTGGGTGGTGGTGGGGGATGATGGGTGGTGGGGTGGGCGGTGGTGGGGGGTGCTGGTGATGGGGGGTGGTAGTAGGGGTGGTGGTGGTGGGTGATGATGGTGGGGTGGTGGGTAGTAGTGGTGGTGGGGGTGTGGGGGGTGTCACCATTGCCGGCAGCTATGGATGCGCTGTTTCTGGTCAGTAGATCATGGGAATCGGCCTATTAACTCTCATTTTTTAGCCGAGGGCCTAATTTGTGTTCCCTCCAACTGTAAATATAGCAGAAAAGAATGTATCATTTAGTGTCAATTTGAATCATTTGTTGTGTGCTGTCGTTGGCTTCCCACTTTAAGTTGACAATTTCACAGACCGGTAAAGAGTGAGGAAGAAGGAGCAGAATTCAGGAGGGCACAAACAGTGAAATGGCCCTACGTGTGGCAGCTGCAATTTAATGCAGATAAAGGGAGAAAGAGCATGAAGAGACAGTGTAATTTAAATTGTAAAATTTTAAACAGCTGCAAGAACAGACCAACCGCGGGTGCATTTTCACCAATCTATGAAGTTTGGTCGGACAAGTTGATGCACAAGATATGTGAGCATTTATGAAACATGAATCTGCAATGAGCGAGATTGAATGTAAGCCTGAGACTGAGGGCGTGACCCGATCGACTTCTTTTTGGAACACGATGAGAGATATTGATGGGGTAGATGTAGGGAAGATGTTTCCACCTGCAAGCACCGAGAACTGCCGGCCATACATATATGATAATATAATATATAATAGTGAACCTAATGTACTGAAAGACAAAGAAGTGATTATGATAATAAAAAAATCTGAGGGGACTGACTCTTTATATGCAAAGGCAAGTAAGATTTATTTATTTAGAGATACTGCACTGGAACAGGCCCTTCGAGTCTGTGCCGACCAACAACCACCCATTTATACTAACCCTACAGCAATCCCATATTCCCTACCACCTACCTACACTAGGGGCAATTTACAATGGCCAATTTACCTATCAATCTGCAAGTCTTTGGCTATAGGAGGAAACCGAAGCACCCGATGAAAACCCACGCAGGGAAAACGTGCAAACTCAGCACAGGCAATACCCAGAATCGCACCAGAAACTCTCGAACTGTGAGGCTGCGGTGCTAACCACTGCGCCACTGTGCCGCCCAAGGCACAAATACAAATGTTACAATCAATTAAAGGCGTCTCATTCTGAAGTAAACAGCTAATGTTAGATTAAGCCTCTCTGAAGAAAACAGCCTCTAAGTCTGGTATCATTCCAGTGAATCCTTTTTGTACCTAGTCCAGTTCCACTTTATTGTTTGTTGTGATATAGAGACCAGACAGATCACAGTAATCGAAGTGTGATCTGCCGAAGATTCTGAACAAGTTTAATATAACATCACTACTTTTGAATTCGAGCCCCATAGAGCCAAACCCCAGTGTTATCTTCGATCATTTACGGCCTTAACAAACTATGCCACTAACTTTTAATGGCAGGTTTAAATGTCTCAGATCATCAACCCATTTACATTTTTATTTTCCAAGGATTAGGTGACATTCTTACTCTTCTAGTAAAATATATTAACTGTCAATTATCTATATTGACATTTAATTGTTCGTTGTATGCAATTTACAAAAATGTATTAATGTATTCCTATAGCTTGTTGCTTTCCTCCTCCCTAATAACTAGCCCCACCCATCTCCATTGCACCCCAATTTGGTGGCAACCATACATTTTGAAATTGTACTTCCAATCCCTGAGTCCAAATAGCCTTTGCAAATTGTGAGCAACAGTAGCCCCAGTAACGATACTTTTGGAGCGTCACTTCACTCCTTTTGTCACAATATAGCTTGATTTATTTGGCACTTAACAACGTCTAGCTGAATTATAGTGGACAGTTGGCGGATTTTCAGTCCTTCTATGTGGAGTTCTCAAGGTTTTCTGTTTGCTGATGTAATGTGTTTGTTCAGGTGAGTGTAACGAATAGCAATGATCAGGGGTATAACCGTGTCAGTAGACACTTATCCCCTGTATAAATCAACACTCATTGGAATAGATCAGTTCAGAGTGCCTGCTGGAGCTGTGGGTTTCAGGCTAACAGAAGTCTCTGCTTCTCACAGAAATGGAATATCCAGTAATCCTTCAGATCCTATCCATTTATTATCCTGTACTTGCTGCAATTGGAGTTCCTGGTAAGCCTGTATATCAGCCATTAATGGTGTAAATCGATGTTAACTGTGCAGCTGTACTTGGTATTATTTCTCACTGCGTCTTTGATACAGCCTGTTCCAGCAGTTGATTAATGGCATCTCCTAACTTTCGGCTCTTTCAGTCCTGTAGAAGCTGCATTATTTCAGTAATCACCTTTGTTTATGCAAATCTGGTATTGTTACTGGATTATTCTGTGTAATTAATGCATTTGAATCAGGTATATCGGCTCAGAGAAGGAATCAGATTATCAGGAGCTTTTAACAGTTTCATTTTGTGTCTCTAACCTGTCCTGCGATATTTTTTATGAATGTGCTTTCAGTGACTGACAATGAGACAGCTCATGGACTCTGCTACAAAGAGTCAGAACAATCTCCTCCCTCCCCAATGACATGGTTCAGTTTAAATGGGATTTCAATGTATTTATTGGTTATCACTAATATAACATATTATTTCATTCTGTGTGTGTATGATGCTGCTTCAGAGATCTGGCTACTGAACTGAGTTTGCTACTGCCTCTTTCACATCTCCTTCTCTGCGTCACTGTGGAGCCTTCACTGTCACTGGACTGCATTGTAAAGTCAAAAGCATTGATGTGATGTTTTATTGGTGTACACTCTATCAGTTGAAGTCAAGAGTCTTTCCATTTATCTGTAGATTATCAGCTGCAGCTCTGATGATGGCGTTTTATTAATTAAATAAAAAATCCCGCATTCTAACGGTGTACTTTATAATTGCAGGAGAAGGAATTTCAATGATTGTGAGGTTTGTCTGGAAGAAGCTTTCGATTCTGCTTATTCCATGTATTGTAGATGAAGGGAAGAGTGTAGGTGAACAGGTGGAGACTTGGGTAATCTGTAAATACATCAAAATATTCGCATCAAACGAAATGATTAATAAGGAGGGAAAATAGAATACGAAAGAAATCAGGATATAAATATAAAAAGAAGATAGTAAGGGTTTTTATAGATATTTTCTAAAAAAGGAAAGTATTAATGAAGTGACCGTTGGCCCTATGATAGCGAGTGTGCAGTCTTAATAATGGAAAATAAGGAGATGGCAGATGAATGGAACAGGTATTTTGCCTCGGTCCTCACCATGGAGAATATAAGTAACATCCTAGAAATAGTTTTAAGTCAGGAGATGGAAGGGAGGGAGGAACTCACGAAAATTGCAACTACCTAGGTCGTGTTACTGAGCAAATTGTTGGCACTGCGGGCTGACAAGTCCTCAGGTCCTGATGCACTTCATCCTGGGGTCTTAAAGTGGCTGCTGAGATAATTGATCCGTTGCTTTTAATTTTCCAAAATTCCCAAGATTCGGGTAAGGTTCCATTCAATTGGAAAATTGCCAAAAAGGGTTGGAGACAGAAAGCAGAAAACTACAGCCCAGTTAGTCTAACATCTGCATAGGGAAAATGTTAGGAGCTATTATTAAAGACGTTATAGCAGGGCACTTAGAAAATATCAAGGTAATCATGCAGAGACAACATGCTTTTGTGAAAGGGAAATCATCTGTAACCAATTTATTGGAGTTATTTGAAGAAGTAATATGTACTGTGGATAAAGGGAAATGGGCGAATGTACTGTACTTAGCTTTCCAGAAGGCTGTTTATTAGGTGCCACATAAAAGGTTATCGTAAAAAGTTCATATTGTAGGGTGTAACATATTGGCATGGATAGAAGATTGGCTAGCTAACAGGAAACAGAGAGTAGGCATAAATGGGTAATTTTCTGTTTAGTAAGATGTAACGCGTGATGTGCCACAGTTCACTCTACACTATATCAGCCACTTTTATATTGTTGTGGCTGACAGGTATCATTAGTTTTACAATTACTGGACTGGCAAACATGAATTATTTTCACCGTGACCGCACAAACCCTGCATTCATTGCCACCGAAACTGGAGCTATGTTGAAGCTTTTAAGTTCCTGTACAAACACGTGCATTTATGCAGCGATCCAGAGGAAATTCAGGGAAGAGCTGAAGAAGATGCTGAAATCTCCCTGGACATCAAGACTAAGATATCTTAAAAAAAAGAAAGGAAATACGAGCTTGGGCTCCCTATGGGACATTAGCATTCACTTTTCGCTCATATTCCAGCTTAATTGAGCTTCTCTATCCTGACAGATATATCAAGATGATTCTTGTAACAACTCACAGGTATGTAACTATATTTGCACCCTATGTATGCTGTATTAGTCTGGCGTACTGTTGTAGTTAGAGGAGCTGTATTATTTTGGGGTGGCGTGTCCATTTGTGGCACTGACTTAGCTCGAGTTGCATTATTAATGTGAGGAGCTGCATTAATTTGAGAGGTCCTTCCATTGTGAGATGATGTATTAATTTCAACGGATCTACAATGTTAAGTTGTTGTGTTCGTTTCGGGGATGTGTCATTCAGAGTTGATGCATCGGTTGGAGGGGCTGTATCAGTTGGTGGGTTTGAATTACATTTTTTTATCCTTTCATGGGATGTGGGCCTCGCTGGCCAAGCCAGCATTTGTTGCTAATCCCTAACTATGTTTTTCACGGAGAGTTAACAGTCAACCACATTGCTGGCTATTAGTGATTCAGATGGTTTTTAACAGAGCAGCCCTGAGAGGTACTCTCACATTTACAGTTTAATTAATGAAGTGTCACAGTTGGGTGAAGGGCATCGCAAAAAAAATGTAATCTAATGATGGGACTAATGGTGTTTGAAAGACCAATCACATTGCTGGGAAAATGCAGCTTCTAAATTTTGATCATTATTTAATCTGATAAGGATTGCCCACGTCAGTCACAATACTAAATAAATTACGTAACAGCTGGGAATTTACACACTGTTGTAATCCGTTTGTTCAAATGAAAAAAAAACAACTTGGAAGCTGTTGCAACCTTAGTATCCCCATGGAAAGCCCACATGGTATAAATTAGAGGCTCTGGGAATGCATCACCTCAGAGTTTACTACAGGGAGATTGGCTGCAGTACGAAGGGACACATCACTTCACAGAGAAAATGCATCTTCCAATTCAAATTGTCGAGAAAATATATTACTTATTCCTCGCCATCATTGGTGTCCCTGGTAAGTGACTGGTTTTACTCAGTAACTGATAAAGTTATATGTTCATCTAGTGGTCACCCTTGCACAGATATCCGATCAGTGATATAATTTCAATGAATAGGAGATCTAATCCCGGGATGGTGTGGTCCAGTACCGTGGATAATGTCCGATCAGGGAGTCTGGTGTTGTCTGATCATTGTCTCGGATGGTCTAATCCACGGGTGTGTCAAATATTGGTGTGGGAAGGATGTGTCCGATTCCAGGTTGGGGTGGTCTGATCCCGGAGAGATGGTCTGATCCACATGGGAGCACTGGGGTCTAATCGTGGGATCGGATGGTCCAATACTGGTGGAGATTGCCCAATATGGGATGGAGCAGTCTGATCCCGGGTGTGGGTCTGATCCTCGGCCCTGCGGGACTTTGCTTGAGGGTGTCTGATAGTCCTCTGGATGGGACACCTGGGGGACCATAGGGAAGCGCTACTGCCCTTCCTGGCCCACAGGCAGTGCTGTAAAGACATTTCCATTCTCCCCAAATCTGTGCTCATCTCCCTCAGCTGCAAATTCCCAGAGGCCTGGCAGTCCTGGCTGGTCAGAATTAAACATATTAACCTGTTTACATCAAACGCTTCCAGCCTCATTAAAATATTTAAATCACAAACATGCTTGCTGGGATCAGTTGTCTTCCTGCCCCCTGTCCCGACTCTAATAAACCTGGAACATGGTGTATTGGTAATAGCATAGAGTAATACAGCACTGAAACAGGCCCTTTGGCCCACCGAGTCTGTGCCGCCCATTTTGAACTAATCCTACATTAATCACATACTCCCTACCATTCTCCTACCCCACTAAGGGCAATTTACAATGGGCAATTTACCAATCAACCTGCAAGTCTTTGGCTGTGGGAGGAAACCCGATCTCCCAGCGGAAACCCACGCAATCAGTGGAATAACTGGTAATCAACATGCACTCTGATCTGTTTGGAAACCATTCCCTTACTTTTCACATTAGAACCTGGAGTGATAATCGACAATGTACCATTCTTCTGTCCTTATAAGCCAAGCTTTTACACTGAGCCCGGATGGGTGGGATATGAATGGTTTGATGCGATTTTAACCCCATTGATCCCATTTGTTTTAATTCTGTTACTCAACGTTCTGACAGTCAGTCATATTTTAGTGGCCAGTCGAGTGCGTAAGGGACTGAAGAGTCAGAGCAAGATACAGAATCACAAAGACCCGGAGATGGACAACAGAAGGAAATCCATCATTTTACTCTTTGCTGTATCCGGCAGCTTCATACTTTTATGGTCAATAGATGTTATAAATTTTTTCTATTATAACATTCTGGGAGCAAGTCCTAATTCCAATGATTTCTTAGTAATATTTGAACAAACTGGATATATGCTGGCAAATTTCAGTTTCTGCTCAAACACATTTATTTACATGATGACTCAGTCCAAGTTCAGAGAGCAGCTCAGGAGTGCGGTGAGATATCCACTTATATCGATTAGACATCTAATTAGTAAAGAAAACAACTGAGAGCAGACTAGAGCCGGGTCCAAGTGTTTTAAATGCATGAATGTAATGTTTATTCCCAGAATTCCATCAACTGAATGACACCAGGAATAGCTGGGGATCTGAATGCATCCCCTGCGGCGGGCGGGTGCAGATGGTCACTGTGTTTAGCATACAGCAATATTTCTGCTTGACAGAGAGTAGACACATTACAAAGACCCAGCCGGGAATGGACAAGAGGTGACCGGCAGAAGACAGGAAGACCAGTTGTATACCAGCAGGGTGATTAACAGACAAAGGGAGGTTTGTAGGTGGGGGAGGTTACTGAGATCGGGAGTGGCGAGGCAATGAGGGATTTGAATTTTAAAATCGAGGTGTTGCTTGACAGGAAGCCAATGTCGATCAGCAAACACAGTGGTGATAGGGGCATGGCAGTTGGCGCCACTAAGGACACATGATTGCTGAGTTTTCGATGACCTTACGGTTTTGGAGGGTAGATTGTGGGAGGGCATCCAGGAATGCATTAAAATCGTCAAATCTGGAGGTAACAAAGATAGGAATAAGTTTTTTTGCAGCAGCCTCTAAGGTTGTAATCTCGGGATTACTCCCTGTGCCACGTGCCTGTGAGGCTAGAAATAGGAAGATAGAGGCAGTACCCAGAACTGAAACCGGGTCGCTGGAGCTGTGAGGCTGCGGTGCTAACCACTGCACCACTGCGCTGTAAATGGGTCTTTTTTCAACTTTGAAACTTCGTCCGATCCACCCGTTTTTAGTGTTAAAATCCTACCCTTCGGGCCTGGTCTTAGACACGGATAATGTTTGATCATTAACTCCCAGTATCTTTTCCCTTCTCTCTTTCACAGTTAGTTTAGTGGCGATTGTGATCCTGTCACGGGGAAAGTGTGGACTCTCCACTTGCACCACTTACTACTTGGTTGCCATGGCAACAGCGGATCTACTGCTCGTTATTACTAATTTCATACTGTACCGGATCAATATGTATTATTTCCGGGGATCGTTCCTGAACATTACCCCTGTGTGCAGTGTTATCTATGCCACGAGTAATGCAGCCGGAGAGTGTTCTGTCTGGCTCACTGTCACTTTCACCATTGATCGATTTGTGGCCATTTGTTGCCAGAGGCTGAAAACTAAATATTGCACAAAGAAAACTGCAGCTTTGGTTCTCGCAACAACATGCACTCTGATCTGTTTGGAAACCATTCCCTTACTTTTCACATTAGAACCTGGAGTGATAATCGACAATGTACCATTCTTCTGTCCTTATAAGCCAAGCTTTTACACTGAGCCCGGATGGGTGGGATATGAATGGTTTGATGTGATTTTAACCCCATTGATCCCATTTGTTTTAATTCTGTTACTCAACGTTCTGACAGTCAGTCATATTTTAGTGGCCAGTCGAGTGCGTAAGGGACTGAAGAGTCAGAGCAAGATACAGAATCACAAAGACCCGGAGATGGACAACAGAAGGAAATCCGTCATTTTACTCTTTGCTGTATCCGGCAGCTTCATACTTTTATGGTCAATAGATGTTATAATTTTTTTCTATTATAACATTCTAGGAGCAAGTCCTAATTCCAATGATTTCTTAGTAATATTTGAACAAACTGGATATATGCTGGCAAATTTCAGTTTCTGCTCAAACACATTTATTTACATGATGACTCAGTCCAGGTTCAGAGAGCAGCTCAAGAGTGCGGTGAGATATCCACTTATATCGATTAGACATCTAATTAATAAAGAAAACAACTGAGAGCAGACTAGAGCCGGGTCCAAGTGTTTTAAATGCATGAATGTAATGTTTATTCCCTGAATTCCATCAATTGAATGACACCAGGAATAGCTGGGGATCTGAATGTATCCCCTGGAGCAGGCAGGTGCAGATGGTCACTGTGTTTAGCATACAGCAATATTTCTGCTTGACAGAGAGTAGACACATTACAAAGACCCAGCCGGGAATGGACAAGAGGTGACCGGCAGAAGACAGGAAGACCAGTTGTATACCAGCAGGGTGATTAACAGACAAAGGGAGGTTTGTAGGTGGGGGAGGTTACTGAGATCGGGAGTGGCGAGGCAATGAGGGATTTGAATTTTAAAATCGAGGTGTTGCTTGACACGAAGCCAATGTAGATCAGCAAACACAGTGGTGATAGGGGCATGGCAGTTGGCGCCATTAAGGACACATGATTGCTGAGTTTTCGATGACCTTACGGTTCTGGAGGGTAGATTGTGGGAGGGCATCCAGGAATGCATTAGAATCGTCAAATCTAGAGGTAACAAAGATAGGAATGAGTTTTTCTGCAGCAGACTCTAGGGTTGTAATCTCGGGATTACTCCCTGTGCCACGTGCCTGTGAGGCTAGAAATAGGAAGATAGTGCAGCTAAACACGTGGCTGAACAGCTGGTGTAGAAGGGAGGGTTTCAGATATCTGGACCATTGGGATCTCTTCAGGGACAGATGGGACCTGTACAAGAAGGACGGGTTGCATCTAAACTAGAAGGGCACAAATATCCTGGCTGCGAGGTTTGCTGGCGTCACTCAGGAGGGTTTAAACTAGTGTGGCAGGGGGGTGGGAACCAGAGCAGTAGGACAGCAAGTGAAATAAATGAGGGGGAACTGGTAAATAAGGCCAGTAAGACTAAGAGGAAGGTCAGGCAGGGAGATGTTGCAGAGCACAGCGGGACTGGTGGTCTGAAGTGCACTTGTTTCAATGCGAGAAGTATAACAGGTAAGGCAGATGAACTTAGAGCTTGGATTAGTACTTGGAACTATGATGTTGCTATTACAGAGACTTGGTTGAGGGAAGGACAGGATTGGCAGCTAAATGTTCCAGGATTTAGAAGTTTCAGGCAGGGTAAAGGGGGATGTAAAAGGGGTGGGGGAGTTGCATTACTTGTTAAGGAGAATATCACAGCTGTACTGCGGGAGGACACCTCGGAGGAGTCGTGCAGCGAGGCAATATGGGTGGAGCTCAGGAAAAGGAAGGGTGCAGTCACGATGTTGGGGGTTTTCTACAGGTCTCCTAACAGCCAGCGGGAGGTAGAAGAACAGATATGCAGACAGATTTTGGAAAGATGTAAAGGTAACAGGGTTGTAGTGGTGGGTGATTTTAACTTCCCCAATATTGACTGGAACTCACTTAGTGCTAGGGGCTTGGATGGGGCAGAATTTGTAAGGAGCATCCAGGAGGGCTTCTTGAAACAATATGTAGATAGTCCAACTAGGGATGGGGCCGTACTAGACCTGATATTGGGGAATGAGCCCGGCCAGGTTGTCGAAGTTTCAGTAGGGGAGCATTTCGGGAACAGTGACCATAATTCCATAAATTTTAATGTACTTGTGGATAAGGATAAGAGTAGTCCTCGGGTGAAGGTGCTAAATTGGGGGAAGGCTAATTATAACAATATTAGGCAGGAACTGAAGAATTTAGATTGGGGGCAGCTGTTTGAGGGTAAATCAACATCTGACATGTGGGAGTCTTTCAAACGTCAGTTGAGTAGAATCCAGGACCAGCATGTTCCAGTGAGGAAGAAGGATAAGTTTGGCAAGTTTCGGGAACCTTGGATAACGCTGAATATTGTGAGCCACGTCAAAAAGAAAAAGGAAGCATTCATAAGGGCTGGAAGGCTAGGAACAGACGAATCCCTTGAGGAATATAAAGACAGTGGAAAGGAACTTAAGCAAGGAGTCAGGAGGGCTAAAAGGGGTCATGAAAAGTCACTGGCAAACAGGATTAAGGATAATGCCAAGGCTTTTTATACATATATAAAGAGCAAGAGGGTAACTAGGGAAAGGGTTGGCCCACTCAAGGACAGAGAAGGGAATCGATGTGTGGAGCCAGAGGAAATGGGAGAGGAACTAAATGAGTACTTTGCATTAGCATTCACCAAGGAGAAGGACTTGGTGGATGATGAGCCTAGGGAAGGGAGTGTAGATAGTCTCAGTCATCTCATTATCAAAAAGGAGGAGGTGTTGGGTGTCTTGCAAAGCATTAAGGTAGATACGTCCCCAGGGCCTAATGGGATCTATCCCAGAATACTAAGGGAGGCAAGGGAAGAAATTGCTGGGGCCTTGACAGAAATCTTTGCATCCTCATTGGCTACAGGTGAGGTCCCAGAGGACTGCAGAATAGCCAATGTTGTTCCTTTGTTTAAGAAGGGTAGCAAGGATAATCCAGGAAATTATAGGCCGGTGAGCCTGCCATCAGTGGTTGGGAAATTATTAGAGAGGATTCTTCGGGACAGGATTTACTCCCATTTGGAAACAAACAAACTTATTAGCAAGAGGCAGCATGGTTTTGTGAAGGGGAGGTCGTGTCTCACTAATTGGATTGAGTTTTTTGAGGAAGCGACAAAGATGATTCATGAAGGAAGGGCAGTGGATGTTATCTATATGGACTTCAGTAAAGCCTTTGACAAGGTCCCTCATGGAAGACTGGTACAAAAGGTGAGGTCACACGGGATCAGAGGTGAGCTGGCAAGATGGATACAAAACTGGCTCTGTCATAGAAGACGGAGGGTAGCAGTGGAAGGGTGCTTTTCGGAATGGAGGGATGTGACGAGTGGTGTTCTGCAGGGATCAGTGCTGGGAGCTTTGCTGTTTGTAGTATATATAAATGATTTGGAGGAAAATGTAGCTGGTCTGATTAGTAAGTTTGCGGATGACACAAAGGTTGGTGGCATTGCGGATAATGATGAGGATTGTCAGAGGATACAGCAGGATATAGATCAGTTGGATACTTGTGTGGAGAAATGGCAGATGGAGTTTAATTCGGACAAATGTGAGGTAATGCATTTTGCAAGATCTAATGCAGGTGGGAAATATACAGTAAATGGCAGAACCCTTCGGAATATTGACAGGCAGAGAGATCTGGGCGTACAGGTCCACAGGTCACTGAAAGTGGCAACGCAGGTGGATAAATGTAGTCAAGAAGGCATATGGCATGCTTGCCTTCATCGGTCGGGGCATAGAGTATAAAAATTGGCAAGTCATGCTGCAGCTGTACAGAGCTTTAGTTAGGCCACACTTAGAATATTGCGTGCAGTTCTGGTCGCCACACTACCAGACATCCCGGGTGAGCTGGGACATGTCAATACAGTGCAAGGGACATGCCTCCACCATTTAATTGATAGTGATGGCCCAGCACATAGCACGTTGTCACCCAGAGTCAGAGGTCCCTCATTCAAGCCTTGATCAGACTCCCCTCCTGCACCCACCCCCACCCTTCCCACCGCCAAAACACTTCCCATTGCCAGTCAGAGGGATCAGTAGAGAGGGAGTGCTACACTGGCTGAGGTGCTGTATTTTCATGATAAGACACTAAACGGGGGGGGGGGGGGGGGGCGGGGGCGGTGGCGCCGGGGGGTGGGGGGTCGTCCTGCCCGCTCAGCTGGGTGTAAAAGATCCCACGGCCACTGTTTTCAAGAACAGCAGGGTAGGTTGTGGGGGCGAGGGGGTGGGGATACAGTTTTCACTGCAGTCCTGGGCCCAATATTTATCCCTCAAACAACATTACTTTAAAAAAAAACAGTTCATCTGGTTGTTTTATCACATTGCAGTTTGTGGGATCTTGCTGTGTGTGAATTGGCTGCCGCGTTTCCTACACTACCACAGTGACTACATTTCAATAAAGAACTTCATTTCCTGTGAAGTGCTTTTGGGCTTCCTGAGGTGGTGGCAGGTGCTATATAAATGCAAGTTCCTTCATTAATTACAATTGTGGAGATTGAATTTGCTCTGATGTTGCCGTTAAACATGGGTTTGATGTTTAATGCTGGGATCGGTCATTCCTGATTTGGAAATCATGGGTGATGGACCTTGAGAACAGTGAGTTTTTGCTGTCTTTCTCTGGGAGAGTAAGGTACTGTCCTCGACATGGTGGGGAGATGGGAGACTGATACTTTCTACCTTGTAGAAGGAGCCGAAGTGAAGATGGGTTCAGTTCTGCCATGTGACATGAAAGCTGAAGGAATCTGGGGCAACAATTCACACAGGGTGGAATGTACCTTGTTGAAATTATTTATCATTCACCAACCATCCCATTGTCTGTCTTTGGTTTTGGCAGCTTGGTCCATGCTCTTGCACAAGCCCCATCTCTCTCTGTTTCACACCCTCTGTATAAGATGCAGTGACCCATTTGCACAGTGAGTTATCTGTGAATGGGGAATTGTGTAGATGAAGAGGTAGAGACAAGTGGCCGGCTCTGTAACTGTTATGACTTGCCTTTCCCTTTAATTTTTAAGTAGCCTCTTGCAAGGCGTGAGGCAAGTCCGAATCTCCCAACTCTTCAATACTCCTCATTGAATCAGAGTTGTCCGCCTGACTTGATGATAGTGGAATGAGGGAGATGTGTGGACATGAAGTTATGGATTCTGGTGGAATACATTTCTGCCGTTGATATCTCGCAGCTTTTCTTATTCTTTCATGGGATGTGGGTGTTGCTGACAAGGCCAGCATTTATTGCCCATTCCTAACTGCCCTTGAGAAGGTGATGGTGAGCTGCCGTCTTGAAGCTGGAGAATGATTTCTATTTGTCCCTCGGATCGTCCATCACAGAGACTGACAGTTATTTTTCTTTCAATTCCATTTGGCCACAGGATGAGGATCGAACCCCTGGTTTGGTTGGTAATACTTGGCATCTCCAAGTCAGCAGATTGTGGAGTAAATCTTCCACATAGGGTCTGATCTGATTGATACTTGTACTGAGGGAGGGTTGCTGAACAGGGCAGGGAGTCAACCATCTGAATGAGGCATGAAAGCTGGGTTCCATCCAGCTGAGCTCCCTTTCAAAGAAAGATCAATAAAGTCTCCCGCTGCTTGGCCCAGTTTGTCTCATTGAAGAAATTGTGTTCAATAGCAAGTGCAACACTGTAATAAAACAAAGTGCGGGATATACTCAGCAGCTCTGGCAGCATCGGTGGAGAGAGAAGCAGAGTTAATATTTCTGGTCAGTGACCATTCATCAGAACTAGAATATGATAACACTGGCTGCTATCAGGCCCCTAACTGGATGGGTCTCTGGCTACAAAAAAAACTGAACTAATTCAAGTGGTGGTGAAACAATTCTTAATTCTTATCAGATAAACACATTTCCATCTTTCGACTTCCCTCTTTACAATTTTTCCACTAGTCTTCCTTTCTGTCTTTCAATCTTTCCTTCTATCTACCCATCCTTTAACTTTCTATCTTTAAACTTGTTTTCTATTTCTACCTTTATAGCTCTCTTTCTCTCTACCTTCCTATCCAACTTTCTATTGTTCTGCCTGGTTATTTATCTTGTTATCTCTCCTTCTTTCTGTCTGCCCATCTGTACATTTCTCACTCTCGTTCACTCTCTCTCTCTCTCTCTCTATCTTCAACTTGTGCAGCCTCTCTGCAACAAAAGCTTGTCTGGTCAAGTGTCTGAGTCTCTCAGTGTGAGTATGGATCCATGGCAGTTCAGAACCAACCCTGTGCCACTGCTAATCCTGGAAAGGTTTGTATTCGCCACAAGCTTCCATCAGAAAGCGGGTCCTTTCCTATCTGGTCTAGCGTTCAGCCTTGTTCCTGGTGAAAGGATAGTGACTGATGAACTTAACTACACCGTCCCCACCAGGCATAGGAGCATTTTATCTCCCGTCTAAGCTTGGGTTGCACCTGCAGAGGCGAAGTGGCGACATTCGAGCCCCCTTCAGAAAGATTTGTCCCATCAGAGAGTGGCTATGGGGACGGGGGTAGGCAGTGGGTAAGGAGATGACATTCAGACTCCCAGTTGGATCTGGAATCCTATCGAAGGGGGGTGGGGGAGGGGGGAAATGCATTTGGATTCTCCTAAATAGCCCCAATTCAGAGAGAGGAAATCTTCCCTCTTGTGTCTGAGTCAGATTAAACCCAGGACCCAGATTTTTTTTTTAAAAGCCTGGATTATTTTTTTAAGACTCAGTGTTTATCGGAATGTTAAAAGAAGTGTTTTTGTTGCTTCTTTCTGGAGCGTTCTCTACACAACCCACTTCCCACAATCACCAGTTCCCTTTTGTTAAAAGACAGCAAACCTATCCGGTGACTTTTTAATGCTTATTTTCACATGCTAACTGTGCACTGAATCAAGCAGAGAAAGTTATTGTCAGGAAAACTCGGAGTCTGCTTTAATTCTGAGAAAATATACAACCCTCACAGTGCCACACTGAAATAACAATAACTCAGTTCACTGTTTGAAGCTTAAGAGTATCCTGGCGTTTAGCAACCTTTCGCAAAGTGGTAAGTTTACATTTACACTTCGATCCTGAGCCTGATTGCTGTTCATGCTGGAAATGTTATATAAGTTATTGCGATACTCAGTCCTAAAAAGGGAGGGCGTTAAATCCGAGTTGAATCGATGGAAAGGGAGATTAAATTAATTTTACTGTCATGCATAACACTTGCAAGGAGGGCAGGCAATAAAAACAGAATATAGGAAAGCTACAATAGGCGAATAGAGAAACAAAGATATATAGGAAAACAAAAATGTCTTTTTATAGACACATTACGAATGAGATGAAACTAAAGATATTGGAAGACTTGAATGATTTGGGCCTGGGTATACAGAGCAGAATTACAATGTTTGTAGTTGGCACCAAACTGGGAAAGGTCAATGGACAGACACAGGGCAGATGGAATTTAAAGTGATAAGAGTGTGAAGAGATGCATTTTAGCCAGAAGAAGGGGGAGAGGCAATATATAGCAAAGGGTACAATTCTAAAGGGCAAGAACAGATAGACTTGGGGATGTAGATACACAAATCACTGAAGCTGGCAGCACACACCCGTAGAGCTGTTAAAAAGCACGTGGGAACCTTGAGCTTAAACAGAGGCAGAAAGTACAAAAATAAGGGAGCTACAGTAAACCTTTATGAAGGCCTGGTTATACCTCACCTGGAGAATTGTGTCCAATTGTGGGCACCACACTTTAGGAAGGGTGTCAAGGCCTTCGATAGGCTGCAGAGGGGATTGACCAGAATGGTAGCAAGGATTGAGGGACTTCAAATGTGCAGAAGGAGTGGGAAAGCTGGGACTGTTCTGCTTAGAGCAGAGAAACTCAAGGGGAAGTTTAATAGCATTGTTGAAAATAATGAAGGGTTTTGGTCAAGCAAATTGGGAGAAACTGTTTCCAGTGGCAGGAGGGCTGGGAACCAGAGACACAGATGTAAGAGAATCACTGTAAGAATTAGAGAAGGGGAAGAGGAGTTTTTTTTTAACACAGCGGGTTCTTGTGATCTGGGACGCACTGTGTGAAAGGCTGGTGGCAGCAGGTTCATCAATAACACTCGAAAGGGATTGTTATATATACTTGAAGTGGAAACCATTGCAGGGCGGTGGGGAGAGAGGACCAGGGCTAATTAGATAGCTTTGGAAGAGCCAGCACAGATAAGAGTGGCCGAATGGCCTCCCTCTCTGCGGTATGTTTCAAATATAAGGTGAGGAAATTCAACAATGAAGGTGGAAGGTTTTTAATGCAGATCTTTTCAATAAATTATTCTTTCATGGGATGTGGGTGTCACTGACAGAACCAGCATTTGTTGCCCATCCCTAATTGCCCTTGACAACTGAGCCACTTGTTCGGACATTTCAGAGGGCAGTTAAGAGTCAATGTGGGTCTGGAGTCACATGTAGGCCAGATCAGGTAAGGACGGCAGATTTCCTTCCGTAAAGGACATTACTGAAACAGATGGGTCATGAACGAAATTTAAAAAAATATATATTTAAATTTAAATTCTACCAGCCAGCATTCGCCAGGCTGTCTGGATTACTAGTTCAGTGAACTGACCACTGCGCCAGTGTCTCTCCATTGAGGGCATTACTGTGACACTGAATGCTCAATTCTTTGATTTGATAGATGCTCTCTATAAAGCACTTCTTCTTCTTCTTCGGCCTCCTTGTCTCAGGAGACAATGGGTAAGCGCCTGGAGGTGGTCAGTGGTTTGTGGAGCAGCACCTGGAGTGGCTATAAAGGCCAATACTAGAGTGACAGACTCTTCCATAGGTGCTGCAGAAAAAATTGGTTGTCAGGGCTGTACACAATTGGCTCTCCCCTTGCGCTTCTGTCTTTTTTCCTGCCAACTGTTAAGACTCTTCGACTCGCCACACTTTAGCCCCGCCTTTATGGCTGCCCGCCAGCTCTGGCGATCGCTGGCAACTGACTCCCACGACTTGTGATCAATGTCACAGGACTTCATGTCGCGTTTGCAGACGTCTTTAAAGCGGAGACATGGACGGCTGGTGGGTCTGATACCAGTGGTGAGCTCGCTGTACAATGTGTCCTTGGGGATCCTGCCATCTTCCATGTGGCTCACATGACCAAGCCATCTCAAGCGCCGCTGACTCAGTAGGGTGCATAAGCTGGGATGCTGGCCGCCTCGAGGACTTCTGTGTTGGAGATAGGGTCCTGCCATCTGATGCCAAGGATTCTCTGGAGGCAGCGAAGATGGAATGAATTGAGATATCGCTCTTGGCTGACATACATTGTCCAGGCCTCGCTGCCATAGAGCAAGGTACTGAGGACACAGGCTTGATACACTTGGACTTTTGTGTTCCGTGTCAGTGCGCCATTTTACCACACTCTCTTGGCCATTCTGGACATAGCAGTGGAAGCCTTTCCCATGCGCTTGTTGATTTTTGTATCTAGAGACTGGTTACTGGTGATAGTTGAGCCTAGGTAGGTGAACTTTTGAATCACTGCCAGAGTGTGGTCGCCGATATTGATGGATGGAGCATTTCTGACCTCCTGTCCCATGATGTTCGTTTTCTTGAGGCTGATGGTTAGGCCAAATTCGTTGCAGGCAGCTGCAAACCTGTCAATGAGTCTCTGCAGACACACTTCAGTGTGAGATGTTAAAGCAGCATCGTCAGCAAAAAGGAGTTCCCTGATGAGGACTTTCCGTACTTTGGCCTTTGCTCTTAGACGGGCAAGGTTGAACAACCTGCTACATGATCTTGTGTGGAGGAAAGTTCCTTCTTCTGAAGACTTGAACGCATGTGAGAGCAGCAGGGAGAAGAAAATTTCAAACAGTGTGGGTGCGAGATCACAGCCCTGTTTCACGCCACTCAGGATAGGAAAGGGCTCTGATGAGGCGCTGCTGTGTTGAATTGTGCCTTTCAAATTGTCATGGAATGAGGTGATGATACTTAGTAGCTTTGGTGGACATCCGATCTTTTCTAGTAGTCTGAAGAGACCACGTCTGCTGACGAGGTCAAAGGCTTTGGTGAGATCAATGAAAGCAACGTAGAGGGGCATCTGTTGCACTCTGTAAAGCACAATCGTCACAAAAAGCACTGATCACGAAACTGAAGAACTGCATGCCATGGATTTTCAATCTATTGGTTAAGAGGGCAAAAAAAAAAAATCACTGGCATCCAGAACGCATGTACTGGCAGCAAATCCATCCCTTCAGTTTTCACCATGCTGCTGAAACTACATTTGAAGAGCCTGCTGAATGCAGAACAGTGAGAACTCGGGGACAATAATTATTCAAAGTGAAATGACACTTTACAACAAACGTGCACATGAAAGTGGAAAAGAAATAGCAGCAGGAAATTGTTACATCCAAAAAATCCCCAAAGAGTTTGTGCAAGAAATCTAAGAATGCTGAGCCAGGGGGAAATGGAAGAAAACAACGATAAACCAGGAAAATTAAAAGCAAGTTTATTTCACCTCAATTTTTTAGATTTTTTTATGGGATGTTGGTGTCACTGACTGGGCCAGCATTTATTGCCCATCCCTAATTGCCCTTGAAATGAGTGAGTTGCTGGGTCATTTCAGAGGGCATTTTAAGAGTCAACAAGCATGATGGATGGAATAGTCTCCTTCTATGCTGCATCAGTAACCCATTCGAAAAAAACCCATTCGCCAATCCTTCAGAATTTCCAGTCCTTTGTTTTCTATTTGACTATCAATAATCCTTCAAACGTAATAAAAACAAGAAATGCTGGAAATACTCAGCAGGTCTGGCAGCATCTGTGGAGAGAGAAGCAGAGTTAACGTTTCAGGACAGTGACCCTCATGAGAAGGATCTGTTTCTCTCTCCACAGATGCTGCCAGACCTGCTGCGTATTTCCAGCATTTCTTGTTTTTATTTCAGATTTCTAGCAACTGCAGCATTTTGCTTTTAATCATTAATCCCGTTCTTAGTTCTTTGACAGCTTTTAACATAAGAGCTTGCTACAGTTTGTGTTTTTCCTAACCACTTCTCTTCCTCTCCGATAACACACTGAACGAAAAGGAGATTGAATCGCTTCTTTGTGGAAGCTTGGCACTTTGTTATCGGTTGTGCATTTGAGTGGCGTCTGTTAAAGAAAGGGATGTGAGACTATTAGTGAAATTAAGCCTTTGACAGGCAGTGAGTGTGTATGTATTTGTGTGTGAGAGAGGGAGAGAGAGACTAAAGTAAGTTATATGGGGGGGATTACTGCAGGGGAAAGCCGCCATCTGAAAATTTGTGAGTTCCCAATATTGATACAGCACTATAGCTTTTCCACGCGCCAACCTCGATTGATGCGTCCTCCTGAATCTGACTTTTTTCTTCAATATGATCCCTTTTGCTCAAATACAGCCCCTTTCCCCAGTCTGCCCCCACCCTTTCTCTCCAATTTCACGACCACTTCTTATTCGAGGATTATGAGGAATAGGTGAGGCCATTCAGCCATCCTGCCTATTCTGCCCCTTTGTCAGATCTTGGTTGATATGTATCTTAACTTACTTCCCTCGCCTGGTTTCTGTAAGCACTAACATTATGGCCTAAAAAGATATGAAAATCGGGTTTGAAGTTTTCACTTGAATTCCGGCCTCAAAAATTACTGCAGGAGTGAATTCTGGATTTATGCGAAACTATGTCTGAGGAAGAGGTTCCCGAGATCCCCCTGAAGGGCCTAGCTCTAATTTAAAGGTTGTGCCCCCACCAGACCATTGCTTCTTCCTATTGTTCAGACAGAGGAGGGAGAATTGCACTGTCTTTTCTACTTACACTTCTCCAAAGGTCACATCATATATTTAAATGTTTGTTTGGTTACTGCTGCAACCAATCATATGCCCTATGTTTTAAATTCCAGAATAAAATACAGCAAGATAGACGACTGTTGCTAAATACTTGCTATTTCTTGACAAAAAAAAGGGAAGAAATGGATGGAAGTCAGTTGTCTCTTTTCTGCTCTGGCGTCCGGGTACATCGAGATGCGTCACTGGGACTGTTTCAGACGCTGTCTGTTCTGGAGATGTCGAGAATTATCCCAGCAGGCTTTCCAGGAGAAATGGAAGCACTGTCGTAACACTATCTTCTCCATCAACTGCGACAATCACCAAAAAATATCTAAGTTACTTCACCCTTCCATCTTCTACATTCAATGAATACAAGCCTAATCTATAGAAGCCGCGTTCCTAATTCAACAGTTTTCGACCTTGCATCATTCTGGTAAATCTCCGCTGCACCCATCAAAGGCCATACATTCTTTTTGAAGTGCGTTGTGAGAATTGAACTCTGTATGCGAATTATGGGCCGAAGCAGAGATTTGCATGGCTGTACTCCAACCTCCAACCATTTTGTATTCCCCCCCACATGGGACAAAGGCTATTATTCCACCCACATGAGAACTTCCATTTTTCATAGGACTTTCTATTTGACTATCTCTAATCAGAAATAAATTCAGCTACTTTCTTCGGCCTTCTAAAACATTTAATTTAAGAGCAAGAGAGATGGCTGAGAGTTTAGCTGGTAGAATTACAATGAAGGGAATGGATCATGAGGGACAGGGGACAGTGATTACAGGAGCAGGGATGGCAAGAAAGTTATGAAGTTGACATTCACTTCTCCGAAGTGAAGGTTTATGAGTATGATACCAATGATATGATAAGTAGCTATCCTCATCGACTCTCCTTGTTACCCTCACGGAAAAAATAATCAAGATATTCTGACACGGTCTTCACTTAACAAATCCAGGCTGATTGAGCTTGATTCATCTGCACCTTTTGAAATGATTGATATTGTTTACCAGAATTTGTCCCAATAATTTGCCTCCACTGAGGTTAGGCTGAGTGGCCTGTGATTACTCAGACTATCCCTTTCTCCCTTTTCAATCAACAGTACCACATGAGCAGTCCTCCAGTCCTCTGGCAAGAGGACTGTCACCAGAGAGGATTGGAAAATGATAGGCAGAGCCTCTGCTATTTCCTTCCTTGCACCTCTGAACAGTCTGAGCCTGGTGAATTATCAGCTTTCAAAGATGCTAAACCCCTTAATATTTCATCTCTCATTGTTTATACCATCCAATATTTCAAACCCCTCCTCCTTGACTACAATGTCTGCGTCATCCCTCTCTTTTGAAGACAGATGCAATGTATTCATTAAATACCATACCCACATCTTCTGCCTCCACAGTTAGGAAGAATAACGAGAGGCGATATAAACTAAAGAGTGACTGGAGAATAGCCAATGTTGTTCCTTTGTTTAAGAAGGGTACCAAGGATAATCCAGGAAATTATAGGCCGGTGAGCCTTACATCAGTGGTTGGGAAATTATTAGAGAGGATTCTTCGGGACAGGATTTACTCCCATTTGGAAACAAACGAACTTATTAGTGAGAGGCAGCATGGTTTTGTGAAGGGGATGTCGTGTCTCACTAATTTGATTGAGTTTTTTGAGGAAGCGACAAAGATGATTGATAAAGGAAGGGCAGTGGATGATATCTATATGGACTTCAGTAAAGCCTTTGACAAGGTCCCTCATGGCAGACTGATACAAAAGGTGAGGTCACACGGGATCAGAGGTGAGCTGGCAAGATGGATACAGAACTGGCTCTGTCATAGAAGTCAGAGATTAGCAGTGGAAGGGTGCTTTTCTGAATGGAGGGATGTGACTAGTGGTGTTCCGCAGGGATCAGTGCTGGGAGCTTTGCTGTTTGTAGTATATATAAATGATTTGGAGGAAAATGTAGCTGGTCTGATTAGTAAGTTTGCGGACAACACAAAGGTTGGTGGAGTGCGGATAGTGATGAGGATTGTCAGAGGATACAGCAGGATATAGATCGGTTGGAGACTTGGGCAGAGAAATGACAGATGTAGTTTAATCTTCACAAATGTGAGGTAATGCATTTTGTAAGGTCTATTGCAGGTGGTAAATATACAGTAAATGCAGAATCCTTCGGAATATTGACAGGCAGAGAGATCTGGGCGTACAGGTCCACAGGTCACTGAAAGTGGCAACGCAGGTGGATAAATGTAGTCAAGAAGGCATATGGCATGCTTGCCTTCATCGGTCGGGGCATAGAGTATAAAAATTGGCTAGTCATGCTGCAGCTGTCCAGAACTTTAGTTAGGCCACACTTAGAATATTGTGTGCAATTCTGGTCACCACACTACCAGACGGACGTGGAGGCTTTGGAGAGAGTACAGAAGAGGTTTACCAGGATGTTGCCTGGTCTGGAGGGCATTAGCGATGAGGAGAGGTTGGATAAACTCGGACTGTTTTCACTGGAACGACGGAGGTGGAGGGGCGACATAATGGAAGTTTGCAAAGTTATGAGCGGCATGGACAGAGTGGATAGTCAGAAGCTTTTTCCCAGGGTGGAAGAGTCAGTTACTAGGGGACATAGATTTAAGGTGCGAGGGGCAAAGTTTAGAGGGGATGTGCGAGGCAAGTTCTTTACACAGAGGGTGGTGAGTGCCTGGAACTTGCTGCCGGGGGAGGTGGTGGAAGCAGGTATGATAGCGACGTTTAAGGGGCATCTTGACAAATACATGAATAGGATGGGAATAGAGGGATACGGACCCCGGAAGTGCAGAAGTTTTTAGTTTAGGCAGGCATCAAGTTCGGCGCAGGCTTGGAGGGCCGAATGGCCTGTTCCTGTGCTGTACTGCTCTTTGTTCCTTGTTCTTTGTTCTAAATGATACGATTCGAAAGGGGGTGCACGAACAGAAAGATCTGAGGGAAGGAGAGAGATTAAATAAATTGGGACTGTATTCTCTGGAGTTTAGGAGATTGAGAGGAGATCTCATTGAAACATATAAGATTCTGAAGGGATTGGATAGGGTAGAGACTGAAAGATCACTTCCACTGGTCGGGGAATCTAAAACACTGGGCCACAGTCTCAGAATAAGGGGCTCATCATTTAGGACTGAGATGAATAGAAATTGCTTCACTAAAAGGGTTGTGAATCTTTGTAATCCCCTACTGCAGAGGGTTGTATTTGCTCCATCGTTCAATACATTTAAGGCTGGGATAGACAGATTTCTGGTCTCTCAGGGAATCAAGGGATATGCAGAGCAGGCAGGAAAGTGGAGTTGAATCCGAAGATCAGCCATGATCGTATTGAATGGTGGAGCAGGCTCGATGGGTCATATGGTCTACTCCTGCTCCTATGTCTTGTCTTCTTGTGTTTTCCTTCTCTCGGTCCCTCTCTCTGTGTCTCTCCCTCTCTCTATGTCTCTTTCTTTATCTCTGCCTCTCCCTCTCTGTCTGTATGTCTCTCTCGCTCCCTTAGTGTGTGTCTGTATGTGCGTGTGTATGTGTGTGTGCCTGTGTCTGTGTGTGTATCTGTGTTTTTGTGTCTGTGTGTTTTGTGTGTGTTTCTTTGTATGAACCTATATTTCTGTGCATATGTGTGTGTCTTGTGTCTGTGTGTGTGTGTTTCTCTGTGCTGTTGTTCCTGTGTCTGTTTTTCTGTGTGTGTGCTTGTCTGTGTGTGTGAAATTCTCAGAGTCACTGGTTCGATAAAGTAATTCCAGTGCCCCTCACACCCTGTCTCCCCTTCCATAGGGACATAGGCCATTCAGCCCATCGAGCCTGCCCCACCATTCAATATGATCATGTCTGATCATCCATTTCAATGCCCTTTTCCTATATTATCCCCATATCCCTTTCTATCATTTGTACTTAGACATCTGTCATTCTCTGCTTTAAACATACTCAATGACTGAGCTTCCACAGCCCTCTGGAGTAGAGAATTCCAAAGGTTCACAACCTCTGAGTAAAGAAATTTCTCCTCATCTCTGTCCGAAGTGGCTTCTGCCTTACTTTGAAATTGCATCCCCTGGTTCTAGACACCTCAACCAGGGGAAACAACTCTACCCTGTCTATCGCTTAAAGTATGTTGTAAGGTTCAATGAGCTCACCTCTCATTCTTCGAAACTCTGGAGAATGCAGGGCCAGTTTCCCCAATCTCTTTTCAAAGGACAGTTCCATCATCCCAGGAACAAGTCTGGTGACCCTTCGTTGCACTCCCTCTATGGCAATAATATCCTTGCAAGTTCTCCCTGTGGGTTTTCGCCGGGTGCTCCGGTTTCCTCCCACAGCCAAAGACTTGCAGGTGATAGGTAAATGTGCCATTGTAAATTGCCACTAGTGCAGGTAGGTGGTAGGGAATATGGGATTACTGTAGGGTTAGTATACATGGGTCGTTGTTGGTCGGCACAGAGTCGGTGAGCTGAAAGGGCCTGTTTCAGTGCTGTATCTCTAAAATAAAATGTTTCCTTTCAAATTTATTGCCAGTTTCTTTTCAGTGTGTACTTCAAGAAAATTTTGATTTAAATTTGTTTTCAACATTGTTAGCTGAAAATGTTTCTCCTATAATTCTCCCTGTCTCTCTCTGTCTCTCTCTCTCTCTCCCTTTCTGTTTCTCCCTCTGTCTCTCTCTCTCCCGCTGTCTCAGTCTCTGCCCCTCTGTCTCTGTTTCTCTCCCTCTCCCTGTGTCACTCTATCTCTCCCCCTCTCTCTGTTTCTCTCTCCTCCTCTCTGTTTCTTTTCCTGTCTCTCTTGCTCTGTCACTGTTTATCCCCTTCTGTCAATCTCTCTCTCTCCCTCTAACTCAGTTTCTCTCCCTCTGTCTGAATGGGGAATTGGGGGAGGTACCAGTAATTGTGGGGGAGACAGGGAAACAACAGAATCAGATAGTGAGAGGGGGGCAGCAACTGCAGTGAGATAGGGACACCAGCAGATGGAGATGGTGGGCGTGGACAGGAACTGCAGTGAGACAGGGACACCAGCAGATGGAGATGGTGAGAGAAGTGCAGTAACTGCATTGAGACAGGGACACCAGCAGATGGAGATGGTGAGAGAAGTGCAGTAACTGCATTGAGACAGGGACACTGGCAGATGGAGATGGTGAGTGGGGGGCAGTAACTGCAGTGAGAAAGGGACACCAGCAGATGGAGATTGTGAGAGGGGCAGAGCAAGACCCACCTCAATAGGTCAGATTCTCAATAAAATATAATCTCAGAATCAGATTTAATATCATTTCAGGGCTCAGTGCTGTGAATATAAAATGTACTTTCTTTCCTGTGGGGAGTGTAGTGAGTGCAATATGAAAGGGTATTTAGTTCCAGTGCTTATCTCTTTCTATGATTTCACAACTTTGACAATGAGATTGAAAGGGTATTTCACCGCCTTCTTCAGCTCCTCTCTGAATTTAGTCTGGGTCACAGTGTAAATACACGTGTTGGTGCAGGAACTGAGAAGCTGCAGCATCTTTGATGTTTCTTGTGTAATGATGACAGGGTCAGTGTAGGAGGAAAAATACTGGAAATCTGCAATTCGGGTATAAATGTTAAACACAACCCGGGTTACCCATAATGATATAAAACAGCCGGATATACTGAAGATTAAAATAATTGATTTTCTGCGATTCTCCATCTCTGGGTCTTTCTGATTTTCTCGGAATGCCCTGCGGACTTTACTGGAGAATAAAATACGTCTGACGATCAGAACATTGAGCAGCAAAACCAAAATGAATGGGACACAAGGGGTTAAAATGTAATTAAACCAGTGAAATGCCCCCCATGTGGGGGATGTAATGAAGCTCGGTTTAGTCGAACAACCCATGGGAACATTATCAATAATGTAATGTTGTTCCACTGTAAAGTACCAGGGGACAGACACGAAACAGCCCAGTACACTCACTGTTCCTACAACCACAGCCGCTGTTTTCTCGGTGCAATATTTTGTTTTCAGCTTCTCACAACAAATGGCCACAAATCGATCAAAGGTGAAAGTGACTGTAAACCAGACAGAAATATCTGTGGCTGCAGAAACCAGAACGATAATGAGAGAACACACAGGTGTAATTCTCAGAAATGAATCTCGGAAATAAATTGAAGCAATCCAGAACAATATGGGATCAGTAATAACGACCAGGAGATCAGACACTGCCATTCCCACCAGATATACAGTGATACATTTGGAGAGACCGCACTTTCCTCGGGACAGGATCACAATCGCCACCAAGTTAACTGAAAGAGAGAGAAAAGGAAGCAGAGAAATTACTGATCAGACCTGGAGATAGAGCAGCAGTTTGACAGGATCTGGACTGAAATTTCCAGCTTTGTTGTTGCATCGAACAGTGAAAACTAATTCCTTGACCTGGGCAGTGCTTTGTCAGTGAAATGTTTGAAACACAATTATTAATAATGAATTGGGAAATTGATACCGAAAGTTAATAAAGTCAGCATCAGTGATGAACTGAGTCTATGATGTTTATTCAGTCAGTAAGTAAGCAATAGGAAATTTCTACAAAACAAAACGAGGACCTGACAGAAATAAACACAGAGGATCAAGTCCAACAGTAAAATGAACAGTATCTGACAACAGAAAACTTCAGCTCAGTTTCTCTCACTAATTGTTCTGGATATTTCAGCACTTTATGATCGTGAATTATTCACACCACTGCTTCTTTCTCTTTACTTCTGCTTATCTCTTTCCCTCCCTTTCGTTCTCCCTGCTTCTTTTCTCCTTCCCAATCTCTCTGGAGTACTCACACCCTAAAAACTATTACTTCATGCCACTTTTCACATACATTTTATTTCTCTAACATTCTGCGCCTGTATTCTGTTCACCAGCCCCGTGTTCAGTGATTCTATTCTCAGAGTCAGTTTGTTCAATGTTGAAACCTCTGTGAATAATTTGATGTATTTACAGATTGCGCAAGTCTCCACCTGTTCACCTACACTTTTCACTTCATCTACAATGCATGGATTAAACAGGATTTAAAGTTTCTTCCAGACAAACCTCACAATCATTGAAATTCATTCTTCTGGAATTTTAAAGTACACCGTAACATTGTGGGATTGTTTAATGAATAAAACACCAACATCAGCACTGCAGCTGATAATCCGCAGATAAACGGGAGACTCTTGATTTCAACTGGTGGGGTGCAAACCAATAAAACATCACATCAAATTTTCTATTTTACAATGTAGTGCAATGACCATGAAGGCTCTGCAATGAAGCAGAGAAGGAGATGTGAAAGAGTCAGCAGCAAACTCAGTTCAGTAGCCAGATCTCTGAAGGAGCGTCAGGCACACACAATGAAATAATATTTTATAACAGTGATAACCAATAAATACATTGAAATCCCAGTTAAATTGATCTATATTATTGGGGCGGGAGGATATTGTGCTCTCACCTTGTAATGAGACTGTGAGATGTCTCATTATCAATCATCGAAAAACACATGCAGAAAAAAAAAATCCAGGACCGGTTTAATCCACATCATGAAACTGTTAAAAACTCTTCATGGTCTGATTTTTGATCCGAACTGAAACTTCTCATTCAAATACATTCAATACACAGAATAATCCAGTAACGATGCTGGGGTTACTTAAACCAATGTCAGTCAAAACATAATACAAATCCCGCAAGACTGAAAGAGCAGACATTGAGCAGATTCCATCAGTAAATTGCTGGAAATGAACAGGCGGCTGTGTAACTCACACAGTGAGAAATAATACCAAGTACAGCAGCACAGTTAATATCATTTTATACCATTAACAGCTGAGATACTGGCTTACTAGGAACTCCAATGCCTGCAAGTACAGGATAATAAATGCTTTCTATCTGATACATTAATGGATATCCCATTGCTGAGAGAAGATGAGTTCTGTTAGCCTGGAACCCACAGCTCCAGCAGGCATTCTAAGCTGATCCATTCCAATGGATCCTGATTTATACAGGGGATAAGGCTCCACTGACATGGTTATACTCTTGATCATTGCTATTAGTTACACTCATCTGAACAAAAACATTACATCAGCAGCTTTGACTCGATGTAAATAATGTGGTGGATAAAATACAGTGGCGCAGTGGTTAGCACCGCAGCCTCACAGCTCCAGAGACCCGGGTTCGATTCTGGGTACTGCCTGTGCGGAGTTTGCAAGTTCTCCCTGTGTCTGCGTGGGTTTCCTCCGGGTCCTCCGGTTTCCTCCCACATGCCAAAGACTTGCAGGTTGATAGGTTAATTGGGCATTATAAATTGCCCCTAGTATAGGTAGGTGGTAGGGGAATATATAGGGACAGGTGGGGATGTGGTAGGAATATGGGATTAGTGTAGGATTAGTATAAATGGGTGGTTGATGGTCGGCACAGACTCGGTGGGCCGAAGGGCCTGTTTCAGTGCTGTATCTCTAAACAACATAAACAATCATTTCAATGTCAATGACATTTTCTCAGTAATACCTCTCTCGGGAATAAACCTGAAATCTGTACTCATACTGGACGGCTGCTACAATTATAAGTGGCATCATCGACATTTTCCATATTATTGTATTGACCTTGTTCACTTCTGGAATTTCTATTGTAAATGTAACTAACTGTCTGCAGTGCACACTGAATCCAGGGACAAAAACAATCCCGTTTCACTCTGTTCCTGCCTTTGTCCAGTTAAAATGTGCACTTTGAGTCTCTGATTCAGGACCACGTTCAGGTGTACAGCCGAGATACGACTGTGGGTGATATTAGGGGGCAGAAACTGTACACATCCATTGGGAGGTTGTCATGGAGTGACAATATCACTGGGCTAGTAATCCAGAGGTCCAACCCAATGGTCTGGGGACAGAGGTTCAAATCCTACCTTGGCAGATGCTGCAATTTAAATCCAATCAATTAACAAAAGTCTGCAATTGATAGCTAGTCTCTCTAATGGTGCCATGAGACTACCATTGTTTGCTATAAAAATCCATTCGGTTCGCTAATTCCTTTTAGGGAAGGAAATCTGCCATCCTTACCTGGTCTGCCCTACTTGTGGCCTCAGACCCAGAGCAATGTGGCTGACTCTTAACTGCCCTCTGAAACAGCCCAGCAAGCTGTCAAGGGCAGCACAGTAGGGTGGCACAGTGGCGCAGTGGTTAGCACCACAGCCTCACAGCTTCAGGGACCCGGGTTCGATTCTGGGTACTGCCTGTGCGGAGTTTGCAAGTTCTTCCTGTGTGTGCGTGGGTTTTCACCAGATGCTCCGGTTTCCTCCCACATCCAAAGACTTGCAGGTGATAGGTAAATTGGCTGTTGGAAATTGCCCCCAGTGTAGGGATAGGGAATATGGGATTACTGTAGGGTTAGTATAAATGGGTGGTTGTTGGTCGGCACAGACTCGGTGGGCCGAAGGGCCTGTTTCAGTGCTGTATCTCTAAAAAAAGCAAATGCTGACCTTGCAAGTGGAACTCACATCACATCAAAGAAACTCTTCTCACTGCGACTTCACTGCAGATATTTATCAGTTTATTCTATAGTGGGTGCTTAAAAATTAGAACTGTGCCAAAACCTGAATCCTTTCCTCCAGTTCACTTCTAACCAGACTTCAAATTCCACCTTCCCTCACGATCAACTACTGCAATTCCCTGCTTCCATGTCCAATACTCGCCAAGTCCATCCCGCCCAACAGCTTCAGCTTATCTGACCTACATTGGCTCCCTGTCCCTAAGTATTTAAATTTATAATTCTTATCATTGGGTTAAAATTCTTCCATGTCCTCACCACTCCTCATCTCCAGCCACTCCTCCAAACTTGTCTTTAACTTTATCTCAATAAAGTCGATTTACAACAATCTTTGTGTTGCCAAGTCTGTTAACACCTTACAAGGGGCTATAAACCACTCCTATCTTATCGAATCTTACATTATGACACCACAGATAGGACTTGGCACATTGTGAAAGCTTTTTGAGAGAAGAGAAGGATCTCGAGTTCGTGAGACTGACCAACATGCGTCTTGGTGGGAACATCCTTTTGGCGAATGTGGCGAAATTAATTGACCCACCAGTGATCAAAGGCACTTATACGGATATATCAATGAAAAGAGAATAAATTATTTCATGTAGTTAAAGATGTTAAACGAGTCTTCGAGGTGAAATACACGGAAGTTATAAAGTTAATTCAAGAAAAGGTAGGCCAGAAGATGTTTTTCGATTGGGATTTTTTTCGTTGAAGTTACATAAAGTGATGCATCTGAAAATGTTTTGCTCCGCCCCCTTTGGAGACAAGCAAATAAATTTACCCCACTGCATCAAAACAGTAGCTAAACAATGGGTTACCTTCAATGATGAGGCACTTGAGGCACAGTAAATATATATTCCCTCGAAGGGGAAAGATAGGGCAAACAAATCCAGAGCTCCTTAGATGGAAAAAGAAAGAAATAAAGACGAAGAAGAAAAAAAGTGATCTTACAACAGACTTCAGGTATCTAATACAACTGAGAACAAGATTGAATATATAAGGTGCAAAGGAGAAAGTGAAAAAGCAATCGACGAGGTCATGGGGGTGATCGAGGAAACGATCCCTTTGGAATGGTGATAGGGGAGGAGAGGGGAAACTGTTTGGTGGTGGTATCATACTGGAGGTGACAGAAATAGCGGAGGATGATCCTTTGAATGTGGAGTCTGGTGGGGTGGAAAGTGAGGACAAGGGGAACCCTGTCGTGGTTCTGGAAGAGAGGGGAAGGTGTGAGGTAAAAAATGCAGGAAATAGGTCAGACACGGCCGTTGGTTCTGTCAACAATAGTGGGGGTGAATCCTCGGTTAAGGATAAAGGGAGAATCACTGTTGTGGAAAGTTGCATCATCATAATGGATGCATCGGCAATGAAGCAAGTGGGATAATGGGATGGAGTCCTTATAGGAGGCAGGCTGTGAAGAAATGTAATCAAGGTCGTTGTGGGAGTCGGTGAATATTAGTGAGCAACCAATCCACAACAATGGAGAGAGAGAAGTCAAGGAACGGAAGGGATGTGTCAGAGATGGACCATATGAAGGTGAAAGGCGGGTGGAAATTGGAAGCAAAGTTGTTGAAGTTTTTCAGTTCGGGATGGGAGCAGGAAACATCACTGATACAGTCATCAGTGTACTTAAAAAAAGGATTTGGGGGAGGGGGCCTGAGTAGGAGAGGAACAAGGAATTTTTGACAAACTCCACAAAAAACAGTCGTAACTGGGATCCATCTGTGTATCCATGGCAGCACCTTTTATTTGGTTCTGTTGAAATTGTATAAGAAACTAGCTCGGCCTCAGTTGGAGTATTGCGTCAAGTTCTGTACACCGCATTTAAGGAACAATGACAAGGCATTGGAGAGAGTACAGAAAAATTTCCCTGAATGCTTCCAGGGATGAGGAATTTTCGTTATGAAGATAGATTGGAGAACTGGGACAGTTTTCCTTGGAGAACGGAGGCTGAGAGGTGATTTGATAGAGGTATCTAAAATCATGAGGAGTTTAGACAGAGTAGATTGAGACAAACTGTTCCCACTCCTGAAAGGATCGAGAAGGAGAGAGCACAGATTTAAGCCAATTGGCAAAAGAAGCAATGGCAACATGAGGAATACTTTTCTTCCCACAGCAAAGGGTGAACGTCTGGAAATCACTGCCAGAGTGGTGGAGGCAGTTTGAATTGAAGCATTGCAGAGGGAATTAATTACGTGAAAAGGACAAATTTACAGGGTTATGGGGAGAAGGTAGGGGAATGGCACTAAGTGAATTGCTCACTCAGAGAGCCGGTACGGACACAATGGGTCGAATGGCCTCCTTCTCCTGTAATAATTCTATCATTCTGTGAAAAACAACGGGTTGACTGGATCTGGGGTGAAATTTCGAGCTTTATTGCTGCATCGAGCAGTGAAAACTGATTCGTTGACCTGGGAAGTGCTTTACTACCTACACCCGACAAGTTAATACAGTGAACATAGTGTTTACTGGAAGGGTTCAGTGTGGTTGCAGTGCCATTGGGTAAGGAAGAAAGGGTTATACAGACTGGAATCCCAATGGATTAAGTTAGGGTTTGGCTCCGGAATGATGGCTGGGAATGTTTGGGGACAGCGGAAGGTCAGCTGGATTGTTGCTGTGGGTTCAGAGAGCCAACAGGGACTGGGAAAAGGCTGAGAGCTGTGGTGAGTTTGAGGGTTGGGATTTATTTGGAAGAGGCAGCTGGAAGTGGAGTCAGTGACTGAGATTAGGGGGAGAGAAGGAAAAGGACATGTTGGAGTTGGAGGGGAGACAGAAGCAGATGGTTTGGGAAAATGGATAAACTGAAGCAATGGATGAGGAGACAGAGGATTCAATAAAGTGAGAGGAGAGGCTGAGATTCACAGGGAGAGACTGCAGCAGAGTGTTGGAGCAAATCTATTCTATAGATCCCAGTAACAAAACTCAAATAATACATTCAAACAGCAATACATGTGGTTATTGGTGTTAGAGAACAGTTCATTGGTTTTAAAATATGTTCAATACATTGACTTTGTACATTCAATTAAATTGTAATTTAAATGTATTCATAAAATCAGCCTCGCTCTTTATTGAATTTAACATTCACAGAAAATGTAAACCACGGTATTTAAATAATGAATCACCATCAGTGAATAACTGATTCTATTCTGTTTATTTATTCAGTTAGTAAGCAAAGAAAATTAACTTTCTCTAAATGGACTGAGGACCTGAGAGGGATAAACACAGAGGCAGTGAGATCAACAATAAAACTCACCCAATCTGACAACAACCTAACCATAACTTCAACTCACACTTTCTCTCACTGATTGTTCTGAACATTCCAGGAGTTTATCCTCGTGAATTATTCACACCGCTGCTTCTCTCTGACTATCTCTTTCCTTCTGTTATCTCTTTCTGCTTCGTTCTCCCTTCTCCTTGCTTCTCTCAGTCGCCGTCTCTGTCCCTCTGGATCACACACGCCCTTGTAAACTTCATCAATGTGCCTTTTGTGCATCCTGTTTTATCCTAAAATCCCACGTCTGTGTTCTCTTCACAAGCCCCATGTTCAATAGGATAGACAAGATTTTTGGTTTCTCAGGTAATCAAGGGATATGGTGAGCGGGCGGGGAAGTGGAATTGAATCCTCAGATCAGCCATGACTGTATTGAATGGCGGAGCAGGCTCGATGGGCCATATGGTCAACACCTGCTCCTATTTATTCTGGTCTTGCTTTGAAAGATTCTATTCTCAGAGTCAGTTTATTCAATGATGTGAATATTTTGATGTATTTACAGATTACCCAAGTCTCCACCTGTTCATCTACACTCTTCCCTTCATCTACAATACATGGAATAAACAGAATCGAAAGTTTCTTCCAGACAAACCTCACAATCATTGAAATTCCTTCTCCTGCAATTATAAAGTACACCGTGAGAATGCGGGATTGTTTATTTAATTAATAAAACACCATCATCAGAGCTGCAGCTGATAATCTACAGATAAATGGAAAGACGCTTGACTTCAACTGATAGAGTGTACACCAATAAAACATCACATCAATGCTTTTGACTTTACAATACAGTCCAGTGGCAGTGAAGGCTCCACAGTGAAGCAGAGAAGGAGATGTGAAAGAGGCAGTAGCAAACTCAGTTCAGTAGCCAGATCTCTGAAGCAGCATCATACACACACAGAATGAAAGAATATGTTATATTAGTGATAACCAATAAATACATTGAAATCCCATTTAAACTGAACCATGTCATTGGGGAGGGAGGAGATTGTTCTGACTCTTTGTAGCAGAGTCCATGAGCTGTCTCATTATCAGTCACTGAAAGCACATTCATAAAAAATATTGCAGGACAGGTTAGAGACACAAAATGAAACTGTTAAAAGCTCCTGATAATCTGATTCCTTCTCTGAGCCGATATACCTGATCAAATGCATTAATTACACAGAATAATCCAGTAACAATACCAGATTTGCATAAACAAAGGTGATTACTGAAATAATGCAGCTTCTACAGGACTGAAAGAGCCGAAAGTTAGGAGATGCCATTAATCAACTGCTGGAACAGGCTGTATCAAAGATGCAGTGAGAAATAATACCAAGTACAGCTGCACAGTTAACATCGATTTACACCATTAACGGCTGATATACAGGCTTACCAGGAACTCCAATTGCAGCAAGTACAGGATAATAAATGGATAGGATCTGAAGGATTACTGGATATTCCATTTCTGTGAGAAGTGGAGACTTCTGTTAGCCTGAAACCCACAGCTCCAGCAAGCACTCTGAACTGATCTATTCCAATGAGTGCTGATTTATACAGGGGATAAGTCTCCACTGACACGGTTATACCCCTGATCATTGCTATTAGTTACACTCACCTGAACAAACACATGACATCTGCAGCTTCGAATGGGTTAGAGGCAGTTCAGAGGAGGTTTACTAGATTGATACCTGAAATAAGGTGGTTGTCTGATGAGGGAAGGTTGGACAGACTGGTCTTGTTTTCACTGGAGTTTAGAAGAGTGAGGGGAGACTTGCTTGAAGTGTATAAGATCCTGAAGAATCTTAACAAGGTGGATGTGGAAAGGATGTTTCCTCTTGTGGGGGAGTCCTGAATTAGGGGGCAGTGCTTTACAGTTAGGGCGTCACCTTTTTAGGACAGAGATGAGGATATTTTCTTTCTCTCAGATGGTTGTGCGACGTTAGAATTCTTTGCTTTAGAATGTGGAAGAAGTCGGGTAATTAAATAATTTCAAGGCGGAGGTAGATAGATTCTTGTGAGGCAAGGGAATCAAAGGTTATCGGGGTAGATGGGAGTGTGGAATTCGAGACATAAACAGATCAGCCATGATGTTATTGAATGGCGGAAGAGACTCAAGGGGCCGAATGAAATACTTCTCCTAATTTGTATGTTTGTATGTTCGGATATTTACCTGTTTCTTCTACATTGCTTAAGGCCTCCAATAAAATTACAACTGTGCCACCTCTCCCATTCCTCCAGTTCAATTCTGACCAGCCACATGTCAGTATCAACCTGTCCAAAATTCTGCTGCTGATGTCCAATCCTTACCAAGTCCCACTCGCACATCACCCTCACCTTCACTGACCCACATTGGTTCCCATTTCCCTAACACCTTATAATTAAAATTCACATCATGGAGTTAAAATCCCTCTGTTTCCTCACCCCTCCCCCATCTCCTCCAAAGCTGCAGCAAACCGAACCATGATTTCTCCTTACCTCTGACATTGGCCTCTTTTATTACGACTAACATCGCTTGTTTCCATTAGGACCATGGAGCAATAGAAAACTTAAGGCACAGAAGGAGGCCATGCAGCCCGTAATGTCCCTGCCGGCCGAAAGAAGCAAGCCGCCTAATCTAATCCCACTTTCCAGCACCTGTTCCATAGGCTTGCTGGTTACAGCACTTCAGATACATGTCCAAGTACCTTTTAAAAGAATTGAGGATTCTGTCTCCACCACCAGTCTGGGCAATTAATTGCAGACACCCACCACCTGTTGGATGAATTTTTTTTTACTCATGTCCCCTATAATCCTTCTACCAATCACCTTAAATCTGTTCCCACTGGCGATTGACATCTCCACTAGGGGAAACAGATCCTGCCTATCTACTCTATCTAGGCCCCTTATAATTTTATACACCTCTATTAAGTCACTCCTCAGCCTCCTCTGTTCTAAAGAAACAACCCCAGCCTATCCAGTCTTTCCTCATAGTTGCAACTTTCGAGCCCTGGCAAAATTCGTGTAAATCGCCTCTGTACTCTCTCCAGAACAATTCTCTGCTTCCGATAATGTGGTGACCAGAACTGTACGCAATATTCAAATGGCGGCCTAAACAGTGTTGTATCAGGTTAAATAAGATGTTGTGTAAAATTTGCTCCCTATTCATCCCTGATCTGAACTTCCAACCTGATGTTGTCTCCATCAGAAGTGACACCTCCTTCCACCTCTGCAACATCTCTGGCCTCTGTCCCTGCCTGAGCCTATCAGGCACTGAAAAGGCCCAATCACTCATCTCTGCAAGATTATTAGGTTACTAAGTGTTACTCACCAGATTACTAATTGTTAAAATCTACCTATTATAAACTAACAATTGACCTTATTATTATAAACTAACATTTAGCTTTATTAGAATCCTTCTTTGTAGTATGGTAAAATGGGAAAACTTATGAAATATGGCACAGTATAGAAAAGATGTCAAGGTAGAGGGATTCTGGGAGGTGATGTCATGTTTTAAATTGTTTACTTGCAGCAAAAAGGTGACACCTTGAGAGCAGACAGGGAAAACAGCTTCTGTGTAGAATTGTCTCATAATGAGATAAGGAACCTCGAAATGTAAACGCATGGAGATGAAGTAGTCAACACAAAGGGATACTAATTGCACAAATTCAAAAGGTTAGCAACCATCACAAAATTAATCTTGGTTGGTTCATAAAGGCACCCTTTAATACAAGACTAATTACTGATTGTGAGAGGGGAGGGTTAACTGGAAAGCTGCCAGGACAAAATAAGTCATGTCTTTGATACTGTATGGCAGAGAATTTTCAAAAATCAGTGAGACAAGAGAGAGAAAACGAGCAATAACTTGAAGAGCAAAAACTGCAAGAGAAAGAGTTCTGCGCTCTGCCGTCCAGTCTCTAACACGGTTACTAGGGTCACTGTTTAAAAATAAAGGGGTCGCCCATTTAAGACAAAGATGAGGAAAAGTTTTTCCTCTCAGAGGGTCATGAGTCTTTGGAATTCTCTTCCTGAAAAGGTGGTGGAAGCAGAGTCTTTGAATATTTTGAAGGCAGAGATAGATAGATTCTTCATAAGCAAGCGGATGGGTGGTTATCGTGGGTAGGCAGAAATGTGGAGTAATTAGCTCAGCCACTAACTTATTGAATGGCGGAGCAGGCACAAAGGACCGAGTGGCCTAATCCTGCTCATAATTCGCATGTTTGTATGTAGTATCTGTGTCAGACTGTTAATTACTGCCTGAGATTGTGACTAGAGTTTATCTGAAAACTGAAGTCGATTGACAACATGCTTGTGCTGCCAAGTCTGTTAGCACCTTAGAAGAGGGTATAAACCACCCCTACCTTATTGAATCTTAAATTATGACATCACATATGGGACTTGGCACATTGTGAACACTTTTTGAGAGAAAAGAAGGATCTCGAGTTCGTGATACTGATCAACTCACATCTTGGGAGGGAAAACCCTTTTGGTGAATGTGGAGAAATTAACAGACCCACCAGTGATTAAAGGCACTTATACGAAAATATATAAAGAGAATAAATGAGTCCATGTTGTTAAAGATAAACGGGTCTTCGAAGAGAAACACAAGGAAGTTACAAAGTTCATTCAAGATACAGTAGGCCAGAATAATTTTTTCAATCGAGATTTTTATTTCAACCAAGTTGCTTAAAGTGATGCATCTGAGAATGTTTTTGTCAGATCCTTTTGGAGACAAGCAAAGAAATTAACCCCGCTTCAGTTGTATTATTCATTTAATTCCCCACACAACATTTGCATTGCTGAGAGTAAAATTTATATATTGGACATTACTAGACTTTCAATTTCTAAATTGACATATAAAATTGGACAAATTAACTCATTGGGCTTTGGGCAGAGCTACAATGGATTCTTCGTGCTTTTTTTAAACAGGTGACAACAGTTTCCAGGGTCACATGAGAACTGATACCACAGCAAGAAACATAGAAACATAGAAAATAGGAGGAGGACTAGGCCATTCGGCCCTTAGAGTCTGCTCTGCTATTCATTATGACCATGGCTGGTCATCTGCTTCATGAACATGCCTGTTCCCGCTTTCGCCCCATACCTTTTGATCCCTTTAGACCCAAGAGCTAAATCTAACTCCTTGTTGAAAACACACAATGTTTTGGTCTCAAATGCTTTCTGTGGTAGCGAATTCCACAGGCTCATCACTCTCTGGGTGAAGAAATTTCTCCTCATCTCAGTCCTGTAATGTTTACCCCGTATCCTGAGACTATGGCCCCTGGTTCTGGACTCCCCCACCATCGGGAACATCCTTTCTGCATCTACCCTGTCAAGTCCTGTTAGAATTTTACAGGTTTCTATGAGATCGCCCCTTAGTCTTCTGAACTCCAGCGAATATAATCCTAACCGACTCAATCTCTCATCATAAAAGAGATCCAGCAGCTTCAAGAATTACAGAACTGATCTGCAGACATTAAATGTCACTGCATTTTCACAATTTGGTTTAAAGGCTTTGCCATCTCAAAAACTTTGGTTACTTGTTATCTTCCGAGACAAAGTGCTTGAAAAGGAGATGCATGCATTTCTGTCATTAATGTCAAACTCCATGCAATACCATCAAGCCTGGTCATAAGAAATCGTAATCCATCAGCAAAATTAAATTTATATGAGTACTTCAAGCAAGCGTAGGAGAATTCATTTGAAGTTCAAGGAGATCCAGAAAAACCTGGCGAATTAGAGAGGAGCAGCAGGAGAGGAGCGGATTTAAAAAGCACCAAAACCTGGTGAATAAGAGGGGAGCAGCGGGAGAGGAGCGGATTTAAAAAACACCAAAACCTGGTGAATAAGAGAGAAGAAGCTTTAAAAATAACAAACCCTGGTGAATTAGAGATGAGTAGTGGATTTAAAAAGCACCAAAACCTGGTGAATAAGAGAGAAGAAGCTTTAAAAATAACAAACCCTGGTGAATTAGAGATGAGTAGTGGATTTAAAAAGCACCAAAACCTGGTGAATAAGAGAGAAGCAGCAGGAGAGGAGCGGATTTAAAAAGCACCAAAACGTGGTGAATAAGAGAGAAGCAGTGGGAGAGGAGCGGATTTAAAAAGCACCAAAACCTGGTGAATAACAGAGGGTCTTCTGAACTGATGTTATCTCCATTCGAAATGACACCAGCCAGTCAGCTTTGCTGTGTGATTCATGCTGCAGAGTCTAGAGAGCTCTGTCCTCAGAACATCCAGCTATTGTGCTGACATCCAAGGGTTTAATTCCAAGTTCACGGGGATATATTTACAAAATAAGCATTACTTTAAAGTGTTAAAGATTTGACTGGGTGACTCGATTCATCAAAGAGCTTATCAACTTCAGATTCTTAAGATTGGCGAATTAGGTGCAGATTGACAGGTGGATATGTGATGTCGTAGCTATAACCGAGACCTGGCTTAAAGAGGGGCAGAACTGGCTGGCAATTATTTCTGGATGCAAGGTGTTCAGCAAAAATAGAAACGGAAGAAAAGGGGGAGGAGAAGAGCAAGAGTTAAAGGTTCAAGATTAACCAAGAAATGGCTTTAACCATTGTTGTCCTGGGAGAGAGGGAGTGAGGGAGAGATGAAAAGAGACAGAGGGAGAGAGAGAAGGGGAGAGATGAAACGAGAGAGAGGTGGAGAAGAGAGGGAGAGATCGGGTTAGAAAGCCATGGACAGAATCATGGACAGAGTCATGGACAGTGAAAGAGAGGGGCAGTGACAGGGAGGGGGCAGTAACTGCAGTGAGACAGGGACACCAGCAGATGGAGATGCTGAGAGGGGGCAGCAACTGCAGTGAGACAGGGACATCAGAAGATGGAGATGGTGAGAGGGGGCAGCAACTGCAGTGAGACAGGGACACCAGCAGATGGAGATGGTGAGAGGGTGCAGTACCTGCAGTGAGAGAGAGACACCAGCAGATGGAGATGGTGAGAGGGGGCAGTAACTGCAATGAGACAGGGACACCAGCAGATGGAGATGGTGAGAGGGGGCAGTAAGTGCAGTGAGACAGGGACACCAGCAGATTGAGATGGTGAGGGGGGCAGAGCAAGTTCCACCTCAATTGATCAGGTTCTCAATAAAATATAAATACAACTTGTGTTAAATGTTAATTTTCCAACTATGTAAACGCTTGTAACGTAACCTGGTTTCTGTTTGAAAAAAATATTTTGAGTGAGTAAGTGCTAATGCAGAAATAAAACAAGAACATCTAATAAAGTCCGAACATTTATTTACAAATAAAAATTCTCTGAATAAGTTACGTTGAATTCTTCATCACTAAAGTTATGACATCTCTCACTTCCCTTTTTGTGCTCTTATCTTCTCTAATATTAGTGAGAGGAATTGAAGTATTGATGCAGTTGTCTTTTGAAAATAGATATTAAATCTGATTTCACCAACCTGTCGGACAGTGCAGTTAGACCAGAAAAAACTTGTGGTGGATTATTTCCCCTGATTATCTCCTCGCATCACTCTCCCATTTTTATTCACCTTCATTCTGTGCTCTCTGGTTCCTGACTCCTCTCTGCTACTGGAAACAAACTGTCCTCATTTATCCAAACTCAGTGAAAGAATTTGAAAACTATTTGTTTCTCCGGGGCAGCTGCAGAGTAGCTCGTAGCTCCTGAATTTGTACAGTGACAAATAAGTGACAAAATCCCTCTGAATCCCCCAGGAAAGCAGAGGAAAGAAACAGTCAAGATGGAAAGTGAAACAAGTGACACTTTATTGCAGCAGCAAAAACTCATTGCCACATTTTCGAGGTAGTTATTGCTGAACTTTATGTAAACTGGAAGTGAAAAGTGAGAGACCTTTCATAAAAATTGTGCTAAATGGCTGTTTCTCAACTTTGTAAACCCTTGAGATTTTACAGTGGTAAATGTTGAGAAAATGATGCTGAATGCTTACCAGCTAATGCATAAATGCAACAACATCGAGAAACGAATCGTTCACAGATACAAGTGTACATATGGCTCAGGATTGTGCGGGAGGAGAGGGAGAGAGTGATAGGGTCCTGAAATGAGCCATTTCCAACATTCGCTGAATATCCCCGATCCCATTCCCACAACATTACCATCGGAGGGCCCGAGATATTTCTTCTTTGAATGTCTTTGTGTGTGAATGTCATTGCATCCTTCTGGTCTCTGTGCAATCAGCTATGTCAGCACAGATCCTGGAATTGGAACCTGGACCCTTTCCCACCTCAGAGTAACCACTAACCGAGCTCCCTTATTTTATTACATCTCATTCCTTTCCATTGACACAGAGTGTTCTCACCAGACAACTGTGAGCTTCTCCAGACTGAAGGACATATTTGTAGCAGAACATAAAAAACTACGAATTTAAAGATAGATCATTGACATTACAGCAAAAAGCATCAGCAAGCCTGTTACTGCAGATGATGATGTCTTGATATAAATAAGACATGAAATGAAAATCAATTTCCTCATTCAAACTGCGAGTTAGGCCTCAACTGCAGTATTGTGTTCAATCCTGGGCACCCACTTTAGGAAGGATGTCAAGGCCTTGGAGAGAGTGCAGAGGAGGTTTACCAGCCCAGAAAGAAGATTGTGTGTGTGTGTGAGAGAGAAAGGGGGAGAGGTTTCAAGGAATGGCCGACAATTTTGGAGTGATTAAAATTGGCTAGGAGTAATTAAAATGCAAGTTTAGTGGGTAAGTATAATAGATAGGCAAAAGAGACAGATTTCCACTTTGAAGCATCTTTGTTGTAAGATATGCTGAAAGAGACAGGACTCTATACTTCAGAGAAGGATAGATTTAAGAGTGAGCTGATGCACATTTAGAAGATGATGAAAGAAACAGATTGTGTTACAGTTGGGTTTGTTCCAATGAAAAAGGTTAGTGTGCACCCTGGAAACAAGTGACACTTTATTATAGCAGCAAAAACTCTTTGTCAGAATGTGGAGGTCTTTATCGCTGAACTTTATATAAACTGGAGGTGAAAATTGGAAGATCTTTAATACCATTTGTGTTAAATTGCCATTTCCCAGCTTTGTAAACCCTTGTAACATCAAAGTGGCAAATGTTAAGAAGTTTTTTCCGATTAATTACAGGCTAATTCATAAATACAGCGGCATCAAATAGAGTACAAAGGATCATTGACAAATATAACGGTAAATATGGATGAGAATTGTTGTGTGAAATGTCACTGGTTGTAAAAGTTCTCTTGGCTGCATCATGAACCTGGCTCTAGTTTCGTCTTTGTCACACAGTGGAATTGAAAAACTGAATAAAAACTGCCTGTTTATATTGCAGTCAAACCGGTCTCTCCAGCAAAAACTCTTTGCCAGAATTTCAAGGTAACTGCAATGAGACATTTTCAGTCATTTTCTGAACTTTCTGTTAACTGGAGGTGAATAGTAAAGACATTTAACACAATTAGTCTTAAATGGCCATTATCCAAACCGGCCCCTCCAGGTTTTAAACTACAGCAGTGTTTCTGCTGTGTTAATGAGGTTTTTGGGGGAGGGAGAGAGACAGACAGACAGACAGGTTTCTGTCTGGAATGGTCCATTTGCGATATGGCTGGAATATCCCTCTCTCCCCCATTTCCTGTTTGCACAGAGACTCTGCATGTGCAATGTCATCCCTGCATGGAAAATCCCTCCCAGCACTGTGTTAGGTTCTTGGGCAATCATAAAATTTGGTGAAATATACACCAATGAAATCATGAAAAATGGTTTTGCTTTGTACTGATGATTGGAAATGTGTCGACTCTAACATTACTAGTGTCGAATCGGTTCCATCATTACTGCCAGTGATCCTGCTCTAACACCACTGACAGTGGCGTCATGCTACAATTATTGACGATGAAGCTAAGCTATCATTAATGGTCGTGATCCTTCTCTAGCATTTGTTGCGCGACCCTCGTTTAGGTCTAATGCTATTTACCCAACTGTCGTAGTGACCCTATGGTGATCCTAATCTTTCTATGATTCCATGATTCTATTTAACCCCCATAAGTATTGTTGACTTCTAATATAACATTGCTGGTGCCGATAGAATGCCACCACTAGGTATGGTGGTAATCTTATTTATCGATTTATTGATTTTATTGATGGTAATCTTGCTCTAACATAACTATTGATATACCTAACCTTAAAACAATTGTATAAACCAACATTAGCAATCCCTGAGGTGACTGTACTCCAGAGTTCCTGGTGGTGCGACCTCAACAGAGACCATTAAATTTAAAACGAGATATCAAATCATCTCCAGATCAATTAAAGAATTACATGACAAAATTCACGTTGTAATACTTTTAATATAACAACTAAACTAAAAATTGGCATTAGCTAAAACATAAATGGTAGGTAGCTATTGGACGAAACTACAGAGAAAGTATTTCCCATTAACGTATCAACACCCCCGAAACCACCTCTGCCACATTTATACATTACACAGTGTTCTCATTGAAAAGGTATCTTTGCAGATAAAAGTCACAAATTCGTCCCAGCAGCAATGGCTTGAATCTCCCAGTGTCCTTCTCAAAGATGATGTCCTCTTTTGTCACTACTTCTGAGCACATTCGATTGTAGTCCCAGCAAGAATGCAACCTCTGGTGACCCCTTAGGGATTTTCATATCTTCAAATTTCGAGCCTTCAAACTGGGTTCAATTATCTTTGCTGCATTGGTGATCTGACAGCAGCTGTGGCACCACCAAGATGTGCACCAGTTTCTCTCTCTCCCTCTCCCTCTGCCTCTCTCCCTTTCAGTTAAGGCTGTCACTCACTGCTGGTCCTTTTTCCCTTTCATAGAACATAGAACATAGAACAGTACAGCACAGTACAGGCCCTTCGGCCCACGATGTTGTGCAGATCCTTTAACCTACTCTAAGATCAAACTAACTACCTACCCTTCATTCTATTATCATCCATATACCTATCCAAGAGTCGCTTAAATGCCGCTAATGTATCTGCTTCTACTACCACCGCTGGCAGCGCATTCCACGCACCCACCACCCTCTGTGTAAAGAACCTACCTCTGACATCTCCCCGAAACCTTCCTCCAATCACCTTAAAATTATGCCCCATGGTGATAGCTCTTTCCACCCTGGGAAAAAGTCTCTGACTATCCACTCTATCTATGCCTCTTATCATCTTGTACCCCTCTATCAAGTCACCTCTCATCCTTCTTCGCTCCAATGAGAAATGCCCTAGCTCCCTCAATCTTTCTTCGTAGGACATGTCCTCCAGTCCAGGCAGCATCCTGGTAAATCTCCTCTGCACCCTCTCTAAAGCTTCCACATCCTTCCTATAATGAGGCGACCAGAACTGAACACAATATTCCAAGTGTGGTCGAACCAGGGCCTTATAGAGCTGCAGCATAACCTCGTGGCTCTTAAATTCTATCCCCCTGTTAATGAACGCCAGCACACCATACGCCTTCTTAGCAACCCTATCAACTTGGGTGGCAACTTTGAGCGATCTATGGGCATGGACCCCAAAATCCCTCTGTTCCTCCACCCTACCAAGAATCTTGTCTTTAAGTCTGTATTCCGCATTCAAATTCGACCTTCCAAAATGAATCACTTCACACTTTTCCAGGTTGAACTCCATCTGCCACTTCTCAGCCCAGCTCTGCATCCTGTCAATATCCCGTTGCAACCTACAACAGCCTTCCACACTACCCCCAACACCAGCAACCATCGTGTCATCGGCAAACTTGCTAACCCAGCCTTCCACTTCCTCATCCAAGTCATTTATAAAAATCACAAAGAGCAGAGGTCCCAGAACAGATCCTTGTGGAACACCACTGGTCACCGAGCTCCATGCTGAATACTTTCCATCTACTACCACCCTCTGACTTCTTTGGGCAAGCCACTTTTGTATCCAGACAGCCAACTTTCCCTGAATCCAATTCCTCCTTACTTTCTCAATGAGCCTACCATGGGGAACCTTATCAAACGCCTTGCTAAAATCCATACACACTACATCCACTGCACTTCCTTCATCAATGGTTTTGTCACATCTTCAAAGAATTCAATAAGGCTTGTGACCTGCCCCTTCCAAAGCCATGCTGACTGTCTCGAATCAAACCATGCTTTTCCAAATAATCATAAATCCTGTATCTCAGAATCCTCTCCAATAATTTGCCCACTACCGACGTAAGACTGACTGGTCTATAATTCCCAGGGTTATCCCTATTCCCTTTCTTGAACAAGGTAACAACTTTTGCCACCCACCAATCATCTAGCACAACTCCAGTGGACAGTGAAGACGCAAAGATCATCGCCAAAGGCGCAGCAATCTCTTCCCTCGCTTCCCGTAATATCCTTGGGTATATCCCGTCTGGCCCCCGGGGACTTATATGTCCTCATACCATTCAGAATTTCCAGCACATCCTCCCTCTTAACCTCAACCTGTTCGAGCATATCAGCCTGTTCCACGCTGTCCTCACAAACGACCAGGTCCCTCTCATGAGTGAATACTGAAGCAAAGTATTCATTTAGGACCTCCCCTACCTCCTCCGACTCCAGGCACAAGTTCCCTCCACTATCCCTGATCGGCCCTACCCTCACTCTGGCCATCCTCTTGTTCCTCACATAAGTGTAGAACGCCTTGGGATTTTCCTTAATCCTACCTGCCAAGACTTTTTCATGTCCCCTTCTAACTCTCCTAAGTCCATTCTTCAGTTCCTTCCTGGCCACCTTGTAACCCTCTAGAGCCCTGTCTGATCCTTGCTTCCTCAACCTTAAGTAAGCTTCCTTCTTCCTCTTGACTAGCTGTTCCACATCTCTTGTCATCCAAGGTTCCTTCACCCGACCATCCCTTCCCTGCCTCATCGGGACAAACCTATCCAGTAGTCGCAGCAAGTGTTCCCTAAACAACCTCCACATTTCTGTCGTGCATTTCCCTGAGAACATCTGTTCCCAACTTCTGCTCCCCAGTTCCTGCCTACTAGCATTGTAATTCCCCCTCCCCCAATTAAATATTTTCCCATCCCGTCTGCTCCTGTCCCTCTCCATGACTATAGTAAAGGTCAGGGAGTTGTGATCACTATCACCGAAATGCTCTCCCACCGATAGATCTGCCACCTGGCCTGGTTCGTTGCCAAGCACCAAGTCCAACATAGTCTCCCCTCTAGTCGGCCTATCTACATATTGAGTGAGGAAACCCTCCTGGACACACCTGACAAAAACGGCTTCATCCAAACTATTTGCACTAAGGAGGTTCCAATCAATATTAGGGAAGTTGAAGTCACCCATGACAACAACCCTGTTACCTCTGCACCTTTCCAAAATCTGCCTCCCAATCTGTTCCTCCATGTCTCTGTTGCTATTGGGGGGTCTATAGAATACTCCCAACAAAGTGACTGCTCCTTTCCTGCTTCTGACTTCCACCCATAATGATTCAGTAGACAAACCCTCCTCGACGACCTCCATTTCTGCAGCTGTGATACTGTCCCTGATTAGCAATACCACTCCCCCACCTCTTTTACCTCCCTCCCTATTCCTTTTGAAACATCTAAACCCTGGAACATCCAACATCTGTTCCTGCCCCTGTAATATCCACGTCTCCGTAATGGCCACAACATCGTCGCTCCAAGTACTGATCCATGCTCTGAGTTCATCACCCTTATTCCTGCCACTTCTTGCGTTAAAATAGACACACTTCAACACATCATACTGGCTGCAACATTGCCCTGTCAACTGTCTAACCTTCCTCACAGACTCTCTGCACTCGGTATCTGCCTGTTCAACAGCTACCCCATCCACCGATCCGTAGCTCCGGTTCCCATCCCCCTGCCAAACTAGTTTAAACCCTCCCAAAGAGCTCTAGCAAACCTCCCGCCCAGGATATTGGTGCCCCTCCAGTTCAGATGCAAACCGTCCTTCCTTTACAGGTTCCACCTTCCCCAGAAGGTATCCCAATGATCTGCATATCTGAATCCCTACCTCCTGCACCAGTTCTGTAGCCACGTGTTCAGCTGCACTCGCTGCCTGTTTCTCGCCTCACTAGCACGTAGCTCCGGTAACAATACTGGGAATACTACTCTGCTCGCCCTGCCTTTCAGCTTCTAACCTAACTCCCTATATTCGCTTTTCAGCCAGCAGGCAAAGGAAAGTTTGCTTTTTTTGAAGTTATCCAGAGCAAACGTCAGTACATGTTTGCCTTTTACATTTGTCACACTCCGTAAGTCTGACCAGAAGAAAATCAGCAGATGGAGATGGTAAGAGGGGCCTGTAACTGCAGCGAAACAGGAACACCAGCAGATGGCGATCGTGAGGTGGGCATAACTGCAGCGAGACAGGAACACCAGCAGATGGAAATGCTGAGCCATTGCTGATGGGAGATTCTGTGTTATTGAGAGTTTGAAAGTTCCCTCAAGTTTGAGGAGTTTACTTTATGTAAACTTGAGATGCTTAATAAAATAATTTCAATACAATTTGTGTCAAATGGCTGTTTTCTTACTATGTACACTTGTAACATTAAACTGGTTGCTGTCTGGAAAATTATTTTGATTGATTAACGATAATGTATAAATAAACAATAACATCAAATAGAACAAACAATCATTTATAAATAAAAACTCTCTGAACTATGTTGTGTTGAGTTCTTCATCACTAACGTTATGACATCTCGCTCTCTCAGTGTCTCTCCCTCTCTCTCATTTCTCTTTGTGAGCTGGTATCTTCTCTACTATGACTCAGAGAAATTGAAGTTTTGATCCGATTGTCTTTTGAAAGTTAATATTGAATCTGCTTTCAGAAACCTGTCAGAGTGTGACTTCCAAAACAGAACAATTCCCTGTCTATTTGTTTCTCCCCTCTGCTAGTGTAAACAGTCTCTCCTCATGTCTCCAAACTGAGGGAAAGATTTCGAATGCAATTAATTTCTCCAGGACAGCAACTGCAGAGGAGCTGGAACCTCCTGAATGTGGACAGGTGCTGAACAAAAATCCCTCTGAATCCCCCCGGAGTGCAGAGGAACGAAACAGTCAGGAAGCCAAGGGAAACAAGTGACACTTTATTACAGCAGCAAAAACTCTTTGTCAGAATGTGGAGGTCTTTATCCTGAAGCTTTATATAAATGGGAGGTGAAAAGTGGATGATCTTTAATACCGTTTGTGTTAAATGGCCATTTCTCAGCTTTGTAAAACCTTGTATGATTAAAGTGGTAAATGTTAAAATCGTTTATTCGATTGATTACAAGCTAATGCATCAATACAACAACATCAAAAAAAGTCCAAACATTGACACACCTAACTGTAAATATGGGTGAGAATTGTTGTGTGAAATGTCACCGGTTGTAAAAGTACCCTTGGCTGCATCATGAACCTGGCTCTAGTTTCAGTCTTTGCCACACAGTGGAATTGAAAAACCGAATAAAACCTACCTGTCTATAGTGCAGTCAAACCAGCCTCTCCAGCAAAAAATCTTTGCCAGAATTTCAAGGTAACTGCGGTGAGACATTTTCAGTCATTTTCAGAATGGTCTGTTAACTGGAGGTGAATAGTGAAAGACATTTAATACAATTAGTGTTAAATGGTCATTATCCAAAGTGGCCCCTCCAGGTTTTAAATTACAGCAGCTTTTCTGCTCTGTTAATTAGATTTTTGGGGGAGGGGAGAGAGACAGACAGATATTTAGGTTTCCACTCGATTCCTTGAGCCTGCCACGCCATTCAACAAGATCATGGCTGATCAGATTGTACCCTTAACTCCGCATTCCTGCCTAATCCCAATAACCTTTCATCCCCTTTCTTATCAAGAATCTCTCTACCTCTGCCTTGAAAATATTCAAAGACTTTGCTTTCACTTCTTTTTTAGCAAGAGAGTGCCAAAGATTCTCGAGCCTGAGAGAAAAAAAAATTCTCTCCATTGCTGCCTTAAATGGCCGATCCCTTAATTTGAAACAGCGACCCCGAGTTCTAGATTCTCCCACAAAAGGAAACATCCTTTCCACATCCACCCTTCAAGAACCCTCTGAATCTTATATGCTTCAATCAAGTCTCCTCTGACTCTCCTAAACTCCAGCGGATACAAGCCCAGCCGATCCAGCCTTTCCTCATAAGACAACCTGCCCATTCCAGGTCTTAGTGTAACAAATTTTGCTTGAACTGCTTCCAAAACATTTGGGTCCTTCCTTAAATAAGGAGACCAATATTGTACACTGTACTGCAGATGTGGTCTCGCCAATGCCTTATATAACTGAAGCATAACTTCCCTACTTTTGTATTCAGTTCCCCTCGCAATAACTGATAACATTCTTTTCGCTTTCCTAATTACTTGCTGTACCTGTGTATGAACATTCTGTGATTCATGCACTAGGACATCCAGAAGACTCTGCAATATCTCACCATTTCGATAATATGCTTCTTTTATATTCTTCCTTCCAACATGGACGATTTCACATTTTACCACATTATATTCCATTTGCCAGATCTTTGCCCACTCACTTAACCTATCTATAACCCTTTGTCTCCTCCTTACATCCTTTTCACAACTTACTTTCCTACCTATCTTTGTGTCATCAGCAAATTTAGTAACGAGACCTTCAGTCCCTTCATCCAAGTCATTTATATAAATTGTAATAAGTTGAGGCCCCAGCACTGATCCTTGTGGCACATCACTCCTTACATTTTGTCAACCATAAAATGATCTGTTTATGCCTGCTCTCAGTTTCCTGTTAGCTAGCCAATCTTCTATCCAAGCCAAAATGTCACCCCCGACACAATGAGGTTTTATTTTTCTGCAATTACCTTTGATGTGGCACCTTATCGAATGCCTTCTGGAAATCTAAGTACAGTACATCCACCGGTTCTGCTTTACCTACAGCACATGTTACCTTTTCCAGAACTCCAGTAACTTCATTAAACATGATATCCCCTTTCACAAATCCATGTTGACTCTCCCTGATTACCTTGAATTTTTCCAAGTGCCCTGCTGTAACGTCTTTAATAATAGCTTCCAACATTTTCCCTATGCCAGATGTGAAGCTACCTGGCCTGTAGTTTCCTGATGTTTGCCTCCCTCCCTTTTTGAATAAAGATAGTTGATGCGTTAGATTTAATTTTCCAAAATTAAAACTAACGCATCAACTACCTCACTAGGAACTACAAAACAACGTGTCACTGTCAGTTTATTTGACAAATAAAACACAAAGTGGTGAAGCCCTAATAACAAAAAGCTTGCTGCGATCAGGAAGAAGTTGAATAGTGGGAACCACACATACCCCTCACCACGTGGCCATAACACCATTTACAATGTATCGTAAGTGTACCAGTGAAGTTTTCTTTAAATTGTTTTCAGGGTGCGGGTGGCGTGGGGAAGACCAGAATTAATTGTCGATCTTGATTGCCTTGATATTAACTGAATCCTCAGTCATTTCAGAGAGCAATTGAGAGTCAAGGATCCGGATTCAAAAAAATAGAAGCAGAGAAAATTTACACCACAGAGGAAGGCCATTTGCCCCTTCATGTCTATGTTGGCCAAAATGTACTATCCATCCTAATCCCAATTCTTGGCTTCTGGTCCATCATCCTGTAGGTTACGGCACTCCAAGAGCATATGCAAGCATTTTTAATGCAAGGAGAGAATTTGCTTCTCCTGCCATTTCAGACAATCAGTGATAAATATTTGGCTTAAACACCTTCTGATCGTTCTGCCTGTTACTTTAAATCTATCCTGTCTGATTAGTTGATTGAGCAATTAAAGAAAATGGGTTATTCTTATCCACCTTACCTAGTCCTATTCCTTACAATGCACGTTTGTTGGTGTCAGAATATTTCGATCCAATATTAAACTATATCTCATCAGTATTATGTATCTGTCTCGGTGAATTCTGTCACGCAGATCTCTCGCTATTAATTTTACACATGTCCTTATTCTCCACAATTACATCAACCATTTCATGCAGTTTTGTTATCAGCATGACTGACCCTGGACTGGACTCGTTCTGCGGTGTGTCAGCAGGATGCATAATCAGATGATGAAGGTTTCACACACAACTTAGTTCTGCCACACTCCAATATCCCATAAACATCGACTAAGGTATATCTGATCCAAGCAATTCTGCCCATTCATATTATCTATCAAATCATCTGGGGATCTAAAGGCGATTGTTTGGAATTTTCCTCTGCCTGATCCAAATGTTTCAGGAGGGGATAGATTGAAGCAGATTGTTTCCATTAATTGAAGGATCAAGAACGATCGGCCATCGGTTTAAGAATAAATGCAAGCGATTTGGACCTTAGCTGGAGAGTCATGAAGTTATGGAATTCAGTGAGAGACAACTTATATCAATATTCAAGTTAAAATTATATAGCTGGATGAATAGAAATCCGTTGAACACATGTGGACACAGAGAGGATAACTATTACCTCCGGTGGAGGTAAACGACATCAAGGACTTGTTGGGCCGAATGGCCTGTTCCTCTGTTAGAATATTCCAATATTTTGTTGCCCAGATGATATTTTAAGTAAATCTCTGTAAACAGAGATGTTTAATGTCACCGTCCATTAACAACCTTCATTTTTTTCTGCACGAAATATGATTTATCTGATAATTAAAATTGTACATTTCATTTCAGTACATGAGGTGTAAGGCAGTTAAGGCTGATGCCCACATGTTCTACCGACACCTTTGGTGAAACTCAATCATGATTGTTCTTTTAAATTTTGCTATTGTGCTATTTCATCAAAATCGATTATGTTCACTCTGGGACATCAGCAGACATCAAACACAGAGCACAAAATGAAACGTAAGGTGCTTCCTGCTATCTGTTTACTTTTACAGATCCTGTAATTTAATCTAATTCATTTTCCTTGGGATAGAGAGACGCCCATTCTAAAATGGAAAAAAAGGGGCTGCAATTCAGATCTAGTTCGGGGAGAAATCTTTAGGTGCATTTTCCAATTTATGAATCAATTTGAGAATCACTATCCGAGGAGATTTCACCACCTTCATCAACTCTTTCCTGAATTTAGTTTGGGTCGCTGCATAAATGCACGTGTTTGTGCAGGAACTCAGATACATGAGCAGATATCCACTTTCAGTGGCGATATATGCAGGGGCTGCATAATCACCTCTGAAATGAGCAGTGTTTGTAAGTCCGGTAGTTACAAAACTCACAGCAGCTGTCAACCACAACAGAATAAAACTGCCTGATATCATGAATAGTAAAACGATGGAGGTCTTTCTGGTCCCTATCTGTGGATCACTGCCATTCTCACCGTTGTGAGCCCGGAGTCTCTTGCGGGCTCTATTGGCTACGAGAATACGTCTGACTGTCAAACAATTAAACACTAATATCAAAACAAAAGGAAGCCAAGGAAGTAAAATACTTTGAAACCAAGAGAACGCTACACCCGCTGGTGATAAAACAAACTCCACTCTGGAGCGGCAACCCCAGGAAACATTGTTAATTATTCTCTCTTGTTCATATGCAAACCAAAAGGGAATGTCGCTCAAACAGAGAAGAACAGTAATGGCTGTTATAACCGAGGCTGCATTTCTCCCTGTGCAATACTTTGTTTTCAACTTCACACAACATATTGCAATAAATCGGTCAAATGTGAACGAGACTGTAAGCCACACAGACGTATCTAGGGTGATACAATTCAAGTACACAATTAATTTGCAAACGGCGGTATAGGACAGGAAAAACTGTGGAAAGTGATAACTGAAAATATGCTTCACTATCACATGGAAGATCAGGACCAGCAGATCTGCCGCTGCCATCGCCACCATGTAGAAGGAGATACATTTGGAAAGTCCGCACTTTCCTTTGCAGAGAGTCACGATTGTCAGTAGGTTCGCTGTAAGAAAAAAGGCAGCGAGATAATTAACGGGGACACTTAGATAATGTTCATAGTATATTGTGGAAAAATGTTCAGATGCGTCCCTACAGAGGATTATTAAAATGAATAATTTACTTGCATATCTATATTATATATCGATATATATATGTATGGGTGACTCTTGACACATTATTTAAAAGAAACATGTGGTTGAAACTCAATATAGAGGGACTAAATATTGTTCCACAGACTTCAGTCAGTTCTTGTCACGCATGAAATATAATTTCACAGCATTTAATGGAAATATCTAAATTCAAATAAAACATTTGCCAGTGGTACAAATATTCACGAAAGAAAAACGAACAGTACAGCACAGGAACAGGCCATTCAGCCCTCCAAGCCTGCGCCGATCTTGATGCCTGTCTAAACTAAAATCTTCTGCACTTCCAGGGTCCGTATCATTCTATTCCCATCCTATTCATGTTTTTGTCAAGATGCTTCTTAAACGTCGCTATCGTACCTGCTTCCACCACCTCCCGAGGCAGCAAGTTCCAGGCACTCACCACCCTCTGTTTAAAAAACTTGCCTCGCACATCCCCTCTAAACTTTGCCCCGAGCACCTTTAACCTATGTCCCCTAGTAACTGACTCTTCTACCCTAAGAAAAGCTTCTGACGATCCACTCTGTCCATGCCACTCATAACTTTGTAAACCTCGAAGGTTCAATTCAGCAGAGGGAACCATACCTGCTTCCAGAGCAACAATTATTTCTCTAAATATCTGTTCGCGTCCTCTTTTGAGGGAAGGTGACTGCAATCTTAAAATTAACGACGTGAAATAGAGAGGGAACAACGGGAAAAGTGAGATAATTAACAAGAACAGACCAGAACAGCGTCTCACCAACTGTGGTGACTTGTTGGATTACCAGTTATAATCACTTACTTTTCACGGGAGATAAATGCCTCTGCAATTTGGACAATTTCGAAATCTGTTGCGTGATCACAAACAGAGAGAAAGCCAACAAATATTCAACAACAAAGTGCACCGACTTACCGGGAACACCAAAGGTTGCGAGAAGAGGATAGTAAATTTCCTTTATCTGTTGAATTATTGGCCTCATTTTATAATCGACTGTGTGAATTCTGTTTGGCTTTATGATTCTGAATGGAGTGTACCTGCTCACCGTGAATGCTGTGCCTTTGTAGAACAACCCATAATCTCCTGAGACCATCAGGTTACACAATAAATGACATTTGTTGCGAACAATTAATAAACAATTTCCTACTTCAGTTCACCCGGTCCGCCAGTGGGGAAACTGTGTACCTCAGTCTACAAAACTGCGTCCATTAAAATCAATGATTGGAACATAATCCCAGAAGGAATGTGTTGTGCACGTGCAATGTGATCCCTGCAGGGAATATCCCTCCACAGACTGCGTTAAGCTCGTGATGCCTGGTATAATTCAGTGAAATATACACTCAAGCGTTGTACCATTAAGATTCGTTTTACATTTGAACGAGAGGAGCCATATAATTACCGTGGCTACAAGAGCAGGTCACAGGCTAGGAATCCTGCAGGGAGTAACTGACTCTCCAAAGCTTGTCCACCATCTACAAGGCACAAGTCAGGAGTGTGATCGAATACTCTCCACTTGCCTGGATGGGTGTAGCTTCAACAACACTGAAGAAGCTCCACGCTATCCAGGACAAAGCAGCCCGCTTGTTTGGCACCCCATCTACAAACATTCACTCCCTCCACCGCTGACGCACAGTGGCAGCAGTGTGTGCCATCTACAAGATGTACTGCAGCAATGCACCAAGGCTCCTTAGACAGCACCTTCCAAACCCACGACCTCTACCAACTAGAATGACAAGGGAAGAAAATGCATGGGAACACCACCACCTACAAGTTCCCCTCCAAGTCATACACCATCCTGACTTAGGACTATATCACCATTCTTTCACTGTCGCTGGGTCAAAATCCTGGAACTCACTTCCTAACAGCACTATTGGTGTACCTACCCCACATGGACTGCACCAGTTGAAGAAGGCAGCTCACCACCACCTCCTCAAGGGCAGTTCGTGAGAAACAATAAATGCTGGCCTGGCCAGAGTCCCACATCCCATGAATGAATTAAAAAAAAACATTGTGATGATGAATAGTGATGACTCTAGTCTAACGCTCCTGGTGCTGAATCGGTTCTCATATGAATGATGACAATCCTAATGTAACATTACTGATGGTGATCTTAACCTAACGTTACAAATAGTGTCTGCATTCTACATTTACTGATAGTGACACGACTCTAACATTAATGTTGGTGACCATTCTTTACCATTTCTGGTGTTGACCCAAGTCTTGGCGTGTTTCTGATGACCCGACTGTAGCATTAATGGTGGTCATCCAACTCAAACATTACCTTTAATGACTGCTAATCAAACATTACTAGGCTGCTCAGAAGCTGCTATTACTGATGGTGAAAGGAAGTAAAAGGAAAGGCTTGCATTTATATAGCACTTGTCACAACAACTGAATGTCTCAAAGCACTTTACAGCCAATGAAGTAGTCACTGTTTTAATAGAGGAAAAACAGCAGCCAAATTCCACTCAGCAAACTCCCACAAATAGCAATGTGATCATAACTGGGTAATCTGTTTTTTGTGATGTACTAGAGGGATAAAGATTGTCCAGGCCACCGTAGATAACTCCAATGCTCTTCTTCAAAATAGTACCATGAGATCTTTTATATCCAACTAAGATCGCAGATAGGGCCTCAGTTAAATGTCTCATCCGAAAACATTACCGGTAGTGCCTTTGCTCTAACTCTACTCCAATGTGACCGATGGTGACTTTACTTTAACATTGTTGGGAGGGACCCTGTTGTAACATTGCTGGTCGTGACTCCGCTTTAATTGTACTGGTGATGGCTATCTCTAAAATTACTGGTGGTGACTATACTCTAACAATAAGGTGGTGACTTCGTATCTATTATTGATACTTGGCCCCTTATAAAATAACAGCTCGTGGCCCTACTCTAGATGGAACAGTTTTGAGGCTACTCTCGCTTTCCTAATAGAATCATAGACATTGTGATCACGGAAAGCAACCATTCCTCCCATTGCATCTGCGCCAGCTGGAATGTTATTATCCAGCTGAATCCCACTTTCCAACTCTTGATGCCTCGCCTTGTATGTTACAACACTTCTGGTGCACATCCTTGTATATTTTTCATTGCGACGACGGTGTCTACCTCTGCCATCATTTCAGACAGCGTGTTCCAGAACTCAGCCATCCTCTGGATGAAACAAAATGTAATCAATTCCCTTCTAATCATTGTATCAAATACTTCACATCTATGACGCCTGGGAAATATTCCTATTCATTCTATGCAGGTCACTCACAAACTACTCTAACATTTATTAGCGTCATAGAGTGATACGGCACTGAAACAGGCCCTTCAGCCCACCAACAACAACCCATTTATATTAATCCTACATTAATCCCATATTCCCTACCATTCCCCACCATTCTCCTACCTACACTAGGTGCAATTTACAATGGCCAATTTATTTATCAACCTGCAAGTTTTTGGCAGTGAGAGAAAACCGGAAGACCCAGCAGAAACCCAGGCGGTTAAAGGGAGAACTTGCAAACTCCACACAGGCATTACCCAGAACCGAAACCAGGTCATTGGAGCTGTGAGGCTGTGGTGCTAACCACTGCGCCTCTGTGCCGCCCATATTAGTGCTGTTTACCTTCCTCTTACATCAGTGACTTCAGTGCAACATAATTGGTGATGACATGGCTTTAATGCTACTTTCTTTCTTTCTTTTGGGCCTCCTTATCTCGAGAGACAATGGATACGCGCCTGGAGGTGGTCAGTGGTTTGTGAAGCAGCGCCTGGAGTGGCTACAAAGGCCAATTCTGGAGTGACAGGCTCTTCCACAGGTGCTGCAGAGAAATTTGTTTGTTGGGGCTGTTGCACAGTTGGCTCTCCCCTTGCGCCTCTGTCTTTTTTCCTGCCAACTACTAAGTCTCTTCGACTCGCCACAATTTAGCCCTGTCTTTATGGCTGCCCGCCAGCTCTGGCGAATGCTGGCAACTGACTCCCACGACTTGTGATCAATGTCACACGATTTCATGTCGCGTTTGCAGACGTCTTTATAACGGAGACATGGACGGCCGGTGGGTCTGATACAAATGGCGAGCTCGCTGTACAATGTGTCTTTGGGGATCCTGCCATCTTCCATGCGGCTCACATGGCCAAGCCATCTCAAGCGTTAATGCTACTAGTGGCGGTGATACTCAATATTGTTGGCAATACCTCCATTACAATATTAGTCGAAAGGATTCGGCCCTACCGTGGTTATGGTCATTTAATGGTTATGTTACTGGGCTAACAATGCATCGATCTTGGCTAATAATCCAGAGACGTGAGTTAAAATCCCAATTATATCCATGACCGTTTGTGAATTTGAATTCAGTGACTTTAATAAATCACCACTAAAATCGAGCATCACAATTAATCAGCATGAAGCTATCGGATTGGTGTACAAAAGCAACTTGTCGACGAGGGAGGGCACCTGCCGTTTTACATGGTGGAACCTCTATTTGACTCCAAATTCACAGTCATGAGGTGGACTCTTAACTGCCTCCTGAAAGGCCCCAGGAAGACACTCACTTATATCAAACTGCTGAAAATAAATAATACAGGCATAAAATCGGACGGAACACTCGGTCTCATCCCAGAATTTCGGACACAGCAATTGCAAACGTAGCCAACACGACCCTGCAAAGTCCTCCTCACTAACATCGGGGGACTTGTAACAAAACTGGGAGAGCTGTCCTAGAAAACAGTCAAGCCGCATGGTTCTACTCACAGAATCATACCTTGCAGGAAATGTGCCAGGTTCCCATCACCATCCTTGTGTCTCTCCTGTCCCATCAGAAGGGCAGGCCGACCAGAGGCGACGGCACTCCAGTATATATTTGGGAGAGAATGGTCCTGAGAGTCTACAACATTTACTCCAGAACCCATACCGTGTCGAGGCACCTGGTCAAACAGGGGCAAGGGAACCTCTAACTTACTACACCTACCACCCTTTCTCAGCTGGAAAAAGCACGAAGGGCAGCAAGAGCAGAGAATGTACGCTGAGTGTGGGACTTTAATGTCCATCGCCGAGAATGACACACTAGCACCGGTGAAGGATATAGCTGCAGATGGTGCACTCCACCGACATTCCACTTCCATTGCCACTTAATCAATGACCTTCATTCCATCAGAATTGGGGATATTCGCTGATGATTGCATAATTTTCATCACCATTCACGGCTCCCCAGATACTGAAGCAGTCCGTGTTATTATGCAGCAAGACCTGGACAACATCCAGGCTTGGGCTGATAAGTGGCGAGTAGCATTCACGCCACACAATGGCTATCTGCAACAAGAGAGAATCTAACCATCTCCACGTGACGTTCTATGGCTTTACCATCGCTGAAACCCCCACTATCAACATGACCAGCAACGGAATAGGACCATTCACATAATTACTGATAGGGTCAAAGACTGGTAATTCTATGGTGAGAAACTCGCTTCCTGGCTGTCCAACAGCACTCAAGTAGCTCGAAGCTATCAAGGACCAAGCAGCACGCTTGATTGGCACCCCATCCACCATCTTCAGCATTCACTCCATTCATCGCCAATACAGTTTTCTCCTCATAATTCAGTGCACCTCAACTAAAACTCCCGTTGACCAACTTAGACAGATAAACACAAACACTTCCCTCTGTGTAAATCATGCTTTTACAAACATCAAAATCTCTCTTTTCTCCTTTTATATTACACTCTCGGGTTTTAAATTTATCGTCAATCTGATTTTACAGGGACGAGGAGAATTGTTGCTTTCCTTTTCTTGTCTTTGGGGTCAGGGGGTCATGGGACAATCCCAGTGTCCGTGCAGTCTATGACCCCTGACCCAGCACTGTGACCCTGGGGGGAGCAGGCAGAGGGTCAGTCCCAACATCTTAAAGGGACCTTGCACCATCAGAAATTCGGAAATGTACCTCAGGTTCAAACCTTCGAGTGAGTCAGTAGGAATTTGAACAAGGATGGGAACAAAGTAACATTGAATCTTCCAATATTTATTTATTCAGTGATGTTAAGTTTTAGTTTTCGAGATACAGCACTGAAACAGGCCCTTCAGCCCACCGAGTCCGTGCCGACCATCAACCACCCATTTTATACTAATCCTACACTAATCCCATATTCCTACCACATCCGAACCTGTCCCTTATTTCCCTACCACCTACCTATACTAGTGGCAATTTATAATGGCCCATTTACCTACCAACCTGCAAGTCCTTTGGCTTGTGGGAGGAAACCGGAGCACCCGGAGAAAACCCACGTAGACACTTGCAAACTCCACACAGGCAGCACCCAGAATTGAACCTGGGTCGCTGGAGCTGTGAGGCTACAGCAAATTATCTGTCAAGCTCAATTTCGTACGAGTAATGTTGTGAATTCGGATTAATAATATTAAAGGAGAGCCTGTTGTTAATTAATTCCATTTCATTTGCTAGAAATTATCATCACGACCTTGTTTATTTCAGGATGTAATATTTATAAATCCCTGCGGAAGAGAGGAGGAGGCCTTTCGATCCTGCGAGCCTGTCCTACCTCTTTGAGACATTTTATTCCTCCACCTCTCCCATACTGTCTCTCCATCTCGCTCTCTTCAACATTTTCAGCTGAAAATGATTCTCCTACAACTCTCCCTGTCTCTCTGTCTCTGTGTCTGTCTTTCTCTCTGTTTCTCTCCCACGCCCTGTGTCACTCTTTCTCCCTCTCTCTAGTTCTCTCCCTCTCTCTGTTCCTCTCACACTTTCGCTGTGTATCCCCGTCTGGAATCTCTCTCTCTCTCACTCTGATTCCTTCCCTCTGTCTGAATGCGGAATTGGGGGAGGCACCAGTAATTGTGGAACTGGGGGAGATGGGGAAGCAGCAGAACGAAATGGTGAGAGGGGGCAGTAACTGCAGTGAGACAGGGATACCAGAAGATGGCGATGGTGAGCGGGGACAGCAGTGAGACAGGGGACACCAGCAGATGGGGATGGTGAGAGGGGACAGCAGTGAGACAGGGACACTTTAATTCCTGTCCCACAATACTGTGTGTCGGGCTATTCCATATGGATGAACTGCAACAATTATTTATCCCTGTCTGGCAAAAGAAAAACGGGAAAGATAGCCAAACCATGGCTTACAAAGGAAATTAGAGATAGCATGAGATCCAAGGAAGAGGCATATACATTTGCCAGGCAAAACAACAGACCTGAGGATTGGGATCAGTTTAGAATTCAGCAAAGGAGCACCAAGGGATTGATTAAGAAGGGGACAATAGAGTATGAGAGTAAGCTTGTGGGGAACATAAAAACAGACTGTACAATTTTCTACAGGTATGTGCAGAGAAACATTTTGGTGAAGCCAAATGTAGGTCCCTTACAGTCAGAAACAGGAGAATTTATTATTGGGAATAAAGAAATGGCTGACCAACTAAATGCATACTTTGGTTCTGTCTTCACAAAGGAGGACACAAATATCATAACAGAAATGTTGGGGAACACAAGGCTTAGTGAGAGAGAGGAACTGAAAGAAATTAGTATGAGTAGAGAAATGGTGTTGGGGAATTTGATGGGATTGAAGGCCGACAAATCCCCAGGGCCTGATGGTATGCATCCCAGAGCACTTAAGGAAGTGGCCCTAGAAATAGTGGATGCATTGAGGGTCATCTTCCAAGATTTTATAGACTCTGGAACAGTTCCTACAGATTGGAGGGCAGCTAATGTAACCCCCCTATTTAAAAAGGGAGGTAGAGAAAAAACAGGGAATTATAGACCAGTCTGCCTGTCGTCGGTGTTGGGGAAAATTGTAGTGTCCACTATTAAAGATTTTATAGCATAGGACTGAGAGAACAGTGGTCGAATCGGACAGAGTCAGCATGGATTTACGAAAATACACTCGAATTCTTCGAGGATGTAACGAGTAGAGTTGAGGAGGGGGAGCCAGTGGATGTGGTTTATTTGGACTTTCAGAAGGCTTTCGACAAAGTCCCACATAAGAGATTAGCATGTAAAATTAAAGCGCATGGGATTGGGCATAGTGTATTGCGATGGATAGAAAATTGGTTGGCGGACAGGAAACAAAGAGTAGGGATAAATGGGTCTTTTTCCAAATGGCAGGCAGTGACTAGTGGTGTATCACAGGAATCGGTGCGAGGACCCCAGATATTCACAATATACATTAATGATTTAGATGAGGGAACTAAATGTAATATCTCCAAATTTGCAGATGACACAAAACTGGGTGGGAGGATGAGTTGTGAGGAGGATGCAGAGAGGCTTCAGAGTGATTTGGACAAGTTGAGTGAGTGGGCAAACACATGGCAGATGCAGTATACTGTGGATAACTATGAGGTTATCCAGTTTGGGAGCACAAATAGGAAGGCAGATTATTATCTGAACAGCTATATACTGAGAGAGGGGCACACGCAGCGAGACCTGGGTGTTCTCATACACCAGTCACTGAAGGTAAGCATGCAGATGCAACAGGTGGTAAAAAAAAGCAAATGGTATGTTGGCCTTCATAGCGACAGGATTCGAGTACAGAAGCAGGGATGTCTTGCTAGAATTATACAGGGCCTTGGTGAGGCCACACCTGGAATATTGTATGCAGTTTTAGTCTCCTTATCCGAGGAAGGATGTTCTTACTATCGAGGGAGCGCAGCGAAGGTTTACCAGACTGATTCCTGGGATGGCGGGACTGACGTATGAGGAGAGATTGAGTCGGTTAGGATTATATTCGCTGGAGTTCAGAAGAGTAAGGGTGGATCTCAGAGAAACCTATAAAATTCTAACAGGACTTTAAAGGGGAGATGCAGGAATGGTGTTCCCGATGGTGGGCGAGTCCAGAACCAGGGGTCATAGTGTAAGGATGCGGGGTAAACCTTTCAGGACTGAGATTAGGAGAAATGTCTTCTCCCAGAGAGTAGTGAGCCTGTGGAATTCGCTACTGCAGAAAGCAGTTGAGGCCAAAATATTGTATGTTTTCAAGAAGGAGTTAGATATAGCTCTTGGGTCGAAAGGGATCAAAGGGTATGGGGCGAAAGTCGGAACAGGCAACTGAGTTGGATCATCAGCCATGATCATAATGAATGGCAGAGCAGGCTCGAAGGGCCGAATGCCTACTCCTGCTCCTATTCTCTATGTTTCTATGTTTCTATACATGAGAACTGTCACCTTTGATGTGTCTGTTTGGTTCACCATTTCCTTCATATTTGACCGATATGCAGCTCATTGCAACCATGTGTTTGAAACAAATAATGCACAGAAAGAGCTACATCCGTGGTCATAGCAACGTTTTCTGTTCTGCGTTTGCTGAAGAACATTCCATTTATGCTTAGATTTTAATGGCAGAAAATAATTACTCATGTGCCGTGAAGCTGCCCGTCAAGTGCGGTTTTCTTTACATCACCTCTGGGCGTAGAGTTCTTCTGGTTTCACAGCGCCTGGCTGGTTGGACTTCCTTTTACTGAAATTGTCTTGTTTAATTCTTTGACAATCAGACATATTTAAGTGGCAAACAGAAACTGCAGCGAATTACGGGGCCACGGGCATCAGTATGCATCAGAAATGAAGAATTAAAGGAAATCTATTTACTCTTTACGATATTGGGCAATTCTATACTTCTGTGGTTGACAGCTGTCCTGAATTTTAACGATTAGATTGACAAACTCCTCTTATTAGCGAGAAAATGGGTCAAACCCAACATATATTGCCACAGAAAGCAGAGCAATGCTGAAGTATTTGGGTTCTGTCCAAACACGTGTATTTCTGCAGATTACAACCTTAGAGGTCCTGCTTTTTAATCTGCTACCTAGCTCCCTAAATTCTTGTTGCAGGACCTCATCCCTTTTTCTACCTATGTCGTTGGTACCAAAGTGTACCACGACATCTGGTTGCTCACCCTCCCCCTTCAGAATGTCCTACAGCCCTCTGAGACATCCTTGACCCGAGCACCAGGGAGGCAAGATGGCCATCCTGTAGTCACTTTCCCGGCCACAGCAACGCCTATCTGCACCCCTTATGATTGAATCCCCTGTCACTATAGTTCTTCTACTCATTTTTCATCCCTGCTGAGCAGCAGAGCCATCCTTGCTGCCACGGACCTGGCTGTTGCTGCTTTCCCCTGGGAGGCATCCCCCCAATTACAACATCTCCCAATCGGAATAATGGCCTCTGTATATGCTTTCCCAAACCGGTAGAAACATACTTCCTTTTACTACTCTGAAAAAACGTATCATAATTTTAAGACCTGTGATCGGTCACACCTCAGACTTTTCTTTCGAGAGTAAAGAAATCCAGCCTGTTCACATTTTTCTGATAGGTTTAACCTCACACTTCTTGCATCATCCTTGTAAAACTTATTGCACCCTCCGCAGTTTGTCCATAATCCTCCATCGAAATGGCAATCAGAATTGCACACAGTACTCGAGACCTTATCTAATCAATGTTCAATACAATTTTCACAGTACGCTTGAATTCGATCCCTCCAGAAATAATTTGAATGTCTGGTTAGCTTTTGTTTTATCGCCTATTGATCTGCATCTGAGCTTTTAGAGATTTCTGCCCTATCCTAGGATGAAGTCCATCAGGACCCGGCGATTTGTCAGCCCGCAGCTCCAGCAGTTTGCTCAAGAATACATTGTATAGATCGATGACCAAACACAAGGTTGAAGGTGTGTCGCAAAAGGGTGGGTAGACTGTTCAGTATAATTTGTCAGAGATTTTTTTTATTCATTCATGCGATGCAGGCGTCAGTGGCCAGGCCAACATTTATTGCCCATCCCTAATTGCCCTTGGGAAGGTGGTGGTGAGCTGCCTTCTTGAACCGCTGCAGTCCATTTGGGGTAGGTAGACCCACAGTGCTGTTAGGAAGGGAGTTCCAGGATTTTGTCCCAGTGACAGTGAAGGAACGGCGATTCCAAGTCAGGATGGTGTGTGACTTGGAGGGGAACTTGCAAGTGGTGGTGTTCCCATGTATTTGCTGCCCATGTCCTTCAAGGTGGTAGAGGTCGCGGGTTTGGAAGGTGCAGTCTAAGGAGCCTTGGTGCATTGCAGAAGTGCATCTTGTAGATGGCACACACTGCTGCCACTGTGCGGTGGTGGTGGAGGGAGTGGATGTTTGTAGATGGGCTGCAACTCAAAAGGGCTGCTTTGTCCTGGATCGTGTCGAGCTTCTTGAGTGTTGTTGGAGCTGCACCCATCCAGGCAAGTGGAGAGTATTCGATCACACTCTTGACTTGTACCTTGTAGATGGTGGACAGGCTTTGGGGAGTCAGGAGGTGAGTTACTCGCCTCAGTATTCCTAGCCTCTGACCTGCTCTTGTAGCCACGGTATTGATATGGCTACCAGATCATTTTCTGGTCAATGGCAGCTTCTAAGATGTTGATAGTGGGGGATTCAGCGATGGTAATGCCTTTGAATGTCAAGGGGAAATGGTTAGATTCTCTCTTGTTGGAGATGGTCATTGCCTGGCACTTGTGTGGCACGAATGTTGCTTCCACCTATCAGTCCAAGCCTGGATATTGTCCATGTCTTGCTGCATTTCTACACGGACTCTTACAGTATCTCAGGAGTCACGAATGGTGCTGAATATTGTGCAACCATCAGCGAACATCCCCACTTCTGACCTTATGATTGAAGGAAGGTCATTTGTGAAGCATCTGAAGATGGTTGGGCCCAGGACACTACCCTGAGGAACTCCTGCAGTAATGTCCTGGAGCTCAGATGATTGACCTGCAACAACCACAACTATCTTCCTTTGCGCTAGCTATGACACCAGCCAGCAGAGGGTTTTGCCCCTGATTCCCATTGACCTTCGTTTTGCTTGGGCTCCTTAATGCCATACTCGGTCAAATGCTGCCTTGATGTCAGAGTGGAGGGTAAATCGCGGTTAGAACTGATTGCACTGAATTATTAAAGCCTCGGTTATAATATTGATGCCCAGTTGTGATTGTAAGTAAATGTCTGTAAACAGTGATGTTAATGTTGCATTGACAAGTCAATTCTGTTATGTCTCCATCATGAGACAATGATCGGGAGAAACCACCCAGATCTATTGTTCCAGGAAACAATTGGTGACAGAATCTAATGGAGAGACTAACGCCAGTTACATTCACATCATGACTGCAAGGTAACTAACAATGAACGCGATTGTAAAAGGCTTTTCTTCTACAGGAAAGGAACCTTATTTATTAATGAAAATCACCCATCTCATCCCAGTAACTGAGGGTTAGGTTACTTCATGCTAACGCCCACATGTTCTATTCCACTGCTGAAGCTCAATGCAGGAAGAAAAATATAAGAGCATGTATTTGGTACCAATTTATTATCATAGAATGATCTACATTTTTTCTCGTAACAGGAAGACAGCCATTCCAAAATGGAACAAGGACCTTAACTGAGCTAGAGTCAGATCAGGATTAGTTACGATCTTACTGAACTGTGGAGCAAGCTCAAGGGGCTGAATGGCCGACTCTTGCTCCTAGTCCATGCTCTTATTAAGAATGTTTGGTTTAGTTTCACAAATTTTAAACACATTTCTTAATAAATATCCAAGGAGATTTCACCAATGCCGTCAACTCTTCCCTGAATTTAGTTTGGGTCGCTGCATAAATACACGTGTTGACAGAGGAACTCAAATACATGAACAGATATCCGCTTTCAGTGGCAATATAGCCAGGGGCTGTATTCCCACCAGCGTATCGCTTGGTGCTTGCCAGTCTGGTCGTTAAATAGCTCACAGAAACTGGCAGCCACAAAAGAATAAAACTGCCCGATACAGCGAAGAGTAAAATGATGGATTTCCTTCGGTTCTCTACCTCTGGATCACTTCGGTTGTCAATGTTGTGACTCCGGAGTCTCCTCCGGGCTCTACTGGCTGCTAGAATGCGTCTGACTGTCAAACAATTACACAGTAATATCAAAGCAAGAGGAAGCCATGGAACTACAATGCTTTCTAAACAGGAGAAGGCTACACCTGCAGGCGATGAGAAAAACTCCACTCTGGAACGGCAACCCCAGGAAACATTGTTAATTATTCGCTCAGGTTCAATCACAAAATAAAACGGGATGTTCTTGCAACTGAAAAAAGCAGCGACGGCTGTTATAACCACGGCCGCCGTTCTCACAGTGCAATAGCTTGTTTCAAACTTCCGACAACATATTGCTACAAATCGGTCAAATGTGAACGAGACTGTAAGCCACACCGAGGTGTGTAACGTGAAACTACATATGTACACAATGAACTTGCAAACGGCACTGTAGGACAGGAATGAACGTGGAAATTGAAAGCTGAAAATTTGCACCACTATTACATGGAAGATCAATAATAGTAGATCTGCTGTTGCCATGGCCATCATGTAGACAGAGATACATTTGGAAAGGCCGCAGTTTCCTCTGGAGAGAATCACGATTGCCACGAGGTTCGCTGTAACAAAGAGGGACAAGCGCTAAATGAGGGGGACACTCAGATAACTGTCATAATATATTGTGGTGAAATGCTCAGAACTTTTCTGACTGAAGGTTGTGCACATGGATACGTCCAGATTGTTAACTGAAAGCAAAAAGATAATTTAACAACCTGCATAGAAGTGAAAATCATCCCTTCCGCAAACTTCAGTCTTGGTCAATTTGTAAATTTAATTTCACAGCATTATCTGGAAAGACAAAAATTCAAAGAAAACATTCAATTGAGCCATAAACAGTCAACATAGGCGAAAACACTGCTCTTTGTCTATTTTTGTCGCTCCAATGGAGCTGCTCGCGGTCTGAGCAGGAGCTGGTGGAACCTGAAAGGCTTTTTGCAATCCAACGGAGAGAAGCAGTTCCCTGAACAACAAAATATTACTCCAAATATATTTCAGAAACTCTTATTGAAATCAGATTTTGCTTGGTGAAGCATGTGCTGTTAAAGTGGCCGGGGTATTTGTCACCTCCTCGGTCAGCCTGGGATGAATGATGAATGTCCGGTCGTCATGGTCTACTGAGCAGAAGAGCGCCTCACCGGCTGAGCCAACTGGTCAGACTACTGTTGATATTCACCAACTTATCCCTGAAGATAAATGAGTCTGCAATGCAGATCATTTTGGAATCTATTGCCTAAAATTAGCAGAGAGATCGCCAACAAATATTTAGCAAGAAGATATATCAACTTACCGGGAACACCAAAGGTTGCGAGGAGAGGATAGTAAATTTCCTTCATCTGATGAATTATTGGCCAACCCATTTTATAAAAGTTTGTGTGAATTCTACTTGTATTTGCGTTGCTGGCTGCAGTGTATCTGAGATCCGTGAAGCTCCCCTTTAAAGAACAACTCCGCCTGTATTGAAAAATCAGGTTACACAATCATTAACATTTATTACCATAAAGTAACAAACAATTTTCCCCTTCAATGTTCCCGGATCACCAATGGGGAAACTGTGCACCAAACTCCATCCAGCTCTATAAAATTTAAGGATTTGTATTTACTCCCAAAGGGAATGTGCTCTGCACATGCGATGTGATCCCTGCAGGGAATATCGCTCCCAGCAATGTGTTAGGCTCTTGGGGCCCCATATAATTCGATTACATATACACCATTCATTATATAATTACAATTTGTTTTGCACTGTAACGATGACTGTGGATGACTCCACTCTTACGTTGTTAGTGATGAATCCGTTCTACCATTACTGCTGGTGATCCAGCTCTCACACTGCTGATGGTGACTTCATTCTTTAATTATTGATAGTGGCACTAATCTAACATTTATGGTGCTGAATTTTCTCTAACATTTATTGTGTTGCCCCTACTCTATGAGAAATGCTGATGATCCTACTTTAGTAGCGATCCTGTGGTGATCTTATTTAATCAAAATTGTTGATGACTGCGAATCTAAAATTATGATTACTGATAAGATGCTACCACGAGGGATGGTGATGGCATTTATTTATTGATGTTAATCCTGCTCTAATATAACTATCGATATGGCTAATCTAAAATCAAATGTATTAACCCCAACATTAACATTCCTGGTGGTGACCATACACCAACATTCCTGGTGTCAGGACCTCAACAGAGACCGTTGAAGTTAAAACAAGAGATATCTACTCTCCATTCCAATTAAAGAACTAGATCACGAAATTGAAGAATCACAGTAATGTGATGGACTCTTAACTGCCTCCTGAAATTCCCTAGGAAGACACTCACTTACATCAAACTGCTGAAAATAAATAATACATGCATAAAATAGGACGGAACTCTCGGTCTCATCCTTGAGATTGAAGGGATCCAAGTACAGAAATAGTCTAGTTTCTGGCCATCATTTCTAATCTTCTCTGGCTACAGGTGGCCCTGGAGGACTGTCGGACAGTTAAAGTTGTATCAATGATTAAAACATGCGAAATGGATGGAATGTATGTTTACAGCCCCATCAGCCAAACATCACTGAAGGGAGTATCATTGAAATGAAATATGAAAGACAGGATAAATTTCATTCAGAAAGATACAGTTCAATCAAAGTCAGTCGGCAAGGGATTTTTAAGGGAATGTCAAGTCTGACTAACATGATGACATTTTTGAGGAGGTAACAAGGAGGATCGAAGAGGGGATTGCATTTGATGGAGCCTCATTAGATTTTTGCAAAGCTTTTGATCAGGCACTACATGGCAAAGTGGGGTGTATGGGTGCTCCGATAGAGATAGTAGCCTTGTATTTTCTGTCAGCTACATCCTATTTGTAGGATGGACTGGAATCACTGGTCCTCATCTATACACAGCTCTCACTGCTGCATCCAAGCGCCACAACCCGGTATACTGTCCCAGATGACGGGTGAAACGTAGTGAGGGGAGAAATGATGAACATGACACGTCCTGGGCGGATGTCATTCTTGATAAAGATAACGACCATGGTGGAAGGATTCCAAGTGGCTCAAGTGACCATCATGTTCTACCATACCAAAAGCATACCACATCACATTGCATGGACTACAATTGTTGGCATAACAACTGTGCGGGCAGGATGGACATTCATCCACCCCAACTGTAACTCAACAAGTACGTCCTGTAGCAATGGGAAGGAGGCGAAAACGGCCGGTGAAAGATGACACTGGCAGCTGCATTTCCAATTCTGCATGAAGGTGTCTCAGGATATAATTCGTTTTGATGATGACCAAGAGATGACATCATCACCCAGTAGCACCCTGAGCATTCAAGCAGCCTTTTTGATGGACAGCACTGCTTGCTCCAAAATTAGAGGGGGGCCTAGAAAAAGTAGCCTAAACAAATGCTCATCTTCCTACCATCCAGTTGACTTGCCATGGTCAACGGGCATCTCTTGGTGCTGTCAAACTAGGACAAAGCAGGAAACGTGAACACCTAACCTCTCTTCAAAGTGTGGGAAAAGAAGAAATATTCTGAAACTCGCCTGCTGGAATGTGAGAACAATGCTCGACTTTCATGATAACAGCCGCCCCCAACGACGCTCAGTCCTGTAACCCATGAGCTAGCTCGACTATAGACATTGATATAGTAGCCCTGAGTGAGGTCCGTTTTTCAGAGAAAGGCAGCCTAACAGAATACAACGCTGGCTGTATCCTCCACTACTCAGGTAGACCTCAAGGTGAAAAACGCCTCTTCAGTGTCGGCTTCACGGTGAAGACTATCACCAATAAACTTTCAAGCCTGCCAATAGACCACTCCAAACGCTTCATGTCATTGCACCTGTCCCTCCAAGAGCAGCAGCATGCAACCCTTATCAGCGTTTTTGTTCCAACCCTGAAGGCTAACCCAGCTGACAAAGATACGTTCTACACAGATCTCCATGAACTCATTTATAATGCCTCTCCCAAGGACAATATTATAGTCCTTGGTGCTTTCAACGCCAGAGTGGCCATGATAGCCTGACATGGAAGACAGTGCTCAGAAACCATGGAGTTGGAAACTGCAATGAAAATGACATTGACTCTTGGAACTCGGCAACAAGCAGCTGTCCATAACCAAAATAATCTTTCAACAAAAAAGATCACCTCTGGATCACATGGATGCATCCCCTCTCTAAACACTGCACCTGATAGACTACATCTTGTTGTGCCAGTGTTACCTAAATGACGTGATGCATACTTGAGTCATGCCTATGGCTGACTGTCATACAGACCACCGGCTCGTTCGTTCAAAGCTGAACTTCCAGTTCAAGCCTAAGCCGAAGTAAAGGTGTTCAAAGGAAACTCGAGCATCCCATATTGAAGGCAGGATGGAAATATTGCTGCTGCAGTATTAGAGTTTGTATGGTGTTGTTATTCCTAGATGTTAGAAGTACTATGGAGATATTATTCCAGAGATGATAGCAGCCGTTTGGGAATGCAATTCCTGATATATTAGCAAGAGCATGGAGATGTTGGTATTGAAGTGTTAGATGTAGTAAGGATTTGTTGCCGCCGAAATTGTGTTATTGGTGCATTTTCCTGAGATATTTGAGATGGCACGGGTACATTTTCCTACGATATTAGAGGGGTATGTAGATGTTCTTTCATAGATATTAGAGTTCCAGTTCAATTATTATTCCTGAGATATCTCAGGAATTATGGAGTTGCATTTCTTGAAATCTTTGAATATAGAGAGATGTGGCCTGAGCTATTAGAGCTAGTATGGAGATGTAGTTCCCGAGATGTCATACGTAGTATGCAGATGTCGTTTATAAAATATAATAGATTTTATGGAGATGCTGTTCCCGGAATAGTATCTTGTTGTTGTGATGTAGTTCTTGAGATATGTTCTGAGCGTGCTTCTATTTTGAAATAAAAAAATTTTTGGGACTCATATTTAAATTGTTGAGCTGGAATCATTTGGAAGCCTGAAGAAATGCTCGGCATTTCACACTGACTGAACCAAAATAAAGGAAGAAACAAGGAGAACTAAAAACAAACGTTATTGGAGATCATAGAAGAAAAAATCGCCAGATGCTGGAAATCTGTAACAAAAACAAATCGTGCGGGAAATATTCAACAGGCATGGCATTATCTGTGGAGAGAGAAGCAGAGTTAACGTTTCAGGTCTGTGACGTTTCATCAGAGCTGGCAAAGTTGAGAAAAGAATTAGGTTTTAAGCAAGTATTGTGGAGGGACTTGGAGAAGAGAACAAAGGGGAAGTTGTTTGATAGGGCAGAGGTCAGGAGAAATTAAATAACAAAGCTGTCCTGGGACAAAGGCAAAGAGTGTGTTAATGCTTGTGGTGAAAGCATTAGTCCAGGGAGATTGTTAACAGTAGAATCATGAGCACCTCTGACGACACGAAAAACAGGCACATGGTTGAATAAATAAAATAAAATATTAAAAAGGCCAGTCATGCTCTGACATTATTGAGCTCAATTTTCAGGCAGCAAGGCTGTCGAGTGCCTAGCCAAAAGATCAGATTATGCTCCTCGAGCTTCCATTGATGTTCACTAGAACACTGGAGCAGGCCAAATATAGAAATGTTGGCATGAGAGCGGGGGGACTGTTGAAATGGCAAGCAAACGGAAGCTCGGAGTCATGCTTTCAGACAGAGAGGAGATGTTCCACAAAGCGGTCACCCAATCTGTTTTTGGTCCCCCCAATGTAGAGGAGACTGCATTGTGAGCAGCGGGCACAGTGTACTAAATTGAAAGAAGTACAAGTAAATGGCTGCTTCACCTAAAAGGAGTGTTTGGGGCCTTGGACAGTGAGGAGAGAGGAGGTAAAAGGGCCGGTATGCCACCACCTGCGATTGCATGGGAAGGTGTCATGGGAAGGGGACGAGGTGTCAGGGGCAAAGCAGGAGTTTATCAGGGTGTCACGCAGGGAATAATCACTTTGGAATGCTGACAGGGGAGGGGAGGGTAAGATGCGTTTGGTGGTGGCATGACTCTGGAGGTGGCAGAAATGGCAGAGGGCGATCCTATAAATTTGGAGTCTGTAAGGGTGGAAAGTGAGGACAAGGGGAACCTGACAAAGGTTGTGCTGTTGTTGTCTGGCGCACTGACCTCTACCTTGCAGAGGCTGAGTGTCAACTCTCAAACACTTCTTCCTATCTCTCACTGGAACATGACCACTACTCCCCACGGGACTGTCACTGACCTCATCTCCTCCGTAGACCTTCCCTCCACAGCTTCTAACCTCATGACCCTGCAAGCCCAGACAGCCCGCTTCTGCCTCCTTCCTAAAATCCACAAACAGTAATCTCCTGGGATATCTATCCTTTCAGCCTGTTCCTGCCCCACATACCTTACTTCTTCATGTCTTGACTCTAACTTTTCTCCCCCGTCCAGTCTCTTCCCACTTACATCCGTGACTTTTCTCACCCCCTACGTCATTATGCCAATTCCCAGTTTTCTAGCCCTAACCGCCTCCTTTTTGCTATGGACATCCAATCTCTCCACACGTCCACGAAGAGGTTTGAGGCTCTCTGCTTCTTCCTTGAACATTGGCCCAATCAGTCCCCATCCACCACCACCCTCCTCCGCCTGGCTGAACTTGTTCACACATTGAACAGCTTCTCCTTCAACTCCACTCAATTCCTTCAAGAAAATCTATTGCAATGGGTACCCACAAGGGTCTTAGTTTTGCCTGTCTTTTTGTGCGAAATGTTGAAAATTCCTTCTTCCAGTCCTACTCAGGCCAACTCCCCCAACTCTTTTTCCGGTACATTGATGACTGTCTCGGTGCACTTTCCTGCTCCCACCCTGAACTGGAAAGTTTTTATCAACTTTGCTTCCAATTTCTGCCCTTCTCGCACATTTAAATGGTCCATCTCCGACACTTCCCTTCTCTTCCTGGACTTCTCTACCTCCATCTCTGTGGATACGCTGTCCACTAATATGCTCTATCAGCCCACCGACACCCACAGCTACCTCGACTGCACCTGTGCACACCCAGCCTCCTTTAAGAACTCCATTCCATTCTCCCAGTTTCTCCATCTCTGACGCATCTGCTCTCATGATGCAACCTTCTGCAAAAGAACTTCCTTTTTCCTCAAATGGGGATTTCACACGCACCCCCATTCACCCCATGCCATGGTGGTTGACAGTGCGCTGAACCGCATCGGACCATTTCCCGCACTTCTGCCATCACCCCTTCCCCTACCTCCCAGAACAGCAACAGGGTTCCCCTTGTCCTCACGTTCCACCCCAAAAGCCTTCATATCCAAAGGATCATCATCCACCATTTCCACCACCTCCAGCATGATGCCACCACCAAACACATCTTCCTCTCGCCTCCCCTTTCAGCATTCTGAAGGGAGCATTCCCTGCGTGACACCCTGGTACACTCCTCCATTACCCCGACACCTCATCCCCTTTTCACGGCACGTTCCCACACAATTACAGGAGGTGTAATATCTGCACTTTTACCTCCTTTTTCCGAATTATCCAAGGCCCTAAGCACTCCTTTCAGGTGAAGCAGCGATGTTTGACTACTTCTTTCAATTACGAATACTGTATTTGCTGCTGACAATGTGTTCTCCTCTACATTGGCGAGGACAAACGCAGATTGGGTGACCATTTTGCGTGATGCCTCCACTCCGTCAGAAAGTATGACACCCAGCTTCCGGTTGCTTGCCATTTCAACACTCCACCCTGCTCTTATGCCAACATTTCTATCTTTTGCCTGCTCCAGTATCCCAGTGGACATCAATGTAAGCTCAAGGAACAGCGCCTGATCTTTCAATTACTCACGCTTTTGCCTTCCAGAGAGAACATTGCGTTCAATAACTTCATAACATGACTGGCCTTTTCTTCATTATTTTATTTTATTTTTTAACCATGCACCTATTTTTCATCTCTGTTCATCATTCTGCTATTCATACTCTCTCTGGAGCCATGCTTTGTCTTTCATCACAAGCATTAAATAACTGTTGGCCTTTGTCCCAGGACAACTTAGATATTTAACTTCTCCTGCCCCCTGCCCTATCAAACAGCTTTCCTTTGATCTTTTGCCCACCCCTCTCCCCATCACTTGCTTAAAATCTAACTCTTTTCTAACCTTTGCCAGTTCTGATGAAAGGTCAGAGACCTTAAATGTTAACTCAGCCTTTACTGGAAATCACCTGCCTTAAGATAGATAAACAACAGGAACTTTGAACGAAGGGGATATGTTTACATAGAATCTACATATCAAGCTTTATGGTGTTCAGGAGGTTGGCTTTATGTTTAGCTTTTGTATATTGGTTTGTGTTCAGTTCGAGTGGGAACTGCTTTAAACACAGTTTGTGCTTTGCCTAATAAGAAAAAGGAAAAACACCCAGTTTATATTTCCTGCACCTCACTAGCAGAACCTAAGAAGTCCTTGCAGGTCCTCTATTCTGCTTTTGAAAAAAAAACCCTGCAATTGAAATGTGTGCTGGCTGAACCCTCGGTGCCTGAATTCTCAAGAAGACATTTGGGGAAGGCCTGCCAGACTAATTCTCTGCACCTCACGAATGAACTGCTCCAAACAAAGATCCTGGTGACCACAGTCTCCACGTATTTGGGATTCCGGAAAAGGGAAAATGATATATTCCATATATTTACCTTCTCCTTCAAGAATTAGCAAGTATTTGGCCAAGTATATGTTCTGCCCTTTTTTTGCAACAGATCTCTGCAGAGAGAATTTATTTATTATTTCAGTGTTTGTGTTTGTGTATGTGTGTGAATTTTTTTATGAGGGGTGTTTAAAAAAGGAGCTTATATACTTCAGTCTGTGCATTAATGTTTTGCTTCATTCCTGAACAAGGCTTGTTTTATAATAAACTAGTACAAAGAACAAAGAACAATACAGCACAGGAACGACCATTCGACCCTTCAAGCCTGCGCCGATCTTGATGCCTGCCTCAACTAAAACCTTCTGCCCTTCCGGGGACCGTATCCCTCTATTCCAATCCTATCTGCTGTTTATGAATGAAGCCCTGTTGGTGCATTTTATTCTGGGATAACGACTCGAGGAAATGATTGACCATATCTGTAACTGGATAAAAGTTTTAAACCATACGTTGTGACCAGTGGAGAAGTGGGACTAGAAAAGAAGGTGCACTCCTCCCACCTTGGTCGTCAGAGATAATTGGGAGCTCTGTGAAGGTAACCTAAAGTGGACAACATGCAAATGTAAGTAGGGTAATGATCATTGTAAAGAGGAAGCAGGAAACACCAGCTTGCATTAGAGTAAAGATTGCCTTACCAGAATGTCATTGTCAGTTGCTATGACCTTTCTGGGGAGGGTGGATATATGCCTGAATAACGTGATAAACTTACCCAACGTTAGGCTGAAAGTATTTGCGGAAAAGCAGCAGTGTGTACCCTCTACAAGATGCACTGCAGCAACGCACCAAGGCTCCTTAAACAGCGTATTCTAAACCCGCGATCTCTACCAACTAGACGGCAGCAAATGAATGGGAATAGCACCATCTGGAGTTCCCCTCCAAGCCACACACCATCCTGACTTGCAATTCTCTCTTCGTTTCTTCACTGTCATTTGGTCAAAATCCTGGAACTCCCTTCCCAGCAGCACTATGGGCGTAGCTACCTCACATGGACTGCAGCGATTCAAGAAAGCAACTCACCATCACCTTCTGAAGGGCATTTAGTGGTGGGCAACAAATGCTGGCCTAGCCAGTGACGACCTCATCCGAATAATGAATCGGAAAAAAGCCGCACACATCCTGACATAGAACTATATTGCCGTTTTTTCACCGTCGCTGGGTCAAAATCATGTAACTCCCTTCCTGACAGCACTGTGGGTGTACCTACCCCACATGGACTGCAGGGGTTCAAGAAGGCAGCTCATCACCACCTTCTCAAGGGCAATTGCGGATGGGTAATAAATGGTGTCCCAGCCAGCGACGCCCTCATCTCATGAATGAATAAAACAAAAGCATCAAGAAACAAAATGGCAAATAAATAGAGTCATAGATTTATACAGCACAAAAACAGGCCCTTCCACGTGTTGTTTTCATGATGGCCATCAAGCCCCTATCTTTTCTAATCCCATTTTCCAGCACTTGCCTCATTGCCTTGTATGCTGTGGCATTTCAAGCGCTCATCTCGACACTTCTTAAATATTGTGAGGGTGCTTGCCTCTACCATCCCTTCAGGCAGTGTTTTCCAGATTCCAACCATCCTCTGGGTGAAAAAAAGGTTTTCCTCAACTCCCTTCCAATCCTCCTGTCCCTTACCTCAAATCTATGCCCCCTGGTTATTGACACTTCCACTAAGGGAAAAAAAGGTTTCTGCTTATCTACCCTATCTATGCAACTCATAATTCTGTGTACCTCAATCAGGATCCCCCGCCAGCCTTCTCTGCTTGAAGGAAAACAGCTTTCACCTATCCAGTCTCTCTTCATAGCTCAAATGCTCCAGCCCAGGTAACATCCTCGGGAATCTCCTCTGCACCCTCTCCAGTGCAATCACATTAAAAATTAAAAATGCCTCATTTGATGTTATTCAACATGAGTAACAAGAGGATAGGCATTGTACTGCCGCTGATCTGTATTAACACGAAACCGTAACAGGAGGGAGCATGGAAGTGTGTTATATCATGGATCAGTTCAGATGTAACCAGTAATGAATGCATATGAAAGTGCAAGAAAGTGTTCCATAAATTGTCACATGTGGCTTGATATTGGTAAATCAAAGTATATTTGCAGATGTGATTTGTTTTGAGTTAAATACGAGCATGTCGAAATGCATGGTGAAGTTGCACTGCCAAATAGGCCTCAGGCAGCTGCTTTCAGATCAACGATACAGCAAAGGTATGCTTAGATTTAAACCCAGTTTGATGGTTCGAGTTTTGCAGCGGAGAACAGAACAAAGTGTTCCATAGATATTTCCTTATTAATAGAAGTGCAGTCGAATGTGTTCAGAAGAATTGAGCCAAGAGGACGTTGGCTTTGAGAAGGACGCTAGTTGAACCAAACCATTTAGCTGGGAGCAGTTTGGGACATTCGTTTGAAAAGATATCCTTTCGTTGAGGCCACTGTTTAACGCATAAAGCGGGTATGGTTGTTTCGACCATGTAAATAAATTGATGGCCCATACCTTCCTCTGTAATTTAGTGCAATAGATACCTACTAAGTGCTGCTTACTTAATGCTGATTGTCAGTTTAGTTGATACAGTAAAAGTCTTGCAACATAAAATCTTGTCGTCTAATTCTTTAACTGGTTTGGTGAGTTGTTATCTCTTGGTTTAACGTTAACAGTCTTTGTTGAGGTCGTAACACCATGAATGTTAAAGTAGAATCACCACCAGGAATGTTAATGTTGGGTTAATACATATGATTTCATATTATCAATATGTATGATAGAGCAGGAGTTGGAGTCGTGGGAGTCAGTTGTCAGCGATCGCCAGAGCTGGCGGGCAACCATAAAGGCGGGGCTAAAGCATGGTGAGTAGAAGAGACTTAGCGGTTGGCAGGAGAAAAGATAGAAGCGCAAGGAGGGAGCCAACTGTGTAACAGCCCCAACAACCAATTTTATCTGCAGCACCTGTGGAAGAGTCTGTCACTCTAGATTTGGCCTTTATAGCCACTCCAGGCGCTTACCCATTGTCTCTCGAGACAAGGAGGCCAAAGAAGAAGATCGAGCAGGATTATCATCGACATATGAATGACTTCACTATCCCTAGTGGTAGTGTCTTATCAGCAATAATATTATTAGATGAGAAGTCATCAGCAGCTATGGGTAACAAACATCATCAAAGGATCAGTATTACAGTAGGGTGACCAACATTACTCCTAGTGCAGAATCAACACCTAAATGGATAGATCTAGGTCACCACCATTAATGTCGGATTAGTGTCACCATCAGTAATTGTAGAATGAGTTAACCATCAGTAATGCGAGAGTTGGATCAGCTGCACTAATGATACAACCGATTCATCATTAGCAAAACAAGAGTAGAGTCATCACCAATCATCATCACAATGCAAAACAAATTTTAATCATATAATGCATGAGTGTATATTTAATCGAATTGCTTGAGGCCACAACAGCCTAATGCAATGTCAGTAGGGATATTCCCTGCAGGGATCATATCACATGGGCAGCATATATTGCCTCTGAGATAATATCCGAATCTTTGATTTTTATTCAGCTACATGGAGTTAGATACAAAAGTTCCCCATTGGTGTTCTGGCTGCACTGAAGTGGATAATTCTTTGTTTGGTGATGTTTTTTTCAAGACAGCCTGATTTGTTATTTAAAGCAGGAGCATTCATAGATCTCAGCTACACTCGAGTTAGCAACGTAAAGCTGGTCAGAATTAACGCAATTTTTTTTTAAATGGGACCGTCAATAATTCATGACATAACAGAAATTTACTATCCAATCCTTGCAGTCTTTGGTGTCCCAGGTAAGTCGATATACCTTCTTGTTCAATACTTGGGCGCATTGCAGAGTTATTTATCGGTCATGATAAGTTTGTGAATATCAGTGGTACTCCTACCAGTTGGCTTAGTTCGTGAGGTGTTGTTCTGCTCAGCAGACTGTGATCAGTGCGCACTCATCGTTCGTCCCTCTGCTGAGGGAGGAAGAGGCCAACATCATGGCCCCGATAATAACATAATGCTCACGAAAGAAAATCTGCTGCTAATTGTCTGTAGTAATAATCTCTTTTGCAGTATGTCCCCTTCCTAATTTAAGTTGAGAATTCTCAGACTGTGGTCGCCTCCATCCAATAGAGAGTTTGAAATATAATTGAGGGACGTTTTGATTTTAAGGGAACTGCTCCTCTCCCTTCGCCTGCAATGAACCTTCCAGGTTCCCCCAGTTCCTGCTCAGACTGTGATCAGCTCCGCCAGAGTGACATAGCAGAAAAAACGTAGCATTTCCACCAATATGGATTGCATGTGTCTTCTCTGAATGTTCTTTTTGAATTTATATCGTTCCAGTAAATTCTGTGTAATTCTATTTCCTATTTGAAGAGGACTGATTGAAGTTTGCTGAAAGGGTGATTTTCAGTTCTATGTTGATTGTTCAATAATATTTTACTTTAAATTATATATCTAGACATATCATTGTACACAAGCCTCAGTCGGATGAGATGACAGTTATCTGAGCATAGTCCTCATTTAAAGCTTCTTCCTCTTTTTTACAGCGAACCTAGTGGCAATCGTGATTCTTTCCAGAGGAAATTGCGGCCTTTCCAAATGTATCACTGTTTACATGGTGTCCATGGCAATAGCAGATCTACTGGTCATGATCATCCATGTAATCGTGCGACAAATTTTCAGTTTTCATTTTCCATATTCTCTCCTGTCCTACACTGCAGTTTGTAAGTTCATTGGGCACATGGAAAATATCACGTTACATACGTCTGTGTGGCTTACAGTATCGTTCACATTTGACCGATTTATAGCAATATGTTGTGGGAAGTTTAAAACCAAGTACTGTACTGTGAGAACAGGGGCTATGGTTATAATAGCCGTCACTGTCTTTTTCTGTTTGGAGAACATTCCCTTTTATTTTGCATATGAACCTGTACGAATAATTAACAATGTGTCCTGGGGTTGCCGTTCTAGAGTGGATTTTTTTATTTCTACTGCAGGTATCGCGTTCTCCTGTTTACAAAGTATTTTAGTTCCATGGCTTCCTCTGGCTTTGATATTACTGTTGAATTGTTTGACAGCCAGACGCATTCTCGCAACCAGTGGAGTCCGTAGGAGACTGCGGAGTCACAAAGGTGGGAATCAAAGTGATCCAGAGATGGAGAACCGGCGGAAGTCCATCATTTTGCTGTTCACTATATCAGGCAGTTTTATTCTTTTGTGGCTGACAGTTGCTGTAAGCTATTTACTGACCAGAAGCAAGCGATACAATGGTGATTATTCAGCACCTAGGTATATTGCCACTGAAAGTGGACATGCACTCATGTATTTGAGTTCCTGCATAAACACGTGTATTTATGCAGTGACCCAAACTAAATTCAGAAAAGAACTGATGGAACTGTTAAAATCTCCTTGGACATTTATCATGACATTGGTAAAAAAAAATGTGAAATATAATCAACGCTTTGAAACACGAATAAGGAATATGAGTTAGAGTAGGTTTCTCGCCCACTCGAGGCTGCTTCTACATTCAGTAAGATCATTTAAAATCTTGTCATAACTGGAGCTCATTTATGCACCTTGTTCCCTTTTGTTATGGCTGCCTTCCTGTTAAGATAAACTGAATTATTCTGTGAAAATAAACAGGCACCAGGAAGCATTGCCTTACGTTTTTCATGGTACAATGATTTCCATCTGTCTTTTGGAGTATGTGGGGTCAGCGTTAAATAAGTAAACGTCAGTTTCACCGCTGAAATTGATTATGTTAATTAATAAATGTTTTTTCCTTTCCTGTAGAAGAAAAACATTTTACAATCGTGTTTATTTTTAATTATTTTGTAACAATGGGTCGAATATAACAGGTCTCTCCACCAGACTCCTCACCCAATTGTTTCCTGGACCAATATTACATTTTCCTGATCATTGTCTAATGATGGAGGCATGACTGGTTTGACTTGTCAATGCATCATTAATATCCCTGTTTGCAGACATTTACTAAAAATCTCAACTGGGCATCTAAGCGTTGCAATGTTAAAACTGAGGATTTGACCATTCGATGAAAGCAGTTCTAACTGCAATGCACATTTTTTTTATTCGTTCACGGGGTGGGCTTCGCTGGCTGAGCAAATATTTATTGTCCATCTCCATGCCCATTGCCCATGAGTGCCAATCAAATGGGCAGATTTGCCCTGGATGGTTTCTAGCTTCTTTTTGGAGCTACCCCCGTCCAAGCCAATGGATATAATTCTATCACACTTCTGACTTGTGTATTATAGATGGTGAACATGCTTTGGGGAGTCAAGAGGTGAATTACGTGCCACGGGATGCCTAGCCTCTGACCTGCTCTTGTAGCCACTGTATTTATGGCTGCTCCAGTTCAGTACACGTACTGGGGGTGATTGGTCACCCTTACTATAATTATAAAATGTCTCCAGTGCAAGCGAAGCACGGTATCCTCCAGTGTAACTCTAAGGATTCCACTAGTGCCGGTCACCTCTTATGTTAAGAAGTTAGCAAGTATCCTGTAGCAGCATGGTCACCTGTGGTGTAAATGCAGGAAGCAATAACAAAGGAGCCCAATGGAGTACAGTTAGATTTAATGCAATTTCAGGGGATCCACAAGTACAGAAGGAGAATTGTCACCTCTGCTTTAATTGCAGACACCCACCAATAGCACAGGTGTACGATCATCCCGACTGCAATTATAGATTACAGGTAGCAGCAATGCAGCACGGTCATCTCTAGTGTAAGTGTAGAGCTCCACTAGTCCTGGAGGAGCACACTCACCTCTAGTATAAGTATAGTTTGCCCCACATATAAAAGGCGCAAGATCACTTCGAGTGTATATATAGGCGTCCTGTCATGCAAGAGCAACACTGCAACCTTCCCTTAAACCTAGGGTAACAATAACACTGGGGAAGTACGCCAAGTTCTGGTGTAAATTTAAAGGCAACACTAGTATTGGAGGATCATTTTCATCTCTCGTTTACCTGGAAGCGTACCACGAGTACTAAAGGAACATGCACACTTCTAGTTTCAATGTCAGAATACCACTAGTGTTGAAGGAGCATGCCCACTTCTAGTTAAACCTAAGTGTGCCACTTGCATTGGCGAAGACTGGACACATCTATTCATATTTAGGCTTACACTACTACTAGGGCAGCATGCTCACTTCCAGTGTAAATGTAAGGGTAAAGAGTACTAGAGGAGCATGTTCACTTCTAGCTTACAGGTAAGGCGATCAGTACTCTTGAAGGACCATGGTCACTGTTCGTGTAAGTTTGACTTTACCACTAACACTGGAGAGGCAAGGGCACTTCCAGTTTAACTGTTTAGGCACCACTGGAGGAAAACTGGTTATGATTTTACAAACATCTCTCGATTCCGCAATGGTCCCTGTGGATTGAAAGTTCACTAATGTAACTCCACAGCAGAAGGTGGAATTTAAATTCAGTTAATGAATCTGGCATTAAAAGCTAGTTTAATGATGGCTATGAAACCATTGTCGATTGTTTCCAAAATCCATCTGCTTCACTAATATCCTTCAGGGAAGGAAATCTGCTGTCCTTACCTGCTCTGGCCTGAAAGTGACTCCAGACACACAGCAATGTGGTTGACTCTTACATGCCCTCTGAAATGGCCTAGCAAGTCACTCAGTTGTATCTAACTGCTACAAAGTCATTAAAACAGAATGAATCCTGACGGACCATCCGGCATCGACCTCGGTACCGGAAACAACAGTGACAAACCCAGCCCTGTCGACCCTGCAGAGTCCTCCTTACCAACATATGGGGGGTTGTGCCAAAGTTGGGAGAGCTGTCCCACAGACTAGTCAAGCAACAGCCTGACATAGTCATACTCAAGGTATCATAACTTACAGACAATGTCCCAGACACAGCCATCACCACCCCCGGGTATGTTGTGTCCCACTGGCAGGACAGACCGAGCATAGGTGGTGGCACAGTGGTATACAGTCGGGAGGGTGTTCCTCAACATCGACTTCGGACCCCATGAAGTCTTATTGCATCAGGTCAAACATGGGCAAGGAAATGTCCTGCTGAATGCCACCTACCGCCGTCCCTCAGCTGCTGAATCAGTACTCCTCCATGTTGATCATCACTTTGGCATCCGTGAGGCGCTGTGAGCCATCAGCAGCAGCATAATTGCACTGAACCACAATCTGAAATCTCATGGCCCGTCATATTCGCCACTCTACCGTTGCCATCAAGTTAGAAGACTAAACATAGCGCAATGAAGAGCATAGGAGGGCATGCCAAGAGGAGCAGGCATACCTCATAATGAGGTGCCAACCTGGTAAAGTGACAATGCAGGTCTACCTGCGTGGCAAACTGCGCAAGAAGCATGCAATAGCCAGAGGTAGACGTTCCCATAACCAATGGATCAGATCTAAGCTCTGTAGTCCTGCCACATCGAGCCGTGAATGGTGGTGGACAATTAAGCAACTAACTGGAGGAGGTGGCACCAAAAATATCCCCATCCTCAATGATGGTGAATTTCAGCACATCAGTTTGAAATATATGGATGAACCATTTTCAACAATCTTCAGCCAGAAGTGCTGAGTTGATGATACATCTCGGCCTCCTCCTGAAGTCCCCAGCATCACATATGCCAGAATTCAGCCAATTTGATTCACTCCATGTGATAGCAAGAAACGACTGAAGGCACTGGATACTGCAAAGGCTAAGGGCACTGAATATATTCACGAAATAGTGCTGGATTCCTGTGCTCCAGAACTTGCTGCACGCCTAGCCAAGCTCGTCCAGTACAGCTGCAACACTGGCATCTCGTCAGCAATGTGGAAAATTGCCCAGGTATGTCCTTTACACAAAAGGCAGGACAAGTCCAACCCAACAAATTACCGCCCCATCAGCAATGTGATGGATGGTGTCATCATCGACAATACTATCAAGCAACACTTGCTTAGCGATAACCTGCTCAGTGATACTCAGTTTGGGTTCCGAAAAGGCCACTCAGCTCCTGACCTCATTGCAGCCTGTAAAATATGAGATGGGCAAAGGTAACCCAGATGAGGAATTCATAGAACGTTTTTGGTATAGTTTCTTGGAACAGCACATTTTGGAGCCAACCAGAGAGCAGGATATACGAGACCTGGTGTCGAGATAGGATTAATTGATGACCTCATTCTGAAGGCGCTCCGAGGCAGTAGCAATCATAATATGATTGAATTTTACATTGAGTTTGAGGGATAGAAGAGTGGGTCTAAGGCTAGTATTTTAAATTTAAATGAGGGCAATTATGAGGGAATGAAAGTAGAGCTAGTTAAAGTGAACTGGCAAAGTAGGTTAAGAGACAGGTCAATACAGATGCTGTGGCAGACATTTAAGGGGCTATTTCAGAATGGATACATTCCGGCGAGAAAGAAAGATTCCAAGGAGAGGCCCCGCCATCTGTGGTTAACTAAAAAGTTAACGATAGTATCAAACTTAAAGAAAAGAACATATGATTTTACAAAGATGGGTGGCAGGTCAGAAGATTTTTCAGAATGTAAAAAGCAGCCAAGAATGACTAAAATATAAATGAAAATGTCAAAGATGGAGTACGAGTGAACGCTGGCTGGATATATAAAAACAGATATTCAGAATTTCTACAGACATTTTTCAAAAAAAGAAAAGCGTTAACCCAATGAGCGTTGGTCCCATAGGAAGTGAGTCTGGAGAAGTAATAAGGAAAAATAAGGAGATGACAAATGAATTGAACAGATATTTTGCATTGGTCTTCACCGTACAGGATGGTAGGAACATCCCAGAAATAACTTACAATCAGGAAATGGAAGGGAGGGACAAACGCAAGAAAATTACAGTCACCAGGGAAGTGGTACTGAGCAAATTGTTGGAGCTGTGGGCTGACCAGTCCCCGAGTCCTGATGGACTTCATCCTAGAGTCTGAAAAGAAGTGCCTAGTGAGATAGCTGATGCTTCAGTTTTAATTTTCCAAATCTCCATAGATTTGGGGACGGTTCCATTGGATTGGAAAATAGACAATGTAACTCCTTTATTCAAAAAGGGAGGGAGGCAGAAATCAGGAAACTACAGGTCAGTCAGCTTAACATCTATCATTGGTAAAATGTTGGAAGCTATTATTAAAAAGGTTATAGCAGGGCACTTGGAAAAATTCAAGGTAGACAGGCAGAGTCAACGTGGATTTGTGTAAAGGGATATTGTTTTGAATCAAGTTTGGAGTTCTTTGCAAAAGTAGCATGTGCTGTCGATAAAGGGGAACCGGTGGATGTACCATACTTAGATTTCCAGAAGGCATTCGATAAGGTGCCACATCCAATGTTATTGCGGAAAATAAAAGCTCACAGTGAATGTGTTTCCTATCAGGACTGCTAGAACAGGAAGACCAGCAGTCATGATAGAACCGATTCATCACTAGCAACGTAAGAGTCGAGTCATCACCAGCCATTATCACAATACAAAACGAATTTTAACGATGTAATGCATGAGTGAATATTTATTCTATTTATATGAGGCCTGAAGAGCTAAACACAGTGTCGGTGAGTGTTTACCCTGCAGTGATCATATCACATGTGCAGAATGCATTCCTTCTGGGATTATATTAAAATCCTTGACTTTTAGGGAGTTTCATGTAATGAAGAACATGATTTCCCCATTGGCGCTACGGGTGTAGGAAGCAGACAATTGTTTGTCAGGTGATGGTAATAAATGTTAATTATTGGGCAACCTAATTTTTCAAGCCAGCTGGAGTTGATCTTTAAAGGGAGAGCATTCACGGATCTCAGATGCACTCCAGTCAGAAAAGTAAAACCGGCGAGAATCACACAAGCTTTTATAAAATGGGACGGCCAATAATAGATCAGATAAAGGGAAATTACTATCCTCTTCTCGCAGCATTTGGTACTCCCGGTAAGTCAACATATGGTCTTGTTTAATCTCTGCTGACTATCTCGCTGCTAATGATTATGTAAGAGGTTTCGAAATTATCCATAATGCAGATTAATTTATCTACCGGGATATGTTTGTGAATATCAGCCATAATCTTACTAGTTGGCTCGATCGGTGATGCGCTATTCTGGTCAGTATACCGTGACTACCGGGCACTCATCAATCAACCCTCTGCTGAAGGAAGACGAGGCCAGTACCCCTGGTTCCTTTAACAGTACAAAGTTCACACAAAAAGAGAAATGTACTGCTAATTGTCCATAGTATTCATCTATTTTTCACCATTGTTCCCTGTCGCATTTAAGTTGGTAGTTCTCAGACTGTAGTCAGCTCCATCCAACAGAGACGCCTTTGAAATAAATTTAAAGGGATATTTGCTGTGCAGGGAACTCCTCTCCCCTCGATGCAAAGAACCTTCCAGGTTCCACCAGCTCCTGCTCAGACACCCAGCAGCTCCTTGGGAGCGATCAAAAATAGAAGAAGCGTAGAATTTCCCCCTATATTGAATGATTATGTCTCAACTGAATGCATTTGAACTTATATCATTCCAGCAACTGCTGTGAAATTATATTTTCTACTTGTGGAGTACTGACTGACATCCATGCAACGAATGATTTTCAGTTCAATGTAGAATGCTCACTGATATTTTTGATTTTAAATTAATTATCTAGATGTATCCGTGTGCACAACTCTCAGTTGGTACATGTCTTCACAATTTAATGTTAGATCTATCTAAGTGTGAGTGTCCCCATTATATAACTATTTTTCTTATTTGTTGCAGCGAACCTACTGGCAGTCGTGATTCTCTCCAGAGGAAACTGCGGCCTTTCAAAACGTATCTCTGTCTGCATGGTGGCCATGGCAACAACAGATCTACTGGTCATGATCTTCCATGTAATAGTGGGACAGGTTTTCAGTTATCATTTTCCACATTCATTCCTGTCCTTCACTGCTGCTTGTAAGTTCATTGCGCCCATGTATAGCATCACATTAGATATGTTGGCATGGCTTACAGTCACATTCACATTTGACTGATTTATAGCAATATGTTGTGGGAAGTTTAAAATAAAGTATTGCACAGTGAGAACGGCGGCCACGGTTATAATATCCGTCACTGTCTTTGGCTGTTTCGAGAACATCCCCTTGTACTTTGCACAGGAACCTGAGCGAATAATTAACAATGTTTCCTGGGGTTGCCGTTACAGAGCAGAGTTTTTCTCATCGCCTGCAGGTGTAGCGTTCTCCTGTTTAGAAAGTATTTTAGTTCCATGGCTTCCCTTTGCTTCAATATTACTGTTGAATTGTTTGACAGCCAGATGTATTCTGGCAGCTAGTAGAGCCCAAAAGAGACTCCGGAGTCTCAACAGTGACACTCAAAGTGATCCAGAGATGGAGAACTGAAGGAAATCCATCATTTTTCTGTTCGCTATATCGGGCAGTTTTATTCTTTTGTGGCTGACAGTTGCTTTGAGCTATTTAATGACCAGACTGGCAAACACCACGCGATACAAGGGTGGTTATGCAACCCCTGGATATAATGCCACTGAAAGCGGATATATGCTCATGTATTTGAGTTCCTGTATGAACACGTGTATTTATGCAGTGACGCAAAATAAATTCAGGAAAGAGTTGATGACAATGGTGATATCTCCTTGGACATTAATTATGACATTGGTCAAAAAATTGTGAGATCAAACCAAAGCTTCATCATAAGAATGAGCACGAGGAGCAGGTCCATCGGCCCCTCAAACCTTCTTTCAATAATATCATAGATAATCGTGCCCCAGGTATAGCTGTATTACGAGACTTGTTCTGTTTTGGAATGGATGTCTTCCTGTTATGGAAACAATGCAGCTTTTCTGTGTCAAGTAAACAGGCACCAGGAAACATTGTTTTACCTTGTGTTCGTCCATTGAGTTTCAGCACTGGAGTAGAAGATGAGAACATCAGCAAGAAGTAACCTCAATTACTGGAATTAGATGGGTGAGTTTAATCAACAGCTAAGCTTGCTTTATTGTAGAGGAAGAGAATTTTACACTCGCACTTAGTTTAATTATTTTGTAATCATCTTGTGAATGTAACAGGCGTTGGTCTCCCCGTCAGGTTGCGCCACATATTGCGCCACAGGCCGCTTTCTCTTGAACAGAGCCGAATGATGGAGACAGGAGATGCCTGAGTTCTAAATGGAAAATTAACATCACTGTTTACAGACATTTACTTAAAATCCCAAATGGGCATCAGAAGATTGGAATGATGTAACTGTGGACTTGACCATTCTATAAAATCAGGTGTAGCTGCCGTGTACCCTGAGCTCTGACAAATGAAACAGAGCACACCACCCACCCTGTTACGACACAACTTTAAGCCATGTTTGATCATCCATCGATACAATGTAATCATGAATATTGACCCAATTTCTGCCTCTATGAATTCCATAGTCACACAATTCTCCATGAAAAGAGTTTTATCCTGCCCTCAGTTCGAAACAAACTGCATTTATTTTTAAGCTATGACCGTTAGTACTTGATCTTCAAACTAATAGAAACAGTGTGCCTCTATCGATCCTCTCCCAAAACATCGGTACTTGGCAGCGGGGGATTCTCACCAAACGGGAATGGGTGTATTGGATGTCTCTTCCAATAGGTTCTCGGGATATGGCCGTGAAACGTTCATCATGCGATACACATCAAGAAGATACACAGAAGAACGAGTCCAAGACAGTGTCGGTCACGCTGACATCACCATATGAAACGGTTACTGTAACTGTGGACAGTGCGGACATATGTAAACCTAATTGGAAGAAATCTGCGTTTTAGAATATACCGAGGTTAATATACTGATGAGATATCATTTAATATTGACCTTTCATACTCCAACACAAACAAATGGGCCACTGTACCTGAAGGCTTACTCAGCCTGTCCTAATGTTGTGCTGTATTGATTTGTCTTGGTGTGACAGTAATGGTAACCATTAGTGTTTGCCTGTGTAGTCGGAACGTAAAAGTCAATTTAATGTAGCACTGGCTGTCCGGCCAGGCAACACTCTGCTCTGGAAGGATTCATTGTGATGCAATCCTGTGGTTTATTTCAAGTCTCTTTGATGTATTTAAGGGAATTTTAAACATTTGATTACACATTGGGATGCTGTCAGTTCTGCCGGTGAGGGGAGAGTGACTGCCCTTGACAACAAGGGGCCCTGGAGTATGGCATCAAGGGGCCCTAGCAAAACTGAGGTCAATGGGAATCAGGGGGAAAACACTCTTCTGGCTGGAGTCATGCCTAGCGCAAAGGGAGATGGTTGGGGTTGTTGGAGTTCAATCATCTGAGCTCCAGGACATCACTGCAGGAGTTCCTCAGAGTAAGTGTCTAAGGCCCAAACATCTTCAGCTGCTTCATCAATAACCATCCTTCAATCATAAGGCCAGAAGTGGGGATGTTCGCTGATGATTGCACAATGTTCAGCACCATTCGTGACTCCTCAGATACTGAAGCAGTCGTTGTAGAAATGCAGCAAGACCTGGACAATATCCAGGCTTGGGCTGATAAGTAACATTTGCGCCACACAAGTGACAGGCAATGACCATCTCCAACAAAAGAGAATCTAACCATCTCCCCTTGACATTCAACGGCATTACCATCGCTGAATCCCCCACTATCAACATCCTAGGGGTTACCATTGGCCAGAAACTGAACTGGAGTAGCCATATAAATACCGTGGCTACAAGAGCAGGTCACAGGCTCGGAATCCTGCAGGGAGTAACTCACCTCCTGACTCCCCAAAGCTTGTGCACCATCTACAAGGCTCAAGTCAGGAATGTGATGGAATACTCTTCACTTGCCTGGATGGGTGCAGCTCCAACAACACTCAAGAAGCTCGACATCATCCAGGACAAAGCAGCCTGCTTGATTGGCACTCCATTTACAAACATTCAATCCCTCCACTTCCGATGCACAGTAGCAGCAGTGTGTTCCATCTACAAGATGCACTGCAGCAATGGAACAAGGCTCCTTAGACAGCAGCTTCTAAACCCACGACCTTGACCAACTAGAAGGACAAGGGCAGCAAATACATGGGAAAACCACCACCTGCAAGTTCCCATCCAATTCACACACCATCCTGACTTGGAACTATATCGCCGTTCCTTCACTGTGGCGGGGTCAAAATCCTGGAACTCCCTTCCGAACAGCACTGTGGGTCTAGCTACCCCAAATGTACTGCAGCGGTTCAAGAAGGCAGCTCACCACCACATTCTCAAGGGCAATTAGGGATGGGCAATAAATGCTGGCATAGGCAGTGGCGCCCACATCCCATGAATGAATAAAAAAAAGTACCTAGGCATAAAACTTCAAGAAATATAATTTAAAATTTTAGATGGTAAAACAGCAGTTGCATTTATCAAGAGTAAAACTACTGAAAATATAATGATCTCAGGATGTTATAGTTGTTGGATAAGTGTAATAATGCCTAATTTAGCAAAGAAATCTATCGTTATTGATAAAGGATGAGGCAATTACAATTTCGGTGTATGACGTTTGACTGGAACCTTTATATCTTTTTGTGTGGATCGAATGGCGTGGATAGCCATTTTGATAGAGTAGAGAAATATATAAAATCGAGCTACTTGTAAGGTATATTCAGAAGTTTAGAAATCTGGGGTAAGGAAGTCAGAACGGTCTCGCTTTTGGAACCCAACCGACCATCAGAAGGCATGGTTATAACTTCTATCCTTTAAGCGTATATTTAAGGCCTATTGCATCTATTGTGTGTTAAATAAACCTGCGACACCATTTCAGTGTCCTACAAGTGAAGGGGTGGTACTGGACCTAATCCTAGGGAATGAAGCCGGACGAGTGATAGAAGTGTCAGTGGGGGAGCATTTCGGGAATAGTGACCATATCTGGGTAAGATTTAAGGTAGTTACGGAAAAGGACAATGAGGGACCGGAAATAAAGGTACTGAATTGGGGGAAGGCCGATTTCAACATGATAAAACAGGATCTGGCCAAAGTGAACTGGGAGCAGTTACTTGTAGGAAAGTCTACCTCAGACCAGTGGGAGTCATTAAAAGAGGAAATAATGATAGTTCAGAACCAACATGTACCCGTTAAGGTGAAGGGTAGGATCAACAAGTCCAGGGAAACCTGGATGTCAAGGGATATCGAGGATTGCATCACGAAAAAAGGAGGCTGATGGTAGATACAGAGCGCTGAAAAAAGTGGAGTCACTAGAGAGGTATAGAAAGTGTAGTGGGGTACTTAAAAAGTAGTTAGCAGAGCGAAGAGGGGACATGAGAAAACACTGGCTAGCAAGATAAAGGAAAATCCCAAGGCGTTTTATAAGTATATTAAGGACAAGAGGATAACCAGAGAAAGAGTTGGGCCCATTAGGGACCAAAGTGGCAATCTGTGTATGGAGCTGGAGGACACAGGTTAGGTTTTAAATGATTATTTTTCATCTGTGTTCACGATGGAAAAGGATGAAGTAGGTGTAGAAATCGGGAAGGGGGATTGTGACATACATGAACATATTAGCATTGAAAGGGAGGAAGTATTAGCTGTTTTAGCGGGCTTGAAAGTGGATAAATCCCCAGGCCCAGATGAGATGTATCCCAGGCAGTTATGTGAGGCAAAGGAGGAGATAGCAGGGGCTCTGACACAGATTTTCAGATCCTCTCTGGCCACAGTGGAGTTAAAAGAGGATTGGATAATAGCAAATGTGACACCTTTATTCAAGAAGGGTAGCAAGGATAAACCAGGTAATTACAGGCCGGTGACTCTAACATCAGTGGTTGGGAAAATATTGGAAAAATTCAGAGGGACAGGATTAATCTCCACTTGGAGAGGCAGGGATTAATCAGAAATAGTCAGCATGGATTTGTCAGGGGGAGATCGTGTCTAACTAACATGATTGAATTTTTCGAGGTGGTGACTAGATGTGTAGATAAGGATAAAGCAGTTGATGTCGTCTACATGGACTTCAGTCAGGCTTTTCATAATGTACCACATGGGAGATTGGTTAAGAAGGTAAGAGCTCATGTGATCCAGGGAAATTTGGCAAATTGGATCCAAAATTGGCTTCGTGGCAGGAGGCAGAGGGTGATGGTCGAGGGTTGTTTTTGCGAGAGGAAGCCTGTGACCAGTGGTGTCCCACAGGGATCGCTGCTGGGATCTTGCTGTTTGTAATGTACATGAAAGAGTTAGACGTGAATATAAGAGGCATGATCAGCAACTTCACAGATGACATGAAAATTGGTGGTGTCATAAATAGTGAGGAGGAGAGGCTTAGGTTACAGGACGATACAGATGGGATGAAGAGATGGGTGAAGCAGTGGCAAATGGAGTTTGATCTTGAGAAGTGTGAGGTGATGTGCTTTGGGAGAACTAACAAGGCAAAGGAATATACAATGGATGGTAGACCCTATGAAGTACAGAGGGTCAGAGGACCTTGGTGTACTTTTCCATAGATCACTGAAGGCAGGAGCACAGGTAGATAAGATGGTTAGGAAGGCATATGGGATACTTGCCTTTATTAGCAGAGACACAGAATATAAGAGCAGGGAGGTTATGATGGAACTGTAAAAAACACCATTTAGGCCACAGCTGGAGTACTGTATACAGTTCTGGGCACAACACTATAAGAAGGATGTGATTGCACTGGAGATGGTGCTTAGTAGATTCACCAGGATGTTGCCTGGGCTGGAACTTTTCAGCTATGAAGAGAGACTGGACAGGCTAGGGTTGTTTTCCTTAGAGCACCGAAGGCTGAGGAGGGACACGATTGAGGTATACAAAATTATGAGGGGCATCGATCGGTTTGATAAAAATAAACCTCTTCCCTTAGCAGAGGTGTCAATAACCAGGGGCATAGATTTGAGGTCAGGGGAAGGAGGTTTAGAGGGGATTTGAGGAAACATTTTTTCACTCAGAGGGTGGTTGGAATCTGGAATACACTGCCTGAAGAGATGGGAGAGGCAGGAATCCTCACAACATTTAAGAAGTATTTAGTTGAGCAGTTGAAACGCCGCAGCATACCAGGCTACGGGCCAAGTGCTGGAAAATGGGATTAGAGTAATTAGGTGCTTGATGGCCAGCACAGACACGATGGACCGAAGGGCCTGTTTCTGTGCTGAACAACTCTATGACTCGAAGAAGCTGTTCGAATATCATACCCTGAGAATTGTCTTGTCATTTAATGGTGAATGGGTTGATTATTAATTATGAAGAAGTGCCCCATTCACATGTAATGCATTAACATTCCTAACTTTTTCTAAACTCTAAACACCAAGTGGTTGCAGCTCCCCGTGGATTTTGGTTCTGCCAATACGACTGACATCCAGCTGCTGGAGAAATGGCACTGCGTTGCGAGGAATCTGCACAATCGGTTTATTCTATTTCTCTGGATTCAGATGACCAACCATATTTCAAACATGAGGCAGGCAGCAGGCAAAAGTTTTACGACCATCAGTTAGCGATAAGCTTGCTCTCAGCTCCAAATATGACACGCTGATGTGAAATCAACATACATCAATCCAATACCAAAAGGTGAATTGTCACGCAAAGACATCAATTTAACCATTGCATTGCAGTGGCAAAATAAATCCCATTAGGTTTTGAATCCCGGTCACCTGTTTCTATTTACATAGCTGTTGGCTTATCTTGAGGTTTACTATTTCAAATTAAACAGTTATAGTCTTCCCATGCCTCCAGTTCAAAAAGAACAGCTACCGTGTTATCTTATACCATTCTTTGCTCAATTTATAATTAGAAAATTACTATAATCCCTTGAATTTCCTTGACAATAATACTAAGTATGATGTAGTTAAGAACTTTTAAGAACATGTTCATTGAACTATAGACCTGTCAACTTAACATCAGCTGCAGGAAAAATAATTGAATCCGGAAGAAACAAACAAAAAAACAAACACCCAAAACTATGCATAGTCAACATAGATTACAAAAAGTAAAGACTTGTATTGCTCACCAAATTGAATTCTTTGAACTGATGAAGAAGAGAGAGAGAGAGTGATAGAGAGAGAGAGAGTGAGAGAGAGAGAGAGAGAGTGGACAATGGTAATGTGATAGGTTTCAAGAAAAAGACCCTTCAAAGTATGTCATATAGTAGACGAGTGAATGAAGTCATCGCATGTGGGTTAAAGTGTCAAGTCGTGCAATAGATAGCTACCAGGCTGATTGAAAGCAAAGTAGGGGGAAAGTGTAGCTATGCAGGGTGGCAGACTGTGGGAAGTGAGGTCCCACAAATAAACAGTGCTGAGATGAGTACTTTTCACAATTTATATCAGTGATGTAGACTTTGGAATCGAAAATCCAATTTTTAAGATTCTGTATTACACCAAATTGGGAGAGGGAGTCAACCATTATGACAAATTGCACTATGATATCAATTCACTTGCAGAATTGACATATCATTGGCAAATTGATTTCAACATAGATACAAATACTGTATGCGCTGTTGGTAATGAAAAAGAAAGCTGTAGACTGCAGGAACATATCAATTTACTATTCAGGTGAGCAGAATAGTGTAAAATAGATTTCCATCCGGACAAGTGTGAGGTAATGCATTTGAAGACTAACAAGGGAATAGAATACACAGCACATGATAGGATACTGAGAAGTATGGAGGAACAGAGGGACTTGGGAGTGCATGGCGACAGATCTTAAAGGTGGATGGATAGGTGGATAAGGTGGCCTAGAAGGCATAGGAGATACTTGCCTTTGTTAGTTGATACATAAATGTAAGAGCAGGGAGGATATGCTGGAACTGCATGAAACACTGGCAAGAATTGCATCTATCTCGTGCCGTGGCACTATAGGGTACATGTGATTACACGAGAAATGGAGGAGATTTACGACTATGTCACCTGGACTGCAGAAGTTTAGTTGTGAATAAAGAGTAGATAGGTGACAGTTTCTCTCTTTGGAACAGTGGAGGCTAAGGGGAGTCTTTATTGAAGCATTCATAAAGGAATTAGACAGTTATATGAAAAGGAAGAATGTGCAGGGTTATCGGGAGAAGACAGGGGAATGGAACTGAGGGAGTTGCTCTTTCACAGAGTCGGTGCTGATATGAGGGGCCGAATGGCCTCCTTCTGCAATGTAACAATTCTGTGATTCTGTGCAGCATATACAATTATGAGTTTTTCAGAAAGAGTGGATAAGTTGGGCCTTGAGGAATTCATAATCGGTGGTATAGACTTAGGAGTTAGATCAGGAGTTAGGTGATTTAGGTTTAGAGTTGGAGGTTTAGAGGGGACTCGAGGGAAATTGTTTTCACCCAGAAGGTGGTGGTTATCTGTAATTTACTACTTGAAGGGGCGGTAGAGCCAGAAACCCTTGTAACATTTAAAAAAGTACTTGTTTATGCACATGAAGTGCTGTAACCTCTATGGCTACAGATCAAGAGCGGGGAAGGAGGATTAGGCTGGGTGGCTCCTTGGTGGCCAGTGCAGGCACGATGGGCTGAATAGCCTCCTTCTGTGTTATAAGTTTCTATTTCTATGATTCTGCGCGAGATAAAAAACGTTTTGGGAGGGAAATCAGGAGATCACAAATTACTTATAAAACGCAAATCCAAATGAGGGAGATGCACAAACGTATCTGGACTACAAATCTAGAAATCACGAAATGTTACGATGCAGATCAATCGACTATAAAAGAAAATCAAACCGAGAATTAAAGCTGTTTCCAGATGGATAGAATTTAAAAGGAGAGAAATTATAGTCTATATAAAACTTGTATCGAACCTTGATTAGATGACATCTGGAGTATTGTGTGCAGGTCTCATCATCTTATAGGTTGTAAAGGAACTTGGGAGGGTGTAAAGGTATTTATAAGGATGATGCCAGAACTGCGGGGTTAAAACTATCAGAATGGTATGACCAAGATGGATGTCCGTTCTCTCGAAAGAAATGGCCAAACCGTGAACTACCAGAGGTCCTTAAAGTTCTGGAAGACAATGTTAGAAGAGTAACCGTAAGTATGTTTCCATCTGTTGGGGGAGGGAAGGGAAAGGCCATTATTCAGACAGCAGCTGTTGTCAATGGTCTGATTGTCAAGTGATTAAGGGTTCTCCGAGTTACAGTTTACCTACAGAGTTGGTCATTGGTGTAGTGAGGGTCGGGATCATTCTGATCTTACTAATGCAGGGGGTAGATTTATTACAGAGACAGCTACTTGGCAGGAAACACAATATTGCACCCATAGGATACAGAACAGTCGACAGAGACTGGAAAAACTGAGGGGAGCAAACACAATTCTGCCCAACTGCAGATGGCCGAGAAAATCCCAAAATCCTACAGGGGTGATAGTGCTAGTGAAATTTAAAAGAAACATTCATGACAAAACTGGTAGAATTTAAAAAGGCCAAGACAGCGCCAGAAGATTTAAAAAGTCCAAGATAGACTGAGAGGAATTTAAAGGAGCTAAGATTATTGCAGCAAAGTTTCCAGGAAAAGTAACAGTGATGTGGTTGGGTGAAACCTTCTTCAAGGATTTAAATAGGGGCAAGGGACGTTCGCAAACAGACAATCCGAAAGTGAGGAGATGCCGCGCCCAGTTGATGTGTCACAGCTGAGTGCAGAGTGTGAGCAATAGTGTCCCAGAGAACATCGGCAGATGACAGAAAAGCTCATCCCTGAATTAAAGGGAAAAATGATGGTAACATATCCTAAAGAAAACAATACTTGTAAAAATCACAAGGAAACTAAACGTAAGGTCAGTGTGGATCTACCCACTGACGAATCAAACGACCAGGTTCCAAATTCAAAGCTAATCATACCAAACAACTTTGATTCAGAACTCAGCAAGAACATGGGGCAGGAGGAAATCCCAGACGCCTCACGGGGGCTGAAAACAACTTATCACCCACTATCCCACTACATATAACAATTATCATTGTGCCAGCATCTGAATTGTTAAGCCCATGTGTTGTGGAAGCGGCAGGTAATGGGCTAAAGCTTCTGCTGACAGGGAAACGTGCCACCACCAGTAATGGAAAATTGCATACCACAAGCTTGACCAACAACCACATGTTTCTCGAGATTAACGTCCCCAAAGTATTATAAACTAATGCGAGAGAAAAGCCAACCCCATTTGAGAACACGTAACCAAAAGAAATACACTTTTTAATGGTACCTGATCCAAAGATAGGATGATGAAAAACAACAAGCTTGAACAAGAACTGGCTGTTACAGACAATCCCAGCTATAGCAGTTCTGAGTTTGAGTTACGGATGCCAAGTGTGAATTCTGTGACCCCTAAACCTTCATACGTTTTCCAATCTTTCTGAACCCCAAAACCAAACAACTTAGAAAGGAAATCAGAGGAATATCATTCTTCATTTTTTGGGGTACGTGTCATGCATACATGATGCACAACCATGGGGAAAAAGACTAAAACTGAAGAATTATAAAATTGACTTTATCTTTACTACAAATAGGTAATGCCGCTAAAAATGGTCACCGAAGCTAAACAACGGTGTCTTTGTATATTCTAAATGTCTGACAGGGACAAAGAAATGCCATTGAGCTCTGAGAGGTCAATTACACATATTATGAAACATTCCTGGATTGAATCGGTTCTTCTGAAACAAAGAAGGTATAAAGTGGAAATATCATCGCCGGTTTCTCTCATCCTGAACCCATCAAGAGGAATTTTTTTTATTTGAATGGGTTCTTTTAAAAAAAATAAGGTATGAAATAGACACATCCTAGGCCATTGTTGGGAACCATGTGGAGGAACATTCACCTCTCCCAATAGAGGCAAAGGTGTGAAACCATTTTGAGTTTAAAGGTATTTCCCTGTAGAGAGAGAGGGAGACACCAAGGAAGAAGCCTCATCAACAGTCTTGTCTCAAACTAAGGGGCGAGGAAAAATCCAGAAAGCCAGAAGGAAGCACGCTGCTCTATAATTCAACATATTTAATGACGCAGCAGTGAATTAGAAGTGATCCACTGTCTTCAATTGAACTTTGAACCAAGGGAGAAATCTACCAACACCTCGGGCCCACAACCAACGAGAATTGGACCACTGAGAGAATTCAACAGGTTTTCTGGTACCCCAGCAACCGACAAACTGACAACAACTTACCCCTTTTCTACTCGACTGTCTCTTTTATTGTATGTGTGAGCGAATTTGTGAGTGGATGTGATTTGACAATTTCAAGATAAGGCAAATTGCTCAGTAAAGCTTTGATTTTTGTTTTAAACCGATAAGAAAACCTGTCGCGGTCTTGTTTATTTAAGAAATAAAACAAAAAGGAATTAAACCCTAATAACTAAAACACACTTGCTGCGGTCAGGTGGGTGTTGAACAGAAGGAACCACTTAAACCATGCTGCCCAAACACTTCACAGTTGCTTCCAGACTTGCTGCGAATTTTAAACAACTTTGTTTTTTTAAATTTCAGATTTGCGGCATCCACAGAATTTTGATGTTGTAGAAATCAAGCAGGAAATCCAGAAAAAAAGAGTTTTTACCCAGAAATTGGTAAGAATGTGGAACTCCGCAGTCAAGCCAAAGTGTATAAATGTATTTAAGGGGATGTGAGCTAAGCATGTGAGGAACAGAGGAAAGAGGATTGATTGGTAGTGTTAGATTAGGAAGGATGAAGAGAATCGAGAAATGCGCCAACACTGGCCTGCACTGGTTGGGCAGAATAATCTTTTTCTCTTTATGCAATTCGATGTAATGTTTCCTGTGGCAGAATGGTTGGGAACCAGAGGGCACAGTTTTGCAAAATTAAAATAGACATGAAAATGATTGAACTTTGTTCTCTTACGCAGTAAATTGCTACAATCAGGATGCCCATTCAGAAATAGTGGTGGAAGCAAAATCAAAAGAGAAAGGGATGACTATTTGTAGTGAGTAAGGAATAAAAAAGATCAGAACTACTGGGCTATGGTAAAGAAGAAGTATTATGGAAATAATTGGATGACTTCTTTACAGAGACAGCAGAAGCATAATGGGCCGAATGATCACCTTTTGTGCTGTATATTGCTATTATTCGATGACTCCAGGCTACCCTTGTACAGTCAGATGTATATCTCCATAAAATATCCAATGTCTCAGGAAAAATACCTCAAAACTACTTCTAATAACTCAGGCACAGATGGTGCAGACTACCACTGCTATTTCAAGGACAACATCTCCATAGAACAGGTGATACATAGGAAACAATATTTGCATACGACAACAAAATGTCAGGAACAATTGCTCCATTAAAAATACCAGCTATCACAGGCACAGCATCAACATAAAAAAAGATATCACAGGCCCAGCATTTCCATGCTACCTCTAAAACCTCACAAAGAGTATCTCAATACAAAATATAGCATATCCCAAACAACATCTACATACTATGACTAATATCTCAGGAACAACATATCCATATCACCTCTTAAATATCATGACCTGCATCTCCATACGACATGTAATATTTCAGGAACAATATTTCCATACTACCTCAAATATCTCAGGAGACATACGTCCATTACACCAAAGATCTCAGGAAATACAACTCCATATACTTCAGAGGTCTCAGGAAAAAACAATTCCATACAAAAGTTAATATCTGAGAAAGAACATCTCCATACTACCTCGCATATTTCAGGGAAAGAAATACATGCTGATGCCACCTTAATATCACATGAAATGTTGATTGTTACCACCTCTAATGTTTAACGAACAACATTTTCATGCTATCTCTAATATCTCAGCAAAATCCTATCCATACCACCTCTTATATTTCAGGAATAACATCTCCATATTATTGCTCAGATATATCACACTACTTCCAATATCTTAGGAGCAACAACTGCATACAACCTGTCATTTCTCACAGATACCATTTACATGCGACTGAAACATCACTAGGAGAATTCATTCAGACCGCATCTAGTACCTCAGGAGCAACATTTCCATAATACCGCCAATGTCTCACGAACACCAGCTTCTGACTACTTTCAATATCCCAGCAATTTGCATAATATGCTCAGATTCTCAAGAACTGCATCTCCATACAAACTCTTGATGGTAATGGTAGATTTGGGTATATGCTGGGCCATGAGGTTGCAGATTATGGTTGAATGCAATTCTGTTGATGCTGCAGGCCCACAGCGCCTCATGGATGCCCTGTTTTGATTCGCTGATCTGCTCAAAATCTATCCCATTTAACATGATGGTAGTGCCACACAACTTGATGGTGGGTACCCTCAATGTGAAGAGGGTACTTCGTCTTCACAAGGACTGTGTGGTGGTCACTCCTACCAATCATGGACAGATATATCTGCGACAGGTAGATTGGTGAGGACGAGGTCAAATAAGTTTTTCCCTCTTGTTGGTTCCCTATCCACCTGCCTCAGATCCAGTTTAGCAGCTATATCCATTAGGACTCGGCCAGTCATGATTCTACCGAGCCACTCTTGGTGATGGACATTGTGGTCCCCCACCAAAGTACATTCTGTCCCTTCCTACCTTCAGTGCTTATTCCAGTTGCTGCTCAGCATTGAGATGCACAGATCTATCAGCAGGGAGGGTGGTAGGTGGTAACAAACAGGGAGTCTCCTTGTCCATGTTTGACCTGATATCATGAGGCTTCATGGGATCTGGAGACAATGTTGAGGAAACCAAGGGCCACTGCCTGCCGAATGTACACCACTGTGCCACCACCTCGTTTGTGCCTGTCAAAGGATGGTGGTGTCTGGGACATTATCTGAAAGGTATTAGTCCTTGAGTATGTCTATGTCAGGCTGTTGTTTAACTAGTCTGTGGGACAGGTCTCCCAATTTTGGCACAAGCTCCCAAATATTTGTAAGCCAGACTTAGCAGGGTCGACAGGGATGATTTTGCCGGATCGTTTCTGGTGCCCAGGTCGATGCCAGCTGCTCCGTTCGGTTTCATTCATTTTCTTAGTTTTCATAGCTGTTTAATGTAACTGAGTGGCTTGCTTGGTCATTTCAGAGTAAAGCGCATTGTTGTGATCTGGAGTTACATGTAGGCCAGACCTAACGAACATTAGTGTACCAGATGGCTTTTTAGAACAATCGACAATAGTGTCATGGTCACCATGAGAATAGATGTTTTAATTCCAAATTTACTTACATAAGTCAAATTTCACTATCTGCTGTGGTGAGACCCACGTCCCCACAGCATTCGCATTCGCTTCTGGTTACTATTCCAGTGACATTATCACGATGTTACCACCTCTCTATCCTAGCGAATGATACGACACACGGTACTGTGGGATAGGGATGAAAGTGAAACGTGATAAGTGACAATACAATGCAGTATTACAACGAAGATCAAGACCAGTAGATCTGCTGTTGCCATGGCCACTATTTAGACAGAGATACACATGGAAAGTCCACAGTTTCCTCGGCAGAGAATCACAGTTGTCACCACGCTTGCTGTAAGAAAGAGATGAGAGAAATAATGTCCTAGTATCTGATTGAAATATATCGAAATAAACCTGCTATGAGCATTGTATTTAATTCAGTCTAATAATCAACACGGAGCAATGTGAGGAAAGGACTGTCATTGGACCCATTAACTGGGAATGTAACCCATACTTTTTAATGAGCTGCTGCACCGCTCACTCAGGATGTAACAAGTCATGCCTGAAACCAATCAAATCCTTGTGTTGGAATTAAAAAAACATTGCAACATCAGGAAGATAATCGGATGCAGGCGGAAATGGAAAGTGTAGACGCATTGTTCAGGAGTAAGGACCATTTAACTACAGGCCGTTTAATACTGACATCAGGAAAGTACGTTACCTTATTTAATATGCAGTATGAACAGAGATATAGTATATCTGTATAGTCGAGCCCTTAAACCTACTCTGGCAAGGACAGTGCTCCCCAGTACCAGTGGTACTCTCCTTTAAATTGGATGTGACCATGGTGAACTAGTAGTACCCTACAGTACACTGGAGTTGAGGGTGATCTTCCAGTATTAATGATAGCCCTACACTTAAAATAGAAGTGACAATGTTTCTATGTATTCTGAGGTGCCTTCGACCTTGAAATAGATCTGACTATCCTTGTCAAAACGACTTCCACACCAAACCTCTCCTAAAAGTGCTCCTCCAGTACTACTGGTACCTCACACTTATATTATGCGACCATGCTCCTGCAGTGCTTGTGGCACCTTAACATTAACACGAAATTTGACCATAAGAACAAAAGAAATAAGAGCAGGAGTAGATCATATGGGCCTCGAGCCTACTCCATTATTTTGTAAAAATATGGCTGATCATCTATCGTAGTTCCACTTCCCATCTGCTCCCCAGATCTTTTCGATTCCATGAGAGACCAAATAATTAGCTATCTAAACCTCGAATATACTCAACGAACTCCCATGTGGCCCTCCCTTGCATGTTAACATTTTCTGCAGCAAATTATCATGTATCTTTAGCAAATCAAAGTACACTACAATCACTGGCTCCCCTTCATGGACCCGATTACTTGCATCCTCAGAAAAAGTCTAATGATTTTATTTTAAACACGAGTTCCCTTTTGTAAAACCAGGTTGTCTTTATCTGATCAGTTTATGATTTTCTAAGTGCATTGTTAAGACTTCCTTAATAATAGATTCCAGCATTTTCCCAATGGCTGATGTCAGGCGAACTGACCTGGAATTCCGTCTTTTCCCTCGCCCTCCTTTCGTGAATAATGGTGTTATATTAGCTAACTTTAAATCTGTTTGGGCCATGCTAGAATCTACGGATATTTGGAAAATCATAACCAGTTTCCCTCTAGTACTGGGGTGCCTAAACACTTAAACTTGAAGTGACCATGCCTCTCCTGTATTAGTGCTAACCTAAGAATTACTGTATCAGTGACCATGCTCCTCCAGGATTAGATGTAACCTTAAACCTACACTACCAGTGATCAGGAACCTCCAATAGTACCGGTACCATTAATTTTAAATTAGAAGTGACTGTGCTCCTCGAGTACTAGTGCACCCTGACATTTCCACTGGAAGTGTCCATGCAGCCCTAGTTGTATTGGAGCCCTTACATTTAAACTAGAAGTGACCATTCTTTTCTAATACTAGTTGCATCCTTACATTTAACTTGAAGTGTTCACACTCCTCCAATACTCGTGTACTCTGACATTTTAAATAGAACTGAGCATGTCCCTCTAGTACAAGTGGTATGGTGACATTTAAACCAGAGATGCAAATGCTCCTCCAATGGTCTTGTTTCCCTTAAAGTTGCACCAGAATTGGGCGTGCTCCTACAGTGCTAATGCTACCTTCGGCTTATGGTAAAGGTGACAGTGCACTTCTGGTAGGAATGCTCTCCAACATATACACTCGAAGTGCTCGTGCTGCTTTTGTGCTGGTGACACCCTATACTTATACTAGAGGGGAGTGTGCACCTCCCGGACTAGTGGAGCACTGTACTTACGCTAGAGATGACCGTGCTGCATTGGTACTACTTGCATTCTATAATTGCAGTAGGGCTGATCATGCACCTCCATTATTCGTGGGTGGCTGCATGGTAGGAGAGGTGACAATTCCCCTCCAGTACTGTTAGTCCACCTGGTATAAGTGTTTCCTACTGGAGAACATGCTGCGACAGGATGCTTGCTATCTGCACATACATAAGAGTTGACCGGTACTATTGGTACTGCTAGAGTTTTACTAAAGCTTACAGTGCTCCACTGGTACTGGTCAGATCTTACACTTAAACTATACGTGGCTTCACCAGTGCGAGTAGCACCAGGAGTGACTGTGATTTCCAGTACAATTGGTCGCCTGCACTTACTAGAGGTAATGATGCTTCTCCAGTACTAGTGGAATACTGCACTTACACTGGAGGTGACAATGCTCCTTCTCTACCTGTTGTGTCCAATTGTTCCACCAGAAGGAATTATTTTGGTTAAAGCCTCTGGCTGATGATGACACCGATAGAGAATACAATTGTAAAGTTTTTAAGAGCAAGGTAAAAACATATTGATGTCTAATATAAATCCAAAGTCGAAAGCGGTATGGCAAGGAAAAACCAAGGTGGTTGACTGGTTGTGTAAAATGATAAACAATGTGTAATCGCACATGCCTCTATAAATTAAAAGCATCTAAGTCTCAACGACTAAAAGAGTTGAGAATAAGGAACAGCTATTGAAAGCAAAATCTGCTCTTAGATCAGCAAAAGCGATAATGGAAAAGAGGATTGTAGACAATTATAAAATTAATGGGAGAAGGCTCTCAGTTATGAAAAGCTGCAAAAAGAAAACTAGTAATATTGGATTAGATTATGTCACATAGAATAAAGAACTTGTAAATTGATCGAACAGTCGGATGGTATCAGGAGTCCTCAGGATTACGAAGACTCATCCATCCAAATCATAACTGTTGGCACAGGTGCCGGACATGATTTTAAAAATGTTCCATTGTGAAAACTACGTTGAAACAATCAGGGTATAGTTAAAAAGCCTGTACCTGTCAGAAGGATTATAATAATTGTACAGACAGTTCCAATATTGTTTGGGCAATTGAGGGTTCGGGACAAATAACGCTGAGCATAAATAAATTATTCATGAAATGGATGAGGTAAAGGGAGAGCTGCAGAAACCTTTAAGTCCGTTATTTACTGATGACGTGATAAGCTGCAGCTTTCCGTCATGTTGGGTTGCTTGAGACTTATGACAAATTGTGTCGTAATGTTTTATCACTCCTGGATGCAGCCTTGCATATTTTCCCACACACCTTTTATTTCATGGTATTAATATTAAGCGTTAAAACTTTGTAATTTTGTACTTGCAGGTCAAGTTTGCTATTTTCTAGTTTTTTTGGAATTGTGGAATTGGTAAAGATGTTGCTCAAGAAGTAAGGATTTATTTGCTGCTGATATGGTCGTTACTTTCAAAGCCTCTGGTAACTTCTGAACTATCAAATTGCCCTTTTATAATTAAACTAGGGCAGTTTGCAAAAAAAAACGGAAGTAAAATCGGGTATGCTGGAAAGTAGGCTAATCGAAGAAGCAGAGAGGTAACTTAAAAGTTCGAAATTGGGCTAATAGATTGCTACCTGGTAAGATAGCAAATTAGCTTAACACAAAGAAAGCTGGGAAGTTAAAAGCCAGTTTAGCATATATAATTTAAAAAAGACAGATATAAGGTGAGAACATATATATTGTTAAAAGCTACTTGCACGATAAACATCGGCTTCAGCCTTGATGAAAGGAAGGAGTCATGTTAGTCCACTATCTCCTAGGTTGGACTCCTGGTTGGCTCAAAACAAAAAGGCTGCAAGTTCTGGCCCTGGCCTTAACGTAAATAGTATTAGAGTCAGAACCACAGGCAATATTAGAAAAGGGTGACAACCAGTAATATCTGTGGAAACTCTCCCTCAGTAATATTAGAGTATTACTAACACCAATTATGCCACTACAAGTAATGTTAGAGCATGGTCAGCTGAAGTAATGTTCGAGTAAGGTTTACACCAGTAAACATAGAGTAGTGTCAGTAACAGTGCTGCTGGCATTGGACAAACCAGTCAGGGTAGACCCGCGCATCTCCAGTAAGCTCAGCAAAAGATCAACACCAGTAATGATAGAGTAGGCACGCCAACATAAGCTTGGGCTGGGTAAACCCATTTAATATTGGTTTACAGTCATAACTGCGACAATTAAGACAGGACCGCAACCAATATTACTCGCATAGAGTCATCACCAGTGCTACGAACGCTGCCCAACGACCAATTGTACCAATTGCCTTTCTAGTATGGTTATGTTGTAAATTGGTGATCTTTAATGTAGGGTAAAATGTGTATTCGGAGCAGACATGCATCATAGAAACATAAAAACATAGAGAAAAGGAACAGGAGTAGGCCATTCGGCCCTTCGAGCCTGCTCCACCATTCATTATGATCATGGCTGATCATCCAACTCAGTCAGCTATTCCCGTATTCTCCCCATATCCTTTCATGCCTTTCACCCCAAGAGCTGTATCTAACTCCTTCTTGACAACATAGAATGTTTTGGCATCAACTGATTTCTGTGGTAGCGAATTCCACAGGGTCACCATTTCTCCTTATCTCAGTCCTGCAGAGTTTACCCCGCATCCTTAGACCTGGTTCTGGACACTCCCAACATTAGGAACATCCTTCCTGCATCTACCCTGTCAAGTTATTTTAGAATTGCATAGGTTTCTATGGGATCCCCCTCACTCTTCTGAACTCCAGGGAATATAATCCTAACCGACTCAATCTCTCTTCATACGTCAGTCCCGCCATCCCAGGAATCAGTCTGGTAAACTTTCGCTGCACGCTCTCCACAGCAATCATCACACCAATGCTGTCCAGAGACGAGCCAAGGGCTTTGATTATCATTTTCTTTATATTCATTCATGGGATGTAGACATCGCTGGCCAGGCCAGCATTTATTGTCTATCCCTAAGTTCCCTTGGGAAGGTGGTGGTGAGCTGCCTTCGTGAACCTCTGCAATCCATGTGCGGTAGGTACACCCACAGTGCTGTTCGGAAGGGAATTCCAGGATTTTGACCCAGCAAAAGTGAAGGAAAGGCGACATAGTTCCAATCAGGATGGTGTGTGACTTGGAGGGGAACTTGCAGGTGGTGGTGTTCCCACACATTTGCTGCCCTTGTCCTTTTTTGGTGGTAGAGGTCGTGGGTTTGGAAGCTGCTGTCCAAGTAACCTTGGTGCATTGCTGCAGTGCATCTTGTAGATGGTACACACAGCTGCCACTGTGCGTTGGTGGTGGAGGGAGTGGATGTTTGAGGATGGGGTGCCAATCAAGCGGGTTGCTTTGTCCTGCATGGTGTTGAGCTTCTTGAGTGTTGTTGGAGCTGCACCCATCCACGCAAGTGGAGAGTATTCCATCACATTCCTGACTTGTGCCTTGTAGATGGTTGACAGGCTTTGGGGAGTCAGGAGGTGAGTTACTCGCCTCAGGATTCCTAGCCTCTGACCTGCTCTTGTAGCCACGTTATCTATATGGCTCCTCCAGTTCAGTTTCTGGTCAGTGGTAGCCCATCATGTTTTAACATCACTGGGCTTTGTTGAGGGCATAACATCAGGAATGTTGGAGTCGGGTCACATCAGGGAATTTTCATGTTGGGTTAACACATTTGATTTTAGATTAGCTGTATCAATATTTATACTAGAGCAGGATTACCATCAATAAATTAATGACTTCACCACCCCTATCGGTGACATTTTAGCAGCACTAGAAATGTTAGATTAGAAGTACCAGCAGTTACTATTAAATAGGATTGCCACAGGATCACTGCTACAGTAGGCTCAGCAGCATTACTCCGAGAGAAGGGTCAGTGGCACAAATGTTTGAGAAAGGTCACCACCATTAATGTGAGATTCGTGTCACGGTCACTAATTTTAGAATGAATTCACTATCAGTAGTGTTGGAGTAGGATCACAGCAGTCTTGATAACCGATTCATTGCTAGCAACGTATGAGTTGAGTCTTCACTAGTCACCATCATATTGCAAAACAAATGTGAGTGATGTACTGCATGAGTGTATATTTCATCAAATTATATGAGCCCTAAGAGCTGAACACAGTGGTGGAAGGGATAATCTGCAGGGATAACATTGCATGAGCAGAGCAGATTCCCTATGGAATTATATCCAACTCCTTGATTTTTTTTTTCTGGAGCTTCCTGAAATTAGGTGCACAATTTCCCCACTGGCGCTTCAGGTTCACTGAAGTGGAACGTTGTTTGTTCAGTGAATGGTAATAAATGTTAATTATTGTGCAACCTAATTTTTCAAGATAGCTGGAGTTATTCCTTAAAGGGGGAGCATTCACGGATCTCAGACACACTCCATTCAACAACGTAAATCCGGATATAATTTACACAATCTTTTATAAAATGGGACAGCCAATAATTCATCAGATGAAGGAAATTTACTATCCTGTCCTCGCGGCCTTTGGTGTTCCCGGTTAGTCAATATATCTCATTGTTTGATATTTATTGAATATCTTTCTGCTAATGATTGTGCAACACTGCAGAGTCATTTGTCGACCGGGATAAGTAAGTGAATATCACCAGTAACCCTATTATGTGGTGAAGAACTGTTTTGTTCAGTATACCATGACCACCGGGTGCTCATCGTTCATCCATTTGCTGAGGGAGGAGGAGACCAATAACCTGGTCCCTTTAACAGTACAACGTTCATTTAAAAAAACTGCTGCTTTTTGTCCAGAGTAATTATTTCTTTTGCACCATTGTTTCCTGTCTTAGCTAAGTTGATAATTCTCAGATTTTAGTCACCTTCATCCAATGGATAATTTGAAGTATATTCGGAGGAATATTTTATTGTTTTCTGGAAGTGCTCCATTGCTATCGAATGCAAAGAACCTCCTAGGTTCCAATAGCTCTTGCTCAGACCACGAGCAACGCCATCAGAGTGACAGAAATATAAAAAGTGCAGAATTGTCACCTATAATGACTGTTTATGTCTTAGCTGAATGTTTTCTTTGAATTTATATAATGAGAGTAAATGCACTGAAATTATATTTACAGTTTGACGAGGACTGACTGAAGTTTTCTAAGGGATGATTTTAATTTTATGTTGATTCTTCAATTTTTTTTTTTTTAAATCAATTATCAGCACGTATCTGAGTGTACAACCCTCATTAGGAAAACATCGGAACATTTCTGCATAACATGCTGTGACAGTTATCTGAGTGCCCCCTTCATTTAATGGCATCTCTCTCTTTTTTACAGCAAACCTACTGGCAATCATCATTCTCTCCAGAGGAAACTGCGGTCTTTCCAAATGTATCTCTGTCTACATGGTGGCCATGGCAACAGCAGATCTACTGGTCATGGTCTTCCATGTAATGGTGGGACAAATTTTCAGTTATCATTTTCCATATTCATTTCTGTCCTACACTGCTGTTTGTAAGTTCATTGTGCACATGGAAGGCATCACGTTGCATACATCAGTGTGGCTCACAGTCTCGTTCACATTGGACCGATTTGTAGCAATATGTTGTGGGAAATTCAAAGCAAGGTATTGCAGAGTGAGAACAGCAGCTGCGGTTATAATATCCGTCACTGTCTTTTTCTGTTTAGAAAACATACCCTTTTATTTTGCATATAAAGCTGAGCGAATAGTTAACAATGTTTTCTGGGGTTGCCGTTCCAGAGTGGAGCTTTTTTTCATTTCGCCTGCTGGTGTAGCTTTCTTCTGGTTAGAAAGTATTTTAGTTCCATGGCTTCCAATTGCTTTAATATTACTGCTTAATTCTTTCACAGCTGGATGTATTTTTTCAACCAGTAGAGCCCGTAGGAGACTCTGGAGTCACAAAAGTGAAAATCAAAGTGATCCAGAGATGGAGAATCGGAGGAAATCCATAATTTTTCTATTCGCGATATCGGGCAGTTTTATTCTTTTGTGGCTGCCCGTTTCCGTTAGCTACTTAATGACCAGATTGACAACCACCATGCGATACAAGGGTGATTATATTGCCATTGAAATCGGACATGTGCTCATGTATTTGAGTTCCTGTATAAACACGTGTATTTATGCAGTGACCCAGACTAAATTCAGGAAAGAGTTGACGAAGGTGGTGAAATCTCCGTTGAGATTTATTGCAATATTCGTTCAACAATTGTGAAATCATACCAACGTTTCTTAATAAGAATACGGAATAAAAGCAGGAGGAGGCCATGTGGCCCAGGAGCCTGCTCCACCGTTCATAATCCTGTGCTTACTATATCGCAATGATGGCTCTTGTTCAGTTTTGCAATGGCTGTCTTCCTGTCCCGATAAAAATAAATAAATTTGTGAACATAAACAGACACCAGGAAACATTGAATTTCAGCAGTGAAGTCGAACATGTGGGCGTCAGCGTTAAATAACTTTAAACCTCAGTTACTGGAAACAGATGGATGATTTTCATTCCTGGATAAGCTTCCTTTTCTATAGAAGAAACTTGCATTACAATCACGTTTCTTTATTTAATTATTTTGTAATCATGGTGTGAATGTAACAGGGATTGGTCTCTCCATCAGATTCCACCCCCTGCTATTTCCTGAACCAAAAGAACATGGCATATTTTCCTGATCATTTTGGTGGAGGAAGGACAGATTTGATTTGTCAATGAGAAATTGCCATTCCTGTTTGCAGACATTTCCTTAACATCTCAACTGAGCTTCAAATTTTGGAATGTTATAAATGAGGTTTTGACCATTCGAGGCAATCGTTCATAACCGTCGTGCACCTGTTTTAAAAAATTCTATCATGAGATGTGGGCGTCACTGGCCAGACCAGCATTTATTGTCAATCCCTAATTGCTCTTGGGAATGTCGTGGTGAGCCGCGTTCCTGTACCGATGCAAATCCACGTGGGGTAGGTACACCCACAGTGCTGTTAGGAAGGGAGTTCCAGGATATTGACCCAGCGACTGTGAAGCAATGGTGATATAGTTCCAAGTAAGGGTGATGTTTGGCTTTGAGGGGAACTTGCAGGTGGTGGTGTCCCCATGCATCTGCTGCCCTTCTGCTGATCTTCTCGGCGGTAGATCACGGGTTTGGAAGGTGCTGCTGAAGAGGTCTTGCTCAGTCGCTGCAGTGCTTCTTGTAGAAGGTACACAAAGCTGTCGCTGTGCATCATTGGTGAAGGGAGTGAATGTTACAAGTGACGGAGAGGGTGCCAACCAAGCGGGTTGCTTTGTCCTGCATGATTTCGAGCTTTTTGTGTGTTGTTGGAGTCGCACGCATCCAGGCAAGTGGAGAATATTCCATCACAGTCCTGACAAGTGCGTTGTAGATGGTGGAAAAGCATTGACAGGAGGTGAGTTATTCACCAGATAATTCCCAGCATCGGACCTGCTCTTGTAGCCACAGTATGTATACGGCTGGTTTAGTACACTTTCTCGACGAAGCTTACCACACGATATTAATAGTGGGGGTTCAGCGATGGTAATGCCATTGAATGTCAAGGGGAGGTGCTTTGATTCCCTCTTGTTGGAGATGGTCATTGCCTGGCACTTTTGTAGCATGAATGTTACTTTCCATTTGTCAGCCCAAGCCTAGATGTTGTCCAGGCCTTATTGCATCTGGGCACTGTCTGCCTCATTACCTGAGGAGTGGCGAATGGTGATGAGCATTGTGCAATCACCTGACTTTCCGATCTTATGATGGAGGGAACGACATTGATGAAGGAACTAAGATGGTTTGGCTCAGAACGCTACCCTGAGGCAGCCCTGCATTGATGCCCTGGGACTGAGATGAGAGACCTCCAATAACCACAGACATCTTCATTTGTGCCAGTAAGACTCCAACCAGCGGTGAGTTTTCCCGTAATTCCCATTGACTGCGGTTTTGCTGGAGCACCTTGATGCCATACTGGGTCAATTGCTACCTTGATGTCAAGGACAGTCACTATCACTACACCTCTGGAGTTCAGCTCTTGTGTCTATGTTTGGACCAAGGCTGTAACACTGTCAGGAGCTGAGTGGCCCTGGCAGTACCCAAACTGAGCATAAGTGAACAGGTTCTTCCTGAGCATATGCCAATTGATAGCACTATCTATGACGCTTTCCATCACTTTTCTGATGAAGAGTAGAATGATAGGACAGTAATTAGCCAGTTGGATGCATCCTGCTTTTTGTGGACAGGACATACCTCTGCTATGATGCTCATTGCCGGGAAGATGTCAGTGTGAGAGCTGTACTGAAACAGCTTGGTGTGGATAGCAGCTATTTCTGGAGCACAAGTCTTATAGCCACAGTACTTGTGTGGCTGGTTCGTTTAGGTTTCTGGACAATGGCAACCCCCAGCATGTTGATAGCTGGGAATTGAGATGACAATGCCTTTGAATGTCAAGAGGAGATGGCTGGATTCTCTCTTGTTGGAGAAGGTCATTGCTGCCACGTGTTTGGCGTGCAAGTAACTAGTCAGTCCAAGCATGAATATTGCCAGGTCTTGCTGCATCAGGACACGAGTTGCCTCAGTAACTGTGGAGCAATGAATTGTGCTGAAGAGTGTGCAAGCATCAGCGAAAATCCCTATTTCTGACTTTATGATGGAGGGGACGCCATTGATGAAGCAGCTGAAGATGGTTGGGCCTAGAACACTCCTGTGGTGATGCCATTGGACTGCGATGATTGACCTCCAACACCCACAATCATCTCCTCTTGTGACAGGTTTGAAACTAAAAAGTGAATACGTTTCCCACCGGTTCCCATTGACTCCAGGTTTGCTAGGGCTCCTTGATGCCACACTCAGTCAAATGTTGCCTTAATGCCAAGGGCCATCACTCTCATCTCATCTCTTGAGTTTAGCTCTTTTGCCCATGTTTGGTGCAAGGCTGTAATGATCTCATGAGCTGACTGGCCCGAGCCAAACCGAAACTGAGCATCAATGAGCAGGTTATTGCTGAGAAATGGTTGCAGTCATTCTACCCACCCCATCCCGAAATGCCTTCAACCTCTGTTTATTGATACGACCAAGGCAGGAGCAAGGCACTGTCAATTCAGTCCCATCACTCCACAGGTCGCAGCATATTATTAGTTTTCTCAGCCAACCAGAAAACAGCCAAATTGAACAATCTAGTAACCTCCAGAATAAAACAGGCTAAACCAGGTTCTTTGGACAACAATAAATTAACCATTTATTAAAACTAAATCTTAAGCACTATTAAGATAAACGTATGTCTAAAGACCTTATAACTTATTTTTTTTAACCTAACTCCCCCATTCACACGCATACACTCAAAATCATGGTTAACCAGTTTCTTCAAAAAAAAGTTTTGCAAATCAGCTGGTTCTTAAGAATAAATAAATAACTGCCACTAACTCTTTGTGGGCTACGTTCCTGATGGGTGCGTTATTTTAATGTGGAAATAATCAAATGCCACTCGAAGTCTTCACGTGGACTTGATGAAATAGTTTCCTCATAGATAAGCATTTCAAATGCTTCGGCTGCAGCAGGCATCAAACAGTTCTTTCAAGGATGAGCACAACAATAGGTCAATTTGAATTTTAAAACTGACAGTCTTTTCGTCAAAACTTCACTTCAGCAACCCTTCAATTTTTTTTTCTGCTACCTTTGGCAATTCACTCGGCCTGTAGCATCTTATAGAATTTTTGCTGAGAGAAATAGACAGCTCTTTTCTTCAGTAGCACGCTTGGCTGGTGAATCTCTCAAAACTGGTTTCAGCCAGTTTTTACACACAGTTGAATCGAAACATTGCACCATGTGACCTCTCTCCCCTGCTGTGGCCTCGGAGCAGGTGCAGCTGGCACACGGTGCCTCAGAAATCCAAAAGCCTCTCTCTCTGTCTTAAAAGTACATTTTTAACAAAGTCTTAAAGGCTCACTGTTTCAAGCCAGGGAGAAAATAAATACAGTTCTGTGACATTATTCATTCACCTATACAATGTAATATTGAATGCTGACCCAATTTCTGGCTCCGTGAATTCCACAGTCACGCTATGCTCTGTGTGGAGTAGTTTATACTATACGCAGTTTGAAAACTCCTGCATTTGTTCTGTATCCAATGGTCATTAGTTCTTGATCTCCCAACTAATGGAAACAATCTACTTCTATCGATGCTTTCCTAAACATGGAAACTTGGCAGCAAGAGATTCTCATCAAACACCTAGAAATCCCTACATCTTTTGCGGGATCCCAAGAAAGGACCAGAAGGTTTGTATCGGATGCCTCTTAAAGTAGGTTCTTGGGATAGGCAGTGTGGGCAGAAATAACTTGTTGCACGTTCAAAATGCATCCTGTGATATGCATCATTTAGATACACAGAAGAACCCGTGCAAGAGAGCACCCGCTCGGCTGACAACATAGCAACATGAAATGGTTCATGTAACTGTGGAGAATGAGGACATACATAAAACAAAGTAGTCGAAATCTGCCTATACACAGCAATTAAATGGTGAGGAGAAACTATTTAATGTTAGCCAGTGATACTCTAAAACCAATAAATGGGTCATTGTAAGGTAAAGTTTAGACACACTGTCCTTCTTTTCATTCTTTCAAGGGATGTGGGCATCGCGGGCTTGGCCAGCATTTATTGTGAATCGTTAATTACCCTTGAGAAGATGGTGGTGAGCTGCCTTCTTGAACTGCTGGAGTCCAGGTGGTGTTGGTACACTCACAATGGTGTTTTAAAGGTATTTCCAGGATTTTGACCCAGCGACACATCGATGCAGTTACAAGTCAAAATCGTGTGTGGCTTGGAGGGGAACTTGCCGGTGGTGGTGTTACCAGGCATCTGCTGCCCTTGTCCTTCTTGGTGGTAGAGTTTGCAGCTTTGGAAGGTGCTGTCAATGGAGCCTTAGTGTGTTGCTGCAGTGCATCCTGTAGATGGCACACACTGCTGCCAGTGTGCATCGGTGGAGGAGGGAGTGAATGTTTGTGGACGGGGTGCCAATCAAGCCAGCTGCTTTGTCCTGAATGAAGCCGAGCTTCTTGAGTGTTGTTGGAGCTGGACTCCTCCAGGCGAGATGGTGGACAGGCACTGGGTGTCAGGAAGTGATTTACTCGCCGTTGGATTCCTAGCCTCTGATCAGGTCTTGTAGCCATTGTATTTATATGGCTACTGCAGTTCAGTTTCTGGTCAATGGTAACCCCCAGGATGTTGATAATGGGGGATCCGGTGATCGTAACGGCATTGAATGTCAAGGGAGATAGTTAGATTCTCTCCTGTTGGAAATGGCCATTGCCAGGCACTTGTGTGGCATGATTGTTACTTGCCACTAATCAGCCCAAGCCTGGATATTGTCCAGATCTTGCTGCATTTCTGCACGGTCTGCTTCAGGATCTGAGGAGTCACGAATGGTGCAGAACATTGTGCAATCATCAGCGACCATCCCCACTTCTGACCTTAAGATTGAAGGAAGGTCGTTGATGAAGCAGCTGAATTTGTTTGGGCCTAGAACACTACCCTGAGGAACTCGTGCAGTGATGCCCTGGAGCTCAGATGATTGACGTCCAACAACCATAAACATCTTCTTTGGTGTTAGGTTTCATTCCAATCAGTGGAGAGTTTTCACTCTGATTGCTATTGACTCCAGTTTTGCGAGGGCTTCTTGATGCCATACTTGGTTAAATGTTACATTGTTGTCCAGGGCAGTCACTCGCACCTCATCTGCTGAACTTGGTTCAAACATAGACAAAATACCTGAACTCAAGAGATGAGGTGCGAGTGACTGCCCTGGACAACAATGTAACATTTAACCAAGTATGGCATCAAGAAGCCCTCGCAAAACAGTACAGCACAGGAACAGGCCATTCGGCCCGCCAAGCCTGCGCCGATCTTGATACCTGCCTAAACTAAAACCTTCTGCACTTCCGGGGTCCATATCCCTCTATTCCCATCCTATTCATGTATTTGTCAAGATGCCTCTTAAACGTCTCTATGGTACCTTCCTCCCCGGCAACAAGTTCCAGGCACTCACCACCCTCTGTTTAAAAAACTTGCCTCGCACATCCCTCTAAACTTTGCCCCTCGCACCTTAAACCTATGTCCCCTAGTAACTGACTCTTCCACCCTGGGAAAAAGTTTCGGACTATCCACTCTGTCCATGACGCTTATAACTTCGTAAACCTCTATCATGTCGCCCCTCCACCTCCGTCGTTCCAGTGAAAACAATCCGAGTTTATCCAACCTCTCCTCATAGCTAATTCACTCCAGACCAGGCAACATCCTGGTAAACCTCTTCTGTACCCTCTCCAAAGCCTCCACGTCCATCTGGTAGTCTGGCGACCAGAATTGCACGCAATATTCTTAGTGTGGCCTAAGTAAAGTTCTGTACTGCTGCAGCATGCCTTGCCTATTTTTATACTCTGTGCCCCGACCGATGAAGGCAAGCATGCTGTATGCCTTCTTGACGACCTTGTCCACCTGCGTTGCCACTTTTAGTGACCTGTGGACCTGTACACCCAGATCTCTCTGCCTGTCAATACTCCAAAGGGTTCGGCTATGGACCAGGTGCCGGAAGGTGGAATTAGATTGGGCAACTAGTTTTTTCGGCCGGCACGGACACGACGGGCTACATGGCCTCCTTCTGTGTTGTATTATTTCTATGCTTCTATGGAATTGGATGAAAACTGGCATCTGTAACGCTGGGAACTTCAGGAGGAGGCCAAGGTGAATCATCCACTCGGAACTTCTAGCTGAAGTAAGATGCAAGTGCTTTAGCCTTGTCTTTTGCACTGATGTGCTGAGCTCTCCCATCATTGAGGATGGGGATATTTGTGTGGCCATCTCCTCCAGTTAGTTGTATAATTGTCCACCACCATTCATGACTGGATGTGGCAGGAAAGCAGAGCTTAGATCTGATCCATTGGTTTTGTGATCGCTTAGCTATGTCCATTGCATGCTGCATACGTTATTTGGCACATAAGTGGTCCTGGGTTGTAGCTCCACCAAGTTGACACCTCATTTTTAGGCATGCCTCGTGCTGCTCCGAGCATGCACTCCTGCACACTTCATTGAAGCAGGGTTGATCCGCCGGCTTGATGGTAATGATAGAGTTGGGTATAATGCCGGACCATTAGTTTACAGATTGTATTTGAGTACAATTCTGCTGCTGATGATGACTGAAAGCAACTAATGGATGCTAAGTATTGCATTGCTACATCTGTTCGAAATGTATCCCATTTAGCACGGTGGAGTGCCACACAACACAATGGAGGGTATCCTCAAGGTGAGGACTTTTCACACAAGGACTGTGTGGTGGTCGCTGCTTCCAGTACTGACACTGATGGATACATCCGCGGTAGGCAGATTGGGGAGGATGAGGTCAAGTATGTTTATCCCTGAGCATCTGACACAATCCCAGTTGATCATCTACGTCCTTTCGGACTCGGCCAGCTCAGCCAGTAATGGTGTTCCCGTGCCCACAGTACATTCTGCGCCTTTGCCGCCCTCAGTGCTTCCTTCAAACGATGTACAACACGGATGAGTACTAATTCATCAGCCGAGCGGACAGTAGGTGGTAAGGAGCAGCAGATTTCTTTGCCAATGTTTGCCTTGATGCCATGCGACTTCATGATGTCTGGAATCGATGTTGAGGACTTCCAGGGCAATTCTCTCCTGACTGTACACGACTGTGCCGCCACCTCTGTTGGGTCTGTCCTGCCATTAACACAGAACATACCCAGGCATTGTGTTGGCAGTGCTGGGACACTGTAAGTTATGTTTCCCTGACTATGACTATGTCAAGTTGTTGCATGATTCATCTGTTGGACAGCTCTCCCAACTTTGTAAGTAGGACTTTGCAGGGTCTACAAAGCTGGGTTTGCTGTTATCGATCCTTATCGAATTTGTATCGGTTAGATAAAATTGACTGGCATGCTGGGCCATTTCGGATTTAAATGCATTGCTGTGGGTCTGCAATCACATGTCGTCCAGACCAGGTAAGGACAGCAGCTTTTTCCCTGAAAGACATGAGTGAGTCAGATGTGCTTTTAACGACAATCAACAGTGGTTTCACGGCCATATTTAGACTAGATTTATAATTACAGATTTATCAACTGAATTAAAATTCCTCTTTCTTCCGTGGTGGGATTCGAACCCAAAACCCCGAGCAATACCCTGGATCAGTGGGTGTTTATTCCACTGACAAAAACAAGACACCACCGATTCTCCTGAAGCATACAAATGCTGTGCTGCATTAATTGTTCTTCATATTGCAGTAATGTTCACCTTAGCTGTTTATATTTTCGATGGTATCACACTTCATGAATACAAAACTATTTGACCAACCGAAATATTTAATTATACGTCTTGATTGTGTATGATTTGGCAATTGCATTGGCAGAATTGATAGTTCCCCACTGTGCAACAACTGAATACTGTTCTCCTGAAATTTATCAATGAGTCTTGAATTAAGCCACATTATAGCATCGCATTAAACCTTACCACAGCAGAGTCATGCCTGACCTAACAGCCAGTGCTACTTTAAATTGCCATTTAATTCCCTACTTCACAGGGAAAGACAAAAGGCCTGTCAAGTTAACATCGCTTGAAGGGAGAATAATGGAATCCCAAAGAAAGAAAAAGAAAAAGAGAAAGTCTAAAAAGGAAACTTAATTAATGCATAGCCAACGTTGATTTCAAAAGGAAAAGTCTTGCTTTACAAACTTCATTGAATTCTTTAAACAGATATGAGAGAGACAGAGAGAGAGACAGACAGACAGAGAGAGAGAGAGAGAGAAGAGATAAAGGGAATTCACTCGATGTAATATATCTAGGTTTGCAAAAATAACTTGCAATAACGTGCCATGTAGTATATTAATGAATAAGGTCAGATAATATGGATGACAGGAAAAAGAAGTTTAATATATACCTACCTGGCTAAAAGAAAGCAGAGAGTAGGGTGGGGAGTGGGCGGGGGGGGGGGGGGGGGGGGGTGGGGAATGTAGCTATTGAGTGCAGCAGAATGTGGGTGGTGGTGTCTCAAAAAGATCAGTGCTGAGTCGACTACTGTTCACAAAATATCTGAGCAATTTAGACTTGGCAATCAAAAACACAACATCTAAATTTGTGAATTACACCAAATTGGAAGAGATAGTCAACACTGAGGAGGACTGCGACAAATTGCAATCTGATATCAACAAACTTGCAGATAGATATAACATGGGCAAATTAATTTCAAAATAAAGAGACAAAAATTCTGCATCGTTGATAATGAAGAGGAAAGTTGAGCACTTCAGGAAAATATCAATGGATTGGAATATGCAATAAATGGTAAGATACTAAGAAGTATGGAGGAACACAGGGACCTTGGCGTGCATGTCTACAAATCTTTAAACGAGGCTGGACAGATAGATAAGGTGGACAAGATACATCAGGGATAATTGCCTTTGTTACCTGAGACATGAATGCAATAGCAGGGATTTTAAGCTGGAACTGTATTAAACACTGGTAAGGTCACAGTTGTAGTAATATGTACATATATGATCACGAAATTATGACAAACATGAGATTGCACGTAGGAGGGTGTGGAGGAGATTTGCGATGATTGGACAATTTTTGTTGCGAGGAAAGCTTGGACAGACTATGTTTGTTTTCTTTGGAACAGAGGAGGCTACGTAAGAGAGCTAATTGAAGTATATAAAATATGTGTTGTTCGGAAAGAGTGGAATCGAAGGCCGTTGAGGAATCTATAATCGGGGAGCATAGATTAAGTGTAAGAGTTGTAGGTTTAGAGGGCATTCGCCCGCAGAGAGTGGTGGGTACCTGTAACTCACTGCTTAAAAGGGTGACAGAATCAGAAATACTCGAAACATTGAAACAAATTTATTGGATGCACACTTGAAGTGCCAAACCTACAAAGCTGCAGATGAAGAGGAAAGTGGAATTCGGTTGGGTACTTCCTTGGCAGCCAGCGCGGATACCATGGACCAAACAACATCCTTTTGCACTGAAATATCTATTTCAATTATTATCTGTGGGATAATGCATGTTGGTAGTTAAAAAAGGTGATTATATATTAGTTATAAAATACAAATGGGTGCTTGAGTAAAGTTGTCCAGGACTACAGATGCTTCAGTTATACAAGTATGCGATGAGACCACATCTCGAATACTATGGTCTCCTTATTTAAGGAAGGATGTGAATGCATTGGAGGCGGTTCAGAGGAGGTTTACCAGATTGAAAGCTGGAATGAACTGGTTGCCTTATAAGGGAAGGTTGGGTAGACTATGCTTGTTTTCACTGGAGTTTAGAAGAGAGAAGGGGGGCTTGACTGAACTTTATAAGATCATGAACGTCGAGATAAGGTGGATGTGAAGAGGATGTTTCCTGTTTTGGGGGAGCCCAGAAGTAGGGAGCACTGTTTTAAAGTTAGTGGTCTCCCTTTTAGGACAGAGATGAGGAGAAATCTTTTTTCTCTCAGTGGGTTTTCCAACTTTGGAACTCTGTGCCTCAGAAAGTGGTGGAGGCAGGGCTATTTGATATTTTTAAGGTGGAGGTAGATAGATTCTTGTTAGGCAAGGAATCAAGGGTTATTGCGGGTAGATGGGGGTGTGGAATTGGAAACACAAACAGATCAGCCATGATCTTATTGAATGGTGCAGCAGGTTCGAGGGGCCTAATGGCCTACTCTCTGCTCCTAATGTGTATGCTTGTATGCTCTGTTGAGGGGGAGGGGTGGGGGACATAACCAGAGGCTTTTTCAGATGGCAGCTGTTGCTCATGTTTCTGCTGCTCCTATTAACACCTGGTCTCGTCTCATTTTCTTTTTCTTTCCTTGGTCCATCACCACCGTCTTTTTGCCTTGCATCACCATTCCTTTATTCATTTAATATTTCCTGTTTCCACCCTGTCAGAGCCCTTCCCTTTTGTTCCATCCTCCTCGCATTTTAGCTGCCTCTGGACTTGTTGCCTCTCTAAGTGTTCCAGTTCTGATGAAAGGTCAATGGAATGATACTCGAACTGTATTTCTTGCTCCACGGATGCTGCCTGATCTGCTGAGTATTTAAAGCACTTTATGTTTATATTTCAAGTTTAGAGCTTCCGCAGCATTTTAATTTTGTAGGAGCAATCAATGGCAGATATTCATCAAGATATAAAATGGAGAATTTAGAAAAGGACAACTTTTTTAAACCCAGAGAGTGATGAGGTGTTGAACTCTGTTCTTGAGGCGCAGCATATAAATGGATTCAATGGGACAAAGAACAAAGAACATTACAGCACAGGAACAGGCCCTTCAGCCCTCCAAGCCTACGCCGATGCAAATCCTCTATCTAAACCTGTCGCCTATTTTCTAATGGTCTGTATCTCTTTATTTCCTTCCCATTCATGTATCTGTCTAGATACATCTTAAAAGACGCTATCATGCCCGCGTCTACCACCTCCACTGGCAATGCGTTCCAGGCACCCACCACCCTCTGCGTAAAGAACTTTCCACGCATATCCCCCCTAAACTTTTCCCCTTTCACTTTGAACTCGTCTTCCCTTGTAATTGAATCCCCCACTCTGGGAAAAAGCTTCTTGCTATCCACCCTGTCTATACCTCTCATGATTTTGTACACCTCAATCAGGTCCCCCCTCAAACTTCGTCTTTCTAATGAAAATAATCCTAATCTACTCAACCTCTCTTCATAGCTAGCGCCCTCCATACCAGGCAACATCCTGGTGAACCTCCTCTGCACCCTGTCCAAAGAATCCACATCCTTTTGGTAATGTGGCGACCAGAACTGCACGCAGTATTCCAAATGTGGCCGAACCAAAGTCCTATACAACTGTAACATGACCTGCCAACTCTTGTACTCAATAACCCGTCCGATGAAGGAAAGCATTCTGTATGCCTTCTTGACCACTCTATTGACCTGCGTTGCCACCTTCAGGGAACAATGGACCTGAACACCCAAATCTCTCTGTACATCAATTTTCCCCAGGACTTTTCCATTTACTGTATAGTTCACTCTTGAATTGGATCTTCCAAAATGCATCACCTCGCATTTGCCCTGATTGAACTCCATCTGCCATTTCTCTGCCCAACTCTCCAGTCTATCTATATTCTACTGTATTCTCTGACAGTCCCCTTCACTATCTGCTACTCCACCAATCTTAGTGTCGTCTGCAAACTTGCTAATCAGACCACCTATACTTTCCTCCAAATCATTTATGTATATCACAAACAACAGTGGTCCCAGCACGGATCCCTGTGGAACACCACTGGTCACACGTCTCCATTTTGAGAAACTCCCTTCCACTGCTACTCTCTGTCTCCTGTTGCCCAGCCAGTTCTTTATCCATCTAGCTAGTACACCCTGGACCCCATGCGACTTCACTTTCTCCATCAGCCTACCATGGGGAACCTTATCAAACGCCTTACTGAAGTCCATGTATACGACATCTACAGCCCATCCCTCATCAATCAACTTTGTCACTTCCTCAAATAATTCTATTAAGTTGGTAAGACATGACCTTCCCTGCACAAAACCATGTTGCCTATCACTGATTAGCCCATTTTCTTCCAGATGGGAATAGATCCTCTCCTTCAGTATCTTCTCCAGCAGCTTCCCTACCACTGATGGCAGGCTCACCAGTCTATAATTACCTGGATTTTTCCTGCTACCCTTCTTAAACAAGGGGACAACATTAGCAATTCTCCAGTCCTCCGGGACCTCACCCGTGTTTAAGGATGTTGTAAAGATATCTGTTAAGAACCCAACTATTTCCTCTCTCGCTTCCCACAGTAACCTGGGATAGATCCCATCCGGACCTGGGGACTTGTCCACCTTAATGCCTTTTAGAATACCCAACACTTCCTCCCTCCTTATGCCGACTTGACCTAGAGTAATCAAACATCTGTCCCTAACCTCAACATCCGTCCTGTCCCTCTCCTCGGTGAATACCGCTGCAAAGTACTCGTTTAGAATCTCACCCATTCTCTCTGACTCCCAGCATAACTTTCCTCCTTTGTCCTTGAGTGGGCCAATCCTTTCTCTAGTTACCCTATTGCTCCTTATATATGAATAAAAGGCTTTGGGATTTTCCTTAACCCTGTTTGCTAAAGATATTTCATGACCCCTTTTAGCCCTCTTAATTCCTCGTTTCAGATTGCACCTACAATCCCGATATTCTTTCAAAGCTTCGTCTTTCTTCAGCCGCCTAGACCTTATGTATGCTTCCTTTTTCCTCTTAGCTAGTCTCACAATTTCACCTGTCATACATGGTTCCCTAATCTTGCCATTTCTCGCCCTCATTTTCACAGGAACATGTCTCTCCTGCACGCTAACAACCTCTCTTTCAAAGTCTCCCACATATCAAATGTGGATTTACCTTCATGTGATGGGTAAAGTAGAGGATTAAGCTGACAGGGCTAGATGAGGAGGGATGGGAAAACGCTGGAGTGGACCATTAACACTGGTCTGTACTGATTGGGCAGAAATAGCTGTCTATCTGCTGAATATTTGATGAATTTATATATAATGTTTCCTGAGGCAAAAGGGTCTAGAACCAGAGGGTATTGTTTTGCAAAAGAAGAAAGAAACAAGAAACAACATGACAGATTTTTTTTGCAGTGATTTGTGGCAATCAGGGTGCATAGCCGGAATTGGTGCAGAAAATAAATTCAAAAACATCATTCAAAATAAAGTAAAATGGTGAATATTTGAAATGAAAGAAAAAAATTAAAATACTGGGCTATCGAGAAAGAATGATTGCGGGAATATTTTAATCGCTTCTTCCAATGGACAGCACAAATATACTGGGACGAATGATCACTTTGCTCTTTGATTCTGTTATGCTATGCAATCCAGACTACCTGCAGCACATCAAAAAGTACATCTACATTAAAACAAAATCTCAGGAACAATATCTCAAAACTACTTCTAATATCTCAGGAGCAGAATATGCATTTACATCTAATACCTCGAAAGCAACATCTCCATTGAACAGCTGATATCTCATGGACAATATCTCCACACTATCTCTTTAGGTCTTTTCTCTATTTCTGACTTTCTGTCTTTCCTCTATTTCTCTATTTCTGTCTCTTTCTATCTTTTCTCTATTTCTGTCTCTTTCTGTCTTTTCTCTATTTCTCTGTCTCTTTCCATCTTTTCTCTGTTTCTAACTTTGTCTTTTCTCTATTTCTGTAACTTTCTCTATTTCTGGCTTTCTCTTTCTTTTCCTCTTTCTTTTTTATCCCACCCCCCGCAATTTATATCCCACCCGCAATTTATATCCCCCGCAAATTTTTCTACCGTAATTTTCCCCCCCTTCAAATTCCCTCGAGCAAATTTTTCCCCCTGCAATATTGCCCCCCCGTGAACAGACCCCCCATCTAAATACTCCTCATCTGCAGACCCCTATCTGATATGCCCTGTTAACTGACCCCTATCTAATACCCTCACTATGAACAGATCCCCATCTAATCCCCTCCCCCCTGTTAAAAGACAACCCATCTAAATACCCCCCCCCCCGAAACAGCCTCCCATCTAAATAAACCCCCCCGCGGGAACTGACTCCCATGTCAATTCCCCCACCCCCGGAACATACCCCTATCTAAATACCCCCCAGGAAAAGACTCCCATCTAAATACCACCACCCTCCCCGCCGGGAACAGACTCTCATCCAAATATCCCCCGGTTAAAATCCTGGAACTCCCTTACCAAATGAACAGTGGGTGTCCCTACCCCACATGGACTGCAGAGGTTCAAAAAGGCAGCTCACCACCACCTTCACAAGGGCAATTATGAATGGGCAATAAATGCTGGCCTGGTCAGTGCCACCCACACCCCATGAACAAGTGAAAAATTACGTTGAACTACATAAAATGTACAGAAGAGGAAAGGTCATTGTGCTCAACCAGTCCAGACGAGTGATCGTGGTCCACTCTAGTTTGCACTCATCCTTCCTGGCCTGACCCGATCAGCTTCACAAGCTATTCTCTTTTTTCTCACACGCTGACCTGGAAGGCTGCATTTGCTGACACTGTAACCACTAGGTGGTGCTGTACTAACACATGAGCAAATACAGCCTGCAGTTCAGACAGCTGCCAGGATTAAAGATGGCGCTGATGAAGGGTCACTGAGCTGAAACATCAACTCTGCTTCTGTCTCCACAGATGCTGCCAGACCTGCTGAGCATTTCCAGCATTTCTGGTTTTTATTTCAGATTTCTGGCATCTGCAGTATTTTGCTTTTATTGAAGGTGGCGCTGCTCAATTTAGCACAGAAAAACAAACAACTTCAACCCATGGCAGCACACAATGGACGTGTTTTCCAGTGCATGCGACAGTTAATTCTGTCAAGGCAAGTTGAATGCTGCGCATGCACAGAATCTCAGAGCGCAGGAGACCGTTTGGGCATGTGCGCAGCTTGGAGCGCTCTGATGATGGCAACGGGCCGCTGCGTTGTCAGGAGTCACTTTGTATCCAGAATACCCTTGAATGCATTTATATTCTTTGTCACAACTACAGAAATCTCTGCTTGATATATTGATGGGGATCTTCCATTGATGTCTTCTGCAAAACCAAAATATTGTGGTTGCTGGAAAAACAAAATAAAAAAGAGAAAATGATTTAGAAACTCAGCAGCTCAGACAGAATATGTGGTGAAAGAGACAGAGTTTGCGCATCAGGTATCAGGTCACTGACCTTTCCTCAGAACTGTAATACTTGAATAGTTAACAAGTTTAAACAAGTACAGAGGCAGCAACATTCGAAAGGAAAGACTGTGTCAGGGTGTAAAGCAGGAGATACAAAATGACAAAAAGCATGATGGTGCAAGGCAAAATATGAATGATGTTGTTCCAAGTAAAGAAACAGAAAATTGGGACGAGGGAAGTTGTTAATTGGAGTTTCGGGACCATGGACAACAGATGCCGCTGGAAAAAATGTTCTCTCGGTCTGTTTTTATTCCCCCAATAGTTGGAAACATAATTTTTGTTTTCTCTGGAAAAACTTCCAATATTTTAACGAACTATATTAGGTCACACTACCGCTCCAACTACACTCAAGAAGATCAATTCCATCCGGGGGAAAACAGCCCGCTTTATTGGCACCCAATCCACCACCTTCAACATTAAACCCCACCACCACCGATACACAGTGGCAGGATTGTGCATCATCGACAAGGTGCACCAGAGCAACTTGTCAAGCCTCCTTTGACAGCGCCTTGCAAGCCCACGATCTTTAACACCTAGAAGGCTAACGCAGCTGATATATGGGAGCACCAGCACCTGCAAGTATCCCTCCAAGCCACACAACATCTTGAATTGGAACTATATCGCCATTCCTTCATTGTCACTGGGTCAAGATCCTGGAACTGTCTTCCTAACAGAACTGCTGGTGTATTTACACCACATGGACTGCAGTGGTTCAAGAAGGTGGCTCACTATCGCATTCTCGGGGCAATTATTGATAGGAAATAAATGCTGGCCCAGCCACGTGCGCCCATGAAAGAATAAAGATGGTACATGGTAGTTGAATGTAATTTAACTAAAGAGTCAAATCCTTAGTTGTAACATTCCAACACTGAAATGACCAGTTGAGATTTTAAGTAAATGTGTGTAAACAGGGATATTAATGTCAGATTGACAATTCAAGCCTGCCCTGTCTCCATCATTAGACAAAGAGAAGGAGAAAACGCCCTCTTCTATTTGTCTGGGAAACAATATGATGTGGAGCCTGTTGGAGAGATCAACAAATGTTACATTCACGGCATGATTACATATTTTTAAAAACGTGAATGTAAAATGCTTTTCATATATATATATGTATATATATATAGTAATTAATATCATCCATCCTCATTAGTTGTGTTCTTTAAAGCTGACACCCGCATGTTCTAATCCACTGCTGAAAACCAAAAAAGGAACAAAAAAGAAAGCAATGTTTCCAGGTGCCTTTTTATTTTCACAGAATAATTCAGCTTTATTGTAACAGAAAGACAACTATATGGCAATGGAATACGAGCTACAATTGAGCTACAGTTGTGACAAGATTATCTATGATTTTACTGAATGGCAGTGCAGGCTCAATGAGCTGAAAGGCCTACTCTTGCTTCTATTTTATTTCAGTATTGGAAAGCTTTGCTTTGGTTTCACAACTTTTAACCAATATCATAATGAATGTCCAAGGATATTTCACCAGCTTCGTCAACTCTTTCCTGAATTTAGTTTGGGTCACTGCATAAATGCACGTGTTTATACATGAACTCAAATGCACGAGCAGATGTCCGCTTTGAGTCGCAATATACCCAGGGGCTGTATAATCACCATTGTATCGTGTGGTTCTGGTCGTTAAATAGCTCACGGCAACTGTCAGCCACAAAAGAATAAAACTGCTCGATATAGTGAACAGTAAAATGATGGATTTCCTTCTGTTCCCCATCTCTGGATCACTTCCATACTCATTTTTGTGACTGCGGAGTCTCCTACGGATTCTATTGGTTGCTAGAATACGTCTAGCTGTCAAACAATTAAACAACAATATCAAAGCAAGAGGAAGCCATGGAATTAAAATACTTTGTAACAAAGAGAAGGCTACACCTGCAGGCGAAAGAAAAAACTCCACTCTGGAATGGCAACCCCAGAAAAAATTGTTAATTATTCGAACAGGTTCATATGCAAAATAAAAGGGTATGTTTTCTAAACAGAAAAAGACAGTGATGGCTGTTATATTTACGGATGCTGTTCTCACTGTGCAATACCTTGTTTTAAACTTACCACAACATATTGCTATAAATCTGTCAAATGTGAAGGAGACTGTAAACCAGACTGACGTATGTAATGTGATACTTTCCATATGTACAATGAACTTACAAACTGCAGTGTAGGACAAGAATGAAAATGGAAAATGAAAACTGAAAATTTGTCGCACAATTACATGGAAGATAATGACCAGTAGATCTGCTGCTGCCATGGCCACCATATAGACAGAGATACATTTAGAAAGGCCACAATTTCCTCGGGAGAGAATTATGATTGTCACTGCGTTCGCTGTAAGAAAGATTGAGAAGTGTTAAAATGAGAGGGGTACTCAGATAACTGCAATAAAATGTTGTGGAGAAATGTGCAAATGTTTTCCTACTGAAAGCTGTGCTCACAGATACGTCTAGCTAATGAATTGAAAAGAAAAATATCATTGAACAATCAACATCGAACTGGAAATCAACTCTTCATCAAACGTCAGTCAGTCCTAGTCAAAGAGTAAATACAATTTAACAACATTAATGGAAAGATAAAAATTCAAATAAAACATTCAGCTGAGGCATAAACAGTCAACGTCACTGGAACTTTTGTGCTGTTCCTATTATTATCGCAATTGCTGCTCACGTTCTAAGCAGTAGCTGGTGCTACCTGGCATGTTCACTGCAGTCGAGGGGAGAGGAGACTTTCAGTGAATAACAAATTTTCCTCCAAATTTATGCCAAAGTCTCTATTGTATGGAAACGGCTGCAGCCTGAGCATTATCAGCATAAAATGATGGGGGACAATGGTTCACAGGATAATTAGAATGGACCAAAAACAGCAGTTTTTTTTTTACTGTGCACTGTACTGTTATAAGGGTCGGGATAGTCGGCATTTCTTCCCTCAGCAGAGGGTGGAACGATGAGTGTTTAGTGGTTACAGTCAGCTGCACAGAACAGCAGTTCACTAACTTATTCTGGTACAAAATGACTCTGCATGGGCACAATTTTGGAATCTGTTGCATAATCATTAGCAGAGAGATAGTCAAAAATATTAAACATAAAGATACTGTGACTTACTTTGACTTACCGGGAACACCAAATAATGCGAGGAGAGGATAGTAAATTTCCTTTATCTGATGAATTACTGGCCGTCCCATTTTACAAATGATAGTGTGAAATCTGTCCTGCTGATGGCTGGAGTTTATCTGAGATTCGTGAATGCTCCCCCTTTAAATAAAAACTCTGGTTCTGTTGTAACATATTCACCTAACAAGCAATTTTCCACTTCAGTGCACATGGAGCACCATTAGGGAAATGTTGCGTTTAATTGGATCAAGCTCCAGAAAAATCAAGGATTTGAATGTAATCTCACAGGGAATATACACTGTGCATTTAATGTCCCATACCGACATTGCATTCGGCTCTTGGGCCCTCACATAAATCAATGAGATTTACCCTCATGCATTACATTATTAAAATGTGTTTTGCATGGTGATTATGACTGGTGACGAACCTACTCTTGCTTTGCTACTGACAAACCAGTTCTCTCATTACTGCTGCTGATCCTACTCTAACACTACTGATCGTGACTTCATTCCACAATTATTGATAGTTACCCTAAAGTAGCATTGATGGTTCTGCCCTATCTCTATCTTCTGTGGTGCTGACCCTACTCGAGAAGCAATGTTGGTGACCCTGCTGTAGTGGTGATAGTATTTATCCGTAACTATTTATAACTTCTAATGTAACAAAATTAGTGCTGATAAGATGCTACCACTAGGGATGATGAAATCATTCATCTATCGATCATAGTCCTGCTCTAACATAAATATTGATATGCATAAGCTAAAATCAAATGGATTAACACAAACTTAACTTTCCTGCTGGTGACACAACTCCAAGGTTCCTGGTGTTGCGATATCAACAGAGAATGTTAACTTTAAAACAAGAGATATCCACTCCCCAGACCAATTAAAGAATTGTGCGAGATCATTTCACGTTGTAAGCCTTTTGCGATAACAACTAAACAAAGACACAACATTAACAAAGCAGTACTTAGTCGGTAGCTATTCACTAAATTACAGAAGATGGTATTACCCAGTAATTTATTAACACACACAAAAACACCACACCATATTTAAACGATACACAGTGGTCTCATCGAAAACGTATCTTCGCAGATAAATGCCCCAAACTCCACCCAGCTGCAGCAGGTTGGATCAACCATTGTTCTTCTCAAAGCCAACGTCGTCCTCGCTCACCTCTTTGAACACATTCGACTGGCCTTCTGTAATCTTTGGTGACCACTGTTGGTCCTTTCTCCTCTGCAAACCACAAAGCTTCAAACTGGATTCAAATCTTAGCAGCCTTTTGCTGCATCAGTGATCTGTGAGCAGTTGGCTCCTCAGCAAAAGGCCACTGGCCCTTTTATCTCTCTCTCTCTCTCGGTGCCACTCACTGCTGGTGTTCCTTTCTTCCCTTCAGCTTCCATATCTAAGAAGGTTTTAGAATTTTTCCAGATCAGAAGTCAATCGTCAACTGTCCTTTTTATTACAATTTACAGAGTTCATAAGTCCGACCATAGCAGAACCAACTGCGCTTTTCTTTGTTTATAGTGTGAAAAATTACGACGCAAATTTGCATTTTGCAGCCCCTGGTTCCCCTGAGTCTGTGGGAGCGAAGCCCATTGCGCTTTAGTCGTTACATCCCTACAGACTACTTTCAAAAGGATCTTTGTTCTGGGGTCCTTGTTCGCATGGTAACAAAGAATTGGACCGATCTCTGGGCAGGATTGGTGTGAGGCCACATGTCTCCTCCGAATGTTCATTTTACACTGCATTAAAGATCACAGGTTTAAAACATAACCATACTGCAAAGTTTATGACACTGGTGATGATTCTTGCTCGAAATATTGGTCTAATTTTTGCAGTCATGACTGTCATCCAATATTAAATCTATTTACCCCAGTACAAGTTTATCTTGGCGTCCCGACACTACCATTACTGCTCGTGATGCTCCATTGGTATTACTGGTGGTGTGCGGGCTCGACCTTGACTGGTTCGTTCTATGCTAACAACACTGTTACTGACACAGCTCTATGTTTACTGGTGCAAACATTACTCTAACATTATTGCTGACCCAACGCTGGCACTACTCGACGTTATGCTAACATTATTGCTGTCGATTGTACTCTAATATTACTGACAGTGAGTTTACTCTAGTATTACTTGTAGTCACCCTATAGTATCATTGCAAGTTGAGTTCCCACTCTAATGTTATTTGAGTTGTTACCACGGCAAGACCCAGTAGCTTTCGTTTCTGAGCCAACCAAGAGTCGAATCTGGAAGAGAGTTGTCTAGTATGGCTCCTTTCGATCATTAGGCCTGCAGATGATGTTTCTCTTGCAAATAACTTTTTCGCATATATTTTTTCTCACCCTATCTCTGCATAATTTTTGATTTCTTTGAATTTTTTTATGCTAAACTTCCCAGATATCTTTTTCTTCAGTTCATGTTCAAAATAATTTGTACCGATTTGTGAGGTTAATTTTGTAACTTTTCAGGAGCCTCTCGGCTTTTTTTTCTTTTAGCCCATGATCCTATATGCCCCACTGCATTGATTTATATTTTTTAATCTGCCCTTTTGAAATATAAGGGGCTAAATGATAATTCAGAAGTTAATAAAGGGGTTTAAACTAACGACCATATCAGAGTAAATCCTCATTTAACAGTCATATCTTTACTGATTCCAACAAAGCATAAAACAAGACTGGAGTATGGCATAAAAACAAGAAATGCTAAAACCACTCAGCAGGTCTGGCAGCATCTGGAACAGTTCTGAAGAAGGGTCACTGACCCAAAACGTTAACTCTGCTTCTCTTTCCACAGATGCTGCCAGACCTGCTGAGTGGTTCCAGCATTTCTTGTTTTTATTTCAGATTTCCAGCATCCGCAGTATTTTGCTTTTATCCTAGAGTATGGCAAACGTGACTTTAGTCTGCAACCTAACAAAGCGTTAATACTGAATAATGATGCAAGAAATACAAGCAAAGCTGATTAGTAAATAAGCCTGCATCCAGGATTGATAAAACATGATGTTACAAATGATCATACGTCTCAAGCACACTCCATGACACACAATATTACATTTTACCATATCATCAGTAAGTAATGGACTTAAAAGTTTTGGAAGATCATGGAACACAATTCCATACTCCCTCCTGTTATTGTTTCGCGCTGGTGCAGATCAGTAGCAGTACAAAGTATATCCCTTTGTTGTCCCTGTTGAATAAAATCAAATAAGGCATTTATACCTCATCTAGCTAGTTATCTGATACTTACCTTTTGAGCAATTTAACGGGATCACTAATGTTCCACATAGAGTGTTAAATCATCCAACATTTCTGGAGCACCAATTTAATATCACTGGATCACAGAATAATACAGTGCAGAAGAGGCCCTTCTGGTATCAGTTTTGCAAACTTGCCTGTAGTGGACAAAACTATAGACAACTTCCTTGCTTTCTTCTCCACGCCTGGATTTACAAAGCCAGTTTTTCAGAAAAGTTCTCAACTGCCTTATCAACTTGCCCTGCTACCTTCAAATATTTGCGACTATGCATCTTCAGGTCTCTTAGCCCTTCTACCATTTTCAGAATGGTACTACTTGTATTAGATTAGGTGCTGTCGAAGAAGATTCAGCGAGATGTGACGTTTATTGTGCATGGTACGCATTGCAGACATGACTTGTGATGCAGGGAGTTCATGATAGTGAATGTTGCCAACATCAGGCTGATTGTGTTTTGCTGGATGGTGCCAGGCTTGGCGAGGCTTTGGAAGATGCATTCCTGCAGTCAAATGTAGGGAATCCATCATATATTTGACTTGTGCCTTGGAGATATTGGGCAGGGTTTGGGGAAATTAGGAGTTGGATCAACAGCCACAGAATTCGAAGCTCCTGCTGCCATTGCATTTAAACAGCTGGTTCAGTTAATATTCTAATCTATAGTTTCCCCCAGCATGTTGTGAAGCGAGACGATCAGCAATAGTGTTAGGAGACTCGGTCGCATGGTTGCACAGTGCTGCCACTGCAAGATAGCCAGGTTTAATATTCCCCAGTGGGGCATTGGAAAAATGCACAAACAGGAAGGTGCCATCATTGCGTTTCAAACTGGGTTGCAATGAGTCACTGCACTTAACATTCAAGGGTTTCACTGGCTAATATTACCCAGGGTCCCACTCAGTGATCATTCTGGGATATGTGGATGTGTAGATTCAGGATGGCGGCCGAGAAAGCAAGTAATGTTCATTTCTCTTGATAGCCACGTTTACTGCTGACTCTCATGATATATTTAAATATACTGCTCTGCTACTACGAGGCCATGTTGCTGCTTGAATCATGCATGGTCTACATCTGCTGCCCTTCTCTGCACAGTCTCTGCTGCTGCCGTTCTCCCTCGCTTTAAATCGTGTGCTCTGTTGCCGAGAACCTTTGCTGCTGCTGAATCTAACCTGCTTCTCCTGTTGTCAGCTCTCATGTGCTCTTTAGTTCCACAACTCCACTTATCCCGATATTCTCCAATACTGCCAGCTGTTGCCTGCTGTTTACATCTGTTGCTCTGCAACACCGTGTAGAAACTGTTCTTTTGTCATCTGCAAAATCTAATACTGAACTTGTGTAGCATTGCAGTATCAGCCACAGGCAACATTTGGGGCCCCAGAGTCGTTCCCAGTAAAAGATGTGTTAATTCCCCACAGTTGCCACATCCTCCCTCACCCCATCTCTCTCTCTCACAAGAGGCCAGAGAATCATAGAGTACAATAACACAGTAGGAGACAATAGGATCAGTAATCGTAAAGGAGAAACTATTGTTAATTAAATCCATTTTATTTTTTCAAAATTATCATCAAGATATTGCTTATTTCAGGGTGTAATATTAAAAAAGCCTTAGGAAGACAGGAGGAGGCAGTTCGGCCCTTCGGGCCTGTTCCATCCCTTTGGGATGTTTTATTCCTCTTCCTCTCCATTTGTCTCTCTCTCTCTCTCCGTCCCTCACCCTGTCTCTCTCTCCCTCGCCCCATCTCTCTCTCTCTCTCTATGCCTTGTCCCATCTGCATATCTTTTTCCCTCTCTCTCTCCCACTACCCATCACTTTCTCTCTTTCTCTGTCTCTCGCTCTCAGAAGAGGACGTTAGATTCATAGCGTACTATAACACAGTAGGAGGCAATTCGGCCCATTGAATCTGTGCAGTCTGTTTTGACGAGCAATCCAGTTAGTCGCAATCTCCCAGAACCATCTTTCTTTGTGGCACATATGACGACAGTCAGCGGTGAGTTTGCCTCTGATTCCGACTGACTTCAATTTTCCTGGGACTCCTTTATGTTACACTCGGTCAAATGCTGCTTGATATCATGGGCACTCACCACAGGGAGGGAGAGCTTTGTCTTGCAACACAGGCAACATGTAAGATAATTTTGATGTTAAAAGTAGCTCTCTGGAGAGAGAAATCCAGAATGTAGCATCACCAAGAAGCTTGTGCAGATAATAGCTGGGAGAGAATCCAGCAAGCCAGAAGGGAGGTGCCCTGCTGTGAATTAGATATAATTAACTTATGCAGCAGTGAAATTGGAAGTGATCCTCTGTCTTCAATAGAGAAACTTGCAAATGCCTCAGGCCCACAACCTATGAGCACTTGACTTCTTAGAGAATTCAATAGGTTTACCATGAACCCCAAAACCCTTCCTCACTTGCAAACCACGTGTCTCTTTTCCTCTCTATCTGTTTCTTCGTATGTGTGTGTGCATATGCAAGTGAATGCATGAGTGGATGTGGTTGTAACAATTTCGGGATAAGGCATATTGCTCAACAAATAATTGATGTTCGGTTTTAAACCTACAAGACAACCTGTCACTGTGAGTTTATTTGACAAATAAAACACAAAGGGGTGAAACTCTAATAACAAAAAGCTTGCTGCGGTCAGGAGGAAGTTGAATAGTGGGAACCACACACACCCCTCACCACGTGGCAATCACACCATTTACAATGTATCATAAGGGTACCAGTGAAGTTCTCTTTAAATTGTTTTCAGGGTGAGTGTGTCATGGGGAAGATAAGAATTAATTGTCGATCTTGATTGCCTTGATATTAACTGAATACCTTCCTCAGTCTTTTTAGAGAGCAGTTGAGAGTCAAGGATCTGCATTCAAAAAAATAAGAGCAGAGAAAAGCTACACCACAGAGGAAGGCCATTCGTCCCTACATGTCCATGTTGGACCAAAAAGTGCGATCCATCCTAATCCCAATTCTTGGCTTCTGGTCCGTCGTCCTGTAGGTTAGGGCATTCCAAGAGCATATGCAAGCATTTTTAATGCAAGGAGAGATTTTGCTTCTCCTACCATTTCAGGCAATGAGTGATAAATATTTGGCTCAAACACCTTCTGATCGTTCTGCCTGTTACTTTAAACCTGTCCTGTCTGATCAGTGGATTTCGCAATTAAGGAAAATAGGTTATTCTTATCCACCTTACCTAGTCCTAGTCCTTACAGTGCACGTTTGTTGGTGTCAGAATATTTCGATCCACCATGAAACTATATCTCATCAGTATTATGCATCTGTCTCGGTGAGTTCTGTTGCGCAGCTCTCTCACTATTAATTTCACATCTGTCCTTATTCTCCACAATTACATCAACCATTTCATGCAGTGGTGGTGCCCACAAGAGTGACCCTGGACTAGACTCATTCTGCCGTGTGTCAGCAGGATCCATAATCACATGATGAATGTTTCACATACAGCTTAGTTCTGCCATACTCCGATATCCCATGAACGTAGACTTAGAGAAATCCCATGAAAGACATTCCACCCATCGGTATTATCTATCAAATCATCGGGGGATATAAAGACGTTTGTTTGGAATTTTCTCTGCCTGGTCCAAATGTTTCAGGAGGGGATAGATTGAAGCAGATTGCTTCCATTAGTTGAAGGATGAAGAACTATCGGCCATCAGTTTAAGAATAATTGGAAGCGATTTCAGCCTGAGGGAAAGATAATCTTCCTTACCTGGAGAGCCGTGAGGTTATGGAATTCAGTGAGACACAATTTATATCAATATTCAAGTCAAAACTATGTAGCTGGATAAATAGAAATACGTTGAACACATGTGGACACAGAGAGGATAACTATTGCCTCTGGTGGAGGTAAACGACATCAAGGACACGTTGGGCCGAATGGCCTGTTCCTCTGTTAGAACATTCCAATATTTTGTTGCTCAGATGATATTTTACGTAAATCTATGTAAACAGAGATGTTTAATGTCACCGTAACGGGTCCAGTCCCTCTTGTCTCCATCATTAAACACTGATCAGGAGAAAGGGCCAACGTTTATTGATCCAGGAGACAAGAGGGGACGGAGTCTGATGGGGAGATCAGCGCCTGTAACATTTGTACCAAGATTACAGAATAATTATAAACACGATCGTCAACAACCTTCATTTTTTTCTGCACGAAATAAAATGTATCTGATTGTTAAAATTGTACATTTCATTTCAGTACATGAGGTAGAAGGTAATTAAGGCTGACGGCCACATGTTCTATCGACACCTTTGCTGAAACTCAATCATGATTGTTTTTCTAAATCTTGCTATTCTGCTATTTCATCAAAATCGATTATGTTCACTCTGGGACATCGGCAGACATCAAACACAGAGCACAAAATGAAACGTTAGGTACTTCCTGCTATCTGTTTACTTTTACAGATCCTGTAATTTAATCCAATTCAATTTCGTTGGGGCAGAAAGACGCCCACTCTAAAATGGAAAAAAAGGGGGCTGTAATTCAGATCTAGTTCGGAGAGAAAGCTTTAGTTGCATTTTCCAATTTATTAATCAATTTGAGAATCACTATCCGAGGAGATTTCACCACCTTCATCAACTCTTTCCTGAATTTAGTTTGGGTCGCTGCGTAAATGCACGTGTTTGTGCAGGAACTCAGATACATAAGCAGATATCCACTTTCAGTGGCGATATATGCAGGGGCTGCATAATCACCTCTGTAATGAGTGGTGTTTGTAAGTCTGGTAGTTAAAAAACTCACAGCAGCTGTCAACCACAACAGAATAAAACTGCCTGATATCGTGAATAGTAAAACGATGGAGGTCTTTCTGGTCCCCATCTGCGGATCACTGCGATTCTCACTGTTGTGAGCCCAGAGTCTCTTGCGGGCTTTACTGGCAACAAGAATACGTCTGACTGTCAAACAATTAAACACTAATATCAAAACAAAAGGAAGCCAAGGAAGTAAAAGACTTTGAAACCAAGAGAACGCTACACCCGCAGGTGATAAAAAAAACTCCACTCTGGAGCGACAACCCCAGGGAACATTGTTAATTATTCTCTCTTGTTCATATGCAAACCAAAAGGGAATGTCCTTCAAACAGAGAAAAACAATAATGGCTGTTATAACCGTGGTCGCATTTCTCACTGTGCAATACTTTGTTTTCAACTTCCCACAACATATTGCAATAAATCGGTCAAATGTGAACGAGACTGTAAGCCACACAGACGTATCTAGGGTGATACAATTCATGTACACAATTAATTTGCAAATGGCGGTATAGGACAGGAATGAATGTGGAAAGTGATAACTGAAAATATGCTTCACTATCACATGGAAGATCAGGACCAGCAGATCTGTCCCTGCCATGGCCACCATGTAGACAGAGATACATTTGGAAAGGCCGCACTTTCCTCTGGAGAGAGTCACGATTGTCAGTAGGTTCGCTGTAAGAAAAAGGGCAACGAGATAATTAACGGGGACACGCAGATAATGTTCATAGTATGTTGTGGAAAGATGTTCAGATGTGTCCCCACAGAGGATTATTAAAATGAATAATTTACTTGCATAACTATATTATATATCGATATATATATATGCATGGGTGAGTCTTCACACATTACTTAAAAGAAAAATGTGGTTGAACACTCAATATAGAGGGACTAAATATCATTCCGCAGACTTCAGTCAGTTCTTGTCACACATGAAATATAATTTCACAGCATTTAATGGAAATATCTAAATTCAACTAAAACATTTGCCAGCGGTACAAACATTCAATATAGAACAACGAAAAGTACAGCACAGGAACAGGCCATTCGGCCCTCCAAGCCTGCGCCGATCTTGATGCCTGTCTAAACTCAAACCTTCTGCATTTCCGGGGTTCATATCACTCTATGCCCATCCTATTCATGCATTTGTCAAGATGCCCCTTAAACTTCGCTATCATAACTGCTTCCACCACCTCCCCCGGCAGCAAGCTCCAGGCACTCACCACCCTCTGTGTAAAAAACTTGCCTCGCACATCCCCTCTAAACTTTGTCCCTCGCACCTTAAACCTATGTCCCAGAGTAAGTGACTCTTCCACCCTTGGAAAAAGCTTCTGACTATCCACTTTGCCGCTCATAACTTTGTAAATCTCGAAGGTTCATTTCAGCGGAGGGAACCATAGCTGTTTCCTGAGCAACAATTATTTCTCTAAATATCTTTTAGAGTCCTCTTTTGAGGGAAGGTGACTGCAATCTTAAAATTAACGACTTAAAATCGAGAGGGAACAACGGTAAAGTGAGATAATTACCAAGCACAGGCCAGAACAGTGCCTCACCAACAGTCCTGACTTGTTGAATTACCAGATTTAATCACTTACTTTCACGGGAGATAAATTGCTCTGCAATGTGGACAATTTCGAAATCTGTTGCATGATCATAAACAGAGAGAAAGTCAACAAATATGCAACAACAAAGTGCACTGACTTACCGGGAACACCAAAGGTTGCAAGAAGAGGATAGTAAATTTCCTTTATCTGATGAATTATTGGCCTCATTTTATAATCGACTGTGTGAATTCTGTTTGGCTTTATGTATCTGAATGGAGTGTACCTGCTAGCCGTGAATGCTCTGCCTTTGTAGAACAACCCATAATCTCCTGAGACCGTCAGGTTACACAATAACTGACATTTGTTGCTAACAATTAATAAACGATTTTCTACCTCAGTACATCCGGTCCGCCAATGGGGAAACTGTGTACCTCAGTCCACAAAGCTGCGTCCATTAAAATCAGTGATTGGAATATAATCCCAGAAGGAATGTGTTGTGCACATGCAATGTGATCCCTGCAGGGAATATCCCTCCACAGACTGCATTAGGCTCGTGAAGCCTGCTTTAATTCAATGAAATATACACACAAGCATTATACCATTAAGATTCGTTTTGCATTTGAACTGGAGGAGCCATAAAATTACCGTGGCTGCAAGAGCAGGTCACAGGCTAGGAATCCTGCGGTGAGTAACTCACCTCCTGACTCCCCAAAGCCTGTCCACCATCTACAAAGCACAAATCAGGAGTGTGATGGAACACTCTCCACTTGCCTGGATGGGTGTAGCTCCAACAACACTCAAGAAGCTCCACACCATCCAGGACAAAGCAGCCGGCTTGTTTGGCACCCCATACACAAACATTCACTCCCTCCACCACCGATGCACAGTGGCAGCAGCGTGTGCCATCTACAAGATGTACTGCAGCAATGCACCAAGGCTCCTTAGACAGCACCTTCCAAACCCGTGACCTCTGCCAAGTAGAAGGACAAGGGAAGCAAATGCATGGAAACACCACCACCTGCAAGTTCCCCTCCAAGTCACACACCATCAGGACTTGGAACTATATCACCATTCCTTCACTGTCGCTGGGTCAAAATCCTGGAACTCACTTCCTAACAGCACTATTGGTGTATCTACCCCACATGGACTGCAGCGGTTCACGAAGGCAGCTCACCACCACCTTCTCAAGGGCAGTTAGGGATGGACAATAAGTCCTGGCCTGGCCAGTGACACCCACATCCCATGAATGAATAAAAAAAGCATTGTGATGATGAATAGTGATGACTCTGGTCTAACGCTCCTGCTGCTGCATTGGTTCTCATATGAATGATGACAGTCCTACTGTAACATTACTGATGGTGATCTTACTCTAACCTACCCTAACTTTACAAATAGTGACTGCATTCTACATTTACTGATGGTGACACTACTCTCACATGAATGTTGGTGACCATTCCTCACCATTTCTGGTGTTGACCCAAGTCTTGGCGTGTTTCTGATGACCCGACTGTAGCATTAATGGTGGTCATCCTACTCAAACATTACCTTTAATGACTGCTAATCAAACATTACTAGGCTGCTCAGAAGCTGCTATTACGGATGGTGAAAGGAAGTAAAAGGAAAGGCTTGCATTTATATAGCACTTGTCACAACAACTGAATGTCACAAAGCACTTTACAGCCAATGAAGAAGTCACTGTTTTAATCGAGCAAAACCAGCAGCCAATTTCAACTCAGCAAACTCCCACAAATAGAAATATGATCATAACCGGGTAATCTGTTTTTTGTGAAATTACTTGAGGGATAAAGATTGTCCAGGCCACCGTAGATAACTCCAATGCTCTTCTTCAAAATTGTACCATGGGATCTTTTATATTCAACCAAGATCGCAGATAGGGTCTCAGTTAAATGTCTCATCTGAAAACATTACCGGTAGTGCCCCCTGCTCTAACATTACTAATGGTAACTCCAACGTTACCGATGGTGGCCTTACTTTAACATTGTTGGGAGGGTCCCTGTTGTAACATTGCTGGTAGTGACTCTACTTTAATTGTACTCTAAAATTACTGGTGGTGACGATACTCTAACAATAAGGTGGTGACTTCGTATCTATTATTGATACTTGGCCCCTTATAAAATAACAGCTCGTGGTCCTACTCTAGAAGGAACAGTGTTGAGGCTACTCCCGCTTTCCTAATAAAATCACAGACATTGTCATCACTGAAGGCAACCATTCCTCCCATAGCAACTGCGCCGGCTGGAAAGTTACTATCCAGCTGAATTCCACTTTCCAACTCCTGATGCCTCGCCTTGTATGTTACAACACTTCTGTTGCACATCCTCATATATTTTTCAATGCGACAACGGTGTCTACCTCTGCCATCATTTCAGACAGCGTGTTCCAGAACTTAGCCATCCTCTGGATGAAACAAAATGTAATCTATTCCCTTCTAATCATTGTATCAAATACTTCACATCTATGACGCCTGGGAAATATTCCTTTTCATTCTATGTAGGTCACTCACAAACTACTCTAAGATTTTTAGAGTCATAGAGTGATGCAGCTGTGAAACAGGCCCTTCAGCCCACCAACAACAACCCTTTTATACTAATCCTACATTAATCCCATAAACCCTACCATACCCCACCACCTACCTGCACTAGGGGCAATTTATAATAGGCAATTTATTTATCAACTTGCAAGTCTTTGGCTGTGAGAGAAAACCGGAGGACACAGTGAAAACACATGCGGTTTTAGGGAGAACTTGCAAACTCCACACAGGCAGTACCCAGAACTGAAACAAGGTCACTGGAGCTGTGAGGCTGCAGTGCTAACCACTGCACCAGTGTGCCGCCCATATTAGTGCTGTTTACCTTCCTTTAACATCACAGGTGATGACTTCAGTGCAACATAATTGGTGATGACATGGCTTTAACGCTGCTAGTGGTGGTGATTCTCATCATTGTTGGCAATACCTCCATTACAATATTAGGAGAAAGGATTCGGCCCTACCGTGGTTATGGTCAATTAATGGTTATGTTACTGGGCTAACAATGCATAGATCTTGGCCAATAATCCAGAGACGTGAGTTAAAATCCCAATTATATCCATGCCCGTTTGTGAATTTGAATTCAGTGACTTTAATAAATCACCACTAAAATCGAGCATCACAATTAATCAGCATGAAGCTATCGGATTGGTGTACAAAAGCAACTTGTCTACTAGGGAGGGAAACCTGCCGTTTTACATGGTCGAAACTTTATTTGAATCCAAATTCAATGTAATGTGATGGACTCTTAACTGCCTCCTGAAAGGCCCCAGGAAGACACTCACTTATATCAAACTGCTGCAAATAAATAATACAGGCATAAAATCGGACGGAACACTCGGTCTCATCCCAGAGTTTTGGACACAGCAATTGCAGACGTAGCCAACACGACCCTGCAAAGTCCTCCTCACTAACATCGGGGGACTTGTAACAAAACTGGGAGAGCTGTCCTAGAAAACAGTCAAGCATCATGGTTCTACTCACAGAATCATACCTTGCAGGAAATGTGCCAGGCTCCCATCACCATCCTTGTGTCTCTCCTGTCCCATCAGAAGGGCAGGCCGACCAGAGGCGACGGCACTCCAGTATATATATTGGAGAGAATGGTCCTGAGAGTCTACAACATTTACTCCAGATCCCATACCGTGTCGAGGCACCTGGTCAAACAGGGGCAAGGGAACCTCTAACTTACCACACATACCACCCTTTCTCAGCTGGAAAAAGCACGAAGGGCAGCAAGAGCGGGGAATGTACTCTGAGTGTGGGACTTTGATGTCCATCGCCAAGAATGCCACTCTAGTACCGGTAAAGGATTTTGCTGCAGATGGTGCACTCCACCGACATTCCACTTCCATTGCCACTTAATCAATGACCTTCCCTTCATCAGATGTGGGGATGTTCGCTGATGATTGCATAATTTTCATCACCATTCACGGCTCCCCAGATATTGAAGCAGCCCGTGTTATTATGCAGCAAGACCTGGACAACATCCAGGCTTGGGCTGATAAGTGGCGAGTAACATTCACGCCACACAATGGCCATCTGTAACAAGAGTGAATCTAATCATCTCCACGTGATGTTCAATGGAATTCCCATCGCTGAAACCCCCACTATCAACATGACCAGCAACGGAACTGGACGATTCACATAATTACTGTGGCCACAAGACCGGGTCAAAGACTGGTAATTCTGTGGCGAGAAACTCACCTCCTGGCTGTCCAACAACACTCAAGTAGCTCAACGCTATCCAGGACCAAGCAGCCCACTTGATTGGCACCCCATCCACCATCTTCAGCATTCACTCCATTCATCACCGATGCACAGTTTTCTCCTCATAATTCAGTGCACCTAAATTAAATCTCCCCTTGATCAACTTAGACAGATAAACACAAACACTTCCCTCTGTGTACATCAAGTTTTTACAAACATCAAAATCTCTCCTTTCACCTTTTATATTTCACTCTCGGGTTTTAAATTTATTGTCAATCTGATTTCACAGAGACCAGGAGAATTATTGCTTTCCTTTTCTTGTCTTTGGGGTCAGGGTGTCAAGGGTCAATCCCAGTGTTCGTGCAGTCTGTGACCCCTGATCCAGCACCGTGACCCCCGGGGGGGGAGGGGGAGCAGGGAGAGGGTTAGTCCCAACCTCTTATAGGGACCCCTCACCTTTTGCTTCGTATTATTCCTTCTAGTGAGTCAGTAGGAGTTTGAACAAGGATGGGAACAAAGTAACATTGAATCTTCCAATATTTATTTATTCAGTGATGTTAATCAACAGCAAATTATCTGTCAAGCCCAAAATCACACAAGTAATATTGTGAATTCGGAAAAATAATTTTAAAGGAGAACCTGTTGTTAATTAATTCCATTTCATTTGCTAAAATTTATCATCACAGCCTTGTTTAGTTCAGGATGTAATGTTAATAAAGCCCTTAGGAAGGCAGGAGGAGGCCGTTTGGCCCCAGGAGCCTGTCCGTCCTCCTTGAGACTTTTTATTCCTCCCATATTGTTCCTCCATCTCTCTCTTTTCAACATTATCAGCTGAAAATGACTCTCCTACAACTCTCCCTGTCTCTCTGTCTCTGTCTCTCTCTCTCTCTCTCCTCCTGTCTCCATCTCTGCCCCATTTGTCTCTGTTTCTCTCCCCTGCCCTGCGTCACTCTTTCTCACTCTCTCTGTTTCCCTCCCTCTCTCTTTCTCTGTCACTCTTTCACTGTTTATCCCCGTCTGTCAATCTTTATCTCTCTCTCTCACTCTGATTCTTTCCCTCTGTCTGAATGGGGAATTGGGAGAGGCACCAGTAGTTGTGGAACTGGGGAAGACAGGGAAGCAGCCGAACGAGATGGTGAGAGGTGCCAGTAACTGCAGTGAGACAGGAACACCAGATGGAGATGGTGAGAGGGGGCAGTAACTGCAATGAGACAGGGACGCCAGCAGATGGCGATGGTGAGAGGGGCCAGTAACTGCAGTGAGACAGGGACACCAGCAGATGGAGGTGGTGAGCGCGGACAGTAACTGCAGTGAGACAGGGACACCAGCAGATGGAGACGGTGAGCGGGGCTGTAACTGAAGTGAGGCAGAAACACCAGCAGATGGAGATTGTGAGAGGGGCTGAGCAAGTCCCACCTCAGTAGGCCAGATATTCAATAAAATATGATCTCAGAATCAGATTTAAAATCATTTCAGGGCTCAGTGCTGTGAATATAAAATGTACTTCCTGTCCTGCGGGGAATGTAGTGACTGGAATATGAAATGAGATCTAGTTTCAGTGTTTATCTCTTTTTATGATTTCACAAACTTAACAATGAGATTGAAAGGGTATTTCACCGCCTTCGTCAGCTCCTCTCTGAATTTAGTCTGGGTCACACGTGTTGGTGCAGGAACTGAGAACCTGCAGCATCTGTGATGTATCTTGTGTGTTAAACAGAGGGTCAGTGTCAGAGGAATAATACCTAATATCTGCAATTCGTGTATAACCGTTAAACACAACCAGTGTCATTCTGGTCCACTCCTCCAACACCCCTGACATCTTGTCCCTTCCAACGGCACATTCCCATGCAATCACTGGGCTGTAGCACCTGCCCTTTAAACTCTGCTCTCCTCACCATCCAAGACCCTGAACACTCCTTCCAGTGAAGCAGTGATTACTTACATTTCTTTTAATTTAGTATGCTGAATGCATGGCTCAATATGTGATCTCTCCTATACTGGGTAGACCAGACGCATATTGGGTGACCACTTTACAGAGCACCTCCACTCAGTCCACAAGTATCACCCTGAGCTTCCAGTCGCTTGCCATTTTAATTCACCACATTGCTCTCAAGCTCACATTTCAGTCCTCGGCCTGCAGTAGTGTTCCAGTGAAGCTCAACGCAAGCTCGAGGAAAAGCACCTCCTCATTCGATAAGGCACTTTACAGCCTTCAGGACTCAACATTGAGTTCAATAATCCCATTGTGCTTTTACTTTTAACCATGTGCTATGCCAAAACTTGGTTTTCCGTGTTTTTGTTTCGAACCGAGCTGTTCATTATTCTGTCATTAACCCTCTCGCTGGACAAAAGCTTTGAATTTTACTGCATACATTCCCACTCCCTTTCCCTTCTATTCCATAACATCTTTGTCATCTAATTTCTCCTGCTACCCGCCCTATCACAGACCTGTTCTTTTATTCTTCCTCCCCCTCTCCTTCACTTGCTCAAAACCTAATGCATTTCTAACCGTTGCCTCTTCTGATGAAAGGTCATCGACCTGAAACGTTAACTCTGTTTCACTCTCCCCAGATGCTGCCAGAACTGCTGAATATTTCCAAGCACTTTCTGTTTTTATTTCAATCTTCATACCGCATTCAACAGACAGAGAGAAGAAATGCAGAGAATCGGTGTGAAGTGAATAATGAGCGCATTGTCCTGCACTCTGCTGGGGCTCCGGAGAGTGTTGTGTCCACAGGAGGGGGAGGTAGCAGAGTTACAGAAAGCTACTGGGAGATAATCCTGGCATTGTACAAAGCAGCACCATTGCGCCACTCGAGTGTGAAATTTTTTTTGCAGATTCTTCTGCGTCCTTGAAAAAATGTTTTAAAACGTTTTCACAAACACATGCTTAAATTGAAAACAAAACCTTCAACAGTATACCTGCGATTTTCACTCCGAAGGGCTGACCCAATTCGTCACCCTGTTCAGGCAGATCCCATCTACCTGTCTCACCGCCCCATTTCAGCCCACCAAGGCCCTTCAGCCCACCTAGTATCAACCACCCATTTGTACTAATCCTATATTAATCCCACTTCCCTCTCCCATCCCCATAATTCTCCTCGCTACACTGGGAGGAATTTACAATGACCAAATTACCTTTCAACCCATAGGAAACCCATAACATCACAGGGAAAACTTGCAAACTCACACAGACAGTACCCAGAACTGAACCCAGGTTGCTGAGGCACTGTGGTACGAACCACTATGCCACCCTAGATGGCTGCTCATGCAGTGCCTCTGTCTTGTCGGAAGCCCATTGCAGGATTTCCAGTTGGAGCTGAGCGAGTGCAATCTCCCATTGCAACATTCGAGGCCCAGCAACAGATTGACGAGACTCAGCCACCAGTCCCCACAGCGCTGCTTCTGCAGAATATCCTGGACTGAATGTTCCCCAAGGGGAAATGTGCAGACAGGAAGACAATTACAATTATTCCTGGGTTTGGAGTTAACATTACCCAAGGTTTGTGTTCAACATCATTGCCCAGTAATCCTCCTCGAAAGGGGACTTGCCTGGATTCAGAGTGGCGGCAGCGAAATGGATCATTTTCATTTCCTGGGCTACTTTTGGAAACGTATCTAGAAAGCAAACTGTGTGAAGATAATACCAAGGCTGGAGAGAGACAACATTCACATTTGACAGAAATGTAAAATGCAGAAGCTGATTAATCTTGGGCAAGAGGGATAGAAAAGTTAGCAAATGTTAAAAGATATTGGAAGGACCTATCAAACCGCGCACAAAATCATCAGTAATCTCATTATGAAGTATTCAGTGCAGTGAGAATACAAGTAAAAGAATAATTTTATTACAGTTTTATTTGTTCGATTATTTGCTTAGAACTCTCAAAAATGACACACAAGTGTTCAACTATCAATTTTCATGTTTACTTGAAACTATATGTTTGTTCCATGTTCATTTTATTTCATTCTAAATTTTCACCTCTCCAATTGTGGAAATTGATTATAATTCAAATGTTCAGTCTGATATAATTTGCTGTGCTAATATTTACTTCACTACGTTTGCTACTTTGATAAGCAAATAAAGAGATTCAGTTGCAGAACAAACTCTTTGAAATTCATAAGTTAAAGTCCAGAGTTCACGTGCAGCATGTTTGCAGATACGTTAATGCCTAACAATTAACCATGAAATCTAGCAGTACACATGTACATAAAGTTATACAATTTGAATAAGCGGGCATTATATAGAGCACAACAGGTGAAACTAGCATTTGTCTTTATTTCTTTAGTGATCAAGCTGAGGAAATGGAACAATAGAACATTTGGGAAAGCCTTTTCAACCATCTCAGAAATTTGAGGCTTCCAGTCCCGGAATACTGTAGTGTGTAGCATTCCCTCTGCAGTCGCTGAACACCCTGTCTCCACCGGTACTGTGAATCAACAGCAAGAGCTTTCAGATCAGCTACAGCACCAGTCACACAAGGAGGCCCTTCAGCCCCTCCAGCCTGTGCTGGCTCCTGTAAAGTGCTATCCAATTTGATCCCGCACCACATCTTTTTGCCCTAGAACCCTGCTAACGTGTCTTTTTCAAGTATATGTCCAATTGCCTTGTTGAATTCTCCACGGAATCTGATTCCACCATCCTTTTGGGTCATGCATCCCAGATCATAACAACCCTCAATATGAAGAAATGTCTCTTTATTTCTCCTCTAGTTCTGTTGCCTGCCAATAATTTTTGCCACTTTGGTTACCGACTCACTTGACAGTGAATACATTTGTTCCTGACTTGCTCTCAAAAAACCCCTGAAAATTCAGGATACCTCGGTTAAGTTTGTCCTCAAACTCCTTGCTGCAAGGAGATTCTGTAATCTCTCCACATGATCTAAATCCTTCAATCCTGGGATCATTCAGTGAACCTCCTCTGTGTGCTCACCAAGGCGTTGACATTGGTACCCAGAATTGTGCATAATATTCCAGTTTAGACCGAAACTGTGCGATTTTAAAAAGATTATTTTTTGTTCGTTCATGGGATATGGGTGTTGCTGGTTAGGCCAGCATTTATTGCCCTAATTGCCCTTGACAAGGTGGTGGTGAGCTGCCTCCTAGAACCGCTGCAGTCCTTGGTGTGCAGGTGCACCCACAGTGCTGTTAGGAAGGGAGTTCCAGGATATTGACCCAGTGAAAGTGAAGGAACGGTGATATAGTTCCAAGTCAGGACGGTGTGTGGCTTGCACACGAACTTTCAGGTGGTGATGTTCCCATGCATCTGCTGCTCTTGTCCTTCGAGGTGGTAGAGGTCATGGATTTGGAAGGTGCTGTCGAAGGAGCACTGGTACATTGTTGCAGAGCCGATTGCAGATATCACTGTGTGTCGGTGAAGGATGGGGTGCCAATCAAGCAGGCTGCTTTGCCCTGGATGGTATCGAGCTTCTTGAGTGCTGTTGGAGCTACACCCATCCAGGCAAGTGGAGAGTATTCCATTGCACTCCTGACTTGTGCCTTGTAGATGGTGTGCAGGCTTTGGGGAGTCAGGAGGTGAGTTCTCCCTGCAGAGTTCCCAGCATATGACCTGCTCTTGCAGCCACAGTATTTATGAGGCTGGTCTAGTTGGTTCAGTTCAGTTTCTGGTCAATGGTAACCCCCCAAGCAGTTGATAGTGGTGGGGGGTGGCGGTGCTGGGGAATTCAGTGATGGTAATGCCATGGCGCATCAAGTTTCTCTATTGTTTAAGATGGCCATTGCCTGGCACTTGTGTGGCGTGAATGTTACTTGCCACTTGTCAGCCAAAGCCTGGAAGTTGTCCAGGTTTGTTGCATCTGGACATGGGCTGCTTCAGTCTCTGAGGAGTCGCAAATGTTGCTGAACATTGTGCAATCATGAACAAAAATCCACTCTTCTGACCTTATGATGGAGGGATGATCATTGATGAAGCAGTTGAAGATGGCTGGGCCTAGGACACTACCCTGAGGAACTCCTGCAGTGATGCCCTGGGACTGAGATGATTGACCTCCAACAACCACAACCATCTTCCTTTGTGCTAGGTATGACTCCAATCAGCAGATAACCTTCCCCCTGATTTTCATTGACTTCAGTTTAGCTAGGGGTCCTCATTGATGTCATGACTTCCTGTAATCTACATCAATATAACATGCCTCAGTTTTGTTGCCTAAATCAGCATGGACCACTCTCAGCCGAGAAAGACACAATAAAGAAACTCAGAATGGTTGCAGCAGTAAAGGAGGTTATTTGACCCGTGTTCTCACACTGGTTCCCTGCAAGAGCAGCTCAGCTCGTCCAACTCTCTTGCCTTTTCCCCATCGCGCTGCATTATCTTTTCCCTTCAGACAATTTTCCAATGACATTGGTTATATACAATGCAGAAATTCCGGTATATTGCCACCACAGTTTAAATGACTAATCTCCTTGGAGTTGCGGACAGGTTATCAGCAGACAGGAGTTAAGCAGTTGGCAAATAGTTCAGCGGTTTCTCCCCACGTGTGTCACGGGCTGAAAGTGTGACCTTGTGAAGCTGCAGGGAAGACCAGAGGAAGGAGCGATTTAACTGCTTTACGTTTGATGGGTCATGAATGCTTGATTCAGATTGGGGCTATGAAGCAGCACGGTAGGATTGCATTAGGAAAGACGGTGGGAATGGGATCCACAAGAACAATTTTACCAGTTGTTTCAGAAATTCCCATTCAATGTCACTACTGATGGGCTACCTCATCATTCAGGCGAAGTCAATCAAGAGAAGGTGCTTTGATTTCCAACGACAGGTCCGAAGTTACTTAGTTCAGGTCCATCCTCGTTCGACTGAGGCAACTGTATTCCTCAACAAATCTTGTTAAGCATTGTTAGGGAAGATAGAATCAGGGAATGACAAGGCACAGAAGCAGGCCATTCGTCCCATCGTGCCTGTACTCACGCTTTGGCAGAGATACCCAATGAGGCTCACAGACCCACTCTCTCCCCATTATTCCTCTTCAAGGACTTATTGTACACCCTTTTGAAAGTTAGCACAGAATCATCTTCCACCACCCTGTCAGATAGTGTATTCCTGTTCACAACATCTCTGTTAAAAGAAATGTTTCCTCATGTGGACTTCGTTCTTTTGCTGCAGGCCGAGATGGGCAGATGTTTCAGCTACAGGTGAGTCGAGGATGATGGGGAATGAGCGGGAGTATGGAGTTGAGACCAAGGTCAGATCGGCCATCATCTTGTTGAGTGGCATAGCAGATTCGAGGGGCTGAATGAGCTATTCCTGCTCCTATTTCTTTTGTTCTTAGGTTTGGTGCAGTTACAGAAAACTGCAGGAACTTAATGCTTTCCACTGAGATTGGAGCCTGGGCCACATGAATCCACAATTGCAAAACATAAAAAATACGTTACACCCAGATCGGAACCAGCACTGCAAGAATCCAAGATCTACCTAATGCCAAAATTGCAGCCCCCTCACTGCGTACCACCACTAGCTTACCATTTTTGTCTTTTTCCAAATTCACTAGGGGTCATTCCTCCTCTTGGAGTGAGAGAAATATTAATGCCATATTCCCAGGGAATATACTGTTCAACTTCAAACACCTCATCAGGTGGAATCAGAACCTCCTGCTCATCAGGCACAGCACAGTAGTTTTGGATAGGGACACCAAACTGTGAGCGCATCTCCAAAAACGTGTTAGTCTTTGTGGTGTTCTTAGTGAATTTAAGGTCACCCTTTTTCGAAAATGAGGAAGAAGCAAAGTATCCGCATCTTATCTCTGATCCCACCTGAGCCTCAGCCAACTTGGTAAACCCTCTATATGTCGTCTTGCTTGTCCAGTGGGAAATGTTGTTTAGGGTCTGCATGGCGACGGATGGAAGATAATGAAAACCTATGAACTTGAAATTCTTCGCATAGATTGCATCACTGGCTCCGTACTGTCGCATTGCTTCATTGAATATTCTGAAGAAGTTACTGTCGTTCGAGATTGTATAGGCATAAACTGCGAACATGTGCTCTTTCATCAGCCCACTTGGTGGATCCATGATCATTTCCTTCGTTGCCTTGCTCCAAACATTATCAAACATTTTCTTGTTCTTTCTCTCTTCTTGGATGTGTTGTATGGCCAGATGATCGGATTCAATGGTGTGGTTGAAGATGTAAGCTGCGGAGTTTTTTGCCATGTCCAGTTGGATGACATTTTCCTTCTTGTTTCCGATGAGATAGGCAGCAAGAATGCCCTGCTCAGTAAAACAAAGTGGGAGTGATCCAAGCATCAAGACTTTATACTGTCATTTACATTAGTGACCCAAACAATGGACAGTTACAAAGAGGGAGCAAAGGTTTTATATAGCATTTATATAATTCCCTCCACATCCTCAGGGCATCCCAGAGCACATTACAGACAACAAAGTACTTTCTTGAACCTCGGAACATAGGAGAAGGAGCCCATCGAGTCTGCCCTGCCATTCAATATGATCATGGCTGATTTATCCACTTCAAAGTCTTTTTTCCACACTGTCCTCTTATCCCCTTTATGTCATTGGCATTTACAAATCTGTCAATCTCTGTTTTAAACATACTCAATGACTGAGTTTCCACAGCCCTCTGGGGTAGAGAATTCCAAAGATTCACAACCCTCTGAGTAAAGACATTTCTCCTCGTCTCTGTCCTAAGTGGCATCCTGCTTATTTTTAAATAGTGTCCCCTGGTTCCAGTCCCCCCAACCAGGGGGAACATCTATCCTGTACATTTCAATGTGATCACCTTTCATTTTTCAGAACTCTGGAGAATACGAGTCCAGTTTCCCCAATCTCTTATAATAGGGCAGACCCGCCATCCCAGGAATAAGTCTGGTGAACCTTCATTATACTCCCGCCAAGGCAATAATATCCGTCCAAAGGTAAAGGGACCAAATCTGCACACAATGCTCCAAGTGCGGTCTAACTAAGGTTCTATACAATTGAAGCAACACTTCACTACTCCTGTACTCAAATCCTCTTGCAAAAAAGTCTAACATGCCATTAGCCTTCTTAATTGCTTGCCATGCCGGCATTTCATCTTTCAGTGACATTACAAGGACACCCAGGTCTCTTTGTACATCTACACTTTCCAATCTCTTGTCATTTAGGAAATACTCTGCGCATTTATTCCTCCAACCAGTTTGGATAACATCACATTTTTCTACATTCCATTCCATCTGATACGTTCTTGCACACTCACTAACTCTGTCCAAATCCCCTTGAAGCTGCTTTGCATCTTTCTCACAACATACTTTTCCACCTAGTTTTGTGTCATCCACAAACTTGTAAATATCACATTTGTTCCCCGCATCCAAATCACTGATATATATTGTGAACAGCTGGGGCCCAAGCACTGATCCCTCTGGTGCTCCACTTGTCACAGCCTCCCAATGCGAGAATGACCTGTTTATTCCTACTCCCTGCTTTCTGCCTGTTAAACAATCCTTAATCCATGCCAGTATATTATCTCCTATCCCAAGTGCTTAAATTTTTTCTGACCAACCTCCTATGGGGGCTTTATCAAAAGTCTTCTAAATACCAAGTATACCACATCCACGACACCCCTTTATCAATTCTGCTAGTCACTGTTGTAAGAAGATTATGACAAATACCAGAAGCTCTATAATGCAGAAAGCCGAGAGGTATAGAAGATGTGTAGGCGTGAAATATAAAACAAAATTAGGAAAGCAAAGAGAAGACATGAAATAGCTAGGCAAATAAAGTCTAGAAAAAAAGCAAAGACTATTTATAAATATGTAAAGGACATGAGGATAACTAAAGAAAGAGTAGGGACTGTTAGGGACCATAAAGCAAACCTATGTGTGGAGGTGCAAGATGTCGATATGGCTCTGAATAAATAATCTATCTGTTTTCTTGTAAGAGATGGGCGATATAGATGGACAAGAAACGTGAAAACGCCAACAACTTCCCCTCTGCACACTGCGGGGGAGACTCTGGAAGGAACAGGGTTGAGGCTACTCGAGCTTCACTAATAACTGCAGTGAAACAAGGACACCAGCAGATGGAGATGGTGACTGATGGCAGTTACTGCAGTGAGACAGGGATACCAGTAGATGGAGATGGTGACTGCTGGCAGTAACTGCAGTGAGACAGGGACACCAGCAGATGGAGTTGGTGACAGATGGCAGTAACTGCAGTGAAACAGGGCCACCAGCAGATGGAGATGGTGACAGATATCAGTAACTGCAGTGAGACAGGGACACCAGCAGATGGAGATGGTTAGAGGGGCAATAAATACAGTGAGACAGGTACACCAGCAGATGGAGATGGTGAGAGGTGGCAGCATGTCGTGTCCTTAAAAAGCAGGACAAATCCAACCAGCTAATTACCGCACTATCAGCCTAATCTTGGTCATCAGTGAAGTGATAGAAGGGGTCGTCGACAGTGCTATCAAGTGGCAGTTACTCAAGAATAATCTGCTCAGTTTGGGTTGTGCCAGGGCCTCTCAGCTCCTGACCTCATTTCAGCCTTGATCCAAACATGGACAGAAGAGCTCAATTCTAGGCGTGAGATGTGAGTGACTCCCATGGACATCAAGGCACCATCCGACGGACTATCGCATCTCAGAACCCTCCTCTAACCAAAAAAAAAGGACTCGGTGGTGTGTAGATAAGGTAAGGCTTTTTCTATTTCCCTTATTTTTTTATCGTGTGATTGGTAAAAACTTTTCGTTCCTTTTTCATTTAACGAAGTTAAGTTTAAGATTACAAATGGCTGGAGATCTCAGACCCGTGTCATGCTCCTCTTGCTCAATGTGGGAGCTCAGGGACACGGCTGATGTCCGTGACTCCTTCACGTGCAGGAAGTGTGTCCAGCTGCACCTCTTGTTCGACCGCATGACGGCTCTGGAGCTGTGGATGGACTCACTTTGGAGCATGCGCGATGCTGAGGAGGTCATGGATAGCACGTTTAGCGAATTGGTCACACTGCCGATTAGGATTGCAGAGGTAGAAAGGGAATGGGTAACCAAAAGGCAGAGAAAGAGCAGGAAGACAGCACAGGAGTCCCCTGTGGTCATCTCCCTCCAAAACAAGTATACCATTTTGGATACTGTTGAGGGAGATGGCTCACCAGGGAAGGCAGCAGTAGCCAGGTTCATGGCACCGTGGCTGGATCTGCTGTTCGGAAGGGCGGGAAAAAGAGTGGAAGTGCTATCGTCATCGGGGATTCGATTGTAAGGGGAGTAGATAGGCGGTTCTGTGGTCGAAAACGAGACTCCAGAATGGTATGTTGCCTCCCAGGTGCACGGGGCAGGGATGTCTCAGATCGGCTGCAGTTGTCATTGTGCACATAGGCACCAATGATATAGGTAAAAAACGGGATGAGGTCCTACAAGCAGAATTTAGGGAGTTAGGAGCCAAGTTAAAAAGTAGGACCTCAGAGGTAGTAATCTCAAGATTGCTACCAGTGCCACGTGATAGTCAGAGTAGAAATGAAAGAATAGTCAGGATGAATGCGTGGCTTGAGAGATGGTGCAGGAAGGAGGGGTTCAGATTTTTGGGACATTGGGACCGGTTCTGGGGGAGGTGGGACTATTACAAATTGGACGGTCTACACCTGGGATGGACTGGAACCAATGTCCTTGGGAGTGCTTTTGCTAACCCTGTTGGGGAGGGTTTAAACTAATGTGGCAGGGGGATGGGAACCAAATGAGGAGGTCAGTGGACGGTAAGGAGGTAGCAACGAAAGCCTGTAAGGAACTAGATAATGAAGTCAGCGTGACTAAGGGGAAGAGTAGGCAGGGAGCAGATGATGAACGCAAAGGGACTGGTGGTCTGCGGTACATTTGTTTTAATGCAAGAAGTGCAGTAGGTAAGGCAGATGAACTTAGGGCTTGGATTAGTACCTGGGAGTATGATGTTATTGCTATTACTGAGACTTGGTTGAGGGAAGGGCATGATTGGCAACTAAATATCACAGGATATCGATGCTTCAGGCGGGATAGAGAGGGAGGTAAAAGGGGTGGAGGAGTTGCATTACTGGTCAAAGAGGATATCACAACTGTGCTGAAGGAGGGCACTATGGAGGACTCGAGCAGTGAGGCAATATGGGCAGAACTCAGAAATAGGAAGGGTGCGGTAACAATGTTAGGGCTGTACTACAGGCCTCCCAACAGCGAGCATGAGATAGAGGTACAAATATGTAAACAGATTATGGAAAGATGGAGGAGCAACAGGGTGGTGGTGATAGGAGACTCTAATTTTCCCAACATTGACTGGGATTCACTTAGTGTTAGAGGTCTAGATGGAGCAGAATTTGTCAGGAGCATCCAGGAGGGTTTTCTCGAGCAGTATGTAAATAGTCCAACTCGGGAAGGGGCCATACTGGACCTGGTGTTGGGGAATGAGCCCGGCCAGGTGGTTGAAGTTTCAGTAGGGGACTACTTTGGGAATAGTGATCACAATTCCGTAAGCTTTAAAATACTCATGGACAAAGACGAGAGTGGTCCTAAAGGAAGAGTGCTAAATTGGGGGAAGGCCAACAATACCAAAATTCGGCAGGAGTTGGAGAATGTCGATTGGGAGCAGCTGTTTGAAGGTAAATCCACATTTGATATGTGGGAGGCTTTTGATGAGAGATTGACTAGCGTGCAGGAGAGACATGTTCCTGTGAAAATGAGGGATAGAAATGGCAAGATTAGGGAACCATGGATGACAGGTGAAATTGTGAGACTAGCTAAGAGGAAAATGGAAGCATACATAAGGTCTCGGTGGCTGAAGAAAGACGAAGCTTTGAAAGAATATCGGGAATGTAGGACCAATATGAAACAAGGAATTAAGAGGGCTAAAAGGGGTCATGAAATATCTTTAGCAAACAGGGTTAAGGAAAATCCCAAAGCCTTTTATTCATATATAAGGAGCAAGAGGGTAACTAGAGAAAGGATTGGCCCACTCAAGGACAAAGGAGGAAAGTTATGCGTGGAGTCAGAGAAAATGGGTGAGATTCTAAACGAGTACTTTGCATCGGTATTCACCGAGGAGAGGGACATGAAGGATGTTGAGGTTAGGAACAGATGTTTGATTACTCTAGGTCAAGTCGGCATAAGGAGGGAGGAAGTGTTGTGTATTCTAAAAGGCATTAAGGTGGACAGGTCCCCAGGTCCGGATGGGATCTATCCCAGGTTACTGTGGGAAGCGAGAGAAGAAATAGCTGGAGCATGAACAGATATCTTTGCAGCATCCTTAAACACGGGAGAGGTCCAGGAGGACTGGAGAATTGCTAAGGTTGGCCCCTTGTTTAAGAAGGCTAGCAGGGATAATCCAGGTAATTATAGACCGGTGAGCCTGATGTCAGTGGTAGGGAAGCTGCTGGAGAAGTTACTGAGGGATAGGATCTATTCCCATTTGGAAGAAAATGGGCTTATCAGTGATAGGCAACATGGTTTTGTGCAGGGAAGGTCATGTCTTACCAACTTAATAGAATTCTTTGAGGAAGTGACAAAGTTGATTGATGAGGGATGGGCTGTGGATGTCATATACATGGACTTCAGTAAGGCGTTTGATAAGGTTCCCCATGGTAGGCTGATGGAGAAAGTGAAGTCGCATGGGGTCCAAGGTGTACTAGCTGGATGGATAAAGAACTGGCTGAGCAACAGGAGACAGAGAGTAGCAGTGGAAGGGAGTTTCTCAAAATGGAGACGTGTGACCAGTGGTGTTCCACAGGGATCCGTGCTGGGACCACTGTTGTTTGTGATATACATTAATGATTTGGAGGAAAGTATAGGTGGTCTGATTAGCAAGTTTGCAGATGACACTCAGATTGGTGGAGTAGCAGATAGTGAAGGGGACCGTCAGAGAATACAGCAGAATATAGATAGACTGGAGAGTTGGGCAGAGAAATGGCAGATGGAGTTCAATCAGGGAAAATGCGAGGTGATGCATTTTGGAAGATCCAATTCAAGAGTGAACTATACAATAAATGGAAAAGTCCTGGGGAAAATTGATGTGCAGAGAGATTTGGGTGTTCAGGTCCATTATTCCCTGAAGGTGGCAACGCAGGTCAATAGAGTGGTCAAGAAGGCATACGGCATGCTTTCCTTCATCGGACGGGCTTTTGAGTACAAGGGTTGGCAGGTCATGTTACAGTTGTATAGGACTTTGGTTCGGCCACATTTGGAATTCTGCGCTCAGTTCTGGTCGCCACATTACCAAAAGGATGTGGATGCTTTGGAGAGGGTGCAGAGGAGGTTCACCAGGATGTTGCCTGGTATGGAGGGCGCTAGCTATGAAGGCAAGTTGAGTAGATTAGGATTATTTTCATTAGAAAGACGGAGGATGAGGGCGGACCTGATTGAGGTGTACAAAATCATGAGAGGTATAGACAGGTTGGATAGCAAGAAGCATTTTCCCAGAGTGGGGTATTCAATTACTAGGGATCACAAGTTCAAAGTGAAAGGGGAAAAGTTTAGGGGGATATGCGTGGAAAGTTCTTTACACAGAGGGTGGTGGGTGCCTGGAACGCTTTGCCAGTGGAGGTGGTAGACGCGGGCATGACAGCGTCTTTTAAGATGTATCTAGACAGATACATGAAGGGGCAGGAAGTAAAGAGATACAGACCCTTAGAAAATAGGCGTCATTTCTAGATAGATAATCTGTATCGGCGCAGGCTTGGAGGGCTGAAGGGCCTGTTCCTGTGCTGTAATTTTCTTTGTTCTTATTTCTTTGTTCAAAACTGGTGACAATGGGAAACAGGGTGTAACCTCGCCGCTGGGTGGAGTAATGCTCGCGTAAAGGAAGGTGATTGTGGCTTTTGGTGGTCAATTATCCAACTCCAAGGGCATCATTGCAAGAGCTACTCCGGGCAGTGTCCCAGGCCAAACATCTTCAGATGTTTCATCAATCATCTTCCCTCCATCATAAGGTCAAAAATTGGGATGCTCGCTGATGATAGCACAGTGTTCAGCACTATTAGCCACTCCTCAAATGCAGACGCACCCGATGTCCTGAAGCAGCAAGATCTGGACAACATCCAGGCTTGAGCTAATAAAGGACGTGTCACATTCGCGCTGCAAAAGTACCAGGCAATGACCATCTCAAGCAAGAAATAATCTAAGCATCTTCCCTTGACATTCAATGGCATTGCCGTGATTGTATTCTCCAATATCAACATCTTGGGATTTTCATTGATGAGTAACTGAACAGAACCTGCCGCATAAATACTGTGGCTACAAGAGCAGGGCAGAGGCTAGACATTCTACAGCCGGTATCTCACCATATGTCTCTCCAAAACCTGTCCACCATGTACAGGGCAAAAGTCAGGATTGTGATGGGATAATCTCCTCTTTGCTAGATGAGTGTTGTTCCAGAAACATACAAGAAGCTCGGCACCATTCAGGACAAAGCAGCCAGCACATGATTCAACACCTTCACCATTTGCTCCCTTCACAACTGGCACATAGTAGCAGCAGTGTGTATCATCGACAGGATGCACTGCAGCAACACAATCAGGCTCCTTCGACAGCCCCTTCCAAACCGTGACATCTACCACCTAGATGGACAAGGACAGCAGGTGCATTGGAACACCTTCACCTGCTGCTCTCCAAGCTAAAATCATTTTTATGTGGATGTATATGGTCGCCCTTTCACAGTCGCTGGGTCAGACTTAGACTTCACAACACCTGGACACACATCATCCTGTGTAAAGGCTAACGTACCGTTTTCCTTCTTAATTGCTTGCTGCACCTGCATGTTTACTTTCAGTGATTTGTTGATAAGGGCACCCAGGACCCTTTGTAAATTTGCATGTTTTAATCTCTTCCCATTTAAGTAATACTCTGCGCATCTATTCCTCCTACCAAAGTGGATAACCTCACCTTTTTGCAAATTATATTCCATCTGCAGTGTTCTTGCCCACTCACTAAGTCTGTTCAAATCCCCTTGAAGCCGCTTTGCATCTTCCTCACAAAACACATTCCCACCTAGTTTCATGTCATCCACAAACTTGGAAATATTACATTTGGTCCCCACATCCAAATCATTGATATACATTGTGAACAGCTGCGACCCAAGTGCTGATCCTTCTGGTCGCCCACTAGTCACAACCGGCCAACGTGAGAGTGACCAGTTTATTCCTACAATCTGTTTCCTGCCTGTTAACCAATCCTTAATCTATGCCAGTATATTAACACCTATCGCATGTGTTTCACAGTTGCTGCCCAAACACCTGTGGAGGACTTTCTCAAATGTTTTCTGAAAATGCAAGTGTCCTACGTCCACCCACTCCCCTTTATCAATTCAGTTCGTAACACCCTCAAAAAACTCCAATGCTTCGTCAAACATGATTTCCCATTCATATTAACGATGCCCAATCAGATTATTATCCAAGTGGATAATAATGCTTTTGAATAGATTCCAGCATTTTCCCAACCTCTGATGTGTGGCTAAGAACTCTGTAATTCCATGTTTTCTCTCTCCCTCTCTTCCTAAACAGTGGGGTGACATTTGTTACATTCCACTCTGCAGGCACCGCTCGAGAATCTGTCGAATTTTAGAAGATGATCACCAATGCTTTCACTATCTCCTCAGCTACCTCTTTCAACACTCTGGGATGTAGAATATCAGGTCCTGGGGACTTAACAACATTCATCTCCATTAATGTTTCCAATATAACCTTCTTACTCATAATAATTTCCTTCAATTCCTCATTTTCCCTAATCCCTTGGATCTCTAATTCTGAAAGATGTATTGTAACTTTCCTCAGTGAATAACACAAAGTATGCATTTTGCTTCCCTGCCATTTCTCTATTTCCCATTATAAATACTGCAGACTCTGCCTGTAATGGATCCAAATTTGTCTTCGCCAAATGTTTCCTTTCTCTGTATCTGTAGAAGCTTTAACAGTCCCTTTTTAATCTTTTTTGCGAGCAGAATATTCTATTCTGCCTTTTTTCTGTCTCTTCGTCCTCCTTTGCTGTATTCTAAAATCCCCCCAAATCCTCAGGTTTACTACTATGTCTGGCAACATTATGTGCCTGTTTTGTTTAATCTTGTACAATCTTTAACTTCCTTTGTTATCCATGATTGACCACATTTACATCTGGGTTTTTGTGCCTTGAAGGAATATATAGTTGCTGTAAACTGTATAATTTTTCTTTAAAGACATTGCCTGTGTACTGTCATAATTTCCTTTTGTTCAAATTTAACACCCTGGCTTCAGACTGAACTACCTTACTTTCAAACATAATGTAAAATTCTATCAGATTATGGACACTCATCCCTAATGGTTCTTTTACAATAAGATTATTCATTAGCCCTTTATCAAACGGAATACAAGATCTAAAATAGCCTGTCCTTTATTCGGTTCCTCAACATACTGCTGTAGAAAACCAACCCTAACAGACTGTAGAAACTCGCCCTCCACAGCATTCCTGCTCATTAGGTTTACCCAGTCTATATGCAGATTGAACTCACCCATGATTACTATGTTACCCATGCTACATGCCTCGCTAATCTCTTGACTAATACCGTGCCCCACACTACCACTACTGTTTGGTGGCCTACAAACAACTCCTACCAATATTTGTTGGCCCTTGCTGGTTCTTAGCTCCACCCAAGCAGATTGCACATTTTGTTCGTACCATCTGAAATCCTCCTTTACTAACGTACTGATACCATTCCTTATTATCAGCACAACAACAGATCCTTTCCCTTTTTGCCTGTGCTTCCTAAAAGTCGAATATGACAATATTCAGGTCCCAATATTTTGTGAGAGGATCAATTGATGCAGACTGTTTCAAATAGTTTGGAGACCAAAAAACTAATGGCCAAAAGTTAAAGACTGAATGCAGGATATTTGAAACTGAGGTAGGTTAAACCTCTTAACGCGGGGAGCTGTGTGACTGTGGAATTCACAGAGACATATTGGGTCGATATTCAAGTTTACAGTGCATAGATGGATGTGGATACATAGGTTGAAGGCTGGAGCAAGTTGCATACAATGATCAAATCCTCAGCAATACCATTCCATGTTTCTAAGTAAATGTCTGTAAAGAGGATGTTAATATTACATTGACAAGTCAAGTCTCTCCTGTTTATGTCATTAGACACCGATGAGGATAGATCAACCTGTTTCATTGGTCCAGGAAACAATAGGTGATGGAGACTGATGGGAAGACCAACGCTTGCGACATGATGGCAAAATAATTGCAAATAAGTGCCGTTATGAAACGACTTTCTTAAAGGGGAAAATAAATTTTCCTATTTATTAAAATCATCCATCTCATTCCAGGAACTGAGGGTTACATTATTTAACATTGACCCCCACCCCACCTATGTTCTACTCCGCAGCTCAAACACAATGTACGAACCAAAAGGTAACACAATGCTTTCTGCTGCCTACTTATTTTCAAAGAAACATAACACCTGTCATAATTGAGCTAAAGATAGAAGAAAATAACCAAGGTCATCTGATTGGCGAAGCAGGCTGAAGAGGCCAAATGGCCGACTGCTGCTCCTATTCCTTAATCTTATTATTTCAGAAGTTTTGGTCTGTTTTCACATTTCTTAATCAATATCATAACAAATGTCCAAGGAGATTTCACCACCTTCCTCAATTCTTTCCTGAATTTAGTTTGGGTGGCTGCATAAATACAGGTGTTTATACAGGAACTCAAATACATGAGCAGATGTCCGCTCTGAATCGCAATATACCCAGGGGCTGTAAAATTACCGTTGTATTGCGTCATGCTTGTCAGTTTGCTTGTTAAATAGCTCACAGAAACTGGCAGCCACAAAAGAATAAAACTGCCCGATATAGTGAACAGTAAAATGATGGATTTCTTTCGGTTCTCCATCTCTAGATCAGTTCAATTCTCGTTGTTGTGATTCCGGAGTCTCCTACGGACTCCACTCGTTGCTAGAATATGTCTGGCTGTCAAACAGTTAAATAGTAATATTAAAGCTAAAGGAAGCCATGGAACTAAAACACTTTGTAACCAGGAGAAAGCTACACCTGCAGGCGATAAATAGAACTCCACTGAGTAACGGCAACCCCAGGGCACATTGTTGATTATTCGCTCAGGTTCTTGTGCAAAATAAATGGGTGTGTTTTGTAAACTGAAAAAGACAGTGACGGTCGTTATCCCCATGGCAGCTGTTCTCACTGTGCAATACTTTGCTTTCAACTTCCCACAGCATATTGCAATAAATCGGTCAAATGTGAACGAAACTGTAAGCCACGCTGATGTATGCAACATAATGCAATAAATATGTGTAATGAACATACAAACAGGAGTGTACAACATCAATAAATCTGGAAAATGATAACTTAAAACTTGTCCCACTATTACATGGAAGATCATGACCAGTAGATCTGATGTTGCCATGGCTACCATGTAGACAGAAATGCATTTGGAAAGGCCACACTTTCCCCAGGAGAGAATCACGATTGCCACTAGATTCGCTGTAACAAAGAGGGGGAAGAGTTAAATGAAAAGTGACACTCAGATGACTGTCATAATCTATTGTACCGAAATGTTCAGGCATTTTCCAAAAGAGGGCAGCGCAAATACATACGTCCAGCTAATAAGTCTGAAGAAAAACATATAACTGTACAAAAGCATAGAACTTAAAAGTATCTCTTCCTCAAACTTCGGTCAGTCCTTCTTAAACAGTAAATGTCATTTCCCTGCATTTACTGATGATAAACTATTTCAAATAAACATTCAGCTGAGCCAGTTACAATCAATATAGATGGAAATTCTGTGCTTGTTCAACTTATATCTCTCAGATGGGGGCTGCTCATGGTCTGAGCAGGAGCTGGTGGAACCTAGAAGTTTCTTTGCATTCGAGGGAGAGGAGCAGCTCCCTGAACAATAAATGATCCTCCCACGATATTTATAAGTCGCTCTTGGATGAAGATGACTACAATCTGAGAGTTATCAACTTCAAGTAGACAGGGAAAAATTGTGCAAAGAGATGATTACCATGGACCAGAAGCAGCAGATTACTTTAGTGAATTTTAAAGTGTTAAAGGTGCCAGGGTATTGATCTCTTCCTCCTTCAGCAGAAGGATGGGCGATGAGTGTCCGCTGGGCACGGTCGACAGTGCAGGACAGTGCCTCACTGACTGAGTCAACTGATAGGATTACTGCTCATATTCACGGACTTATCTGAGTAGATCAATGGCAGTGCAATAGGCACAACATCGGCTTCTGTTGCCTAATCATTGACAGAGAGATAGTCAACAAATATTAAACAATTTGATATATTGACTTACCAGGAACACCAAAGGCTGCGAGGAGGGGATAGTAAATTTCGTTTATCTGATGAATTATTGGCCGTCCCATTTAATAAAAATTAAATGAATGCATACAGCTTTCCGTTGCTAACTAGAGTGTAACTGAGAAACAGGAAAGCTCCCCCTTTAAAGAACAACTATGATTGCCTTGAAAAATTAGGTTACACAATAATTAACATTTATTGCCAACACCTGACAAACAATTTTCCACCTCAGTGCACCGGTACGCCAATGGGGACATCATGCTCCTAACTCGATCAAGCTCCACAAAAAAATCAAGAATTTGCAGAGAATCCCACGGGAAATTTACTCTGCGTGTGCAATGTCATCCCTAATTGGAATATCCCTCCCGGTACTGTGTTAGGTTCATAGGGCATCATAAAATTGGGTGAAATATACACCAATAAAATCATGAAAATTGTTTTGCTTTGTGCTGATGATTGGTAATGTATTACGGAGATGTGGATATCACAGGGGCAGGAATGGATGTTGGATGTTCCGGGGTTTAGATGTTTCAAAAGGAATAGGGAGGGAGGTAAAAGAGGTGGGGGAGTGGCATTACTAATCAGGGATAGTATCACAGCTGCAGAAAGGGAGGTCATAGAAAAGGGTTTGTCTACTCAGTCATTATGGGTGGAAGTCAGAAACAGGAAAGGAGCAGTCACTTTATTACGAGTTTTCTATAGACCCCCCAATAGCAACAGAGACACGGAGGAACAGATTGGGAGGCAGATTTTGGAAAGGTGCAGAAGTAACAGGGTTGTTGTCATGGGTGACTTCAACTTCCCTAATATTGATTGGAACCTCCTCAGTTCAAATAGTTTGGATGGAGCAGTTTTTGTCAGGTGTGTCCAGGAAGGTTTCCTGACTCAATATGTAGATAGGCCGACTAGAGGGGAGGCTATGTTGGATTTGGTGCTTGGCAACGAACCAGGCCAGGTGGCAGATCTCTCGGTTGGAGAGCATTTCGGTGATAGTGATCACAACTCCCTGACCTTTACTATAGTCATGGAGAGGGACAGGAGCAGACGGGATGGGAAAATATTTAATTGGGGGAGGGGAAATTACAATGCTATTAGGCAGGAACTGGGGAGCATAAATTGGGAACAGATGTTCTCAGGGAAATGCACGACAGAAATGTGGAGGTTGTTTAGGGAGCACTTGCTGCGACTGCTGGATAGGTTTGTCCCGATGAGGCAAAGAAGGGATGGTAGGGTGAACGAACCTTGGATGACAAGAGATGTGGAACAGCTAGTCAAGAATAAGAAGGAAGCTTACTTAGGGTTGAGGAAGCAAGGATCAGACAGGGCTCTAGAGGGTTACAAGGTAGCCAGGAAGGAACTGAAGAATGGACTTAGGAGAGCTAGAAGGGGACATGAAAATGTCTTGGCGGATAGGATGAAGGAAAATCCTAAAGCATTCTACACTTATGTGAGGAACAAGAGGATGGCCAGAGTGAGGGTTGGGCCGATCAGGGATAGTGTAGGGAACTTATGCCTGGAGTTGGAGGAGGTAGGGGAGGTCCTAAATGAATACTTTGCTTCAGTATTCACTCGTGAGAGGGACCTGGTCGTTTGTGAGGACAGCGTGAAACAGTCTGATATGTTCGTACAGGTTGATGTTCAGAGGGAGGATGTGCTGGAAATTTGGAAAGATATGAGGACAGATAAGTCCCCGGGGCCAGAAGGGATATACCAAAGGTTATTACGAGAAGCGACGGAAGAGATTGCTGCACCTTTGGCGATGATCTTTGCGTCCTCACTGTCCACTGGAGTAGTACTGGATGACTGGAGGGTGGCAAAAGATATTCCCTTGTTCAAAAAACGGAATAGAGATAACCCTGGGAATTATAGACCAGTCAGTCTTACGTCGGTAGTGTGCAAATTATTGGAGAGGATTCTGAGAGACAGGATTTATGATTATTTGGAAAAGCATAGCTTGATTAGAGACGGTCAGCATGGATTTGTGAGGGGCAGGTCATGCCTCACAAGCCTTATTGAATTCTTTGAAGATGTGACAAAACACGTTGATGAGGGAAGAGCTGTGGATGTGGTGTATATGGATTTTAGCAAGGCGTTTGATAAGGTTCCCCATGGTAGGATCATTCAGAAAGTAAAGAGGCATGGGATACAGGGAAAGTTGGCTGTCTGGATACAAAATTGGCTGGCCGATAGAAGACAGAGGGTGGTAGTAGATGGAAAGTATTCAGCCTGGAGCTCGGTGACCAGTGATATTCTGCAGGGATCTGTTCTGGGACCTCTGCTCTTTGTGATTTTTATAAATGAGTTGGATGAGGAAGTGGAAGGCTGGGTTAGCACGTTTGCCGATGACACGAAGGTTGCTGGAGTTGTGGATAGTGTGGAAGGCTGTTGTAAGTTAAAATGGGACATTGACAGGATGCAGAGCTGGGCTGAGAAGTGGCAGATGGAGTTCAACCTGGAAAAGTGTGAAGTGATTCATTTTGGGAGGTCGAATTTAAATGCAGAATACAGGCTTAAAGACAGGATTCTTGGTAGTGTGGAGGAACAGAGGGATCTTGGGGTCCATGTCCATAGATCGCTCAAAGTTACCACCCAAGTTGAAAGGGTTGTTAAAAAAGCGTATGCGGTGTTGGCTTTCATTAACAGGGGGATTGAGTTTAAGAGCTGCGAGGTTATGCTGCAGCTCTATAAAGCCCTGGTTCGACCACACTTGGAATATTGTGTTCAGTGCTGGTCGCCTCATTATAGGAAGGATGTGGAAGCTTTAGAAAGGGTGCAGAGGAGATTTACCAGGATGCTGCCTGGACTGGAGGGCATGTCTTACGAAGAAAGGTTGAGGAAGCTAGGGCTTTTCTCATTGGAGCGAAGAAGGATGAGAGGTGACTTGATAGAGGGTTATAAGATGATGAGAGGCATAGATAGAGTGGATAGCCAGAGACTTTTTCTCAGGGCGCAAAGGGCTGTCACCAGAGGGCATAATTTTAAGGTGATTGGAGGAAGGTTTCGGGGAGATGTCAGAGGTCGGTTCTTTGCACAGAGAGTGGTGGGTGCGTGGAATGCACTGCTAGCGGTGGTAGTAGAAGCAGATACATTGGGGACATTTAAGCGACTCTTGGATAGGTACATGGATGATAGTAGTATGAAGGGTATGTGGGTAGTTCGATCCTAGAGTAGGTTAAAGGTTCGGCACAACATCGTGGGTCGAAGGGCCTGTGCTGGGCTGTACTGTTCTATGTTCTATGTTCTATGACTCTTACATTGCGAGTGTCGAATCGGTTCTATCATTACTGCCGGTGATCCTGCTCTAACACGACAGATAGTGGCATCAGTCTACAATTGTTGATGATGAAATTAAACTATCATTAATGGTCGTGATCCTTCTCCAGCATTTGTTGCATTGACTCTCCTCCAGGACTAATGCTATTTACCCTACTGTCATAGTGACCCTATGGGTGATCCTAATCTTTCTTTGATTCCATTATTTTTTTTAACATAAGAACATAAGAACTAGGAGCAGGAGTAGGCCGTCCGGCCCCTCGAGCCCGCTCCGCCATTCAATAAGATCATCGCTGAACTTTTCGTGGACTCAGATCCACTTACCCGCTCTCTCACCGTATCCCTTAATTCCTTTATTGTTCAAAAAGATATCTACCTTAGCTTTAAAAGCGTTTGCTGAAGTAGCGTCAACTACTTCACTGGGTAAGGAATTCCATAGATTAACAACCCTCTGGGTGAAGAAGTTCCTTCTCAACTAAGTCGTAAATCTGCTCCCTCTAATCTTGAGGCTATGCCCTCTTGTCCTAGCTTCACCTGCCAGTGGAAACATCCTCTCTGCTTGTATCTTATCTATTCCCTTTATAATTTTATATGTTTCTATAACCACCCATAACTATTGTTGATTTCTAATATAACATTGCTGGTGCTGATAGGATTCCACCACTAGGTATGGTGAAGTCATGCATTTACTGATGGTAACCTTGCTCTAACATAACTGTTGATATACCTAACCTTAAATCAATTGTATCAACTAACATTAGCAATCCTTGAGGTGACTGCACTCCAAAGTTCCTGGTGTTGTGACCGTTAATTTTCAAACAAGAGATATCAAATCATCTCAAGAGCAATTAAAGAAATATATGACAAAATTCACATTGCAATACTTTTAATATAACAACTAAACTAAAAATTAGCATTAGCTAAAACATACATGGCAGGTAGCAATTGGACTAAATTACAGAGAGAATTATTTCCCATTAACGTATTAACGCCCCCAAAACCACCTCTGCCATATTTATACATTACACAGTATTCTCACTGAAAAGGTATTTTTGCAGATACAAATCGCAAATTCTTCCCAGCTGCAATGGGTGGATCTCCCTGTGTCCTTCTCACAGATGATGTCCTCTCTGTTCACTGCTTCTGAGCACATTCGATTGTAGTTCCAGTTATAATGCAATCTCAGTGACCCCTTTGGGATTTTCATATCTGCAAATGTTGAGGCTTGAAACTGGGTTCAAATCGTTTTGCTGTATCGGTGATCTGACAGCAGCTGTGACACCACCAAAATGCGCACCAGTTTCTCTCTCTCCCTCTCCCTCTCTCCCTCTCAGTTGAGGCTGTCACTCACTGCTGGTCTTTTTTTCTTTCCTTTCAGCCAGCAGACATAGGAAAGTTTTCTCTTTTTTTGAAGTTATCCAGAGCAAACGTCAGTAAATGTTTGCCTTTTACAATTGTCAGACTCCATAAGTCTGACCAAAGGAAAACCACCTCGTCTTCCCGTTTTTCCAAGTGTTACAAATTGCAAATAGAATTTGAATTGGAGAGCCCCTGATACCCAGTATACAATCTGTGAGTCTGGGAGAGTAATACGATTGTCCTTTAGATGTTATGAACCCTGCACATTTCCTTCATAAAGGGTCTCTGATCTGGTTCTGTTTTCTTATGATAACCTTGCCTCTGGACAGAATTGGTATGAGGACACATCACTCCTCTGAATGTCTATTTTACACTGCATTACAGATCACAGATTTAAAACATAACTATGCTGCAAAGTCAAACGTTCATAACACTGGTGATGACTCGATTCCAGGAATCTTGGTTTTGGTCCAGTCCTAATTTCGCAGTTTTGACTGATTTCCAATAGTAAATGTGTTTTCCCAAGAGGTTTATGTTCACGACCATACGCTACCATGACTGGTGGTGACGCTCTGCTGATATTACTGGCGATGCGTGGGTTGTAACATGACTGGTTTGTATTGTGCTAAAAAAACATTCTTTCTGACACTACATTTCCTCGAACATTACTTGAGCTTACCATACCCTAGATTACTTGCACTGGCATAACGCTAGCATTATTGATGCAATTTATAATGATCTCCATGGTACTACAAGTAGTGTGGTTCCTCCATTATTTCTGAAGAATCAATATATGATCTCTTTCTCCCGACGTATCCATAGCATCATGTGGACCTTTCTGACTGTCCTCCCTACGTTCCAATTCCACTATTAAAAATGACATTGTTTGATCTCCAGATGATTAGTTAATGCAACGAGAAGGGTGGTTATACCTGGCAGCGTCGAGGTGGGCAAAACTTACTTTCACCACTGCAAGGCGAATTCCAACTGTTATTGGAGGTTCTGGAGAAAATGGTCGTGAGTTCAACATGTACAAAGGGAGGTAGGACAGCGATGTACTGCACAATCTGCGTTTGGAATGATTTCAATTGGTTTGTAACTGGTGAGCTAAGAAGCTTGGTACAAATGGTCTTTAAGATATCAGGAAAGCAGGGGCCCAATCATGACTATTGAGCAGGTCACATTCCTTTCATGACAGCTTTTCTCATCGCTGTTTTCTTTTTTCATCGAACGAATAACGTGCCCTATCATCTCACTAGATTCTGGGTGCTAGGCAATATGGAAATGTTGTCCGAAATCGACAAGGTGACAGAGTTGTGACATTACTTCTTCTGTGAAATATGGTGAATTATCATACTCCTTTCACTTTGAGAAATTTCCATCTGGTATTGGTATGTCTCAACAAAATTTTACCTGTAACCACTGCAGCATTATTATGGGGGTTTGGAAAACCTCACTGCACCACGCAGACATAGCTATAAATACGAAGATGCATCAGATCCCACCTTTTGCTTTATGTAGTGTGCCTGTATAATCAATGTGCATTGTTTCCCATGGATCATCATTCAGGCAGGACGTGTCTCTTGGGAACGTTTGCTTGAAAAGTGGCACAGGTAAGACTCAGTTTCAGGACATGCCTGGCATCCAGATGCACCATTGTCAATAAATAACAATCCAACAGTATAATGACAACTCTAGAAATGGAAGCATGCACACTAAACTAATGCACATGAAAAGTCAATCTATTTCTGAGGCATAACATATGATGTACGGGATATTTGGGCCGTCACTTCGATAAAAAATCATTGGCATGTAGGACGAGGACTTATTACTTGATGCAAAAGACGAGGGAATGATTTTCCGTGGACAATAGCAACCTTGGTCATATCCGTTCAGTGACGTGACCAATTTCAAAATCAGGTATAACTGGAATGTGTAGTGCTTGTGCACCAATTATGCTTTGGGTGGATGGGTCTTTGGATGCCTTAAGTCCCATGAATGGATAGAATATTATCTGGCGGCTTTATATATTTACAAATGCTTTATACTATCTAACAAAATATGGCCATCTAATCCAATATTGCTAGTATTTTTTCAATAAATGTTTCGTTCGAATTGTCGAGAATCTTCTTCAAAATTGAAAGAAATGCAAAGTATTCATTTCATAGAACATAGAACATAGAACATTGAACAGTACAGCACAGTACAGGCCGTTCGGCCCACGATGTTGTGCCGACACTTTAACCTACTCTAAGATTAAACTAACTACCTATCTTTCATTCTGCTATCATCCATGTACCTATCCAAGAGTCGCTTAAATGCCCCTAATGTATCTGCTTCCACTACCACCGCTGGCAGCGCATTCCACGCACCCACCCCTCTCTGTGTAAAGAACCTACCTCTGACATCTCCCCGAACCTTCCTCCAATCCCCTTAAAATTAAGCCCTCTGGTGATAGCCCTTTCCACCCTGGGAAAAAGTCTCTGGCGATCCACTCTATTTATGCCTCTCATCATCTTGTACCCCTCTATCAAGTCACCCCTCATTCTTCTTCGCTCCAATGAGAAAAGCCCTAGCTCCCTCAATCTTTCTTCGTAGCACATGCCCTCCAGTCCAGGCAGCATCCTGGTAAATCTCCTCTGCACCCTCTCTAAAGCTTTCACATCCTTCCTATAATGAGGCGACCAGAACTGAACACAATATTCCTAGTGTGGTCGAAACAAGGGCTTATAGAGCTGCAGCATAACCTCGCAGCTCTTAAATTCAATCCCCCTGTTAATGAAAGCCAACACACTATACGCCTTCTTCACAACCCTATCAACTTGGGTGGCAACTTTGAGCGATCTATGGACATGGACCCCAAGATCCCTCTGTTCCTCCACATTACCAAGAATCCTGTCATTAAGCCTGTATTCCGCATTCAAATTCGACCTTCCAAAATGAATCACTTCACACTTTTCCAGGTTGAACTCCATCTGCCACTTCTCAGCCGAGCTCTGCATCCTGTCAATGTCCCGTTGCAACCTACAACAGCCTTCCACACTATCCACAACTCCAGCAACCTTCGTGTCATCGGCAAAATAAGGAGAATAAAAGGGGTCATGAAAAGTCATTGGCAAACAGGATTAAGGAAAATCCCAAGGCTTTTTATACATAGATAAAGAGCAAGAGGGTAACCAGGGAAATGGTTGGCCCACTCAAGGACGGAGATGGGAATCTATATGTGGAGCCAGAGGAAATGGGCGAGGTGCTAAATGAGTACTTTGCATCAGTATTCACCAAAGAGAAGGACTTGGTGGATGATGAGCCGAGGGAAGGGAGTCCAGATAGTCTCAGTCATCTCATTATCAAAAAGGAGTAGGTGTTGGGTGTCTTGCAAAACATTAAGGAAGATAAGTCCCCAGGGCCTGATGGGATCTACCCTAGAATACTGATGGAGGCAAGGGATGAAATTGTTGGGGCCTTGACAGAAATCTTTGCATCCTTACTGGCTAGAGGTGAGGTCCCAGTGGAATGGAGAATAGTCGATGTTGTTCCTTTGTTTAAGAAAGGTGGCAAGGAAGATCCAGGAAATTATAGGCGGGTGACCCTTACGTCAGTGGTAGGGAAACTACGAGAGAGGATTATTCGGGACAGCTTTTACTCCCATTTGGAAACAAACGAACTTATTCGCGAGAGACAGCATGGTTTTGTGAAGCGGAGGTCGTGTCTTACTAATTTGATTGAGTTTTTTGAGGAAGTGACGAAGATGATTGATGAAGGAAGGGCAGTGGATGTTATCTGTATGGACTTCAGTAAAGCCTTTGACAAGGTCCCGCATGGCAGACTGGTACAAAAGGTGTAGTCACACGGGATCAGAGGTGAGCTGGCAAGATGGATACAGAACTGGCTCGGTCATAGAAGACAGAGGGTATCAGTGGTTGGGTGTTTTTCGGAATGGAGGGATGTGACTAGTGGTGTTCCGCAGGGATCAGTGCTGGGACCTTTGCTGTTTGTAGTATATATAAATGATTTGGAGGAAAATGTAGCTGGTCTGATTAGTAAGATTGCGGGTGACACAAAGGTTGGTGGAGTTGCGGATAATGATGAGGATTGTCAGAGGATACAGCAGGATATAGATCGGTCGGAGACTTGGGCAGAGAAATGGCAGATGGAGTTTAATCCAGACAAATGTGAGATAATGCATTTTGGAAGGTCTAATGCAGGTGGGAAGTAAATGGCAGAACCCTTAGGAGTATTGACAGGCAGAGAGATCTGGACGTACAGGTCCACAGGTCACTGAAAGTGTTATCGCAGGTGCATAAGATAGTCAAGAAGGCATACGGAATGCTTGCCTTCATCGGTCGTGGCAGGGAGTATAAAAACAGGCAAGTCATGTTGCAGCTGTACAGAACCTTAGTGCAGCCACACGTAGAATATTGCGTGCAATTTTGGTCGCCACACTACCAGAAGGACGTGGAGGCTTTGGAGAGGGTACAGAGGAGGTTTACCAGGATGTTGCCTGGTCTGGAGGGCATTAGCTATGAGGAGAGGTTGGAAAAACTCGGCTTGTTTTCACTGGAACGACGGAAGTGGAGGGGCGACATGATAGAGGTTTGCAAAGTTATGAGCAGCATGGACAGAGTGGGTAGTCAGAAGCTTTTTCCCAGGGTGGAAGAGTCAGTTACTAGGCGACATAGGTTTAAGGTGCGAGGGGAAAAGTTTAGAGGGGATGTGCGAGGCAAGTTTTTTACCCAGAGGGTGGTGAGTGCCTGGAACTTGCTTCCAGGGGAGGTGGTGGAAGCAGGTATGATAGCGACGTTTAAGAGACATCTTGACAAAGACATGAATAGGAAAGGAATAGAGGGATAAGGGCCCGGAAGTGCAGAAGGTGTTAGTTTCGGCAGGCATCAAGAACAGCGCAGTCTTGGAGGGTCGAATGGCCTGTTCCTGTGCTGTGCTGTTCTTTGTTCTTTGTTCTGTAGTTTCCATCATTGTTCATAACCAGTTAACCACCTCACATTTTCCTGTCCAAACCTCTATCGACTTCCGATATATATTAGACTTCTGTTTTTGCTATCTTTCTCTTAAATAATTTCCATTTGTATTCTACATCGATCTCATCATCACCCAGAAGCTTTAGGCAATATGTTTGGCTCTCGTGGAACAATAGGGCACAACGAAGACTAAAAGAACTCTGTCACCTCTCGTGTAAGTGCGGGATTCTGCTAGTATTGAAGAAGCATAGCCACATTTAGTTTAAGCTTAAAATGGCACTAGTACATGCAGATTACAGGAGCATCTTGTATAACTGTAGGGGTACTTCTAATGTATGTATTGTTAGCTTGTATCCTTTGCAGGGACTCGGGTTAAATAGAGTGGGAAGCACTAATACCAGAGGAGCACAGTAACATATAGTGCAATTGCGGCGGGACCATGAGTACTGGAAAAGAATTATAGCCCTTACTACATGTGCAGATACTGACGAGTAGTGGAGGTGCAGGGTCGCCCTCACTGCAATGATAGGGTGAAAGTAGTACCAAGGCAGCACGGTCACTTCCAGCTCAAGTGCAGAGCTCCACTAGTCCTGGAGGAGTTCACTCACCTCCAGTATATGGTCGTGAACGACCAGTTCCAAATAAGCTCGAACACATCGAACGTATGGGTAGGGCACCAGTCACACCAGAGGAGCATTGTCAATTCTATTGTAAACCTAGGGTAACATGAGCACTGAAGGAACTCACCCACATATTGTGTCCGTTTAAGGGTAGCAGGGGCATTGGAGGAGCATTTTCATCTCTAGTTTAAATGTAAGCGTAACAGTTGTACTAGAGGAGCATGCTCACTTCCAGTTTAAATGTGAAAGTACCTCAAGTATTGGAGGAGTATGACCACTTTCAGTTAAATGTAAGGATGCATCTAGTATTGTAGAATAATGGTCACAGCAACCAGGGCAGCAGGTTCAATTCCAGTGCAAATGCAAGGGCGCACTTGTACGAGAGGAGCATAGTCACCTCTTGTTTAACAGCAAAAGTACCACTGGTGGATCATGGTCACGGACATTGCAGATTGAAGGTTACCTCTCATACTGGAGGAGCATGGTTACTCATGGTATAATTTTCAGGGTGCCACTTATACTGGACGAGCATAGTTGCTCATGGTGAAATTTTAAGGGTGCCATTTATACTGGAGGAGCATGGTTACTCATGGTGTAATTATAAGAGTGCCGTTAATACAGGAGGAACATGGATGCTCATGGTGCAAGTTTAAGGGTGCTATGAATACTGGAGGAGCAGGATTACCCATGATGTAAGTTTAAGGGTGCCATTTATACTGGAGAAGCATGGTTACTCATGGTATAATTTTAAGGGTGCCATCAATACTGGAGGAGCATGGTCACGGACATTGCGGATTAAAGGTTACCTTGAATACTGGTGGAGCCTGGTTACTCAAGGTGTACGTTCAAGGGTGCCACTAATACTGGAGGAGCATGGGTACTCATGGTGTAATTTTAAGGGTGCCATTAATACAGGAGGAGCATGGTTCCTTATGGTGTAATTTTAAGGGTGCCATTTATACTGGAGGAGTATGGTTACTACTGGTGTAATTTTAAGGGTACCTTTTATACTGGAGGAGCATGGTTACTCATGGTGTAATTTTAAGTGTGCCACTTACTGTGGAGGAGCATGGTTACTCATGATGTAATTGTAAGGGTGTCATTTAACCTGGAGGAGTATTATTACTCAATGTGAAATTTTAAGGGTGCCATATATACCGGAGGAGCAAGGTTACTCATGATGTAATTTTAAGGGTGCCATTTATTCTGGAGGAGCATGGTGTCTCATGATGTAATTTTAAGGGTGCCATTTATACTGGAGGAGCATGGTTACTCATCGTGTAATTTTAAGGGTGCCGTTTATACTGGAGGAGCCTGGTTACTCATGATATAATTTTAAGTGTGCCATTTAAACTGGTGGAGCATGGTTACTCATGAAGAAATTCTAAGGGTGCCATTTATATTGGAGGAGCATGGTTGCTCATGGTGTAATTTTACTGGTGTCATTAATACTGGAGGAGCATGGTTACTCATGGTGTATGTTTAAGGGTGCCATTAATACTGGAGGAGCATGGTTCCTCATGGTGTAATTTTAAGTGTGCCATTAATACTGGAGGAGCATGTTTACTCATGGTGAAAATGTTTAAGGGTGCCATTAATACTGGAGGAGCATAACTACTCATGGTGTAAGTTTAAGGGTGCCACTTATACTGGAGGAGCATGGTTGCTCATGGTGTAATTTGCAGGGTGCCATTAATACTGGAGGAGCATGGTTGCTCATGGTGCAATTTTAATGGTGCCATTAATACTGGAGGATCATGGTTGCTCATGGTGTAATTTTAAGGGTGCCATATATACTGGAGGAGCCCTGTTGCTCATGGTGTAATTTTAAGGGTGCCATTAATACTGGAGGAGCTTGGTTACTCGTGGTGTAATTTTAAGGGTGCCATATATACAGGAGGAGCCTGGTTACTCATGGTGTAATTTTAAGGGTGCCTTTAATAATGGAGGAGCATGGTTACTCATGGTGGTAACTTTCAGGGTGCGAGCAATGCTGGAGGAGCATGGTCACTCATGGTGCACGTTTAAGGGTGCCATTAATACTGGAGGAGCATGTTTGCTCATGGTGTAATTTTAAGGGCACCATTTATATTGGAGGAATATGGTTACTCCTGGTGTAATTTTAAGGGTGCCACTTACTGTATAGGAGCATGGTTAATCATGATGTAATTTTAAGGGTGTCATTTAACCTGGAGGAGTATTATTACTCATGATGAAATTTTAAGGGTGCCATTTATACCGGAGGAGCAAGGGTAGTCATGATGTAATTTAAGGGTGCCACGAATACTGGAGGAGCAGGGTTACTCATGGTGTAATTTTAAGGGTGCCATTTATACTGGAGGAGCATGGTTACTCATGGTGTAAGTTTAAGGGTGCCTTTTATACTGGAGGAGCATGGTTACTCATGGTGTAATTTTAAGCGTGCCACTTATTGTGGAGGCGCATGGTTACTCATGATGTAATTTTAAGTGTGCCATTTAACCTGGAGGAGTATTATTACTCATGATGAAATTTTAAGGGTGCCATTTATACCGGAGGAGCAAGGTTACTAATGATGTAATTTTAAGTGTGCCATTTAACCTGGAGGAGTATTATTACTCATGATGTAATTTAAAGGTGCCATTTATACCGGAGGAGCAGGGTTACTCATGATGTAATTTTAATGGTGCCATTTATTCTGGAGGAGCATGGTGTCTCATGTTGTGATTTTAAGGGTGCCATTTATTCTGGGGGAGCATGGTTACACATGATGTAATTTTAAGGGTGCCATTGATACTGGAGGAGCATGGTTACTCATCGTGTAATTTCAAGGGTGCCGTTTATACTGGAGGAACCTGGTTACTCATGAAGTAATTTTAAGGGTGCCATTTATACTGGAGGAGCATGGTTGCTCGTGGTGTAATTTTCATGGTGCTATTAATACTGGAGGAGCATGGTGACTCGTGGTGTATGTTTAAGCTTGCCATTAATACTGGAGGAGCATGGTTACTCATGGTGTAATTTTAAGTGTGCCATTAATATTGGAGGAGCATGTTTACTCATGGTGAAAATGTTTAAGGGTGCCATTAATACTGGTGGAGCATAGCTACTCATGGTGTAAGTTTCAGGGTGCCAGGAATATTGGAGGAGCATGGTTACTCTTCGTGTAAGATTAAGGGTGCCATTAACACTGGAGGAGCATGGTTATTCATGGTGTAAGTTTAAGGGTGCCACTTATACTGGAGGAGCATGGTTGCTCATGGTGTAATTTGCAGGGTGCCATTAATACTGGAGGAGCATGGTTGCTCATGGTGGAATTTTAAGGGTGCCATATGTACTGGAGGAGCCTTGATGCTCATAGTGAAATTTGAAGGGTGCCATTAATACTGGAGGAACATGGTTACTCATGGCGTAATTTTAAGGGTGCCATTTAAGCAGGTGGAGCCTGGTTACTCATGGTGCAATTTAAGCGTGCCATTAATACTGGAGGAGCATGGTTACTCATGGTGGTAGCTTTCAGGGTGCGAGCAATACTGGAGGAGCATGGTCACTCATGGTGCAAGTTTAAGGGTGCCATTAATACTGGAGGAGCATGGTTGCTCATGGTGTAATTTTAAGGGTGCCATTAATACTGGAGGAGCACGGTTACTCATGATGTAATTTTAAGTGTGCCATTTACTCTGGAGGAGCATGGTTGCTCATGGTGTAATTTTAAGGGTGCCATTTATACTGGAAGAACATGGTTACTCATGGTGTAACAATCAGGGTGCCATTTATACTGGAGGAGCATGGTTACTCTCTGTGTAATTAAAAGGCTACCATTAACACTTGAGGTGCATGTTTACTCATGATGTAAGTTTAAGGGTGCCAATTATACTGGAAGAGCATGGTTGCTCATGTTGTAATATTAAGGGTGCCACTTTTTATGCTGGAGGAGCATGGTAGCTCATGGTGCACTTTTAAGGGTTCCATATATACTGGAGGAGCATGGTTACTCTTGGTGTAAGTTTAAGTATGCGAGTAATACTGGAGGAGCATGGCTACTCATGGTGTAAGTTTAAGGCGGCCGTTAATACTGGAGGAGCATGGTTGCTCATGGTGTAATTTTACGGCTGCCATTTATACTGGAGTAGCATGGTTACTCATGGTGCAAATTTAAGGGTGCCATTTATACCGGAGGTGCATGGTTACTCATGGTGTAATTTTAAGGTTGCCATTTCTGCTGAACAAGCATGGTTGCTCATGTTGTACTTTTAGGGGTGCCATTAATACTGCAGGAGCATGGTTACTGATGGTGTAATTTAAAGGTTACTATTGATCCTGGAGGAGCCAGGTTGCTCATGGTGTAGGTTTAAGGGTGTCATTTACACTGGAGGAGCATGGTTACTCATGGTGTAATTTTAAGGGTGCATTTAACCTGGAGGAGCATGGTTACTCTTGGTGTAATTTTAAGTGGGACATTTAACCTGGAGGAGCATGGTTACTCATGGTGTAATGTTAAGGGTGCCATTAAGACTGCAGGAGCATGGTTACTGATGGTGTAATTTTAAGGTTATCATTGATCCTGGAGGAGCATGGTTACTCATGGTGTAGTTTTAATGGTGCCATTAATACTGGAGGAGCATGGTTACTCAAGGTGTACTTTTAAGGCTACCATTAATACTGGAGGAGCATGGTTACTCATGCTGTAATTTTAAGGGTGCCAGTTATCGTGCAGGGGCATGGTTACACAAGATGTAATTTTAAGGGTGCCATTAATACTGGAGGAGCATGGTTACTAATGGTGTAATTTTAAGGGTGCCATTTATACTGGAGGAGCATGGTTACTCAAAATGTAACTTTCAGGGTGCCATTAATACTGGAGGGGCATGGTTACTCAAGATGTAATTTTAAGGGTGCCATTAATACTGGAGGAGCATGGTTACTAATGGTGTAATTTTAAGGGTGCCATTTATACTGGAGGAGCCTGGTTACTCATGGTGTAACTTTCAGGGTGCCATTTATACTGGAGGTGCATGGTTACTCATGGTGTAATTTTAAGGGTGTCATATATCGTGGAGGAGCATGGTTACTCATGGTGTAACTTTCAGGGTGCCATTTATACTGGAGGAGCATGGTTACTCATGGTGTAATTTTAAGGGTGTCATATATCATGGAGGAGCATGGTTACTCATGGTGTAACTTTCAGGGTGCCATTTATACTGGAGGAGCATGGTTACTCATGGTGTAATTTTAAGGGTGCCATTTATCGTGGAGGGGCATGGTTACTCATGGTGTAATTCTAAGGGTGCCATTTATACTGGAGGAGCATTGTTACTCATGGTGTAAGTTTCAGGGTGCCAGTAATACTTCAGGAGCATGGTTATTCTTGTGCAACTTTAAGGGTGCCATTATCACTTGAGGAGCATGGTTACGCATGGCGTAAGTTTAAGGGTGCCATTTATGCTGCAGGAGCATGGTAGCTCATTGAGTAATTTTAACGGTGCGAGTAATACTGGAGGAGCATGGTTACTCATGGTGTAACTTTAAGTGAGCGAGTAATACTGGAAGAGCATGGTTACTCATGGTGTAAGTTTAAGTTTGCGAGTAATACTGGAGGAGCATGGTTACGCATGGTGTAAGATTAAGGGGGCCATTAACACTGGAGTAGCATGGTTACTCATGGTGTACGTTTAACGGGGCCATTACTACTGGAGGAGCATGGTTGCACACGGCGTAATTTTACGGCTGCCATTTATACTGGAGAAATATGGTTAAACATGGTGCAATTTTAAGGGTGCCATTGATACTGGAGGAGCATGGTTATTCATGGTATAATTTTAAGGGTGCCATATATACTGGAGTTGCATGGTGACACATGGTGTAATTTTAGAGGTGCCAATTATCGTGGAGGAGTATGGTTACTCATGGTATAATTTTAAAGGTACCATTAATACTGGAGGAGCATGGTTACTCTTTGGTGTAATTTCAAGGGTGCCATTTATCGTGGAGGAGCATGGTTACTCATGATGTAATTTTAAGTGTGCCATTTATACTGGAGGAGCATGGTTGCTCATTTTGTAATTTTAAGGGTTCCATATATACTGGAGGAGCAGGGTTACTAATGGTGTAAGTTTCAGGGTGCCATTTATCGTGGAGGAGCATGGTTACTCATGATTTACTTTTATTGTGCCATTTATTCCGGAGGAGCATTGCTACTCATGGTGTAACTTTCAGGGTGCCATTTATACTGGAGGGGCATGGTTACTCATGATGTAATTTTACGTGTGCCATTTATACAGGAGGAGCATGGTTACTCATTTTGTAATTTTAAGGGTTCCATATATACTGGAGGAGCAGGGTTACTAATGGTGTAAGTTTAAGGGTGTCATTTACACTCGAGGAGCATGGTTACTGATGGTGTAATTTTAAGGTTATCATTGATCCTGGAGGAGCCGGGTTGCTCATGGTGTAAGTTTCAGGGTGTCATTTACACTGGAGGAGCATGGTTACTCATGGTGTAATTTTAAGGGTGCCATTAATACTGGAGGAGCATGGTTACTCATGAAGTAATTTTAAGTGTGCCATTTATATGGGAGGAGCATGGTTGCTCATTTTGTAATTTTAAGGGTTCCATATATACTGGAGGAGCAGAGTTACTTATGGTGTAAGTTGAAGGGTGTCATTTACACTCGAGGAGCATGGTTACTGATGGTGTAATTTTAAGGTTATCGTTGATCCTGGAGGAGCCGGGTTGCTCATGGTGGAAGTTTCAGGGTGTCATTTACACTGGAGGAGCAGGGTTACTCATGGTGCAAGTTTAAGGGTGCGAGTAATTCTGGAGGAGCATGGCTACTCACTGTGTAAGTTTAAGGGTGCCATTTATACCGGAGGTGCATGGTTAATCATGGTGTAATTTTACGGCTGCCATATATACTGGAGTAGCATGGTTACTCATGGTGCAATTTTAACGGTGCCATTTATACCAGAGGTGCATGGTTACTCATGGTGCAATTTTAAGGTTGCCATTTCTGCTGAACAAGCATGGTTGCTCATGTTGTACTTTTAAGGATGAAATTAATACTGGAGGTGCATGGTTACTGATGGTGTAATTTTAAGGTTATCATTGATCCTGGAGGAGCCGGGTTACTCATGGTGTAATTTTAAGGGTGCCATTAATACTGGAGGAGCATGGTTACTCATGGTGTAATTTTAAGGGTGCCATTAATACTGGAGGAGCATGGTTACTCATGGCGTAATTTTAAGGGTGCCATTTATCGTGGAGGATCATGTTTACTCATGGTGTAACTTTCAGGGTGCCCTTTACACTGGAGGTGCATGGTTACTCATGGTGTAATTTTAACGGTGCCATTTATACAGGTGGAGCATGGTTACTCATGGTGTAAGTTTCAGGGTGCCAGTAATACTTCAGGAGCATTGTTACTCATGGTGTAAGTTTAAGGGTGCCACTTATACTGAAGGAGCATGGTTGCTCATGTTGTAATTTTAAGGTTGCCATTTATGCTGTCGCAGCATGGTAGCTCATGGTGTAATTTTAGGGGTTCCATATATACTGGAGCAGCAGGGTAACTCATGGTGTAATTTTAACGGTGCGAGTAATACTGGAGGAGCATGGTTACTCATGGCATAAGTTTAAGTGTGCGAGTAATACTGGACGAGCATTGTTACTCATGGTGTAAGTTTAAGAGGGCCATTAATACTGGAGGAGCATTGTTTCTCACGGCGTAATGTTACAGCTGCCATTTATACTGGAGTAGCATGGTTAAACATGGTGCAATTTTAACGGTGCCATTAATACTGGAGGAGCATGGTTACTCATGGTGTAATTTTAAGGGTGCCATTTATCGTGGAGGAGCATGGTTACTCATGGTGTAATTTTAAGGGTGCCATTTATCGTGGAGGAGCATGGTTACTCATGGTGTAACTTTCAGGGTGCCATTTATACTGGAGGAGCATGGTTACTCATGGTGTAATTTTAAAGGTGCCATTTAACATGGAGGAGCATGGTTACTCATGGTGTAACTTTCAGGGTGCCATTTCTACTGGAGGAGCATGGTTACTCATGGTGTAGTTTTATGGGTGCCATTTATACCGGAGGTGCATGGTTACTGATGGTGTAATTTTAAGGTTATCATTGATCCTGGAGGAGCCGGGTTGCTCATGGTGTAGGTTTAAGGGTGTCGTTTACACTGGAGGAGCATGGTTACTCATGGTGTAATTTTAAGGGTGTCATTTAACCTGGAGGAGCATGGGTACTCATGGTGTAGTTTTAATGGTGCCATTAATACTGGATTAACATGGTTACTCAAGGTGTACTTTTAAGGCTGCCATTAATACTGGAGGAGCATGGTTACTCATGGTGTAATTTTAAGCATGCCATATATCCTGGAGGAGCATGGTTACTCATGGTGTAACTTTCAGGGTGCCATTTATACTGGAGGGGCATGGTTACTCAAGATGTAATTTTAAGGGTTCCATTAATACTGGAGGAGCATGGTTACTCATGGTGTAACTTTCAGTGTGCCATTTATACTGGAGGGGCATGGTTACTCAAGGTGTAATTTTAAGGGTGCCATTAATACTGGAGGAGCATGGTTACTAATGGGGTAATTTTAAGTGTGCCATTTATACTGGAGGAGCATGGTTACTCATGGTGTAAGTTTCAGGGTGCCATTAATACTTCAGGAGCATGTTTATTCTTGTGTAATTTTAAGGGTGCCATTATAACTTGAGGAGCATGGTTACTCATGGTGTAACTTTAAGTGAGCGAGTAATACTGGAGGAGCAGGGTTACTCATGGTGTAAGTTTAAGTTTGCGAGTAATACTGGAGGAGCTTGGTTACTCATGGTGTAAGATTAAGGGTGCCATTTATCGTGGAGGAGCATGGTTTCTCATGGTGTAACTTTCAGGGTGCCATTTCTACTGGAGGAGCATGGTCACTCATGGTGTAATTTTAAGGGTGCCACTAATACCGGAGGTGCCTGGTTACTGATGGTGTAATTTTAAGGCTATTATTGATCCTGGAGGAGCCAGGTTGCTCATGGTGTAGGTTTAAGGGTGTCATTTACACTGGAGGAGCATGGTTACTCATGGTGTAATTTTAAGGGTGCATTTAACCTGGAGGAGCATGGTTACTCTTGGTGTAATTTTAAGTGGGACATTTAACCTGGAGGAGCATGGTTACTCATGGTGTAATGTTAAGGGTGCCATTAAGACTGCAGGAGCATGGTTACTGATGGTGTAATTTTAAGGTTATCATGGATCCTGGAGGAGCATGGTTACTCATGGTGTAGTTTTAATGGTGCCATTAATACTGGAGGAGCATGGTTACTCAAGGTGTACTTTTAAGGCTACCATTAATACTGGAGGAGCATGGTTACTCATGCTGTAATTTTAAGGGTGCCAGTTATCGTGCAGGGGCATGGTTACTCAAGATGTAATTTTAAGGGTGCCATTAATACTGGAGGTGCATGGTTACTAATGGTGTAATTTTAAGGGTGCCATTTATACTGGAGGAGCATGGTTACTCAAAATGTAACTTTCAGGGTGCCATTAATACTGGAGGGGCATGGTTACTCAAGATGTAATTTTAAGGGTGCCATTAATACTGGAGGAGCATGGTTACTAATGGTGTAATTTTAAGGGTGCCATTTATACTGGAGGAGCATGGTTACTCATGGTGTAACTTTCAGGGTGCCATTTATACTGGAGGTGCATGGTTACTCATGGTGTAGTTTTAAGGGTGCATTTAACCTGGAGGAGCATGGTTACTCTTGGTGTAATTTTAAGGTTGTCATTTAACCTGGAGAAGCATGGTTTCTCATGGTGTAATTTTAAGGGTGTCATATATCGTGGAGGAGCATGGTTACTCATGGTGTAACTTTCAGGGTGCCATTTATACTGGAGGAGCATGGTTACTCATGGTGTAATTTTAAGGGTGCCATTTATCGTGGAGGGGCATGGTTACTCATGGTGTAATTCTAAGGGTGCCATTTATACTGGAGGAGCATTGTTACTCATGGTGTAAGTTTCAGGGTGTCAGTAATACTTCAGGAGCATGGTTATTCTTGTGCAATTTTAAGGGTGCCATTATCACTTGAGGAGCATGGTTACGCATGGCGTAAGTTTAAGGGTGTCATTTATGCTGCAGGAGCATGGTAGCTCATGGTGTAATTTTAACGGTGCGAGTAATACTGGAGGAGCATGGTTACTCATGGTGTAACTTTAAGTGAGCGAGTAATACTGGAAGAGCATGGTTACTCATGGTGTAAGTTTAAGTTTGCGAGTAATACTGGAGGAGCATGGTTACGCATGGTGTAAGATTAAGGGGGCCATTAACACTGGAGTAGCATGGTTACTCATGGTGTACGTTTAACGGGGCCATTACTACTGGAGGAGCATGGTTGCACACGGCGTAATTTTACGGCTGCCATTTATACTGGAGAAATATGGTTAAACATGGTGCAATTTTAAGGGTGCCATTGATACTGGAGGAGCATGGTTATTCATGGTATAATTTTAAGGGTGCCATATATACTGGAGTTGCATGGTTACTGATGGTGTAATTTTAGGGGTGCCATATATACTGGAGGAGCATGGTGACACATGGTGTAATTTTAGAGGTGCCAATTATCGTGGAGGAGTATGGTTACTCATGGTATAATTTTAAAGGTACCATTAATACTGGAGGAGCATGGTTACTCTTTGGTGTAATTTTAAGTGCGCCATTTATACTGGAGGAGCATGGTTGCTCATTTTGTAATTTTAAGGGTTGCATATATACTGGAGGAGCAGGGTTACTAATGGTGTAAGTTTCAGGGTGCCATTTATCGTGGAGGAGCATGGATACTCATGATTTACTTTTATTGTGCCATTTATTCCGGAGGAGCATTGTTACTCATGGTGTAACTTTCAGGGTGCCATTTATACTGGAGGGGCATGGTTACTCATGATGTAATTTTAAGTGTGCCATTTATACAGGAGGAGCATGGTTACTCATTTTGTAATTTTAAGGGTTCCATATATACTGGAGGAGCAGGGTTACTAATGGTGTAAGTTTAAGGGTGTCATTTACACTCGAGGAGCATGGTTACTGATGGTGTAATTTTAAGGTTATCATTGATCCTGGAGGAGCCGGGTTGCTCATGGTGTAAGTTTCAGGGTGTCATTTACACTGGAGGAGCATGGTTACTCATGGTGTAATTTTAAGGGTGCCATTAATACTGGAGGAGCATGGTTACTCATGAAGTAATTTTAAGTGTGCCATTTATATGGGAGGAGCATGGTTGCTCATTTTGTAATTTTAAGGGTTCCATATATACTGGAGGAGCAGGGTTACTAATGGTGTAAGTTGAAGGGTGTCATTTACACTCGAGGAGCATGGTTACTGATGGTGTAATTTTAAGGTTATCATTGATCCTGGAGGAGCCGGGTTGCTCATGGTGGAAGTTTCAGGGTGTCATTTACACTGGAGGAGCAGGGTTACTCATGGTGCAAGTTTAAGGGTGCGAATAATTCTGGAGGAGCATGGCTACTCACGGTGTAAGTTTAAGGGTGCCATTTATACCAGAGGTGCATGGTTAATCATGGTGTAATTTTACGGCTGCCATATATACTGGAGTAGCATGGTTACTCATGGTGCAATTTTAACGGTGCCATTTATACCAGAGGTACATGGTTACTCATGGTGCAATTTTAACGGTGCCATTTATACCGGAGGTGCATGGTTACTCATGGTGCAATTTTAAGGTTGCCATTTCTGCTGAAGAAGCATGGTTGCTCCTGTTGTACTTTTAAGGATGAAATTAATACTGGAGGAGCATGGTTACTGATGGTGTAATTTTAAGGTTATCATTGATCCTGGAGGAGCATGGTTACTCATGGTGTAAGCTTAAGGGTGTTATTTACACTGGAGGAGCATGGTTACTCATGGTGTAATTTTAAGGGTGCCATTAATACTGGAGGAGCATGGTTACTCATGGTGTAATTTTAAGGGTGCCATTAATACTGGAGGAGCATGGTTACTCACGGCGTAATTTTAAGGGTGCCATTTATCGTGGAGGATCATGTTTACTCATGGTGTAACTTTCAGGGTGCCCTTTACACTGGAGGTGCATGGTTACTCATGGTGTAATTTTAACGGTGCCATTTATACAGGTGGAGCATGGTTACTCATGGTGCAAGTTTCAGGGTGCCAGTAATACTTCAGGAGCATTGTTACTCATGGTGTAAGTTTAAGGGTGCCACTTATACTGAAGGAGCATGGTTGCTCATGTTGTAATTTTAAGGTTGCCATTTATGCTGTCGCAGCATGGTAGCTCATGATGTAATTTTAGGGGTTCCATATATACTGGAGCAGCAGGGTAACTCATGGTGTAATTTTAACGGTGCGAGTAATACTGGAGGAGCATGGTTACTCATGGCGTAAGTTTAAGTGTGCGAGTAATACTGGAGGAGCATCGTTACTCATGGTGTAAGTTTAAGGGGGCCATTAATACTGGAGGAGCATTGTTTCGCACGGCGTAATGTTACAGCTGCCATTTATACTGGAGTAGCATGGTTAAACATGGTGCAATTTTAACGGTGCCATTAATACTGGAGGAGCATGGTTACTCATGGTGTAATTTTAAGGGTGCCATTTATCGTGGAGGAGCATGGTTACTCATGGTGTAACTTTCAGGGTGCCATTTATACTGGAGGAGCATGGTTACTCATGGTGTAATTTTAAAGGTGCCATTTAACATGGAGGAGCATGGTTACTCATGGTGTAACTTTCAGGGTGCCATTTCTACTGGAGAAGCATGGTTACTCATGGTGTAATTTTATGGGTGCCATTTATACCGGAGGTGCATGGTTACTGATGGTGTAATTTTAAGGTTATCATTGATCCTGGAGGAGCCGGGTTGCTCATGGTGTAGGTTTAAGGGTGTCGTTTACACTGGAGTAGCATGGTTACTCATGGTGTAATTTTAAGGGTGTCATTTAACCTGGAGGAGCATGGTTACTCATGGTGTAGTTTTAATGGTGCCATTAATACTGGATTAACATGGTTACTCAAGGTGTACTTTTAAGGCTGCCATTAATACTGGAGGAGCATGGTTACTCATGGTGTAATTTTAAGCATGCCATATATCCTGGTGGAGCATGGTTACTCATGGTGTAACTTTCAGGGAGCCATTTATACTGGAGGGGCATGGTTACTCAAGATGTAATTTTAAGGGTTCCATTAATACTGGAGGAGCATGGTTACTCATGGTGTAACTTTCAGTGTGCCATTTATACTGGAGGGGCATGGTTACTCAAGGTGTAATTTTAAGGGTGCCATTAATACTGGAGGAGCATGGTTACTAACGGGGTAATTTTAAGTGTGCCATTTATACTGGAGGAGCATGGTTACTCATGGTGTAAGTTTCAGGGTGCCATTAATACTTCAGGAGCATGTTTATTCTTGTGTAATTTTAAGGGTGCCATTATAACTTGAGGAGCATGGTTACTCATGGTGTAATTTTAAGTGGGTCATTTAACCTGGAGGAGCATGGTTACTCATGGTGTAATTTTAAGGGTGCCATTAATACTGGAGGAGCATGGTTACTCATGGTGTAATTTTAAGGGTGCCATTTATCGTGGAGGGTCATGGTTACTCATGGTGTAACTTTCAGGGTGCCATTTACACTGGAGGAGCATGGTTACTCATGGTGTAAGTTTCAGGGTGCCAGTAATACTTCAGGAGCATTGTTACCCATGGTGTAAGTTTAAGAGTGCCACTTATACTGGAGGAGCATGGTTGCTTATGTTGTAATTTTAAGGTTGCCATTTATGCAGTAGGAGCAAGGCAGCTCATGGTGTAATTTTAAGGGTTCCATATATACTGGAGCAGCAGGGTTACTCATGGTGTAATTTTAACGGTGCGAGTAATACTGGAGGAGCATGGTTACTCATGGTGTAACTTTAAGTGAGCGAGTCATACTGGAGGAGCATTGTTACTCATGGTGTAAGTTTAAGTGTGCGAGTAATACTGGAGGAGCATGGTTACTCATGGTGTAAGATTAAGAGGGCCATTAATACTGGAGGAGCATGGTTACTCATGGTGTAAGTTTAAGGGGGCCATTAATACTGGAGGAGCATGGTTGCTCATGGCGTAATTTTACGGCTGCCATTTATGCTGGAGAAGCATGGTTAAACATGGTGCAATTTTAAGGGTGCCATTGATACTGGAGGGGCATGGTTACTCATATTATAATTTTAAGGGTGCCATATATACTGGAGTTGCATGGTTACTGATGGTGTAATTTTAGGGGTGCCATATATACTGGAGGAGCATGGTTACTCATGGTGTAGTTTTAATGGTGCCATTAATACTGGATTAACATGGTTACTCAAGGTGTACCTTTAAGGCTGCCATTAATACTGGAGGAGCATGGTTACTCATGGTGTAACTTTCAGGGTGCCATTTATACTGGAGGGGCATGGTTACTCAAGGTGTAATTTTAAGGGTGCCATTAATACTGGAGGAGCATGGTTACGAATGGTGTAATTTTAAGGGTGACATTTATTCTGGAGGAGCATGGTGACTCATGGTGTAAGTTCCAGGGTGCCATTAATACTTCAGGAGCATGGTTATTCTTGTGTAATTTTAAGGGTGCCATTATCACTTGAGGAGCATGGTTACTCATGGTGTAAGTTTAAGGGTGCCATTTATGCTGATGGAGCATGGTAGCTCATGGTGTAATTTTAAGGGTTCCATATATACTGGAGGAGCAGGGTTACTCATGGTGTAATTTTAACGGTGCGAGTAATACTGGATGAGCATGGTTACTCATGGTGTAACTCTAAGTGAGCGAGTAATACTGGAGGAGCATGGTTACTCATGGTGTAAGTTTAAGTGTGCGAGTAATACTGGAGGAACATGGTTACTCATGGCGTAAGATTAAGGGGGCCATTAATACTGGAGGAGCATGGTTACTCATGGTGTAATTTTAAGGGGGCCATTAATACTGGAGGAGCATGGTTGCTCATGGCGTAACTTTACGGCTGCCATTTATACTGGAGAAGCATGGTTACTCAAGGTGTACTTTTAAGGCTGCCATTAATACTGGAGGAGCATGGTTACTCATGGTGTAATTTTAAGGGTGCCATTTATCGTGGAGGAGCATGGTTACTCATGGTATAATTTTAAGGGTGCCATTAATACAGGAGGAGCATGGTTACTCATGGTGTAAGTTACGGGTGCCATATATACTGGAGGAGCATGATTATTCATGGAGTAATTTTAAGGTTGCCACTCATACTGGAGGAGCATGGTTACTCATGGTGTAATTTTAAGTGTGCCATTAATACTGGAATAGCATGGTTACTCGTGGTGTAATTTTCAGGGTGCCATTTATACTGGAGGAGCATGGTTTCTCATGGTGTAATTTTAAGGGTGCCATTTATACTGGAGGGTCATGGTTACTCATGGTGAAATTTTAAGGGTGCAATATATACTGGAGGAGCATTGTTACTCATGATGTAATTTTAAGGGTACTATTAATGCTGGAGGAGCATGGTTTCTCATGGTGTAATTGTCAGTGTGCCAGAAACCATGAGGAGCATGGTTACGCATGGTGTATGTTTAAGGGTGCTTTTTATACTGGAGGAGCATGGTTCCTCGTGGTGTTATTTTAAGGGTGCCATTTATACCAGAGGAGCATGGTTACTCATGATGTAATTTTGAGGCTGCCATTAATACTGGAGGAGCACGGTTACTCATGGTGTAATTTTATGGGTGCCATTTATACTGGAGGAGCATGGTACCTCAGGATGTAATTTTAAGGGTTCCATTAATACTGGAGTAGCATGATTACTCATGGCGCAATATTAAGAATGTCATTAATACTGGAGGAGCATGGTTGCACATGGTGTAAGTTTAAGGGTGCCATATATACCCGAGGAGCTGGGTTGCTCATGGTGCAATTTTAAGGGTGCCATGAATACTGGAGGAGCATGGTTACTCATGGTGTAATTTCAAGAGTGCCATTCACTCTGGAGAAGCATGGTTGCCCATGGTGTAAGTTTAAGGATGCCATAAATACCGGAGGAGCCGGGTTGCTCATGGTGTAATTTTAAGGGTGCCATTAATACTGGAGGAGCATGGTTACTCATGGTGTAATTTTAAGGTTGCCATTTATCCTGGAGGAGCATGGTGACTCATGATGTACTTTTAAGTGTGCCATTCACTCTGGTGAAGCATGGTTACTCATGGTGTAATTTCAAGGGTGCCATTTATACTGGAGGAGCATTGTTACTCTTGGTGTAATTTTAGTGGTGTCATTGATCAGAGAGGAGCATCGTTACTCATGTTGTAATTTTAATTGTGCCATTACATTGGAGGAGCATGGTTGCTCATGGTGTAAGTTTCAGGGTGCCATTAATACTTCAGGAGCATGGTTATTCTTGTGTAATTTTACGGGTGCCATTATCACTTGAGGAGCATGGTTACTCATGGTGTAAGTTCAAGGGTGCCATTTATGCTGAAGGAGCATGGTAGCTCATGGTGTAATTTTAAGGGTTCCATATATACAGGAGGAGCAGGGTTACTCATGGTGTAATTTTAACGGTGCGAGTAATACTGGAGGAGCATGGTTACTCATGGTGTAAGTTTAGGGTGTGCGAGTAATACTGGTGGAGCATGGTTACTCATGGCGTAAGATTAAGGGGGCCATTAATACTGGAGGAGCATGGTTACTCATGGTGTAATTTTAAGGGGGCCATTAATACTGGAGTAGCATGGTTGCTCATGGCGTAATTTTACGGCTGCCATTTATACTAGAGAAGCATGGTTACTCAAGGTGTACTTTTAAGGGTGCCATTTATCGTGGAGGAGCATGGTTACTCATGGTATAATTTTATGGGTGCCATTAATACAGGAGGAGCATGGTTACTCATGGTGTAATTTCAAGGGTGCCATTAATACTGGAGGAGCATGGTTACTCATGGTGTAAGTTACGGGTGCCATATATACTGGAGGAGCATGATTATTCATGGAGTAATTTTAAGGTTGCCACTCATACTGGAGGAGCATGGTTACTCATGGTGTAAGTTTAAGAATGCCATTTAGACTGGAGAAGCATGGTTACTCATGGAGTAATTTTAAGGGTGCCATTTATACTAGAGGAGCATGGTTACTCATGGTGTAAGTTACGGGTGCCATATATACTGGAGGAGCATGATTATTCATGGAGTAATTTTAAGGTTGCCACTCATACTGGAGGAGCATGGTTACTCATGGTGTAATTTCAAGTGTGCCATTCACTCTGGAGGAGCATGGTTACTCATGGCGTAATTTTAAGGATGCCATTAATACTGGAGGACCATGGTTACTCATGGTGTAATTTTAAGGGTGCCATTTGTACTGGAGGAGCATGGTTACTCATGGTGTAATTTTAAGTATGCCATTTTGTCTGGAGGAGCATGGCTGCTCATGGTGTAAGTTTAAGGGTGCCATTAATACTGGAGGAGCATGGTTACTCATGGTGTAACTTTAAGGGTGCCATTTATACTTGAGGATCATGGTTACTCATGATGTAATTTTAAGTGTGCCATTTACTCTGGAGGAGCATGGTTACTCATCGTGTAATGTTAAGTGTGCCATTCACTCTGGAGCAGCATGGTTGCTCATGTTGTAAGTTTAAGGTGCCGTTAATACTGGAGGAACATTGTTACTCATGGTGTAATTTTAAGGCTGCCATTTATACTGGAGGAGAATGGTTACTCATGATGTAATTTTAATTGTGCCATTTAAACTGGGGGAGCATGGTTACTCATGTTGTAAGTTTAAGGGTGCTATTAATACTGGAGGAGCATGGTTACTCATGGTGTAATTTGAAGGGTGCGATTTATACTGGAGGAGCATGGTTACTCATGTGTAAGTTTAATTGTGCCATTAATACTGGAGGAGCATGGTTACTCATGGTGTAATTTGAAGGCTGCCATTTATTTTGGAGGAGCATGGTTATTCAAGGTGTAATTTGAAGACTGCCATTAATACTGGAGGAGCATGGTTATTCATGGTGTTAATTTAATGGTGCCATTAATACTGGAGGAGCATGGTCCCTTGTAGTTTAAATATTTAGCTACTACAAGTGCTGGAGGGAAACTGGTTTCAATGTTACAAGAGATCCCTAGATTCCAGAATGATCTAATGGATTGGAAGTTAGCTAATGCAACACCGCTGTTCATGAAAGGAGCGAGAGAGAGGGAAAATCTCGGAACTCCAAGTCAGCTAGCCTGACATTAGCCGTTGCGAAAATGCTGGAATCTAGCTTTAATACGTCAAATCAATAGATATAGAAAATCAAAATCTGATCATTTAGAGCGAACATAGTTTTACGAAAGGGAACTCGTGTTTGAAAAGATTTTTAAATTATTATTTGTTTGAGAATTGAGCAGCCTCTGATGAAATGGAACCAGATCCTGAACCATGTCTTTGCACTTTCCACGTTCCCCTTATTCTTACTATCGTACTGATGTTACAATGTTCTTTGAACTCCGACTCAAGGATTTGGCGGATTTCTGGACAATCCTGTTACAATGTGCCGAGTGAGTGGTGCAGATGCTCATTAAAATGTATGAGCAGCTGATTAAATTATGTGGGTTGCTTTCCCAGTTAATGTCTCCAATGATAGTCCTTCTCTCACACTGCTCCATATTGATTATCAGAATGAATGAAGTAAAATGCTTCATAACTTGTAACGTTACATCTATTTAAATCAGACACTAGAACATTATTTCTCTCATCTCTTCCTTACAGCAAACCTGGTGACAATTGTGATTTTCAGCCGAGGAAGCTGTGGACTTTCCAACTGTATCTCTGTCTAGATGGTGGCCACGGCAACGGCAGATCACTGGCCATGACCTTCCATATAATAAAAGCAAAATACTGCGGATGCTGGAAATCTGAAATAAAAACAAGAAATGCTGGAACCACTCAGCAGGTCTGGCAGCATCTGTGAAAAGAGAAGCAGAGTTAACGTTTCGGGTCAGTGACCCTTCTGAAACGCACCTTCCATATAATACTGCATTATATTTTCACTTCTCACTTTCCACTTCCATTCCTGTTCCACACTACTTTGTGTAGGGTCATTCTATATCTGAGTACTGTCACCCTAGATTTGTCTGTTTGGTTTACTATTTCCTTCGCATTTGATCGAATTGTACTTCTTTGCGACCTGACGTTCAAAACAAAGTATTGCAGAGAGACAACTGTGGCTTTGGTCATCACAGCGTGCAATAGGGTTGCCGGTCAAGTGTGGCTTTCTTTACCCCGCCTCTGAGTGTGGCGTTTTTCTGCTTTCATGGCGCATGCCTCATTGGGTGCCCTTTTACATTATATATTTTGCTTAGGACTTTGGCAATCAGATGAACTTTAGTAACCAGCAGAAACCGTAGGGGACTCCGGGGTCACAGGAGTGACAATCAAGGTGATCTAGAAATGGAGAACCGAAGGAAGTCCATAATGCTGCTCTTCACCATATTCGGTAGTTTCATAAGCTGATAGCTTATTTGCCGACCAGAAAACACTGCGTATTACCGAGGAGACCACACAAATGCAGCATATCTCGTCACAGAAACCGGAGCAATGCTGACCCATCCGTCTTCCTGTCCAAACACGGCTATTTGCAGGCAACACCTGAAAAGAGTGATGATATCTGTATGGACAATAAATTCGAACATTAATGAGGAAATAATGATTTTATTCGAAAACATTAAGTCAAACAGAAACAATCTGTTATAACTGAAGCTCGATTTCAACCTACATTCTATTGGTGAATATCTTTTTTTTTCCTGGAATGTGAAAATATGTGAGTGCTTCAGAGAAAACATCTTCCATTTGGTAGCACGCATTTGATATCTGTACTGAATTCGTTTTTCACGCTACTTCCGCTGAGAAAACAGAGCCTATTGCGTCAGACTTCAACTCCAGGAATCAAATGACGAGGTTCAGCAGTGGAGCCGGATATGTGAGCAACAGAGGAAACCACCTGACACTGCAGTTACATTGGATCCGAAAAGTGCTTTTATTTAGTGGCAATGTTTGAAAGAAAAGGCATTACAAAATCATTAGATGACTAAATGTAATAGCTTGACTCAGTTTCTCGCCATTTGCTCTATGGAAATGCTTCAAAAATTTGAACAATTCTAATCATTTACCTTATCTGCTTGGAGATGAGAAATGCTCCCTCTGACCAACTTTTCACAAAACTGAAAATTCTTTCCCCAGTAATATTCTTGCAAACTTGTCCTTGGCGCCAGAAAATTGTAAACAATACTCAAGCTGAGGCCAAACAGATATTTTTATATATTTAACAAAAAAACGAAGCTTCTTTTTTTGTATTCCGCTCATTGCCAATATTTATAATGCCAAGGTTCGCATACACTTTCTTAGTTGCTTTACCAAATTGCCCTGCTACCTTTAAAGATTTGTGGATATGTATCTTCAGGTGCCTCAGTTCCTCCACCATATTCAAAGTGTACCATTTAGATTAAATTAGGCACAGTCACGGAAGTTTGTGTCTTGTAGATGGTACACTTTGCAAACATGGCGCACTTGTGATTAAGGGAGTGACAGTTAATGGTGGTGAATGTGGTGTCAATTTATATCCACCCCCTCGCAATTTGTATCTGCCCCCCACAATTTCTATTTCCCCCGCAAATTGTTCCTACTGCAAAACATCCCCCCGTAATTTTTTCCCCTGCAGTATTGCCCCGCCTGGAAAACATCCCCCCCCACCCCGGTGAACTGACACCCCCGTCAAAATAATCCTCATCTACAGACCCCTATCTGATATCCCCTGTTAACTGACCCCCATGTAATGCCCTCAGTATATGAACAGACCCCCCTTCTAATCCCCTCGCCCCTGTAAAAAGACAACCCATCTAAATACCCCCCCGGAACAGACTCCCATCTAAATACCCCGCCCCGGGAACAGACCCCCATCTAAATACCGACCCCCCTGAACAGACTCCCATCTGAATACCCCCCTGGGAACAGAGTTCCATCTAAAAACACCTCCCCCAGGAACAGACCCCCATCTGAATACTCCCCCCCCCCCCGGGAACATACTCCTATCTAAATAGCCCCCTGGGAACAAACCCCCATCTAAATACCCCCTCCCACTGCAACATACTCCCATCTATAATCCCCCCCCCCACAGGAACAGAGCCCTATTTGATACCCCCTGTTAACTGACCCCTATCGAATTCTTCCCCCTGCCCCCACTGTAAACACTCCCCCCTTTCTAAATACCCTCCCTGTCCTGTAAAAGCCCCCCCACCCGTTACTAATTCCCACACTGTATCATCTCACCCGTGAACAGCAGCCCCAGTCAACAGCCCCCCCTGTGTAATTCCAACATCCATCACTTTCCTGGGTGTGGCTCCATCTCCCAACAGTCTTGAATTGACTTTAATTCCTGATCTGGATAAGCCACTGGAATTCCATCAACTGGCTCCCAGACTCCCAACGCCTTTAACTCGTGTCCGGCCAATGGTAGGGCCGAGCATAGAGCAAGGACCACCACCGCCCGCCCCGCCCCCCGCAATGTCCCCAGAGGCTAATGGCATTCTGAGCCTTTAACGGACAGGAAGATCCCAGCCCAGACACATCCCTCTCTGCAGAAAGGCTTTTCACCTGTTCTCCCCGTCAACTTCTGGGAATCAAACAGAGGGAGACACAAGCAGACATGCACACACTGTCTGGCACAGGGACGGGAGGAGGCCATTCAGCCCTTTGAGCCTGTCCCACCCATGATAGATCAGTGGACTTCGTTTTGGGTAATGAAGCTGAGCAGCTAAAAGGTGTATCAGTTGGGAAGAATTTTCGTGTAAGTGATCATAATTCACCTGGGTTGAGGGTAATTATGGAAAACAACAAAAGTAGATCAAGAATTACATTTCTCATTTCGGGAAAACGCTAACTTTACGAAGCTGAGGTATGATTTAACTGAAGTGGACTAGAAATTGCTGCTTGAAGGCAAATCAGTGCGAGATCATATGAATGCAATCAAGGCAGAGACAGTGAAGGCTCACAAGTATGTTCCATTAAAGAAAAAGGCTGGGACTAACAAAGTCAGAGGCACAGGATGTCATTGGTTTTAAATGAGAGGATAAAGGGGGCGAAAAGGAAGATTATGACAAATACTGAGGGCTGAGTAGTTACAGGTGTATAAAAATGTAGGGATGGAAATTAACAACAACATTAGGACAGCAAAGAGAAGTCATGAAATATATAGGGAAGTAAAATCGAGAAAAAAATAAGTTGATAAATGCGTAAAGACAAAAAGGATAACTAAAGAAAGTGTAAATCCTTTAAGGGATCATAAGGGTCACCATGTATGGAGGTGGAGAACAGTTATATGGTTCTTATTGAATATTTTGCATCTATTTTCATGAAAGAGAGAGACATTATAGCCATTGTACTCATGGCCGAACTGTGGCCGCAGGCGTGATGCCAGATGCTGAAGTTGTATGATTGTATCAAAATGAAGACAGAGATAGACCAAATAATTACAGGCCTGCCAGTGGAACCTCTGTGGTAGGAGACGTATTGGCAAAAATATGAACATAAATATAAATTTTCATTTAGAACGATACAATTTAATTGAAAACAGTTAGACGGGATTAGTTGAGGGAAGGTCGAGTCTGACTAAACGGATTGAGGTTGTGAGCAGTAAAAAAGACCGTCAGTGAAGGTAGTGCATTTGATGCTTTCTATATGGATTCTAACAAGGCTTTTGATTAGTCCCACATGGCAGACTGATCACAAAAGTAAAAGCCCGATAGGGATCCAGGACAAAGTGGGAAGTTGGATCCAAAAATTGGCTCGGAGGCCGGAAACAACGTATATTGGTGAATGAGTATTTATTGTGACTGGTAGTTTGCTTCCAGTGGGGTTCCACAGGACACAGTACTTGGCCCCTTTCGTTTTGCTGTATATATCAATGAAAGATGTGATTGCACTTAAGAGTGTAAGAGTAGGATTACGAAGATGTTGCCTGGACTGGAACCTTTTAGTTATGAGGAAATATTGGAAAGCCTAAGGCTGTTTTCTTTGGATCAAAGAAGACTGAGTGGACACCAAATTGAAGTATATATAATTATGAGGGGTCTAGATAGAGTTGATATGCAAGCCCAATCCCGATGGTACAGGGCCGTAAATCTGGGAGAACAGCTTTAGTGTAAGAGGAAGGAGGGTTAGATAGGTTTCGAGGGGAAATGTTTTCATCCAGAAGGTGACGGACATCTGGAAATCATTGCCTGTAAGTGTGGAGGCAGAGACCCTTCTAACATTTAAAAACTGCCTTGGATATGCACTTAAAATTCTGTAACCTAGAAATGTATGGACCAAGACCTGGAAAGTGGTGTTAGGATGGATGGCTACTTGTTGGCCGACGTGACACGATGGGCCCAATGGCCTAAGCTTCTTCTTTAAATTTGGGTGAATGTTAGATTTTATGGAATGTTATTCATGCAATTTTAGAGGTAATAGGCAGATGTCCTGTAAGAGATATCTGAGGTAAAATGGAGACGTTGTGCATGGGATATTAGAAGTAGTATGGAGATGTTGTCCTGGGATATAACAGGTTCTATGGAAATTCTCCTCTCGAGATATTAGATGCAATATGGTGAATGTTCACAGGATATTCGAGATTGTATAGAGATGCAGGTGTTGAGGATCTGGGCGTATTGCGGAGATTCATTTCCTGAGATAGTAGAGACATTATGGAGACATTGTCCCTGTGATCGGAATGGAATTGTGGGCATGTAATGCCTGACATATTGGCGGTAGTATGCAAATGTTGTCCCCGGCATATTGCACATAATATTGAGATATGGCTGCTGTGATATTAGAGTTTATAATATAATTATATGGTGTTGCTATTCCTGAGATGTTAGAGGTATTATGAAGATACTGTTCCTGTGATATTACAGTTTGTATGGTGTTATTCCTGAGGTGTTAGTGGTAGTATGGAGACATTGTTCCTGAGACAGTGGCAGCAGTATCAGAATATAATTCCTGATATATAATTGTGGTAGCACAGAGATGTTTCTGGGGTAAGAAAAGGTAGTCTGGAGATCTTTTTCATAAGTTATTAGTGGTAATATTGCTGTGTTTTTCTTGCGATATTAGAGGTGCTATGGATATGTTTTTGCTGAGCTTTTAGAGGTACTATGGAGAAGCTGTTCCTCTGATATTTGAAGTGGTAAGGATGCGTTTTTACTGCAATATTCGATATCCTATGCAGATATTATTCATGAGATATTTGATGCATTATGGAATAATATTTCCTGAGATCTTTGAGGTAATGTAGTAAGAAAATGTTTCTCCCACGGTGTTATATGGAGTATGGTAATGTAGTCCATGAGATACAAGAATTAGTATGGGGCTGCACTTGGAGATGTTGTTCCTGGTATGTTCGAGGTCATATGGAGAGACTTTGTCTGAGATTTGAGATGGAGCCTGGAAATATTGCACCTGAAATAGTCGATTTTTTATGGTGATGTTCAGGCTGAGATATCTGATTTTTTATGATGATGTTGTGCCTGAGATAGTTGAATTTTGCTGGTAATTCTGTGCCTGAGATATTTGATTTTTTCAATGTAGCATGGAGATATTGTCCATGAGATATCAGCTGTACAGTGGCGATGTGGCTTTCGATGTATGAGAGGTAAATGCATATTCTGCTCCTGCGATATTAGAAGTAATTTTGAGATATTGTTCATGAGATTTTTTTTAATGCAGATGTACTTTTTGATGTGCTGGAGGTAATCTGGATTTCATAGCATAATAGAATCAAAGAGCAAAGTGATCATTCGGCTCATTATATTTGTGCTGTTCCTTGGAAGAAGCAATTAAAATATTCCCACAATCATTCTTTCTCCAAAGCCCAGCATTTTCATTGTTTTTCTTTCATTTAAAATATTCACCATTTTACTTTCTTTTGAATGATGCTTTTGAATTTGTTTTCTGCACCAATTCTGGCCATGCACCCTGATTGCCACAAATCACTGCAAAAAAAATCTGACGTTGTTTTTTGTTTCTTTTCTTCTTTTGCAAAACAATGCCCTCTGGTTCCCGACCCTTTTGCCTCAGGAAGCATTATATATAAATTCATCAAATATGCAGCAGATAGACAGCTATTTCTGCCCAATTAATATAGACCAGTCTTAATCGTCCACTCCAGCGTCCTCCCATCCCTCCTCAACTAGCCCTATCAGCTTAATCCTCTATTTTTCCCCTCACATGCTGCTCCCATTGAATCCATTCATATGCTACGCCTCAAGAACAGAGTTCAGCACCTCACCACTGTCTTGATTTACAAAACAGTGGCCCTTTTCTAAATTCTCCGTGTTATTTCTTGATGAATATCTGACATTGATGGCTCCTACAAAATTAAAATGCTGCTGAAGCTCTAAACTTGAAATAAAAACAGGAAGTGCTTTAAATGCTCAGCAGATCAGGCAGCATCCGTGGAGCAAGAAACACAGTTAGAGTATCAGTTCACTGACCTTACACCAGAACTGGAATACTTTTAGAGGTAACAGGTTGAATTAAGTACAGAGGCAGCTAAAATGCAAGGAGGACGGAACAAAAGGGAAGGGCTCCAATAGGGTGGAAAACAGGAAATATGAAATGACAAAAGGAATGATGGCGCAAGGCAAAAAGGGGGTGGTGATCATCCAAGGAAAGAAAAAGAAAATGAGACGAGACCAGGTGTTAATGGAACAGCAGAAACATGAGCAACAGCTGCCATCTGAAAAAGCCTCTGGTTATGTCTCCACCCCGCTACCCCTCAACAGAGCATACAAACATACAAATTAGGAGCATAGAGTAGGCCATTAGGCCTCTCGAGTCTGCTAACCATTCAATAAGATCAAGGCTGATCGGTTTGTGTTTCCAATTCCACAGCCCCATATACCCCCAATAACCCTTGATTCCTTGCCTATCAAGAATCTATCTACCTCCGCCTTAAAAATATCCAATAGACCCGCCTCCACCACCATCTGAGGCACAGAGTTCCAAAGTCGGACAACCCACCGCGACAAAAGAGATTTCTCCTAATCTCTGTCCTAAAAGGGAGACCACTAACTTTAAAACAGTGCTCCCTAGCTCTGGGCAAAACCAGAAAAGGAAACACCCTCCTCACATCCACCTTGTCCAGACGTTCATGATCTTATAAAGTTCAGTCAAGCCTCCCCTCTCTGTTCTAAACTCCACTGAAAACAAGCATAGTCTACCCAACCTTCCCTTTTAAGACAATCCATTCATTCCAGTTGTCAGTCTCGTAAACCTCCTCTGAACCGCCTCCAATGCATTCACATCCTTCCTGAAATAAGGAGACCAAAACTGCATATAGTATTCGAGATGTGGTCACATCACATACTTGTATAATTGAAGCATTTGTAGTCCTGGACAACTTTACTCAAGCGCCCATTCGTATTTTATAACTAACATGTAATCACCTTTTTTTTAACTACCAACATGCAATGTCTCACCTATAATAATTGAAATAGATATTTCAGTGCAGAAAGATGTTATTCAGTCCACGGTATCCGTGCTGGCTGCCAAGGAACTATCCAACCCAATTCCACTTTCCTCTTGGTCTTCAGCTTTGTAGGTTTGGCAATTCAAGTGTGCATCCAATAAATTTGTTCAATGTTACATGAATTTCTGGTTCTGTCACCCTTTGAGTTCCAGATACCCACAACCCCCTGGGGGTGAATGCTCTCTAAACGTACAACTCTTACACTTAATCTATGCTTCCCGATTATGGATTTCTCAAGGGCCTTCCGATCTTTCTGAGCAACACATATTTTATATACTTCAGTTAGCCCTCTTACTTAGCCTCCTCTGTTCCAAAGAAAACAAACATAATCTGTCCAAGCTTTCCTCGTAACTAAAATTGTCCAATCGTCGGAAATCTCCTCCACACCCTCCAACGTGCAATCTCATGATTCTTATAATTTTGTGATCATAAATGTACATAGTACTAAAACTGTGAACTTACCAGTGTGAAATACAGTTCCAGCATAACATCCCTGCTCTTATATTAATGTCTTGGCTAACAAAGGCAAGTATCACTGATGCATCTTGGCCACCTTATCTATCTGTCCAGCACGTTTAAAGATTTAAAGGCATGCACGCCCTGTGTTCCTCCATATTTCTTAGTATCCTACCATTTATTGTGCATTCCAATCCATTGATATTTTCCTGCAGTGCTCAACTTTCCTCTTCATTATCAACGATGCAGATTTTTTGTCTCTTCATTTTGAAATTAATTTGCCAATCTTATATCTATCTGCAAGTTTGTTCATATCATATTGTAATTTGTCACAATCCTCCTCAGTGTTGACTATCTCTCTCAATTTGGTGTAATTCACAAATTTAGATGTAATGTTTTTGATTCCAAAGTCTAAATTGTTGAGATATATTGCGAACAGTAGTCGACTCAGCACTGATCTATTTGAGACACCGCCCACTACATTCTACACTTTCCCCCCTACTCTCTGCTTTCTTTCAGCCTGATAGGTATATATTAAACATCTTTCCCCGGTCATCCACATTATCTGACCTTATTCATTAATATACTATATGGCACGTTATGAAAAGTTATTTTTGCAAACGTAGATATATTACATCTACTGTATTCCATTTATCTGCTCTCTCTCTCTCTCTCTCTCTCTCTCTCTCTCTCTCTCTCTCTCATATCTGTTCAAAGAATTCAACGAGGTTTGTCAAGCAACACGTTTCCTTTTGAAATCAACATTGGCTATGTATTAATTAAGTTTCCTTTCTAGTCTTTTTCTTTTTGTTTCATTGGGATTCCATTCTTTTCCCTTCAAGCAATGTTAACTTGACAGGACATTTGTCTTTGCCTGTGAAGTAGGGAATTAAATGGCAATTTAAAGTAGCGCTGGCTGTTAGGTCAGGCATGACTCTGCTATGGTAAGGTTCAATGTGATGCGATAATGTGGCTTAATTCAAGACTCATTGATAAATTTCAAGAGAACATTAATGAGTTGTTTCACAGAGGGGAGCTATCAATTCTGCCAATGCAATTGCCAAATCATTCACCAAATTCACCAAAGAGAAGGACTTGGAGGATGATGAGCCTAGGGAAGGGAGTGCAGATAGTTTCAGTCATCTCATAACCAAAAAGGAGGAGGTTTTGGGTGTCTTAAGGTAGATAAGTCCCCAGGGCCTGATGGGCTCTTCCCTAGAATACTGAGGGAGGCAAGGGAAGAAATTGCTGGGGCCTTGACAGAAATCTTTGCATCCTCATTGGTTACAGGTGAGGTCCAAGAGGACTGGAGAATAGCCAATGTTGTGCCTTTGTTTAAGAAGGGTGGCAAGGATAATCCAGGAAATTATAGGCCGGTGAGCCTTACGTCATTGGTAGGGAAACTATTAGAGAGGATTATTTGGGACAGGATTTACTCCCATTTGGAAACAAACGAACCTATTAGCGAGAGACAGCATGGTTTTGTGAAGGGGAGGTCGTGTCTTACGAATTTGATTGAGTTTTTTGAGGAAGTGACGAAGATGATTGATGAAGGAAGGGCAGTGGATGTTATCTATATGGACTTTAGCAAAGCCTTTGACAGGGTCCCGCATGGCAGACTGGTACAAAAGGTGAAGTAACACGGGATCAGAGGTGAGCTGGCAAGATGGATACAGAACTGGCTCGGTCATAGAAGTCAGAGGGTATCAGTGGATGGGTGTTTTTCTGAATGGAGGAATGTGACTAGTGGTGTTCCGCAGGGATCAGTGCTGGGACCTTTGCTGTTTGTAGTATATATAAATGATTTGGAGGAAAATGTAGCTGGTCTGATTAGTAAGTTTGCGGATGACACAAAGGTTGGTGGAGTTGCGGATAATGATGAGGATTGTCAGAGGATACAGCAGGATATAGATCGGTTGGAGACTTGGGCAGAGAAATGGCAGATGGAGTTTAATCCTGACAAATGTGAGGTAATGCATTTTGGAAGGTCCAATGCCGGTGGGAGGTATACAGTAAATGGCAGAACCCTTAGGAGTATTGACAGGCAGAGAGATCTGGGTGTACAGGTCCACAGGTCACTGAAAGTGGCAACACAGGTGGATAAGGTAGTCAAGAAGGCATATGGCATGCTTCCCTTCATCGGTCGGGGCATAGAGTATAAAAATTGGCAAGTCATGTTGCAGCTGTACAGAACCTTAGTTAGGCCACACTTAGAATATTGCATACAATTCTGGTCGCCACACTACCAGAAGGACGTGGAGGCTTTAGAGAGGGTGCAGAGGAGGTTTACCAGGATGTTGCCTGGTCTGGAGGGCATTAGCTAAGAGAAGAGGTTGGAAAAACTCGGATTGTTTTCACTGGAACGGCGGTGGAGGGGCGACATGATATAGGTTTACAAAGTTATGAGCGGCATGGACAGAGTGGATAGTCAGAAGCTTTTTCCCAGGGTGGAAGAGTCAGTTACTCGGGGACATCGGTTTAAGTTGCGAGGGGCAAGGTTTAGAGGGGATATGCGGGGCAGGTTTTTTACACAGAGGGTGGTGAGTTGCTGGAACTTGCTGCCAGGGGAGGTGGTGGAAGCAGATGCGATTGCGACGTTTAAGAGACATCTTGATAAATACATGTATAGGAAGGGAATAGAGGGATATGGGCCCCGGAAGTGCAGAAGGTGTTAGTTTCGGCAGGCATCAAGATCAGCGAAGGCTTGGAGGGGCGATTGGCCTGTTCCTGTGCTGTACTGTACTGTTCTTTGTTCATGAATAGTCAAGATGTATAATTAAATATTTCAGTTGGTAGAATAGTTTTTGCATTCATGAAGTGTGATACCTTCGAAAATATAAATAGCTAAGGCGAACATTACTGCAATATGAAGAACAATTAATGCAGCACAATATTCGGATGCTTCAGGAGAAGCGGTGGTGTAGTGTTTTTGTCAGTGGAATAAACACCCACTGATCCAGGGTATCGCTCAGGAGACGTGGGTTCGAATCCCACCACTGAAGAAAGTGGAAATTGAATTCAATTGATAGATCTGGAATTATAAAATTAGTCTAATGATAGCCATGAAAACATTGCTGATTGTCGTTAAATACACTTCTGGCTCACTCACGTCCATCAGTGAAAAAAAACCGCTGTCCTTACCCGGTCCAAACGACATGTGATTGTAGACCCACAGCAATGCTGTTGAATCGAAATGACCCAGCAAGCCAGTCAATTCTATCTAACCGATACAAATTCGATAAGGAACGACAACAGCAAACCCAGCCCTGTCGACCCTGCAAAGTTCTGCTGCAAAATTAGGAGAGCTGTCCAACAGACGAATCACGCAACAGCTTGACATTGTCATAGTCAGGGAACAGACAATATCCCAGTACTGCCAACACCATGCCTGGGTATGTCCTGTGTTAATGGCATGACAGATCCAGCAGAGGTGGCGACACAGTCGTATACAGTCGAGAGAGAGTTGCCCTGGAAGTCCTCAACATCGATTCCAGACTCCATGAAGTTGCATGGCATCAGGGCAAACATGGGTAAGGAAACTTCCTGATCCTTGCCACCTACCGTCCGCTCAGCTAATAAAATAGTACTCCTCCGTGTTGAACATCGTTTGAAGGGAGCATTGAGGGTGGCAAAGGTACAGAATGTACTGTCGACGCGGTCGCACCACTACTGACCGAGCTGACCGAGTCCAAAAGGACATGGCTGATCGATTGGGACTGTGGCAGATGCTCAGGGAACCAACAGGAGGGGTAAACATACTTGACCTCATCCTCACTATTCTGCCTGCTGTGGATGTAGCCAACAATGATAGTATTGGTAGCAGCGACCACCACACAGTCCTTATGTGACAAAATCCCATCCTCACATTGAGGGTACCCTCCATTGTGTTGTGTGGCACTCCCACCGTGCTAAATGAGATTCATTTCGAACAGATCTTGCAATATAAAACTTGGCATCCATTAGATGGTGTCGGTCATCAGCAGCAGCTGAGTTGAGCTCAATCATTAAAATAAAAGCAAATTACTGTGGATGCTGAAAGTCAGAAATAAACACAAGAAATGCTGGAGCCACTCAGCAGGACTGGCAGCATCTGGGGAAAGAGAAGCAGAGTTAACATTTCGGGTTTGGGACCCTTCATCGGAACTGGCAAATATTAGAAATGTCAAAGGTTATAAGGAAGTGAGCCAGGGGTCAGGCAAGCGATAACAAAGGAGAAGGTGTAGATTGGACAAGGTCACATAGCTAACCAAGAGGTCATGGAGCAAAGACAAACACTATGTTAATGATGTGTTGAAAGACAAAGTACTCAACCACAATCTGCAACCTAATGGCCCGGCATTATACCCAACACTACGATTACCATCAAGCCGGTGGATCAACCCTGTTTCAATAAAGAGTGCACGTGTGCATGCTAGGAGCAGCATGAGGCATGCCTTAAAATGAGGTGACAACTTGGTGAAGCTACAACCCAGGACCACTTGTGTAACAAATAGCGCATGCACCATACTATAGACATAGCTAAGCGATCACACAACCAATGGATCAGATATAAGCTCTTCTTTCCTATTACATCCAGTCGTGAATGACGGTGGACAATTAAACAACTAACTGGTGGAGATGGCCACACAAATATCCCCACGCTCAATGATGGGAGAGCTCAGCACATCAGTGCAAAAGACAAGGCTGAAGCACTTGCATCTAACTTCAGCCAGAAGTGCCAAGTGGATGATTCATCTTGGCCTCCTCCTGAAGTCCCCAGCGTCACAGCCGTAAAAAATACAGCACAGAAGGAGGCCTTGCAGCCCGTCGTGTCCATGTCTCTCTCTCTCTCTCTCTCTCGTTTCAGGGCTTGTTTCAGTGCTGCATCTCTAATCTAATCATAATCTTCCTTTGTTTCCAGTGTTAACTATTGCAACTCAAATTTGCATTTTAGAGCCCCTGGTTCCCTATTTACAATACGAGTCTGAGAAAGTGAAACCCATTTTTCTTTAGGTGTTATAAAACTTAGAAACTGCTGTCAAAAATGTCTTTGATCTGGGTTCATTGTTCTCATAGGAATGAAACCGGACGGACCATCCAGCATCGACCAAGGCACAGGAAACGACAACGGCAAACCCAGCCCTGGCGACCCTGCAAAGTCCTCCTGACTAACGTCTGGGGGCTTGTGCCAAAGTTGGGAGAGCTGTCCAACAGATTAGTCAAGGAACAGCCTAACATATTTATAGTCACGGAATCATACCGGACAGACAATGTCCCAGACACTGTCATCACTATGCCCCAGTATGTCCTGTTCCACCGGCAGGACAGACCCAACAGAGGTGGCAGCACAGTGGTACACAGTAGGGAGGGAGTTGCCCTGGGAGTCCTCAACTTAGACTCTGAACTCCATGAAGGCTCATGGCATCAGGTCAAACATGGACAAGGAAACCTCCTGCTGATTGCCACCTCCCGCCCTCCCTCAGCTACTGAGTCAGTACTTCTCCATGTTGAACAGAACTTGGAGGAAGCACTGAGGATGGCAAGAGGACAGAATGCACTCTGGGTGGGGGACTTCAATGTCCATCACCAAGTGTGGCTTGGTAGCACCACTACTGACCGAGCTGGACGAATCCTGAAGGACATATCTGCTAGAGTGTGTATGCAGCAGGTGGTGAGGGAACCAACAAGAGGGGAAAACATACTTGACCTCGTCCTCACCAATCTGCCCACCGCAGATGCATCTGTCCATGACAGTAGTGGTAGGATAACCACCGCACAGTCGCTGTGGAGACGAAGTCCCGCCTTTACATTGAGCATACCCTCCTTCGTGTTGTGTGGCACTACCACCGTGATAAATTAGATAGATTTTAAACAGATCTGGCAATGCAAAACTGGGCATCCATGAGGTTCTAATATCGTCCTGAAACTGTACCCTTTAAATTTCCAGTGCCAACCATGAATGACGCAGGTGGTATACTGTGAAGAAAGGGAATACTGGGTGGCCACCAGTGAACCTCAATATGAGTACGGCACTATCCTCCGCCCAGTGATAGACTCGAGTTTCTGTTTCCACCCCCAGGTTCCAACGGCAATCGGAAATTTGACAATAACTCGCATCCAGTCTCTCCATAGGGATTGGATGAACATAAACGACGATCTAACGGAGGAATTGTTGAGATAGCTGCTTTCCGACGGGAAACGAATCCCTAAACTTCTGGAACATCTACTGAAGGTGAGGGAAGAGTCCTGGATAGCAATGAAGAACTATCACTGAATCCAACAGAAGGTCCAACAACTGGGAGAGGATGTTGCAGCCGAACTGGAGATGCATCATGGTGGGAGACGGCTTGGGACTGGGGTATTACGGTGGACGTTCACCCCTGGATTAGAATTCCTTCCCATGTACTGGTGGTGGTGCAGTTGCTAACTGCTATTGGTTGAATGTTGTACCCTGGCACCTAAATTGAGATGTTAGACATAAATTATGAAATGTAACCGTGCAAATCTAACTGCCTGTCTGGCCAACAGTGATGGAGCAAGGAGAACCTAATGTTACTTGGCCATCCTGCTCGTAGCCAAGGGCCAAATGGTAGAGGGAAAGGGCTGATTTGGTGAACCCCGAAAGTACATCTGGCTTGACCAAAATTGCTGTATTTTATGTAACATGATACAAAGTATCAATCCCAGACTCTGGCTGGTCACTGGGATACAGGTGAGGTCGTCAGAGGATGCTAGGGATTTTTTTATTTTTTTATTTAGAAATACAGCACTGAAACAGGCCCTTCAGCCCACCGAGTCTGTGCCGACCATCAACCACCCATTTTATACTGATCCCATATTCCTACCACATCCCCACCAGTCCCTATATTTCCCTACCACCTACCTACACTAGGGGCAATTTATAATGGCCAATTTACCTACCAACCTGCAAGTCTTTTTGGTTGTGGGAGGAAACCGGAGCACCCGGCGAAAACCCACGCAGACACAGGGAGAATTGCAAACTCAACACAGGCAGTACCCAGAATTGAACCCTGGTCGCTTTGATCCATTGCTCCATGTTGATGTTCAGACTGAATGCAGTAAAATGCTTCATTACGGTGAATCCATCTTTATTTCAATCAGATAATGGACCATTGTTTCTCACATCTCTCTTTCTTACAGTAAAATTGGTGACAATTGTGATTCTCTGCCAAGGAAACTGTGGACTTTCCAATTATACCTCCCACTCCATGGTCGCCATAACAACAACAGATCCACTGATCATGATTATCAATGTAAAACAGTAATATATTGTCACTTCTCACCTTGCATTCATTCCACTAATTCCAAGATTAATAAGATGATAAAAGCAAAATACTGCAGATGCTGGAAATCTGAAATAAAAACAAAAAATTCTGGAAATACTCAGCAGGTCTGGCAGCAGCTGTGAAGAAAGAAGCAGAGTTAACGTTTCAGGTCAGTGACCCTTCTTAATAACTTCACCCTACACATGGTAACTGCAGAACTATCTAATTAGACAATGATTTTATTTTTAAAAGAAAACATTAGGTCACACGGACGCCTCCTGTGCAAATGAAATCTCAATTTCATCAACTGTTCCATCGTAGATGTCCATTTTCTGGAAAGTGAAACATGAGTGAGTTCTTTCATGAAAGTTTCTTCCATTTTGTGGGATGCGATTGATACCTGCAAATGATTTCCTTTTTCACTGTGCTTCCGCTGAGTAAACATAACCTATTAGTGCAACTTTAGCACATTTCATCTGCAGCAATCAAATGACGAGGTTCAGCAGTGGAATCGGAGAGTTGGGCAACAGAGCAATCCACCTTACAATGCAAATATATTGGATCAGGACAGAGTTGTTATTTAAAGTCAATGCTTGAAATAATAGGAAATATAAAATCATTACATAACTAAATATAATAGATTCACTCAGTATCTCTCCATTTGTTCTATTTAGACAGCTCATAATTTTGAACAATTGCAGTAGGCCTTTCCTGTACCTTGACTGCTTGGAGGAGAAAAATACCACCTTTTTCAAAATCTCCACATGACGGTAGTACCTCCATTCTGGTATCAGTTTTGCAAACTTGCCTGTAGTGGACGAAACTATAGACAACTTCCTTGCTTTCTTCTCCATGCCCGGATTTACAAAGCTAGTTTTTCAGAAACGTTCTCAACTGCCTTATCAACTTGCCCTGCAACCTTCAAATATTTGTGACTATGCATCTTCAGGTCCCTTAGCCCTTCTACCATTTTCAGAATGGTACTACTTGTATTAGATTAGGTGCTGTCGAAGAAGATTCAGCGAGATGTGACGTTTATTGTGTGCGGTGCGCATTGCAGACATGACTTGTCGTAAAGGGAGTGCCTGTTCATGGCAGTGAATGTTGTCAACATCAGGCTGATAGTGTTTTGCTGGATGGTGCCAGGCTTGGCGAGTTTTTGGAAGATACGTTCCTGCAGTCAAGTGTAGAGAATCCATCAAATATTTGACTTGTGCCTTGGAAACATTGGGCAGGGTTTGGGGAAATTAGGAGTTGGATCAACAGCCATAGAACTCGAAGCTCCTGCTGCCATTGCATTTAAACAGCTGGTTCAGTTAATATTCTAATCTATCGTTTCCCCAGCATGTTGTGAATCGAGACGATCAGCAATAGGGTTAGGAGACTCGGCCGCACGGTTGCACAGTGCTACCACTGCAAGATAACCAGGTTTAATATTCCCCAGTGGGGCGTTGGAAAAATGCACAAACAGGAAGGTGCCGTCATTGCGTTTAGAACTGAGTTCCAATGAGTCACTGCACTTAACATTCAAGGGTTTCACTGGCTAATATTACCCAGGGTCCCACTCAGTGATCGTTCTGGGATATGTGGATGTGTAGATTCAGGATGGCGGCCGAGAAAGGAAGTAATGTTCATTTCTCTTGATAGCCACGTTTACTGCTGACTCTCATGATATGTTTAAACATCTCGCTCTGCTACTACGAGGCTCTGTTGCTGCTTGAATCATGCATGGTCTACATCTGCTGCCCTTCTCTGCACAGTCTCTGCTGCTGCCGTTCTCCCTCGCTTTAAATCGTGCGCAGCCGAGATCCTTTGCTGCTGCTGAATCTAACCTGCTTCTCCTGTTGTCAGCTCTCATGTGCTCTTTAGTTCCACAACTCCACTTCTCCCGATATTCTCCAATACTGCCAGCTGTTGCTTGCTGTTTACATCTGTTATAGAAACTGTTCTTTTGTCATCTGCAAAATCTAATACTGAACTTGTGTAGCATTGCGGTATCAGCCACAGGCAACATTTGGCGCCCCAGAGTCGTTCCCAGTAAAAGATGTTAATTCCCCACAGTTGCCACATCCTCCCTCACCCCATCTCTCTCTCTCACAAGAGGCTAGAGAGTCATAGAGTACAATAACACAGTATGAGACAATAGGATCAGTAATCGTAAAGGAGAAACTATTGTTAATTAAATCCATTTTATTTTCTCAAAATTATCATCAGGAGATTGTTTATTTCAGGGTGTAATATTAAAAAAAGCCTTAGGAAGACAGGAGGAGGCCGTTCGGCCCTTCGGGCCTGTTCCATCCCTTTGGGATGTTTTATTCCTCTTCCTCTCCATTTCTCTCTCTCTCTCCCTCGCCCCATCTCTCTCTCTCTCTCTCTATGCCTTGCCCCATCTGTATATCTTTTTCCCTCTCTCCCTCCCTCTACCCATCACTCTCTCTCTTTCTCTGTCTCTCGCTCTCAGAAGAGGACGTTAGATTCATAGCGTACTATAACACAGTAGGAGGCGATTCGGCCCATTGAATCTGTGCAGTCTGTTTTGATGAGCAATCCAGTTAGTCGCAATCTCCCAGAACCATCTTTCTTTGTGGCACATATGACTACAGTCAGCGGTGAGTTTGCCTCTGATTCCTACTGACTTCAATTTTACTGGGACTCCTTGATGTTACACTCGGTCAAATGCTGCTTGATATAATGGGCACTCACCACAGGGAGGGAGAGCTTTGTCTTGCAACACAGGCAACATGTAAGATAATTTTGATGTTAAAAGTAGCTCTCTGGAGAGAGAAACCCAGAATGTAGCATCACCAAGAAGCTTGTGCAGATAATAGCTGGGAGAGAATCCAGCAAGCCAGAAGGGAGGTGCCCTGCTGTGAATTAGATATAATTAACTTATGCAGCAGTGAAATTGGAAGTGATCCTCTGTCTTCAATAGAGAAACTTGCAAATGCCTCAGGCCCACAACCTATGAGCACTTGACTTCTTAGAGAATTCAATAGGTTTACCATGAACCCCAAAACCCTTCCTCACTTGCAAACCACGTGTCTCTTTTCCTCTCTATCTGTTTCTTCGTATGTGTGTGTGCATATGCAAGTGAATGCATGAGTGGATGTGGTTGTAACAATTTCGGGATAAGGCATATTGCTCAATAAATAATTGATGTTCGGTTTTAAACCTACAAGACTACCTGTCACTGTGAGTTTATTTGACAAATAAAACACAAAGGGGTGAAACTCTAATAACAAAAAGCTTGCTGCGGTCAGGAGGAAGTTGAATAGTGGGAACCACACACACCCCTCACCACGTGGCAATCACACCATTTACAATGTATCATAAGGGTACCAGTGAAGTTCTCTTTAAATTGTTTTCAGGGTGAGTGTGTCATGGGGAAGATAAGAATTAATTGTCGATCTTGATTGCCTTGATATTAACTGAATACCTTCCTCAGTCTTTTTAGAGAGCAGTTGAGAGTCAAGGATCTGCATTCAAAAAAATAAGAGCAGAGAAAATCTACACCACAGAGGAAGGCCATTCGTCCCTACATGTCCATGTTGGACCAAAAAGTGCGATCCATCCTAATCCCAATTCTTGGCTTCTGGTCCGTCCTCCTGTAGGTTAGGGCATTCCAAGAGCATATGCAAGCATTTCTAATGCAAGGAGAGATTTTGCTTCTCCTACCATTTCAGGCAATGAGTGATAAATATTTGGCTCAAACACCTTCTGATCGTTCTGCCTGTTACTTTAAACCTGTCCTGTCTGATCAGTGGATTTCGCAATTAAGGAAAATAGGTTATTCTTATCCATCTTACCTAGTCCTATTCCTTACAGTGCACGTTTGTTGGTGTCGGAATATTTCGATCCACCATGAAACTATATCTCATCATTATTATGCATCTGTCTCGGTGAGTTCTGTCACGCAGCTCTCTCGCTATTAATTTCACATCTGTCCTTATTCTCCACAATTACATCAACCATTTCATGCAGTGGTGTTGCCCACAAGAGTGACCCTGGACTAGACCAATTCTGCCGTGTGTCAGCAGGATGCATAATCACATGACGAATGTTTCACATGCAGCTTCGTTCTGCCATACTCCAATATCCCATGAACATAGACTTAGAGACATCTGATGCAAGACATTCCGCCCATCGGTATTATCTATCAAATCATCGGGGGATCTAAAGACGTTTGTTTGGAATTTTCCTCTGCCTGGTCCAAATGTTTCAGGAGGGGATAGATTGAAGCAGATTGCTTCCATTAGTTGAAGGATGAAGAACTATCGGCCATCAGTTTAAGAATAATTGGAAGCGATTTCAGCCTGAGGGAAAGATAATCTTCCTTACCTGGAGAGCCGTGAGGTTATGGAATTCAGTGAGACACAACTTATATCAATATTCAAGTTAAAATTATATAGCTGGATGAATTGAAATACGTTGAACACATGTGGACACAGAGAGGATAACTATTGCCTCCGGTGGAGGTAAACGACATCAAGGACACGTTGGGCCGAATGGCCTGTTCCTCTGTTAGAACATTCCAATATTTTGTTGCCCAGATGCGATTTTAAGTAAATCTATGTAAACAGAGATGTTTAATGTCACCGTAACGGGTCCAGTCCCTCTTGTCTCCATCATTAAACACTGATCAGGAGAAAGGGCCAACGTTTATTGATCCAGGAGACAATAGGGGACGGAGTCTGATGGGGTGATCAGCGCCAGTAACATTTGCACCAATGATTTCAAAATAAATACAAACACGATCGTTAACAACCTTCATTTTTTCTGCACGAAATAAAATTTATCTGATTGTTAAAATTATACATTTCATTTCAGTACATGAGATGTAAGGCAGTTAAGGCTGACGCCCACATGTTCTATCGACACCTTTGCTGAAACTCAATCATGATTGTTCTTTTAAATCTTGCTATTATGCTATTTCATCCAAATCGATTATTTTCACTCTGGGACATCGGCAGACATCCAACACAGAGCACAAAATGAAACGTAAGGTGCTTCCTGCTATCTGTTTACTTTTACAGATCCTGTAATTTAATCTAATTCATTTTCCTTTGGGTAGAAAGACGCCCATTCTAACAATGGAAAAAAGGGGGCTGTCATTCAGATCTAGTTCGGAGAGAAAGCTTTAGTTGCATTTTCCAATTTATTAATCAATTTGAGAATCACTATCCGAGGAGATTGCACCACCTTCATCAACTCTTTCCTGAATTTAGTTTGGGTCGCTGCATAAATGCACATGAGCAGATATCCACTTTCAGTGGCGATATATGCAGGGATTGCATAATCACCTCTGTAATGCGCGGTATTTGTAAGTCTGGTAGTTAAAAAACTCACAGCAGCTGTCAACCACAACAGAATAAAACTGCCTGATATCGTGAATAGTAAAACGATGGAGGTCTTTCTGGTCCCCATCTGCTGATCACTGCGATTCTCACAGTTGTGAGCCCAGAGTCTCTTGCGGGCTCTACTGGCTACGAGAATACGTCTGACTGTCAAACAATTAAACACTAATATCAAAACAAAAGGAAGCCAAGGAAGTAAAATACTTTGAAGCCAAGAGAACGCTACACCCGCAGGTGATTAAAAAAAATTCCACTCTGGAGCGACAACCCCAGGGAACATTGTTAATCATTCTCTCCTGTTCATATACAAACCAAAAGGGAATGTCCTTCAAACAGAGAAGAACAATAATGGCTGTTATAACCGAGGCTGCATTTCTCCCTGTGCAATATTTTGTTTTCAACTTCCCACAACATATTGCTATAAATCGGTCAAATGTGAACGAGAATGTAAGCCACACAGACGTATCTAGGGTGATACAATTCATGTACACAATTAATTTGCAAACGGCGGTATAGGACAGGAATGAATGTGGAAAGTGATAACTGAAAATATGCTTCACTATCACATGGAAGATCAGGACCAGCAGATCTGCCACTGCCATGGCCACCATGTAGAAAGAGATACATTGGGAAAGGCCGGACTTTCCTTTGGAGGGAGTCACGATTGTCAGTAGGTTCTCTGTAAGAAAAAAGGCAACGAGGTACTTAACGGGTCACTCAGATAATCTTCAGATGTGTCCCTACAGAGCATTATTAAAATGAATACTTTACTTGCATATCTATATTATATATAGATATATTATATATACGGGTGAGTCTTGACATATTATTTAAGAGAAAAATGTGGTTGAACACTCAATATAGAGGGACTAAATATCGTTCCGCAGACTTTAGTCAGTTCTTGTCACATTCTTCATTCATTCTTTGGCCTCCTTGTCTCGAGAGACAATGGGTAAGCGCTTGGAGGTGGTCAGTGGTGTGTGGAGCAGCGCCTGGAGTGACTATAAAGGCAAATTATAGAGTGACAGACTCTTCCACAGGTACTGCAGAAAAATTTGTTTGTCGCATATGAAATATAATTTCACAGCAATTAATGGAAATATCTAAATTCAAATAACACATTTGCCAGCGGTACATATATTCAATATAGAACAATGAACAGTACAGCACAGGAACAGGCCATTGGGCCCTCCACGCCTGCGCCGATCTTGATGCCGGTCTAAACTAAAACCTCCTGCACTTCTGGGGTCCATATCACTCTATTCCCATCCTATTAATGTATTTGTCAACCTGCCTCGCACATCCCTTCGCAAATTTCCCATCACACCTTAAACCTATGTCCCCGAGTAAGTGACTCTTCCACCCTGGGAAAAAGCTTCTGACTACAAACTCTGTCCATGCCACTCATAACTTTGTAAATCTCGAAGGTTCATTTCAGCAGAGGGAACCATAGCTGCTTCCTGAGCAACAATTATTTCTCTAAATATCTTTTAGAGTCCTCTTTTGAGGGAAGGTGACTATAATCTTAAAATTAACGACTTAAAATCGAGAGGGAACAACGATAAAAGTGAGATAATTACCAAGCACAGACCAGAACAGCGTCTCACCAACCGTGCTGACTTGTTGGATTACCAGTTAAAATCACTTACTTTTCACGGGAGATAAATGCCTCTGTAATGTGGACAATTTCGAAATCTGTTGCATGATCATAAACGGAGAGAACGTCAACAAATATTCAACAACAAAGTGCACGGACTTACCAGGAGCACCAGAGGTTGCGAGAAGAGGATACTAAATTTCCTTTATCTTATGAATTGTTGACCTCATTTTATAATCGACTGTGTAAATTCTGTTTGGCTTTATGTTTCTGAATGGAGTGTACCTGCTCACCGTGAATGCTCTGCCTTTGTAGAACAACCTATAACCTCCTGAGAACATCAGGCTACACAATAACTGACAATTGATGCCTACAATTAATAAACGATTTTCTACTTCAGTACACCCGGACCGCCAATGGGGAAACTGTGCACCTCAGTCCACGAAACTGCGTCGATTAAAATCAATGATTGGAATATCATCCCAGAAGGAATGTGTTGTGCGCATGCAATGTGATCCCTGCAGGAAATATCCCTCCCCAGACTGCTTTCGCCTCGTTAAGACTGGTATAATTCAGTGAAATATATACTCAAGCATTATATCATTAAGATTTGCTTTACATTTGAACTGGAGTAGCCATATAATTACCACGGCTACAAGAGCAGGTCAGAGGCTCGGAATCCTGCGGTTAATAACTCACTTCCTGACTCCCCAAAGCGTGTCCACCATCTACAAGGCACAAGTCAGGAGTATGATGGAATACTCTCCACTTGGCTGGATGGGTGCAGCTCCAACAACACTCAAGAAACTCCACACCAACCAAGACAAAGCAGCCCGCTTTTTAGCACCCCATCTACAAACATTCACTCCCTCCACCACTGACGCACAGTGGCAGCAGTGTGTGCCGTCTACAAGATATACTGCAGCAATGCACCAAGGCTCCTTAGACAGCACCTTCCAAACCCGCGACCTCTAACAACTGGAAGGACAAGGGAATCAAATGCATGGGAACACCACCACCTGCAACTTCCCCTCCAAGTCACACACCATCCTGACTTCGAACTATAATGCCGTTCCTTCACTGTCGCTGGGTGAAAATCCTGGAACTCACTTCCTAACAGCACTGTGGGTGTATCTACCCACATGGACTGCAGCAGTTCAAGAAGGCAGCTCACTACCACTTTCTCAAGGGCAGTTAGTGATGGGCAATAAGTCCTGGCCTGGCCAGCGGCACCCACATCCCATGAACGAATAGAAAAAAACATTGTGATGATGAAAAGTAATGACTCTAGTTTAACACTACTGGTGCTGAATCGGTTCTCATATGAATGATGACAATCCTACTGTAACATTACTGATGGTGCTCTTACTCTAACTTACCCTAACTTTACAAATAGTGACTGCATTCTCCATTTATTGATGGTGACACTGCTCTAACATTAATGTTGGTGACCATTCTCTATCATTTCTGGTGTTGACCCGAGTCTTGGCGTGATGCTGATGACCCTACAGTAGCATTAATGGTGGTCATCCGACTCAACCATTACCTTTAATGACTGCTAATCAAACATTACTAGGCTGCTCAGAAGCTGCAATTACTGATGGTAAAAGGAAGTAAAAGGAAAGGCTTGCATTTATATAGCGCTTGTCACAACAACTGAATGTCTCAAAGCAGTTTACAGCCAATGAAGTTGCCACAGTTTTAATCTAGGAAAAGCAGCAGCCAAGTTCCACGCAACAAACTCGCACAAATAGCAATATGATCAGAACCAGATAATCTGTTTCTTGTGATGTTACTTGAGGGATAAAGATTGTCCAGGCCACCGGTGATGACTCCAATGCTCTTCTTCAAAATAGTACCATGGGATCTTTTATATCCAACCAAGATCGCAGATAGGGTCTCAGTTAAACGTCTCATCTGAAAACATTACCGGTAGTGCCCCTGCTCTAACATTACTAATGGTGACTCTACTCCAATATTACCGATGGTGACCTTACTTTAACATTGTTGGGAGGGACCCGGTTGTAACGTCGGTAGTGACTCCACTTTAATTGTACTGGTGATGTCTACACTCTAAAATTACTGGTGATGACTCCACTCTGACAATACTGGTGGTGACTCATATCTATTATTGATACTTAGCCCTTATAAAATAACAACTGGTGGCCCTGCTCTAGAAGGAATAGTGTTGATGCGACTCGAGCTTTCCTAATAGAATCATAGACATTGTCATCACTGAAGGCAGCCATTCCTCCCATTGCATCTGCGCCGGCTGGAAAGTTTTTATCCAGCTGAATCTCACTTTCCAACTCTTGATGCCTCTCCTTGGATGTGACAACACTTTTGGTGCATATCCTTGTATATTTTTCAATGCGACGACGGTGTGTACCTCTGCCATCATTTCAGACAGTGTGCTCCAGAGCTCAGCCATCCTCTGGATGAAACAAAATCTAATCAATTCCCTTCTAATCATTGTATCAAATACTTCTGATCTGTGACACCTGGGAAATAGGTCCTTCCTATTCATTCTATGTAGGTCTCTCACAAACTACTCTAATATTAGTGCTGTTTACTTTCTTCTTACATCAGAGGTGGTGACTTCAGTGCAACATAATTGGTGATGACATGGCTTTAACGCTATGAGTGGTGGTGAATCTCATCATTGTTGGCAATACCTCCATTACAATATTAGTAGACAGGATTCGGCCCTACTGCGGTTACGGTCGATTAATGGTTATGTTACTGGCTAACAATGCATCAATCTTTGCCAATAATCCAGAGACGTGAGTTAAAATCTCCATTATCTCCATGCCCGTTTGTGAATTTGAATTCAGTTACTTTAATAAATCTCTGCTAAAAACGAGCATCACTATTAATCAGCATGAAGCTATCCGATTGGTGTACAAATGCAACATGTCTACTCGGGGGGGGGGGGGGCGGGGTGTAACCTGTCGTTTTACATGGTCGAACCTCTATTTGACTCCAAATTCACAGCAATATCTCCCCCCCACCACCACCCCCAAAACCGCCCCCCGAGTCCCCCTCGACACCCAACAGTATCCAAAGCGGTATATCTGTTTGAGAGTGGGACGGCTGCAGGGGACTCCTGTACTACCTGCCTGCGCCTACTACTCCGCCTGCTGGTCACCCATCCCTTTTCTGCCTGTGCAGCCATTATCTGCGGTGTCACCACCTCTCTAATCCGCGACGTCCTCAGCATCACTGATGCTCCACAGCAGGACTAGAAGAAACAATTACAAAAGCTACCATAGGAATAATGGCCTCTGTATATGCTTTTCCAAACAGCTAGAAACATACTTACTTTTACTCCTCTGACAAAACCTTTCATAATTTTAAGACCTGAAGTCAGTCACACCTCAGACTTTTCTTTAGAGAGCAAAGACATCCAGCCTGTTCACACTTTTCTGATAGGTTTGACCTCGCAGATCTAGCATCGTTCTTGAAAAACTTATTGCACCCTCCGCAGTTTCTCCAAAATCCTCCATCTAAATGGCAATCAGAATTGCACACAGTACTCGAGATGTTATACAAAGAACAGTACAGCACAGGAACAGGCCATTCGGCCCTCCAAGCCTGCGCCGATCTTGATGCCTGCCTAAACTAACACCTTCTGCACTTTCGGGGCCCATATCCATCTATTCCCTTCCTATTCATATATTTGTCAAGATGACTCTTACACATCGCTATCGTATCTGCTTCCACCACCTCCCCTGGAAGCAAGTTTCAGGCACTCACCACCCTCTGTGTAAAAAACTTGCCTCGCACATCCCCTCTAAACTTTGCCCCTCGCACCTTAAACCTATGTCCCCTAGTAACTGATTCTTCCACACTGCGAACAAACTTCTGACTATCCACTCTGTCCATGCCGCTCATAACTTTGTAAACATCTATCATGTCGCCCCTCCACCTCCATCGTTCCAGTGAAAACAATCCGGGTTTTTCCAACCTCTCCTCATAGCTAATGCCCTCCAGACCAGGCAACATCCTGACAAACCTCCTCTGTACCCTCTCCAAAGCCTCCACGTCCTTCTGGTAGTGTGGCGACCAGAATTGCATGCAATATTCTAAGTGTGGCCTAACTAAGGTTCTGTACAGCTGCAACATGACTTGTCAATTTTTATACTCTATGCCCCGACCGATGAAGACAAGCATGCCATATGCTTTCTTAACTACCTTATCCACCTGCGTTGCCACTTTCAGTGACCTGTGGACCTGTACACCCAGATCTCTCTGCCTGTCAATACTCCTAAGGGTTCTGCCATTTACTGTATACATCCTACCTGCATTAGACCTTCCAAAATGCATTACCTCACATTTTTCCAGATTAAACTCCATCTGCCATTTCTCCGCCCAAGTCTCCAACCGATCTATATCCTGCTGTATCCTCTGACAATCCTCATCATTATCCACAACTCCACCAACCTTTGTGTCATCCGCATTCTTACGAATCAGAACAGCTATAGTTTCCTCCAATTCATTGATATGTACTACAAACTGCAAAGGTCCCAGCACTGATCCCTGCGGAACACCACTAGTCACATCCCTCCATTCAGAAAAACACCCATCCACTGATACCCTCTGTCTTCTATGACCGAGCCAGCTCTGTATCCATCTTGCCAGCTCACCTCTGATCCCGTGTGACTTCACCTTTTGTCCCAGTCTGCCATGAGGGACCTTGTCAAGGGCTTTACTAAAGTCCATATAGATAACATCCACTGCCCTTCTGTCATCAATCATCTTCGTCACTTCCTCAAAAAACTCAAATTAGTAAGACACGACCTCCCCTTCACAAAACCATGCTGTCTCTCGCTAATAAGTTCGTTTGTTTCCAAATGGGAGTAGATCCTGTCCCAAAGAATCCTCTCTAATAATTTCCCTACCACTGACGTAAGGCTCACCGGCCTATAATTTCCTGGATTATCCTTGCTACCCTTCTTAAACAAAGGAACAACATTGGCTATTCTCCAGACCTCTGGGACCACACCTGTAGCCAATGAGGATGTAAAGATTTCTGTCAAGGCCCCAGCAATTTCTTCCCTTGCCTCCCTCAGTATTCTGGGGTAGATCTATCTACCTTAATACTTTGCAAGACACCCAACACCTCCTCCTTTTTGATAATGAGATGACTGAGACTATCTGCACGCCCTTCCCTCAGCTCATCATCCACCAAGTCCTTCTCCTTGGTGAATACTGATGCAAAGTATTCATTTAGTACCTCGCCCATTTCCTCTGGCTTCACACATAGAATCCCATCTCTGTCCTTGAGTGGACCAACCCTTTCACTGGCTACCCTCTTGCTCTTTATATATGTATAAAAATCCTTGGGATTTTCCTTAATCCTGTTTGCCAATGACTTTTCATGAACTCTTTTAGCCCTCCTAACTCCTGGCTTAAGTTCCTTCCTACTGTCTTTATATTCCTCAACTGCTTCATCTGTCCCTAGCCTTCCAGCCCTTCCAAGTGCTTCCTTTTTCTTTTTGACTGGGCTGACAATATCCCGTGTTATCCAAGCTTCCCGAAACTTGCCAAACTTTTCTTTTTCCTCACAGGAATATGCTGGTCCTGGATTCTAAACAGCTGACGTTTGAAAGACTCCCACATGTCAGACGTTGATTTACCCTCAAACAGTCACCTCCTAATCTAAATTCTTCAGTTTCTGCCTAATATTGTTATAATTAGCCTTCCCCCAATTTAGCACCTTCACCCGAGGACTACTCTTATCCTTTTCCACAAGTACCTTCAAACTTGTGGAATTATGGTCACTGCTCCCAAAATGCCCCGCCCCCCCCCCCCCCCCCCACTGAAACTTCGACCACCTGGCCGGGCTCATTCTCCAATACCAGGTCCAGAATGGCCCCATCCATAGTTGGACTATCTACATACTGTTTCAAGAAACCCTCCTGGATGCACCTCACAAATTCTGCCCCATCTAAGCCCGTAGCGCTAAGTGAGTCCCAGTCAATTTTGGGGAAGTTAAAATCACCCACCACCACAACCCTGTTACCTTTACATCTTTCCAAATTCTGTCTACATATATGCCCCTCGACCTCCCGCTGGCTGCTGTTCGATGCAATTTTTACAGTACGCTTGAATTCTATCCCTCCAGAAATAACTTGCATGTTTGGTTTGCTTTTGTTTTATCGCCTATTTATCTGCATCGGAGCTCTTAGAGATTTCTGCCCTATCCTCGGATGAAGTCCATCAGGACCCGGTGACTTGTCAGCCCGCAGCTCCAACAGTTTGCTCAGGAATACATTCCATAGATTGATGACCAAACACAGGTTGAAGATGTGTCGCAACAGGGTGGGTAGAGTGTTCGGTATCATTTGTCAGAGTGGAGAGAAAACAGCGGTTAGAACTGATTGCACTGAACTATTAAGTCCTCGGTTATAACATTCCTAAATTTTGATGCCCAGTTGTGATTGTCAGTAAATGTCTGCAAACAGTGATGTTAATGTTGCATTGACAAGTCAATTCTGTCCTGTCTCCATCATGAGACAAAGATCGGGAGAAAGCGCCCTGCTCTATTGTTCCAGGAAACAATAGGTGACAGAATCTAATGGAGAGGCTAACGCCTGTTACATTCACACCATGATTGCAAAGTAATTAACAATGAATCCCATTGTAAAACGCTTTTCTTCTACAGGAAAGGAAACTTATTCCTTAATGAAAATCGCCCATCTCATTCCATTAACTGAGGGTTACGTTACTTCATGCTAACGCCCACATGTTCTGTTCCATTGCTGAATCTCAATGCAGGAACGAAAATATAAGAGCATGTTTTCTGGTACCAATTTATTTTCACAGAGTAATCTATTTCTTTTCGTAAAAGGAAGACAGCCATTCCAAAACGGAAAAAGGACCGTAGCTGAGCTAGACTTGCATAAGGATTAGTTACGTACTCACTGAATTGTGGAGCAAGCTCGAGGGGCTGAATGGCCGATTCTTGCTCCTAGTACATGCTCTTATTAAGAATGTTTGGTTTGGTTTCACAAATTTTAAACACATTTCTTAATAAATATCCAAGGAGATTTCACCAACGCCGTCAACTCTTTCCTGAATTTAGTTTGGGTCGCTGCATAAATGCACGTGTTTACAGAGGAACTCAAATACATGAACAGATGTCCGCTTTCAGTGGCAATATAACCAGGGGTTGTATTGTCACCATCATATCGTGGGGTGCTTGCCAGTCTGGTCGTTAAATAGCTCACAGAAACTGGCAGCCACAAAAGAATAAAACTGCCCGATAAAGTGAAGAGTAAAATGATGGATTTCCTTCGGTTCTCTACCTCTGGATCACTTAGATTGTCGCTGTTGAGACTACGGAGTCTTCTCCGGGCTCTACTGGCTGCTAGAATGCGTCTGACGGTCAAGCAATTACACAGTAATATCAAAGCAAGAGGAAGCCATGGAACTAAAATGCTTTCTAAACAGGAGAAGGCTACACCTGCAGCCGATGAGAAAAACTCCACTCTGGAACGGCAACCCCAGGAAACATTGTTAATTATTCGCTTAGGTCCATAAGCAAAATAAAACGGGATGTTCTTGAAACAGAAAAAGACAGTGACAGCTGTTATAACCACGGCCGCCGTTCTCACTGTGCAATAGTTTGTTTTAAACTTCCTGCAACATATTGCTATAAATCGGTCAAATGTGAACGAGACTGTAAGCCACACCGACGTATGTAATGTGATACCATTCATGTGTGCAATGAACTTGCAAACGACAGTGTAAGACAGGAATGAATGTGCAAATTGAAAGCTGAAAATTTGTCGCACTATTACATGGAAGATCAATACTAGTAGGTCTGCTGTTGCCATGGCCATCATGTAGAGGGAAATACATTTGGAAAGGCCGCAGTTTCCTCGGGAGAGAATCACGATTGCCACTAGGTTCGCTGTAACAAAGAGGGAGAAGCGCTAAATGAGGGGGACACTCAGATAACTGTCATAGTATATTGTGGTGAAATGTTCATAACTTTTCCAACTGAGGTTTGTGCACATGGATACGTCTAGGTAATTAACTTAAAACTAAAATATAATGGAACAACCATCTTAGAAATAAATATCATCCCTTCAGCAAACTTCAGTCTTGGTCAATTAGTAAATATAATTCCACAGCATTATCTGGAAAGACAAAATTCCAAAAAAACATTCAATTGAGACATCAAGTCAAGATAGGCGGAAATTCTGCTCTTTTTCTATTTTTGTTGCTCCAATGGAGCTACCCGCGGTCTGAGCAGGAGCTGGTGGAACCTAAAAGGTTCTTTGCAGTCGAGGGGAGAGAAGCAGTTCCCTGAACAACATAATATTACTCCAAATAGATTTCAGAAAATCTTCTTGAAAATAAGCAGCAGATTTTGTTTGGTGAAGCATGTGCTGTAAATGGGCCGGGGTATTTGCCACCTCCTCGCTCAGACTGGGATGAATGATGAGTGTCCGGTCATCAGGGTCTACTGAGCAGAAGAGCGCCTCACCGGCTGAGCCAACTGGTCGTACTACCTTTGATATTCACCAAATTATCCCTGAAGATAAATGAGTCTGCAATGCAGATCATTTCGGAAACTATTCCCTAAAATTAGCAGAGAGATTGCCAACAAATATTTAGCAAGAAGATATGTCGACTTACCGGGAATACCAAAGGTTGCGAGGAGAGGATAGTAAATTTCCTTGATCTGATGAATTATTGGCCAACCCATTTCATAAATGTTTGTGTGAATTCTACCTGTATTTGCGTTGCTGACTGGAGTGAATCTGAGATCCGTGAATGCTCCCCCTTTAAAGAGCAACTCCGCCTGTCTTGAAAAATCAGGTTACACAATCATTAACATTTATTACCATCAACTAACAAAGAATCTTCCCCTTCAATGTACCCGGACCACCAATGGGGAAACTGTGGACCGAACTCCATCAAGCTCCATAAAAATCAAGGATTTGTATTTACTCTCCGATGGGATATATGCTGCACATGCGATGTGATGCCTGCAGGGAATATCGCTCCCAGCACTGTGTTAAGATCTTGGGGCCCCATATAATTCGATTACATATACACTCATTCATTATATAATTAGAATTTGTTTTGCATTGTAATGATGACTGGTGATGACTCCACTCTTACGTTGCTAGTGATGAATCCGTCCTACCATTACTGCTGCTGATCCTCCTCTCACACTGCTGATGGTGACTTCATTCTACAATTATTGATGGTGGCACTAACCTTACAGTTATGGTGGTGAATTTTCTCTAACATTTATTGTGTTGACCCTACACTCGGAGAAATGCTGGTGATCCTACATTAGTACTGATCCTGTGGTGATCTTATTTAATCAAAACTGTTGATGACTGCGAATCTAAAATTATGAGTGCTGATAAGATGCTACCACTAGGGATGGTGACGTCATTCATTTATTGATGTTAATCCTGCTCTAATATAACTATCGATATGGCTAATCTAATATCAAATATATTAACCCCAACATTAACATTCCTGGTGGTGACCATATGCCAATATACCTGGTGTCATGACCTCAACAGAGACCGTTAAAGTTAACACAAGTGATATCAACTCTCCATTCCAATTAAAGAACTAAATCACGAAATTGAAGAATCAGAATATGTGGTGTACTCTTAACTGCCTCCTGAAATGTCCCAGGAAGACACTGACTTACATCATACTGCTGAAAATAAATAATACATGCATACAATCGGACAGAACACTCGGTCTCATCCTAGAGTTTCGGACACAGCAACTGCAGACGTTGCCTACAGGACCCTGCAAAGTCCTCCTCACTAACATCGGGGGACTTGTAACAAAACTGGGAGAGCTGTCCCAGAATATAGTCAAGCATCATGGTTCTATGCACAGAATCATACCTTGCAGACAATGTACCAGGCTCCCATCACCATCCTTATGTCTCTCCTGTCCCATCAGAAGGACAGGCCGACCAGAGGCGATGGCACTCCAGGATATAGTTGGGAGACACTGGCCCTGAGAGTCTACAACATTTACTCCAGATCCGATACCGTGTCGAGGCACCGGGTCGAACAGGGGCAAGGGGACCTCTAACTTATTACACCTACCACCCTTTCTAATATACACTAGTACCGGTAAAGGATTTTGCTGCAGATGGTGCACACCACCGACATTCCACTTCCATTGCCACTTAATCAGTGACCTTCCCTCCATCATAATTGGGGATGTTTGCTGATGATTGCATAATTTTCATCACCATTCGTGACTCCCCAGATACTGAAACAGTCCGTGTCCATATGCAGCAAGACCTGGACAACATCCAGGCTTGGGCTGATAAGTGGCGAGTAACATTCATGCCACACAATGGCCATCTGCAACAAGAGAGAATCCAACCATCTCCACGTGACGTTCAATGACGTTCATTCACTATTAACTGGCCATGGGAATGGGAGATCTGACCACTGTTATTCTTAACTAATGCTGTGGCACATCAATCAGATTTAATCGTTCCTTTGCTGTGCAGTCCACAGTGTCCAATCCAGCTGTGCTTGCGCTGTCACGCTGTCCATTCTTCCGTCTGGTTCACGGTCTTTTTCAACTGGGATCGGTTTCTTTCAATTTGTTGCCAGCACTTCAAAAGGAAACAGAATACAGAGAGAAAATCGCAGTTGCTGTCATTGCAACAGTGTTTGTGCTGCTGTGTTCAAAAGGAACAACCGGTTTTATTTTACAGGTGGGCTTGTTTGCAGTTTGCAGAGGCAAAGTTTTGATTCCATTCATCAAAGGCAAATATTTGCCTGGGTTGACATTGCAGTAATCCCATTGACTCCCTTGGCGCTGATTTTGCCGCTCAAATGTCAGGAACATCGTGGTACCCACTAGAGGGATCAATGGGCTCGGCTCTCAAGACAGCGGTGAGAAGAGCAATGATCCAGAGATGGTGAAACGACCAAAGTCGACCTGCTTCCTCTTGGCTAGATGGGGAAATGTTGTACTGTTGTGGACGGTGCATGTCGTGATGGTCATGCTCCAGCTTTTCAGCTGCTGTACAAACACCTTAATTCATGCGAAGACCCAGACTAAATTCCGAGAAGTGATGAGAAACGTGGTGAAATTCACACTCACTAAAATCGGTGGATGAAACAGCAAAACTGGTGGAACAATTGGCCATTTCAGAATGACAAGTCAGACGCTTGCTTCAATCGATGTCTAGAAGTGGGTCAGATCAAATTTTTAAAAATCAGATGATCACTAGTAAAGCATCTTGAGTAAGTTAACTTCAAAATGCATCATTATCAGCCGTAAGCATATTCCAAGAAAATACAGTCCTAATATTTCCAATTAAATTAATTACTGCGAGCATACAAATGGACTTGCACTCCATGCACTTTTTCGATCTGGCAGGTTTCTTTTTGTTATCCAATTCCAATGCAATCACCGGACTGCAGCACATGCCCTTTAAACTCTGCACTCCTCACCATTCAAGGCCCTAAACATTCCTTCCAGTGAAGCAGTGATTACTTGCATTTCTTTTAATTTATATGCTGTATGCATGGCTCAATATGTGATCCCTTCTATACTGGGGAGACCAGACTCATATTGGATGAGCACTTTGCAGAGCACCACCACTCAGTCCACAAGTATCACCCTGAGTTCCCATACTGATCCTCCATCTCTCTATCTTCAACATTATCAGCTGAAAATGATTCTCCTGCAACTCTCCCAGTCTCTCTGTCTCTGTCCCTCTCTCTCCTTCTGTCTCCATTTCTGCCCCTCTGTCTCTGTTTCTCTCCATGCCCTGTGCCACTCTTTCTCCCTCTCTCTGTTTCTCTCCCTCTCTCCGTCTCTCTCGCTCTTTCACTGTTTATCCCCGTCTGCCAATCTCTCTCTCTCCCTCTCACTCACATTCTTTCTCTCTGTCTGAATGGGGAATTGGGGAGGCAACAGTAATTGTGGAACTGCGGGAGACAGGGAAGCAGCAAAACGAGATGGTGACAGGGGGGCAGTAATTGCAGTGAGACAGGGACACCTGATGGAGATGGTGAGAGCGGGCAGTAACTGCAGTGAGTCAGGGACGCCAGATGGAGATGGTAAGGGGGGACAGTAACTGCAGTGAGACAGGGACACCAGTAGATTGAGATGTTGAGAGAGGGCAGTAACTGCAGTGAGACAGGGACACCAGCAGATGGAGATGGTAAGAAGGGGCAATAACTGCAGTGAGACAGGGACCCCAGCAGATGGAGATGGTGAGAGAGGGCAGTAACTGCAATGAGACAGGGACACCAGCAGATGGAGATGGTGAGAGGGCATAGTAACAAAAGTGAGACCAGGACACCAGCAGAGGGAGATGATGAGAGGGGATAGTAACTGCAGTGAGACAGGGACACCAGCAGATGGAGAGAGGGGACAGCAACTGCAGTGAGACAGAGACACCCTTCTATTCCATGACATCTTTGTCATCTAATTTCTCCTGCCCTCCGCCCTATCACAGACCTGTCCTTTTGTTCTTCCTCCCCATCTCCTTCACTTGCTCAAAACCTATTGCATTTCAAACCTTTGCCTCTTCTGATGAAAGGCCATAGAACTGAAACGTTAACTCTGTTTCACTCTCCCCAGGTGCTGCCAGACCTGCTGAATATTTCCAGTACTTATCTTCATGCTGCATTCAATAGACAGAGGGGAGAAATCCGGAGAATCAGTGTGAAGAGAATCATGAGCGCAATGCCCTGCACTCTGCTGGGGCTCCGGAGAGTGTTGTGCCGACAGGAGGGGGAGGTGGGCAGAGGAGTTACAGGAAGCTAATAAGAGCTAATCCTGGCATTGTACAAAGCTGCACCATTTTGCCATTCGAGTGTGAAACTATTTTTTTGCAAAGTCTTCTGCGTCCTTGAAAAAATGTTTTAAAACGTTTTCACAAACACATGCTTAAATTGAAAACAAAACCTCCAACCTTATCCCTGCATGTTTCACTCCGAAGGGTTGACTCAAGTCGTCGCCCTGTTCAACGTTGTATGAGCTCAGGCAGATCCCATCAACCTGTCTCACCGCCCCATTTCTCTAAAGGCTCGCATTGGATGGAGGTTCATTTGTGTATTAGCTGCTGTGCCAGATTATTCCCATAACCTACAGGGGGAGATACATTACTCTTAGTGTCTGGAGATGAACGATTTACAAGACTTCACTGTGGTAATGTGAACTATGTTAGAGTACACTCTGAGGACCATGCGATGACAGCATTGACCCAGAGACATTGTTCCTTCGGCAACTATTGAAATTGGTGAAAGTAAAACCGCAGATACAGCAAACATTACAAATAGACGTCAACACTCTCTTAAAGAATTATGTTTGCTAATGCTCCCGTACCTCCGGACCTTTAAGGTGTTATATAAATGCAAGTGGTGTTGTTGTCAATAGAAAACTAGGTAGAGCCATAGAGAGATACAGCACCAAAAAAGGCCCTTCAACCCACCAAGCATCAATCACTCATTTGTCCTAATCCTATATTAATCCCATTCCCTCGCCCACCTACACTGGGGGCAATTTACAATGGCCAAATTACCTTTCAACCCATAGGAAACCCATGCAATCACAAGCAGAACTCACAAAGTCACACAGACAGCATCCAGAACTCAACCCAGGTTGCTGTGGCTGTGAGACTGTGGTAAGAACCACTATGCCACCCTAATGAATGCTCATGCAGCGCCTCTGTGCTGTCAGTAGCCCATTGTAGGATTTCCACTTCGAGCTGAGCGAGTGCCATCTCCCACTGTAACATTCGAGGCCCAGTAACAGATTCACGAGACTCAGCCACCCGGCCCCAAAGCGCTGCTTCTGCAGAATATCCGGGGCTGAATGTTCCCCAATGGGGAAATGTGCAGACAGGAAGGGCCCAGTCTGGGCTGCATTGAGACTCGGAAAATTACAATTATTCCTGGGTTTGGAGTTAACATTACCCAAGGTTTATGTTCAACGTCATTGCCCAGCAATCCTCCTCGAAAGGGGACCTGCATGGATTCAGAGTGACGGCAGCGAAATGGATCATTTTCATTTCCTGGGCTACTTTTGGAAACGTATATAGAAAGCAAACTGTGTGAAGATAATGCCAAGGCTGGAGAGAGACAACATTCACATTTGACAGGAATGTAAAATGTGGAAGTTGATTAATCTTGGGTAAGAGGGATAGAAAAGTGAGAAAATGTAAAAAGGCATTGGAAGAACCTATCATACCACGCACAAAATCATCAATAATCTCATCATGAAGTATTCAGTGCAGTGAGAATACACCTATAAGGGTAAATTTATTACAGTTTTATTTGTTCCATTCTTTAACTAGAACTCAAAAATGACACACAAGTGTTCAACTATCAATTTTCATGTTTACTTGAAACTGTATGTTTGTTCGATGTTCATTTTATTTCAATCTAAATTTTCACTTCTACAATTGTGGAAATAGATTATAATTCAAATGTTCAGTCTGATATAATTTGCTGTGCTAAAATTTACTTCACTACGTTTGCCACTTTGATAAGCAAATAAAGAGATTCAGTTGCAGAACAAATTCATAATTTAAAGTCTAGAGTTCACGTGCACCATGTTTGCAGATACGTTAATGCCTAACAATTAACAATGAAATGTAGCAGTACACTTGTACATAAAGTTATACAATTTGAATAAGCGGGCATTATATAGAGCACAACAGGTGAAACTAGCATTTGGCTTTATTTTCTTCGTGATCAAGCTGAGCAAATGGAACAATAGAATATTTCAGAAAGCCTTTGCAACCGTCTTAGAAATTACAGGCTTCCAGTCCAGGAATACTGTAGTGTGTAGCATTCCCTCTGCAGTCCCTGAACACCCTGTCTCCACTTGTACTGTGAATCAGCAGCAAGAGCTTTCAGCTCAGCTACAGCACCAGTCACACAAGGAGGCCCTTCAGCCCCTCCCACCTGTACCAGCTCCTGTAAAGTGCTATCCAATTTGATCCCGCACCACAACTTTTTGCCCTAGAACCCTGCTAACGTGTCTTTTTCAAGTATATACCCAATTGCCTTTTTAAATTCTCCACGGAATCTGATTCCACCATCCTTTTGGTTCATACATCCCAGATCATAACAACTCTCGATATGAAGAAATGTCTCTTTATTTCCCCTCTAGTTCTATTGCCTGCCAATTAGTTTTGCTATTTTGGTTACCGACTCACTTCACAGAGACTACATTTGTTCCTGCCTTGCTCTATCAAAACCCTTCCTAATTTTGGATGACTCGGTTACATTTGTCCTTAAACTTCTTGCTGCAAGGAGATTCTGTAATCTCTCCACATGATCTAAATCCTTCAACCCTGGGATCATTCAGTGAACCCCATCTGTGTGTTCGCCAAGGCGTTGACATTGGTTCCCAGAATTGTGCATAATATTCCAGTTTAAACCCAAACAGTGCGATTTTAAAAAGTTTATTTTGTATTTGATCATGCGATATGGGTGCTGCTTGTTTTGGCCAGCATTTATTTCCCTAATTGCCCTTGAGAAGGTGGTGGTGAGCTGTATTCATGAAGCGCTGCAGTCTTTGGGGCGTAGGTACAGCCACAGTGCTGTTAGGAAGAGATTTCCAGGATTTTGACACAGCGACAGTGAAGGAACAGTGATATAGTTCCAAGTCAGGATGGTCTGTGACTTGGACAGGAACGTGCATTTGGGGATGTTCCCGTGCATCTGATGGCCTTGTCCTTCTAGTTGGTTGAGGTCATGGATTTGGAAGGTGCTGTCCAAGGAGCACAGGTGCATTGCTACAGTGCCGATTGTAGATGTCACACACAGCTGCCACTGTGCGTCGATGATCGACGGGGTGCCAATCAAGCGGCCCACTTTGTCCTGGATGGGGTCGAGCTTCTTGAGTGCTGTTGGAGCTGCAGCCATCCAGGCAAGTGGAGAGCATTCCATTACACTCCTGACTTGTGCCTTCTAGATAGTGCCCAGGCTTTGGGGAGTCAGGAGGGGAGTTCTCCCTGCAGAGTTCCCAAAATATGACCTGCTCTTGTAGCCACGGTATTTATGTGGCTGGTCAAGTTGGTCAAGTTCAGTTTCTGGTCAATGGTATCCGCCCCTCCCCCCACCCCCCCCCCCCCCCCCCGAGCAGTTGATAGTGGGCGGGGGGGGGGCAGGGCGGGGGGGGGCGTTTCATTGATTGTAATGCCATTGCACATCAAGTTTCTCTACTGTTTAAGACGGCCATTGCCAGGCACTTGTGTGGCGTGAATGCTACTTGCCACTTGTCAGCCAAAACCTGGAAGTTGTCCAAGTATGTTGCATCTGGACATGGGCTGTTTCAGTATCTGATGGGTCGCAAATGTTGCTGAACATTGCGCAATCATGAACAAAAATCCCCGCTTCTGACCTTATGCTGGAGGGATGATCATTGATGAAGCAGTTGAAACTGGCTGGGCCTCGGACACTACCCTGAGGAACTCCTACAGTGATGCCCTGGGACTGAGATGATTGACCTCCAACAACCACAGCCATCTTCCATTGTGCTAGGTATGACTCCAATCAGCGGATAACCTTCCCCCTGATTTCCATTGAACTCAGTTTTGCTAGGGCTCCTTGATGTCATGACTTCCTGTAACCTACATAAATATAACATGTCTCAGTTTTGTTGCTTAAATGAGCATGGACCACTCTCAGCCCAGAAGGGCACAATAAAGAAATACAGAATGGTGGCAGCAGAAAAGGAGGTTATTTAACCAGTCATCTCACACTGGGTCCCTGCAAGAGCAGCTCAGATGGTCCAACTCCCTTGCCTTTTCCCCATAGCGCTGAATTATTTTTTCTCTTCAGACAATTTTCCAATGACACTGGAGACATACAATGCAGAAAGCCCTGTACATTGCCTCCATAGTTGAACCAACTAATCTACTTGGATTTGCGAACAGGTTATTAGCAGGGGTTAAGTAGTTGGCAAAGAGCTCAGCGGCTTATCCCCACGTGTGTCAAGCGCTGAAAGTGTGACCTTGTGGAGCTGCAGAGAAGACAAGATCCAGGATCGATTTAACTGCTTTACGTTTGATGGGTCATGAATGCTATATTCAGATTGGGGATGTGAAACTGCTCGATAGGATTGCATTAGGAAAGACGGTGTGAATCGGATCCACAAGTACAATTTTACCAGTTGTTTCAGAAATTCCCATTCAATGTCACTAATGGCGGACTACCTCATCATTCAGGCGCAGTCAATCAAGGGAAGGTGCTTTGATTTCCAGCCACAGGTCCAGAGTTACTTAGTTCAGGTCAATCCTGGTTAGACTGAGGCAACTGTATTCATCAACAAATCTTGTTTAGCATTGTTAGGGAAGTTAGAATCAGGGAATGATAAGGCACAGAAGCAGGCCATTTGGCCCACCGTGCCTGTGCCCGCTCTTTGGCAGAGCTATCCAATGAGGCTCACAGCCCCGCTCTCTCCCCATTATTCCTATTCAATGACTTATTCTATACCCTTTTGAAAGTTACCACAGAATCCTCTTTCACCACCCTGTCAGACAGTGTATTCCTGTTCAAAACAACTCTGTGAAAGGAAATCTTTCCTCATGTGGACTTAGTTCTTTTGTTCCGGGCCGAGATGGGCAGATGTTTCAACTGCAGGTGAGACGAGGATGATGGAGATTAAGCGGGAGTATGGAGTTGAAACCAAGGTCATATCAGCCATAATCTTGTTGAGTTGCATAGCTGACTCGAGGGGCTGAATGAGCTATTCCTGCTCCTATTTCTTTTGTTCTTAGGTTTCGTGCAGTTACAGAAAACTGCAGGAACTTAATACTTTCCACCGAGAAGGGAACCTGGGCCACATGAATCCACTATTGCAAAACATTAATAATATGTTACACCCAGATGGGAACCAGCAGTGCCAGAATCCACAATCTATCTAATGCCAAAATTGTCGCCCCCTCACTACGTACCACCACTAGCTTCCCATTTTTGTCCTTTTCCAAATTCACTGGGGGTCCGTTCCTCCTCTTGGCCGTGAGAGAAATATTAATGCCATATTCCCAGGGAATATACTGTTCAACTTCAAACACCTCATCAGGTGGAATCAGAACCTCCTGCTCATCAGGAACAGCCGAGTAGTTTTGGATTGGGAGACGAAACTGTGAGTGTATCTGCAAAAACGTGTTAGTCTTTGTGTGTTCTTAGTAAATTTAAGGGCAACCTTTTTCGAAAATGAGGAAGAAGCAGAGTATCCGAATCTTATCTCTGATCCCACCTGAGCCTCAGCCAACTTGGTAAACCCTCGATATGACGTCTTTCTTGCACAGTGGGAAATGTTGTTTCGGGTCTGCATGGCGACGGATAGAAGATAATGAACACCTATGAACTTGAAATTCTTCACATAGATTGCATCACTGGCTGGGTACTGTCCCATTGCTTCATTGAATATTCTGCAGAAGTTACTGTACTTCGAGATCATCTCAGCATAAACTGCGAACATGTGCTCTTTCATCAGCCCACTTGGTGGATCCAAAATCATTTCCTTCGTTGCCTGCTCCAAACATTATCAAACATTTTGTTGTTCTTTCTCTCTTCTTGGATGTGTTGTATGGCCAGATGATCGGATACAATGGTGTGGTTGAAGATGAAAGCCACAGAGTTTTTTGCCATGTCCAGTTGGATGACATTTTCCTTCTTGTTTCCGCTGAGATAGGCAGCAAGAATGCCCTGTCCAGTAAAATAAAGTGTGTGTGTGACCAAGCATCAAGACTTTATACTGTCATTTACATTAGTGACCCAAACAATGGACAGTTACAAAGTGGGAGCAAAGGTTTTAAATAGCATTTATATAATTCCCTCCACGTGCTCAGGGCATCCCAAAGCAATTTACAGCCAACAAAGCACTTCTTGAACCTAGGAACATCTGCCATTTCTCTGCTATTTCTCCAACCGATCTATATCCTGCTGTATCCCCTGACAATCCTCATGACTGTCCGCAACTCCACCAAGCTTTGTGTCATCCACAAACTTACTAATCAGACCAGCTACATTTTCCTCCAAATCATTTATATATACTACAAACAGCAAAGGTCCCAGCAATGATCCCTGCGGAACACCACTAGTCACATCCCTCCATTATGAAAAGCACCCTTCCACTGCTACCCTCTGTCTTCTATGACCGAGCCAGATCTGTATCCATCTTGCCTGCTCCCCTCTGATCCCGTGTGACTTCACCTTTTGTATCAGTCTGCCATGAGGGACCTTGCCAAAGGCTTTACTGAAGTCCATATAGATAACGTCCACTGCCCTTCCTTCATCAATCATCTTTGTCATTTCCTCAAAAAACTCAATCAAATTAGTGAGACACGACCTCCCCTTCTCAAAACCATGCTGCCTCTCGCTAATAAGTCCATTTGTTTCCAAATGGGAGTAAATCCTATCCCGAAGAGCCCTCTCGAATAACTTCCCTACCACTGACATAAGGCTCACCGGCCTATAATTTCCTGGATTATCCTTGCTACCCTTCTTAAACAAAGGAACAACATTGGCTATTCTCCAGTCCTCTGGGACCTCACCTGTAGCCAATGAGGATGCAAAGATTTCTGTCAAGGCCCCAGAAATTTCTTCCCTTGCTTCCCTCAGTATTCTGGGGTAGATCCCATCAAGCCCTGGGGACTTATCTACCTTAATGCTTTGCAAGACACCCAACACCTTCTCCTTTTTGATAATGAGATGACTGAGATTATCTACACTCCCTTCCCTAGGCTCATCAGCCACCAAGTCCTTCTCCTTGGTGAGAACTGATGCTAAGTACTCATTTAGTACCTTGCCCATTTCCTCTGGCTCCACACATAGATTCCCTTCTCTGTCCTTGAGTGGGCCAACCCTTTCCTGGGTTACCCTCTTGCTCTTTATATACGTATAAAAAGCCTTGGGATTTTCCTTAATCCTGTTTGCCAATGACTTCTCATAACCCCTTGTCGCCCTCCTGACTCCTTGCTTAAGTTCCTTCCTACTGTCTTTGTATTCCTTAAGGGATTCGTCTGTTCCTAGCCTTCCAGCCCTTACGAATGCTTCCTTTTTCTTTTTGACGATGCTCACAATATCCCGCGTTATCCAAGGTTCACGAAACATGCCAAACTTATCCTTCTTCCTCACAGGAACATGCTGGTCCTGGATTCTAATCAGTTGACGTTTGAAAGACTCCCACATGTCAGATGTTGATTTACCCTCAAACAGCCGCCCCCAATCTAAATTCTTCAGTTCCTGCCTAATATTGTAATAATTAGCCTTCCCCCAATTTAGCACCTTCACCTGAGGACTACTCTTATCCTTATCCACAAGTACCTTAAAACTTATGGAATTACGGTCACTGTTTCTGAAATGCTCCCCCACTGAAACTTCGACCACCTGGCCGGGCTCATTCCCCAATATCAGGTCCAGTACGGCCCCATCCCTAGTTGGACTATCTCCGTATTGTTTCAAGAAACCCTCCTGGATGCTCCTTACAAATTCTGCCCCATCCAAGCCCCTAGCTCTAACTGAGTTCCAGTCAATATAGGGGAAGTTAAAATCACCCACCACTACCACCCTGTTACCTTTACATCTTTCCAAAATCTGTCTACATGTCTGCTCCTCTACCTCCGACTGGCTGTTGGGAGGCCTGTCGTAAACCCCCAACATCGTGACTGCACCCTTCCTATTCCTGAGCTCCACCCATATTGCCTCGCTGCACGACCCCTCCGAGATGTCCTCCCGCACGACAGCTGTGATATTCTCCTTAACCAATAATGCAACTGCCCCACCCCTTTTACACCCCCCTCTATCCCGCCTGACGCTTCTAAATCCTGGAACATTTAGCTGTCAATCCTGTCCTTCCCTCAACCAAGTCTCTGTAATAGCAACAACATCATATTTCCAAGTCCTAATCCAAACTCTAAGTTATACTTCTTGCATTGAAACAAATGCACTTCAGACCACCAGTCCCGCTGTTCTCCACAACATCTCCCTGCCTGCTCTTCCTCTCAGTCTTACTGGCCTTTTTTACTAGTTCCCCTTCATTAATTTCACTTGCTGTCCTACTGCTCTGGTTCCCACCCCCCTGCCACACTAGTTTAAACCCTCCCGAGTGACACTAGCAAACCTCGCAGCCAGGATATTTGTGCCCTGTCCAGCTTAGATGCAACCCGTCCTTCTTGTACAGGTCCCATCTGTCCCTGAAGAGATCCCAATGGTCCAGAAATCTGGAACCCTCCCTTATACACCAGCTGTTCAGCCACGTGTTTAGCTGCACTATCTTCCTATTTCTAACCTCACTGGCACGTGGCACAGGGAGTAATCCCGAGATTACAACCCGAGAGGTCCTGTTTTTTAACTTTCTACCTAACTCACTAAACTCCATGCCAATATCCTGACACACTCGCTGTTGCAATATTTTTCCCCCATATCTGTCTCTGCCACTCAGTTCCTGTTACTTTGTACCTCTTTCAGTTCCTGCATTTTTTCTCTCTGCATGGCAGTACATAATGGGTAAAAGGGAACTTTTAGCTTCTGCCTCATACCACACAGCCTGTTTAGCGCCAGCTCCTGCACATGTGCCATGCACGCAGCTGGTAAAAGTGACGATTCATTGCCGTCTTTTACTGCACAACCTGTCTGCTCAGTGTCTGCTCAGTATGTGCTATTGCACATTACACAGCGTGTAATTCATTCCTGTCGGGACTGCACAGCTCCAGCTTTTAGAAACTGTGAGCCCTGCCTCAGAGTCCCAACCCCGGGTCTGCACGAAGCCTCTTAAAAGGATCCTGAGAGACCCCAAGATTGTGGCGGGGGTGTGGTGGGGGGGAGGGGGGCCGGGGGTGCACAGGAGTTGGACGGCAGGACAGAGAGATGGAGAATAAGATTAGAGGACGGGGCAGCCCCGGATGTGAGGAGGGGAATGTTCCATTTCAACAGGGTCCTTCACCACCCCAGGATGCCCCAAAGCGTCACAACAACTGAAGAACTTTTCACAGAATCACAGAATGGTTACAGCACTGAAGAGGCCATTTGGCCCATCGTATTAATGCCAGCTCTCTGCAAGAACAATTCAGCTAGTCCCATAATCCCACTTTTTAACATAACTTTTGCATGCTGGTCACTGTAAGGAAATTCAGCAGGAATTGTCCACAGCAAGGTCACACAAACAACCATGTGAAAATGGCCAGATAGTCTGTTTCAATGAAATTTATTCCAGGATAAATGTGGGCAAAACACGGGATTGATCTCCGGTGCTCTTCTTTCCCTAATGCAGTGCGATATTCTACATCCTTCGAGTGGGTCATCAGGGCCCATGTTTAACATCTCAACTGAAATGCTGCACATCCAACAGTGCAACATCACCTCAGCACTGCACCATTAGACAAACTTTTAATTCCAGATTTTTATTAAATGTGTTCTGTTTTCACCATCGGCCATGGTGTGATTCAAAACCATCTCCCTAGAGCTTTAGCCTGGGGGTCTGGAGTACTTGTCCAGTGGCACTGCCATCATTTCCCTGATAATGCCACACTATTCAAACTGTATTCCATCTGCCATGTTCTTGCCCATTCATTGAGCCTGTCCAAGTCCCCTTGAATCCTTTTTGCTTACTCTTTGCAACTTGCATTCCCACCTAGTTTTGTGTCATCAGCAAATTTGGAACTATTACATTTGGTCCCCACATCCAAATCATTTAAATAGATTGTGAACAGCACTGATCCTTGTGCTTAGTCTTCTAATGACCGCTCGCCATCCTGAAAATGATCTGCATATCCCGACTCTCTGTTTTCTGTCTGTTAACCAATTTTCAATCCATCCCAGTATATTATCCCCAATCCCACGTGCTCTAATGTTTTTTACTAACTTCCTGTGTGGGACCTTATCAAAGGTTTTCTGAAAATCTAAATACACGACATCAACTGGTTCTCCTTTACTTATGCTACAAGTAACATCCTCAGAAAACTCCAACAGGTTTGTCAAATATGAATTCCCTTAATAAATCCATGTTGACTCGACCCAATCATATCATTGCTCGTCAAGTGTCTAGTTACCACATCGTTTATAATTGTATCTCATATTTTCCCTACTACTGTTCTCAAACTAACAGGTCAGTAGGTCGCGTGTGCTTAGCAATAACCAGCTGAGTGACGCTAGTTTCTGTTTCGCCAGGGCCATTCAGCTCTTGACCTCATTACAGCCTTGCTTCAAACATGGACAAAAGAGCTGAACTCAAGAGGTGAGGTGAGAGTGACTGCCCTTGACATCAAGGCATAATTTGACCGAGTATGGCATCAAGGAGCCCGAGCAAAATATGAGTCAAAGGGGATCCAGGTGAAACACCTCCAGTGGTTGGAATCAAATCTAACAAAAAATAAGATGGTTATAGTTGTGGGAGTTCAATCATCTCAGTCCCAGGACATCGCTACAGTTCCTTAGGGTAGTGTCGTAAGATGATCCATCTTCAACCGCTTCATCAATACCTTCCCTCCATCATAACGCCAGAAGGAGAGATGTTCGCTAATGATTGCAAAATCTTCAGAACCATTCATGACTCCTCAGATACTGAAGCAGTCTGTGTTCATTTGCAACAAGATCTGGTCAATGTTCAAGGAATGGGCTGATATGTGGCAAGTTACATTCACGCCAGACAACTGCCAACAAGAGAAATCCAACCAGCTCCCCTTGGCATTTAATGGTACCATCGCTAAATCCCCCACTATCAACATCCTGGGCGTTGCTGTTTGACAGAATCTGAACTGGACCGTCCATATAAGTACTGCGTCTGCAGGAGAAGGTTGAGGCAGGGAATTCTGTGGTGAGTAACTCAGCACCTCACTCCTCAAAGTCTGCCCACACGGGACAAATCAGGAGTGTGATGGAATAATCTATACTTGCCTGAAAGAGTGCAGCTTCAACAGCACTCAAGCTGGACATCATCCTGGACTTGACCGATACCACATCCTCCACCACCAGTACACACTAACAGCAGTGTGTACCATCTACATGATGCACTGAAACAACTAAGCAAGGCTCCTTCGACAGCAGTTTACACACTCTACTACCTCGAAGGACAGCAGCCCTCCAAATACCCCTCCAAGCCAAACATCATCATAACCTGGAACGATGTTGCCTTTCCATCATTGTAGAAATCCTGGAACTCCCTTCATAACAGCACTGCATGTACCTACACCACATGGACTGCAGAGGTTCAGGAACATGCCCTTCTCAAGGACAATTAGCGACGTCCACATCTCATAAAAGAATAAGAAAATGAACATGGCGGTTAGAACTGATTGGCTCGAATTTTCAAATCCTCAGTTACAAAATTCCAACGTTTCTGATGCCGAGTTAAGATTTTAAGGAAAGGTCTGCAAACTGGAATGTTAATGTCACATTGACAACTCAAGTCTATCCTGTCTCCATCGTTAGACGATGATCATTTGAAAGTACCCTGTTCTTGTGGTTGGAAACGATAGTGGGCGGAGTCAGATGGAGAGACGAACGCCCGTAACATCCACACATGATTACAAAATAATTACAAATAAGCTGGGTTTTCAACAGATTTTCTTCTACAGGAATGAAAACTTATCTATTAATTAAATCATCCATCGCATTACAGTAACTGAAATTTAACACTGATGCCCACAGGATCGCCTCCACTGCTGAAACTCAATGTACGAAGAAAAGGGGAAAGCAATGTTATCTGGTGCCTGTTTGTTCTCACGGAATAATCCATTTTTATCATAACAGTAAGACAACCATTCCAAAACGGAACAAGTGCAATAAGTGAGACCTCGTCAGGACAAGATTATCCATGATGGTACTGAATGGTGGAAAATGTTCCAGGGATGACTGACCTGCTTCTATTCCTTATTCTTATTAAGAACCTTTGGTTTGAATTCACAATTTTTCAACCAATATCATAATAAACGTCCAAGGAGCTTTTACCAACTTCGTCAACTCATTCCTAAATTTAGTTTGGATCAATGTATAAAGACATGTATTTACAAAGGAACTCAAATACATGAGAAGGTATCCGCTTGCAGTGGCAATATACTCAGGGGCTGTATAATCACCCAGCTTTGACCTTGTGCTGGTCAGTCTGGTCATTAAAAAACTCACGGAAACTGTCAGCCACAAAAGAATAAAACTGCCCGATATAGCAAAGAGTAAAATGATGGATTTCCTTCGGTTCTCCATCTCTGGATCACTTTGAGTGCCACTGTTGAGACTTCGGAGTCTCCTACGTGCTCTACTGGCGACTAGAATATGTCTGGCTGTCAAACAATTAAACAGTAATATTGAAGCAAAGGGAAGCCACGGAACTAAAATACTTTCTAAACAGGAGAACGTTACACCTGCAGGCGATAAGAAAAACTCTGCTCTGTAACGGCAACCCCAGGAAACATTGTTAATTATTCGCTCAGCTTCATAAGCAAAATAAAATGGGATTTTCTCGAAACAGAAAAAGACAGTGACGGCTGTTATAACCACTGTTGCCATTCTCACTGTGCAATACTTTGCTTTTAACTTCCCACAACATATTGCTATAAATCTGTCAAATGTGAACATGACTGTAAGCCACACCGAAGTATGTAACGTGATATTACACATGTGCACAATGAACTTACAAACGGCAGTGTAGGACAGGAATGAATATGGAAAATGATAAATGAAAATATGATGCACTAATACATGGAAGATCATAACCAGTAGATCTGCTGTTGCCATGGCCATCATGTAGACAGAGATACATTTCGAAAGGCCGCAGTTTCCTCGGGAGAGAATGACGATTGCCAGTAGATTCGCTGTAAGAAAGAGGGAGAATTGCTAAATGAGGGGGACACTCAGATAACTGTCATAACATAGTCCAGAGAAATGTTCAGCTTTTATTTACTGAGGGTTGTGCACAGAGTGTTACAACTGCGGTGCGAGCATGGCACTGTTCATTCAGTCTTGTTGCTCCACAGAACGCAGTATATTTCTTTAAGCTTGTCAAATCGGAAAAGCAGCCCAAATTGAGAACTCCAGTATCCCCAAATGAAGCGGAACAAGTTAGGTATATTTAGACAACAGCAAATTAACTATATATTTTAAAAAGCTCACAAACACTGCTGAGATAAACCAATGTCTAAAGACATTAGAACTTCATCTTTAAAATTCTAACTCCCACATTTGCATAAATATACTAAAATTAACTGTAATTCGGTTTTTAATTATCTGACCGGAAAAATAAAAATAAAGTCTTTGCAAGTTATGTTCCTGACGAATGGAATCTTCCAATGTAGAAAGAGTCGAAAGTCTCTTGAAGTCTTCGCAGTGATCCGATGGGGAAAAAAAGGTCCTTCAAAGACAGAAATTCAGCAGTTCAGCTGTTGCAGCATAAACTGTCCCTTCAGTGCTGAACACAGAAATAATACCGATAATTTGTTAAGAAACACAAGCTTTTATTATTTTTCTTAGCACATTAATTCAGCTTGAAGCTTTGTAGAATTTTGAGAGATAAAACATAGCTTCTTCCTTCAGTTAGAATCTGAGAACACTCCCTGCTCAAACCAGACTCAGCCAGCTAGTTTGGAAAGTCAAACTGCAATATTGAATCACGTGACCTCTCTCTTGCTGCTGTTGCTTGGCAACCAGAATGCAGTTGTCAGTCCAACTTTCCTGAACCGTGTGTCCGAAAGGTGCACTGATCTTTTTACAGTCTTAAAGGCACACACAATATTTCCGAGGAGGAATAAAAGCAAGACCGTGACAAGAAATCTGTCTACATAATTAATTTAAAAGAAATATATCACTGAACTAGCAACAGAAAACTGAAAAATCATCTGCTCAGCAAATTTACATCAGTCCCTGTCAAATATTAAATCTATTTGCACAGCATTTACTGGAAAGATCTAAATTCAAAGAAAATGTTCAGCTGAGAAATACAAACACTCAATACAGGTTCAAATGTTGCCTTTTTCTGTTTAAGTTACTCTTATGGAGCTGCTCACTGCCTGCGAAGGTGCTGGTGGAAGCTGGAAGGTGATATGCAGTGCAGGGGTGAGCGGCAGTTCACTGAACAACAAATATTCCTCGAAATACATTTCAAACTCTCTATTGGATGCAGGTTACTGCACTCTGAGAATTTTCAACTTAAGGCAGACAGGGAACAATGATGCAAAGAGCTTATTACTCTGGGTACGAAGCAGAAGACATTTTAGTGAACAATGTAATGTTAAAGGGCCCGTGGTGTTGCTCTCTTCCTCCCTCAGCAGAGGGATGGTCGATGCACCGACTGATAGGATTACCGCTGATATTCACAAACGCAGCCCGGTAGATTAATGATTATTCAATGGGAAATATTTTGGAACCTGGTGCAAAATCATTAACAGAGAGACAGTCAACACATATTAAAATAAAACATATATTGACTGACCAGGAATACCAAAGGCAGCCAGGAGCGGATAATAAATTTCTTTGATCTGATGGATTATTGGTCGTCCCATTATATAAAGATCGAGTGAATTCTCTCCGATTTTACGTTGCTGACTGGCGTGTATCTGAGATCTGTGAATGATCCCCCTTTAAATAACATCTCTGGCTGCGTTGAAAAATCATATTACACAAAAGTTAACATCTAGCACCATCACCTAAAAAACAATTTTCTGCTTCAGTACGCCTGAAGCACCAATGGGGAGTGCGCCAAACTCCACCAAGCTCCATATAATCAAGGAGTTGGATATAATCCCAGAGGGAATATACTCTGCTTCTGGGATGTGATCCCTGCAGTGAATATCCCTCCCAGCACAGTGTTACACTCTTGAGGTCTCATATAACTCGATGAAAAATACATTCATGCATTATATAACCAAAAGGTCCTTTACATTGTGGTGATGACTGGTGATGACTGGAATCTGACATTGCTAGTGATGAATCGTTTCCAACATTTCTACTGGCGATCCTGCTCCAATGCTATTGAAGTTGCACTCATTCTACAATATTGATTGTCGCACTAATCTAACATTAATGGTCTTGACCATTCTCTAATATTTCTGGTGCTGACACCACTCTAGGAGTAATGTTTGTTATCCTACAGTAGTTGTGGTCCTGTCATGATCCGATTTAATCATAGCAGGTGATGACTTCTAGTCTAACAGGACTAGTGCTGATATGTTGCTACCAGTAGGGATGGTGAAGTCATTCATTTGTACACACTGCTGCCACTTTACGCCGGTGGTGGAGGCAGTGAATGTTTGTGGACGGGGTACCAATCAAGCGGGTTGCTTTATTTTCGATGGTGTCGAGCTTCTTGAGTGTTGTTGGAGCTGCACCCATCCAGGCAAGTGGAGAGTACTCCATCACACTCCTGACTTGTGTCTTGCAGATGGTGGACAGGCTTTGGCGAGTCAGGAGGTGAGTTACTCGTTGTAGGATTCCTAACCTCTGACCTGCTAGTAATACTCGTACTGGAGGAGCATTTTCATCTCTAATTGAAATATAAGCATACCACGAGTAATAGAGGAGCAGACTCACTTCTATTTTAAATGTCAGAGTACCATTGTTACGTGTCTACTAGTATTGGAGAAGGACAGCCACTTCTAATTTACATATAAGGTTGCCACTACACCTGGGCAGCATCCTTACCGATAGTGCAAATGTAAGGGTAATCTTACAAGAGGAGCATAGTCACTTGTAGTTTAAAATTAAGTGCACACAAACTAAGAGAAGAGCATGGTCACAGGTAGTGTAAGCTTATCTTTGCCACTAAAATGCATCAACATGCTCACTTCCAGTCTAATAGCTTAAGTACCACAAGTGGTGGATAAAACTCGTTCAGATTTTGCAACAGTCCGTAGATGCCAAAACGGTTCCAGTGGATTGGAAGTTAGCTAATCTAACACCATTATTCATGAAAAGGAGGATAGAGAAAACAGGGTACGCCAGATCAGTTAGCCAGACATCAGCCAATGGAAAATGCTGGAATCAATTATTAAAGAAGTCTTAACATTGCACTGAGAAAATAATAACATGATCATCCATTAAATGGTTTTGAAAAGAAATCTTGGAATTTTTTTGAGGATATAACTAGCCGAGTCCATGAATAGGATCCAGTTGGTTCTGGTATACTTGGATTTTCAAAAGGCACTTGGCAAGTTGCTGCACAGAATGTTAACACACAAGATAAGTATGCATGGAGTTCGTTCATTTTTTTCAAGGCTGAGGTAGATAGATATTTTGGTCTCTCATGGGGTCAAAGGATATGGGGAGCATGTGGGAAAGTGGAGTTGAGATGGAAGATCAGCCATGATCTTACTAAATAGTGGAGTAGGCTCCAAGCGGTGTATGATCTACTTCTGCTCCGATTTCTTTTTTGTTAATCTTTCGTGGGATGTGCGCATCACTGGCAAGGCCAGAAATTGTTTCCCATCCCTAACTGCCCATGACAACTGAGTGACTTGCTCGGCCATTTCAGAGGACAGTTAAGAATCAGCCACATTGCTGTGGCTCTGGAGTCACATGTAGGCCAGAATAGGTAAGGATGGCAGCTTTCCTTCTGTAAAAGACATCAGTGAACCAGATGTCATTTTTTTTAAAAAGGAGCTATTGATAATAGTTTCATGGCACCATTAATGAGACTATCTTCCAATTGCAAATTTAGTAATTAATTGTATTTACATTCCACCAGCTGCCATGGGCCCAGGACATTAGCCTGGGCCCCTGAATCACCAGTTCAGTGATATTACCACAATGCCACCATCTCCCCACATGGTCATATCTAGCGTTAACATTAAGGTGCCACAAGTACTGCAGGAGAATGATCAATAACAATGTAAGTGTGGAGTCGCTCCAGTACAAGAGACTGTTAGGAGAAGTTTGTAGCAGAACTAGTTTTGCGAAGGACAGTCAGATCGATTATAGAATTAGGTTACCTCTAACAACGTGGAAACATCATCATGTCTACTTATCGTGTCGGCCTCTCACTTGTATCGGAAGAGCACACTCACCTCTAGTGTAAGTGTAGAGCACCACAAGTGCAACAAGGTCACCTCCAGTTTAAATTAGAGTACCACTAGTATTGAAGGAGCACTGTCATTACAAGAGGAGGTTTTACAGCTCCAGCACACAGAAGAGAACAGTGAGCTAAAGTGCAGGTGTAGAATGCCACACATAATGGAGGAGCACAGTCACAACTAGTGCTGCAAACCTAGCGTCAATTCCAATGTGAACAGGCAATTCGACATCCATTCTGGAGGTTGGGAAGGCGGTAGTATGATATTATAGCTATTACTGAGACATAGCTGAAAGAAGGGAAGGAATTGCAGCTCTATATTCCTGGTTGCAGGGTTTTTAGGCGAGTTCGAGAAGGCAATAAAAAGGAGCGGCAAACACAACTTTGATGAAAGAAACATTTGTAACTGGTAAGGTGGATGATGTGTGGAAGGGTCATCAAATGAGGCTATATGAGTTGAACTGAAGAATATAAATGGGGAAATTGCACTACTGGGTGTGTACTCTAAACGGCCAGTTTGAGGGGGAGCAAAGAACAAATAAGTGGCTAAATATATGAGTTGTGTAATAACAATAGGGCAGTGACGGTGGAGGATTTCAACTACCTTCATATTAATGGGAAATTAATTACTGAGAAAGGCACAAACGGAGCGTAATTCTTAAAATACACTCAGGAGAATATGATAGCCATCACTTCAAAAACCCAACGAGATAGAGCCAGTGGACTTCGTTTTGGGTAATGAAGCTGGGCAGCTAAAAGGAGTATCAGTTGGGAAGAATTTTGGTGGAAGTGATCATAATTCACCAAGGTTTAGGGTAGTTATGGAAAAGAACAAAAGTAGATCAGAAATAAAATTTCTCAATTCAGGAAAACGCTAACTTTACGAAGCTGAGGTATGATTTCACTGAAATCGACTAGAAATCGCTGCTTGAAAGTAAATCAGTGCCAGATCATATGAATGCAATCAAGGCAGAGACAGTGAAGGCTCACAGCAAATATGTTCCCTTAAAGAAAAAAGGTGGACTAACAAAGTCAGAGGCACTGGATGTCATTGGTTTTAAATGAGAGGATAAAGGGAGGCAAAAGGAAGTTTATGACAATTTTTTTTATTTAGCGATACAGCACTGAAACAGGCCCTTCGGCCCACCGAGTCTGTGCCGACCATCAACCACCCATTTATACTAATTCCATATTCCTACAACATCCCCACCTGTCTCTATATTTCTCTACCACCTACCGATACTAGCAGCAATTTATAACGGCCAATTTACCTATCAACCTGCAAGTCTTTGGCATGTGGGAGGAAACCGGAGCACCCAGAGGAAACCCACGCAAACACAGAGAGAACTTGCAAACTCCACACAGGCAGTGCCCAGAATTGAACCCGTGTCGCTGTGATACTGCAGTGCTAACCACTGCACCACTGTACCGAGGGCTTAGTGACTACAGGTGAATAAAAATGTCGGGATAGAAATTAACAACAACATTAGGACAGCAAAGAGAAGTCATGAAATATATAGGCAAGTAAAATCGAGAAAAGAATGAGTTGATAAATGTGTAAAGACAAAAACGATAACTAAAGAAAGTGTAATTCCTTTAAGGGATCATCAGGGTCACCATGTATGGAGACGGAGAACGGTTATATGGTTCTTATTGAATATTTTGCATCTATTTTCACGAAAGAGAGAGATAATTTAGCCATTGTAATCATGGCCAAGCGATGGCAGCAGGCGTGGTGCCAGATGCTGAAGTTGTATGACTGTACAAAAATGAAGACAGAGATAGACCAAATAATTACAGGCCTGCCAGTGGAACCTCTGTGGTAGGAGACTTACTGGCAGAAATATAAACAAAAAGATACATTTTCTTTTAGAGCGGTACAATTTAATTGGAAACAGTTAGACGGGAATAGTTAAGGGAAGGTCGAGTCTGACTAAACTGATTGAGGTTGTGAGCAGAAAAAATGACAGCGAAGCTAGTGCATTTGATGCTTTCCATATGGATTTTAACAAAGCTTTTGATTAGTCCCAGATGGCAGACTGATCACAGAAGTAAAAGCCCTATAGGGATCCAGGACAAAGTGGCAAGTTGGATCCAAAAATTGGCTCGGAGGCCGGAAGCAACGTATATTGGTGAATGAGTATTTATTGTGACTGGTAGGTTGCTTCCAGTGTGGTTCCACAGGACACAGTACTTGGCCCCTTTCGTTTTGCTGTATATATCAATGAATGTACGGGTTACGATTAAGAATTTTGCAGACTATGTCAAATTTTGGATTGTGGCTGACAATGAAAACGAAAGATAGAGACTGCAGGAGGATAACAATGGGTTTGTCTGGCAGGTAAGTAGTAGAAAATAGAGTTCAATCCAGAGAAGTGTGAGGGAATGCATTTGGAGAAGTCCAACAGGGCAAGGGAATACACGATAAATGGTATTTTCTGCAAAGTACAGAGGAATAGAGGGAATTGGGACTGCACGTCCACAGATTCCTGAATGTGGCTGGAGAGGTAGATAAGGTGGTCAAGCAGGTATTGGGCACAATTACCTTTATTAGACGAAACATGGAAAATAAGATCTGGGAGGTTATGCTTGAACTGTATAAAACAATTGTTCTGCCTCAGCTGGAATGCTGCATGCCGGTTTTGTCTCTGCACTGCAGGAAAGATGTGATTGCACTTAAGAGTGTAAGAGTAGGATTACGAAGATGTTGCCTGGACTGGAACATTTTAGTTATGAGGAAATATTGGAAAGCCGAAGGCTGTTTTCTTTGGATCAAAGAAGACTGAGTGGACACCAAATTGAAGTACATATAATTATGAGGGTTCTAGATAGAGTTGATATGCAAGCCCAATCCCGATGGTACAGGGCCATAAATCTAGGAGAACAGCTTTAGTGTAAGAGGGAGGAGGGTTAGATGGGTTTCGAGGGGAAATGTTTTCATCCAGAAGGTGGTGGACATCTGGAAATCACTGCCTGAAAGTGTGGAGGCAGAGACCCTTCTAACATTTAAAAACTGCCTTGGATTTTCACTTAAAATTCTGTAACCTAGAAATCTATGGACCAAGATCTGGAAAGTGGGGTTAGGCTGGATGGCTACTTGTTGGCCGGCGTGACACAATGGGCCCAATGACCCAAGCATCTCCTTTAAATTTCAATGAATGTTAAGATTTCATGGAATGTTATTCATGCAATTTTAGAGGTAATAGGCAGATGTCATGTAAGAGATATTTGAGGTAAAATGGAGACGTTGTTCATGGGATATTAGAAGTAGTATGGAGATGTTGTCCTGGGATATAACAGGTTCTATGTAAATTCTCCTCTTGAGATATTAGATGGAATATGGTGAATGTTCACAGGATATTAAAGTTTGTATAGAGATGCAGGTGTTGAGGATCTGGGCGTATTGTGGAGATTCATTTCCTGAGATAGTAGAGGCATTATGGAGACATTGTCCCTGTGATCGGAATGGAATTGTGGGCATGTAATGCCTGATATATTGGCGGTAGTATGGAAATGTTGTCCCCGGCATATTATACATAATATTGAGATATGGCTGCTGTGATATTAGAGTTTATAATATAATTATATGGTGTTGCTATCCCTGAGATGTTAGCGGTATTATGAAGATACTGTTCCTGTGATATTACAGTTTGTATGATGTTATTCCTGAGGTGTTAGTTGTAGTATGGAGCCATTGTTCCTGAGACAGTAGCAGCAGTATCAGAATATAATTCCTGATATATATATTTGTGGTAGCATAGAGATGTTGTTCCTGGGGTAAAAAAAGGTAGTCTGGAGATCTTTCCCATAAGTTATTAGTGGTAATATTGCAGTGTTTTTCTTGTGATATTAGAGGTGATATGGATATGTGTTTGCTGAGCTTTTAGAGCTACTATGGAGAAGCTGTTCCTCTGATATTTGAAGTGGTAAGGATGTGTTTTTCCTGCGATATTCCAGCTCCTATGCAGATATTATTCATGAGATATTTGATGCATTATGGAGTAATATTTCCTGAGGTCTTTGAGGTAATGTAGTATGAAAATGTTTCTCCCACGGTGTTATATGTAGTATGGTAATGTAGTCCATGAGATACAAGAGTTAGTATGGGGCTGCACTTGGAGATGTTGTTCCTGGTATGTTAGAGGTCGTATGGAGAGACTTTGTCTGAGATTTTAGATGGAGCCTGGAAATATTGCACCTGAAATAGTTGATTTTTTATGGTGATGTTCAGGCTGAGATATCTGATTTTTTATGATGATGTTGTGCCTGAGGTAGTTGAATTTTTCGGGTAATGCTGTGCCTGAGATATTTGATTTTTTTAATGTAGTATGGAAATATTGTCCATGAGATATCAGCTGTGCAGTGGCGATGTTGCTTTCGAGGTATCAGAGGTAAATGCATATTCTGCTCCTGAGATATTAGAAGTAGCTTTGAGATACTGTTACTGAGATTTTTTTAATGTAGATGTACTTTTTGATGTGCTGGAGGTAGTCTGGATTTCATAGCATAATAGAATCAAAGAGCAAAGCGATCATTCGGCTCATTATATTTGTGCTGTCCCTTGGAAGAAGCAATTAAAATATTCCCACAATCATTCTTTCTCGATAGCCCAGTATTTTCATTGTTCTTTCTTTCATTTAAAATATTCACTACTTTACTTTCTTTTGAATGATGCTTTTGAATTTGTTTTCTGCACCAATTCCGGCTATGCACCCTGATTGCCACAAATCAGATCAGGCAGCATCCGTGGAGCAAGAAACACAGTTAGAGTATCAGTTCACTGACCTTTCATCAGAACTGGAATACTTAGAGAGGTAACAGGTTTAAGCAAGTACAGAGGCAGCTAAAATGCGAGGAGGACGGAACAAAAGGGAAGGGCTCTGACAGGGTGGAAAACAGGAAATATTAAATGACAAAAGGTATGATGGCACAAGGCAAAAAGGGGGGGGGGTGATGGTCCAAGGAAAGAAAAAGAAAATGAGATGAGACCAGGTGTTAATGGAGCAGCAGAAACATGAGCAAAAGTTGCCATCTGAAAAAGCCTCTGGTTATGTCCCCACCCCCCCCCCCCCACCTCCCCCCCCCGCCCCCTCAACAGAGCATACAAACATACAAATTAGGAGCAAAGGGTAGGCCATTAGGCACCTCGAGCCTGCTCCACCATTCAATAAGATCATGGCTGATCGGTTTGTGTTTCCAATTTCACACCCCCATCTCCCCCAATAACCCTTGACTCCTTGCCTAACAAGAATCTATCTACCTCCGCCTTAAAAATATCCAATAGCCCCGCCTCCACCACCTTCTGAGGCACAGAGTTCCAAAGTCAGAAAACGCACTGAGACAAAAAAGATTTCTCCTCATCTCTGTCCTAAAAGGGAGACTACTAACTTTAAAATAGTACTCCCTAGTTCTGGGCTCACCCAGAAAAGGAAACATCCTCTTCACATCCACCTTGTCCAGACGTTCATGATTTTATAAAGTTCAGTCAAGCCTCCCCTCTCTGTTCTAAACTCCACTGAAAACAAGCATAGTCTACCCAACCTTCCCTTATAAGACAATCCGTTCATTCCAGTTGTCAATCAAGTAAACCTCCTCTGAACCGCCTCCAATGCATTCACATCCTTCCTTAAATAAGGAGACCAAAACTGCATATAGTATTCGAGATGTGGTCTCATCACATACTTGTATAATTGAAGCATTTGTAGTCCTGGACAACTTTACTCAAGCGCCCATTTGTATTTTATAACTAACATGTAATCACCTTTTTTCTAACTACCAACATGCAATGTCTCACCTATAATAATTGATATAGATATTTCAGCGCAAAAAGATGTTATTCGTTCCATGGTATCCGTGCTGGCTGCCAAGGAACTATCCAAACTAATTCCACTTTCCTCTTGGTCTTCAGCTTTGTAGGTTTGGCACTTCAAGTGTGCATCCAATAAATATGTTCAATGTTATGAGGATTTCTGTTTCTGTCACCCTTTGAGTTCCAGATACCCACTACCCTCTGGGGGTGAATGCTCTCTAAACGTACAACTCTTACATGTAATCGATGCTCCCCGATTATGAATTTCACAAGGGCCTTCCGATCTTTCTGAACAACACATATTTTATATACCTCAGTTAGCTCTCTTACTTAGCCTCCTCTGTTCCAAAGAAAACAAACATAGTCTGTCCAAGCTTTCATGGTAACTAAAATTGTCCAATCATCGGAAATCTCCTCCACATCCTCCTACGTGCAATCTCATGATTCTCATAATTTTGTGATCATAAATGTACATAGTACTAAAGCTGTGAACTTACCAGTGTGAAATACAGTTCCAGCATAACATCCCGGCTCTTACATTAGTGTCTTGGCTAACAAAGGCAAGTATCCCTGATGTATCTTGACCACCTTATCTATCTGTCCAGCACGTTTAAAGATTTAAAGGCATGCACGCCCTGTGTTCCTCCATATTTCTTAGTATCCTACCATTTATTGTGCATTCCAATCCATTGATATTTTCCTGCAGTGCTCAACTTTCCTCTTCATTATCAACGATGCAGATTTTTTTGTCTCTTTATGTTGAAGTTAATTTGCCAATCTTATATCTATCTGCAAGTTTGTTAATATCATATTGTAATTTGTCACAGTCCTCTTCAGTGTTGACTACCTCTCCAAATTTGGTGTAATTCACAAGTTTAGATGTTGTGTTTTTGATTCCAAAGTCTAAATTGCTGAGCTATATTGTGAACAGTCGTCGACTGAGCACTGATTTATTTGGGACCCCGCCACCCACATTCTGTCACACTCAATAGCTGTACTCTCCCCCCCCCTTCCCCACCCCCCCCCCCCCCCCCACCCCCGCTACTCTCTGCTTTCTTTCAGCCTGGTAGGTATATATCAAACCTCTTTTCCCTGTCATCCACATTACCTGACCTTATTCATTAATATACTACATGGCACGTTGTGAAAAGTTATTTTTGCAAACGTAGATATATTGCATCTACTGTATTCCATTTATCTGCGCTCTCTCTCTCTCTCTCTCTCGCTCTCTCTCATATCTGTTCAAAGAATTCAACGAGGTTTGGAAAGCAAGACGTTTCCGTTTGAAATCAACATTGGCTTTGCATTAATTAAGTTTCCTTTCCAGTCTTTTTCTTTTTGTTTCTTTGGGATTCCATTATTTTCCCTTCAAGCAATGTTAACTCGACAGGTCATTTGTCTTTGCTTGTGAAGTAGGGAATGAAATGGCAATTTAAAGTAGCGCTGGCTGTTAGGTCAGGCATGACTCTGCTATGGTAAGGTTCAATGCATTGCTATAATTGGCTTAATTCAAGACTCATTGATAAATTTCAAGAGAACATTAATTAGTTGTTTCACAGTGGGGCGCTATCAATTCTACAAATGCAATTGCCAAATCATACATAACCAAGACGTATAATTAAATATTTCAGTTGGTAGAGTAGATTTGCATTCATGAAGTGTGATACCATCGAAAATATAAATAGCTAAGCTGAACATTACTGCAATATGAAGAACAATTAATGCAGCACAATATTCGCATGCTTCAGGAGAAGCAGTGGTGTCGTGTTTTTGTCAGTGGAACAAACACCCACTGTTCCAGGGTATTGCTCAGGGACTTGGGTTCGAATCCCAACACTGAAGAAAGTGGAAATTGAATTCAATTGATAAATCTGGAATTATAAAGCTAGTCCAATGATAGCCATGAAAACATTGCTGATTGTCGTTAAATACACATCTGGCTCACTCACGTTCATCAGTGAAAAAAAACCGCTGTCCTTACCCGGTTCGAATGACATGTGATTGTAGACCCACAGCAATGCTGTTGAATTGAAATGACCCAGCAAGCCAGTCAATTCTATCTAACCGATACAAATTCGATAAGGAACGACAACAGCAAACCCAGCCCTGTCGACCCTGCAACGTTCTGTTACAAAGTTAGGAGAGCTGTCCAACAGACGAATCACGCAACAGCTTGACATAGTCATTGTCAGGAAACAGACAATATCCCAGTATTGCCAACACCATGCCTGGGTATGTCCTGTGTTAATGGCAGGACAGACTCAGCAAAGGTGGCAGCACGGTCGTATACAGGCAGGCGAGAGTTACCCTGGAAGTCCTCAATATCGATTCCAGACTCCACGAAGTCGCATGGCATCAGGGCAAACATGGGCAAGGAAACTTCCTGATCCTTGCCACCTACCATCCGCTCAGCTAATGAAATAGTACTCCTCCGTGTTGAACATCGTTTGAAGGAAGCATTGAGGGTGGCAAAGGTACAGAATGTACTGTGGACGCGATAGCACCACTACTGACCGAGCTGGCCGAGTCCAAAAGGACATGGCTAATCGATTGGGACTGTGGCAGATGCTCAGGGAACAAACAGGAGGGGTAAACATACTTGACCTCATCCTCACTATTCTGCCTGCTGTGGATGTAGCCAACAATGATAGTATTGGTAGCAGCGACCACCACACAGTCCTTGTGGGATAAAATCCCATCCTCACATTGAGGTTACCCTCCATTGTGTTGTGTGGCACTCCCACCGTGCTAAATGAGATACATTTCGAACAGATCTAGCGATATAAAACTTGGCATCCATTAGATGCTGTCGGTCATCAGCAGCAGCTGAATTGGACTCAACCACTAAAATAAAAGCAAAATACTGCGGATGCTGGAAGTCTGAAATAAAAACAAGAAATGCTGGAACCACTCAGCAGGTCTGGCCACATTTGTGGAAAGAGAAGCAGAGCTAACGTTTCGGATCAGTGACCCTTCTGCGGAACTAGCAAATATTAGAAATGTCAAAGGTTATAAGCAAGTGAGCCGGGGGAGGGGCAAGAGATAACAAAGGGGAAGGTGTAGATTGGACAAGGTCACATAGTTGACCAAGAGGTCATGGAGCAAAGGCAAACAATATGTTAATGGTGTGTTGAAAGACAAAGTACTCAACCACAATCTGCAACCTAATGGCCCGGCATTATACCCAACACTACCATTACCATCAAGCCGGTGGATCAACCCTGCTTCAATGAAGAGTGCAGGAGTGCATGCTGGGAGCAGCATGAGGCATGCCTAAAAATGGGGTGCAACTTGGTGAGGCTACAACACAGGACCACTTGCACGCCAAATGGTGCATGCACCATACCACAGACATAGCTAAGCGATCACACGACCAATGGATCAGATATAAGCTCTTCTTTCCTACCAAATCCAGTCGTGAATGACGGTGGACAATTGAACAATTAACTGGTGGAGATGTCCACACAAATATCCCCATCCTCAATGCTGGGATAGCTCAGCACATCAGTGCAAAAGACAAGGCTGAAGCACTTGCATCTAACTTCAGCCAGAAGTGCCGAGTGGATGATTCATCTTGGCCTGCTCCTGAAGTCCCCAGCGTCACAGATGCCAGTCTTCAGCCAATTCCATAGAACCATAAAAAATACAGCACAGAAGGAGGCTATGCTGCCCGTTGTGTCTGTGCCAGGCAAAACAAAACTAGTCGCCCAATCTAATTCCACCTTCCAGCACCTGGTCCATAGCCTAACAGGTTACAGAACTTCAGGTACATATCCATGTACCTCTTAAAAAATTCAGGGTGTCTGCCTCCACCACCATTCCTGGCAGTGAATTCCAGACACCCACCACCCATTGGGTGAAAAAGTCTTTCCTCATGTCCCCTCTCATCTTTCTACCAATCACCTTTCAATCTGTGCCCCCTGGTAATAAATCTCTCCGCTAGGGAAAAAGGTGCTTCCTGTCTGCTTCATTTGGGCCCCTCATAATTTTGTACACCTCAATTAAGTCACCCCTCAGCCTCCTCTATTCCAAGGAAAACAACTCTGGCCTATCGGATCTTTCCTCACAGTTGCAACTTTGAAGCCCTGGCAACATTCTTGTCAATCTCCTCTGTGCACTCTCCAGAGCAATTATGTCCTTCCTGTAATGTGGCGACCAGAACTGTATGCAATACTCCAACTGTGGCACAACCAGCGCTTTATACAGTTCCAGCATTACATTCCTGTCATTGTATTCTATACCTTGGTCAATAAAGGAAAGTATTCCATTTTCCTTCTTCACCACTTTATCTACGTGTCCTACCACCTTTAGGGACCTGTGGATCGGCACTCCAAGGTCTCTCATTTCTTGTACCCCTCTCAATACACTCCCGTTAAATGTGTGTCCCCTTGCTTTATTTGTCCTCCCCAAGTGCATTGCCTCACACTGCTCCGGACTGAATTCCATTTGCCACTTTCCTCCCGCTCAACCAAAGCATTGATATCATTCTGGAGTTTGTCGTCATCTTCTTCACTGTCAACGACACGACCAATTTTTGTGTCATCAACAAATTTCCCAATGATGCCTCCCACATTTAAGTCTATCATTAATATAGACCACAATCAGCAATGGACCCAACACTGAGCCCTGTGGAACGCCACTGGAAACAGCTTTCCACTCACAAAAAGATCAATCGACCACTACCCTTTGCTTCCTTTCACTGAGCCAATTTTAGATCCAACTTGCCGCATTCCCTGTATCCCATGGGCTTTCATTTTACTGAGCTGTCTATAATGCGGTACCTTGTCAAATGCCTTACGAAAATCCATGTAAATTCTTTCAACTCACTCCACGTGATATCAGGAAACCACTGAAAGCACTGGATACTGTAAACACTGTGGGCCCTGATAAAATTCCAGCAAATTACTGAAGACCTGTGCTCCAGAACTTGCCGTGCCCCCAGCCAGGCTGTTCCATTACAGCTACAATACTGGCATCTATCCTGCAACGTGGAATATTGCCCGGGTATGTCATGTAAACAAAAATCCAACTCGGCCAATTGCTGCCCAATCAGTCTGCTCTCGATTATCAGTAGAGATGTAATATGTCCTCGACAACGCTATCAAGTGGCATTTGCTTCGCAATAACCTGCTCAGTGATGCGCATTTTGGGTTCGACCGGGGCTATTCAGCTCCTGAACCTGGTTCAAACATGGGCAAAATACCTGAACTCATGAGATGAGGTGAGAGTGACTGCCCTGGACAACAATGCAGCATTTGACCGAGTATGGCATCAGGGAGCCCTAGAAAAACTGGAGTCAATAGGAATCAGGGTGAAACCTCTCCACTGATTAGAATGAAACCTAACACCAAAGAAGATGTTTATGGTTGTCGGACGTCAATCACCTGAGCTCCAGGATATCACTGCAGGAGTTCCTCAGAGTAGTGTCCCAGGCCCAAACATCTTCAGCTGCTTCATCAATGACCTTCCTTCAACCATAAGGTCAGAAGTGTGGATGGTCGCTGATGATTGCACAATGTTGAGCACCATTCATGACTCCTCAGATCCTGAAGCAGACAGTGCAGAAATGCAGCAAGGTCTGGACAATATCCAGCCTTGGGCTGATAAGTGGCAAGTAACATTCACACCACACAAGTGCCAGGCAACGGCCATCACCAACAAGAGAGAATCTAACTATCTCCCTTGGCATTCAATGGCGTTAAGATCACCGGATCCCCAATTATCAACATCCTGGGGGTTACCATTGACCAGAAACTGAACTGCAGTAGCCATATAAATACAATGGATTCAATACCAGGTCAGAGGCAAGGAATCCAACGGCGAGCAAATCACCTCCTGACATCCCAGTAACTGTCACCATTTCGCCTGGATGGGTCCAGCTCCAGCAACACTCAAGAAGCTCGTCTCCATTCAGGACAAAGCAGCTGGCTTGATTGGCTCCCCGTCCACAAACACTCACTCCCTCCCCCACCGATGCAAACAGGCAGCAGTGTGTACCATCTACAGGGTGCACTGCAGCAACACACCAAGGCTTAATTGACACCACCTTCCAAAGCTGCAAACTCTACACCCAGAAGGACAAGGGCAGCGAATGATTGGCAACACCACCACATGCAGGTTCCCCTCCAAGCCGCACATCATTTTGACTTGGAATGGTATCGCTGTGGCATCACTGTCGCTGGGTCAAAATCCTGGAAATACCTTTCTAACACCATTGTGGTGTACCTACATCAACTGGACAGCAGCGATTCAAGAATGCAGCTCACCATCATCTTCCCAAGGGTAATTAACGATTAGCAATAAACGCTGCCGAGCCAGCGACGCCCACCTCCTTTGAAAGAATGAAAAAAAGGACAGTGTGACAAAACTTTACCTTACAATGATCCATTTATTGGTTTTAGAGTATCACATGCTCATATGAAACGGTATTTCATCACCATTTAATTTCGGTGTATTGGCCCATTTCGGCAGCTTTGTTTCATGTGCGTCCTCACTCTCCACAGTTACATTAACCATTTCATGTAGTTATTTTGTCAGCGTAGTGGGTGCTTTCTTGCACGGGTTCTTCTTGCACCTAAATTATGCATATCACAGGATGCATTTTGAATGTGCAACAAGTTATTTCTGTCCACACTGACCTATCCCAAGAACCTACTTTTAAAGACATCCAATACAAGCCATTCCCATCCTTTCTGGTGATCCCTCAAAATATGAAGGGATTTCTATTTGTTTGTTGAGAATCCGTTGCTGCCAAGTTTCCATATCTTGGAAAAGCATCAATAGATGTCGACTGTTTCCATTAGTTGGGAGATCAAGAACTAATGACAATTGGTTACAGAACGAATGCAAGAAAATTCATTCTGTGGGGAGTATAAACCACTTCACATGGTGCGTCGCCTGACTGTGGAATTCACGGAGCCAGAAATTGGGTCAGTATTCAATATTACATTGCACAGGTGAATGAATAATGTCAAGGAACTGTATTTATTTTCCCCCAGATTGAAACAGTGTGCCTTTAAGACTCCGTTAAAAAAATGTACTTTTAAGACAGAGAGAGCTTTTGGATTTCTGGGGCACCGTGTGCCAGCTGCACTGGCTCCTAGGCCACAGAAGGAGAGAGAGGTCACATGGTGCAATGTTTCGATTCAACTGTGTGGAAGAACTGGCTGACACCAGTTTTGAGAGATTCACCAGCCAAATATGCGACTGAAGAAAAAAGCTGTCTATTTGTCTCAGCAAAAATTCTTCAAGGAGCTACACACCAAGTGAATTGCCTGAGGTGGCCAGGAAAAAAAACACTTGAAGAGTTGCTGAAGTAAAGTTTCGACAAAGAGACTGTCAGTTTTAAAATTCAAATTAACCAATTGCGGTGCTCAACCTTGAAAGAACTGTTTGACGCCTGCTGCAGCCAAAGCGTTTGGAATACCAATCTACTGGGAGACTATTTCATCAAATCCACGTGAAGATTTCGAGTGGCATTTATTATTTCCACATTAAAATACCGCAACCATCAGGAACGTAGCCCACAAATGCCAGTTATTTATTTATTCTTAAGAACCAGCTGATTTTTAAAACCTTTTTTAAAAAGAAACTGGTTAACCACGATTTTGAGTGTATGTGTGTGAATGGGCGAGTTAGGTTAAAAAAATAAGTTATAAGGACTTTAGACATAGGTTTATCCTAATAGTGCTGAAGATTTAGTTTTAATAAATGGTTAATTTATTGTTGTCCAAAGATACCTGGTTTAGTCTGTTTTATTCTGGAGGTTACTAGATTGTTTAATTTGGCTGTTTTCCGGTTGGGCGAGAAAACTAATAATATGCTGCAACCTCCGAAGTTATGGGACTGAATTGACAGTGCATTGCTGCTGCCTTGGTCGTAACAATAAACAGAGCTTGAAGACATTTCAGGATGGGGTGGGTAGAGTGATTGGAACTATTTCTCAGAAATAATCTGCTCACTGGTGCTCAGTTCCGGTTTGGCTCAGGCCAGTCAGCTAATGAGATCATTACAGCCTTGCACCAACCATGGGAAATAGAGATAAACTTAAGAAGTGAGATGAGAGTGATGGCCCTTGGCATCAAGTCAACATTTGATTGAGTGTGGCATCAAGAAGACCGAGCAAACCTGGAGTCAATGGGAACCGGTGGGAAACGAATTCACTTTTTAGTTTCAAACCTGTCACAAGAGGAGATGATTGTGGGTGTTGGAGGTCAATCATCGCAGTCCAACGGCATCACCACAGGAGTGTTCTAGGCCCAACCATCTTCAGCTGCTTCATCAATGACATCCCCTCCGTCATCAAGTCAGAAATAGTATTTTTCGCTGATGTTTTCACACTCTTCAGCACAATTTGTTGCTCCACAGATACCGAGGCAGCTCGTATCCATATGCAGCAAGACCTGAACAACATTCATGCTTGGACTGACTAGTTACTTGCGTGCCAAACACGTGGCAGCAATGACTTTCTCCAACAAGATAGAATCCAGCCATCTCCCCTTGGCATTCAAAGGCAGTGCCATTTGAAACCACAATTACATACATGCTGGGGGTTACCGTTGTCCAGAAACTTAAATTGACCAGTCATACAAGTGCTGTGGCTGCAAGACTTGTATTCCAGAAATAGCTGCGCTCCACAACAAGCTGTTTCAATACAGCTATAACAATGACATCTACCCAGCAATGAGCATCATAGCCGAGGTATGCCCTGTCCACAAAAAGCAGGATGCATCCAACTGGCTAATTACTGTCCTATCAGTCTACTCTTCATCAGAAAAGTGATGGAAAGCATCATCGAGAGTGCTACCAAGTGGTATATGCTCAGGAAAAACCTGCCCACTTATGCTCAGCTCGGGTACTGCCAGGGCCACTCAGTTCCTGACATTATTACAGCCTTGGTCCAAACATAGACACAAGAGCTGAACTTCAGAGGTGAAGTGACAGTGACTGTCCTTTACATAAAGGCAGCAATTGACCCATTATGGCATCAAGGTGCTTCAGCAAAACAGGAGTCAATGGGAATTACGGGAAAAATCTGCGTTGGTTGGAGTCTAACTGGCACAAATGAAGATGTTTGTGGTTATTGGAGGTCACTCATCTCAGTCCCAGGGCTTCAATGCAGGGGTTCCCCAGAATAGCGTCCTGGCCAAACCATCTTACTCAGTTCTTCAATGACGTTGCCTCCATCATAAAATCGGAAAGTCAGATGATTGCACAATGCCCATCAGCATTCGCCACTCCTCAGGTAATGAGGCAGCCAGTGCCCAGATGGACAACATCCAGGCTTGGGCTGATCAATGGAAAGTAACGTCCATGCTACAAAAGTGCCAGGCAATGACCATCTCCAACAAGCGAGAATCAAACCACCTCCCCTTGAAATTCAATGGCATTACCCTCGCTGAACCCCAACTATCAATATTGTGGGGTAGGCATCGACGAGAAAGTGTACTGGACCAGCCGTACACATACTGTGGCTACAAGATGCTGGGAATTCTCTGGTGAATAACTCACCTCTTGTCAATGCCTTTCCACTATCTACAACGCACCTGTCAGGACTGTGATGGAAGATTCTGCACTTGCCTGGATGTATACAATTCCAATGACACAGAACAAGCTCAGAATCGCACAGGACAAAGCAACCCGCTTGGTTGGCACCCGATCGGCCACCTTCAACATTCTCTCCCTTCACCAACGGTGCACAGCGACAGCAATATGTACCATCTACAAGAAGCACTGCAACAACTCACCAAGACTTCTTCGGCAGCACGTTCCAAACCCGCGATCTCTACCAACTAGAAAATCAGCAGAAGCGCAGTGCATGCATGGGGATACCACCACCTGCAAGTTCCCCTCAAAGCCTAACATCATCCTGACTTGGAACTATATGGACGTTCCTTCACAGTCACTGGGTCAAATTCCTGGAACCCCATTCCGAACAGCACTGTGGGTGTAGCTACCCCACATGGATGTGCATCAGGCCAGGAACTTAGCTAACCAGGACCTTCCCAAGACCAATTAGAGATGGACAATCAATGTTGATCTGGCCAGTGATGCACACATCTCATGATAGAATTTTTTTAAAACAGGTGAACGACAGTTATAAATGATTGCCTCGAATGGCCAAAACCTCATTTATAACATTCCAAAATTTGAAGCTCATTTGAGATGTTAAGTAAATGCCTGTAAACAGGAATGGCAATTTCACATTGACAAATCAAATCTGTCCTTCCTCCATCATTAGAAAATGATCAGGAAAATATGCAATGTTCTTTTGGTTCAGGAAGTAACAGGGGGTGGAATATGATGGAGAGACCAATCCCTGTTACATTCACACCATGATTACAAAATAATTAAATAAAGAAACGTGATTGTAATGCTATTTTATTCTGTAGAAAAGGAAGCTTATACATGAATTAAAATCATCCATCTGTTTCCAGTAACTGAGGTTTAAGTTATTTAACGCGTTTCCTCGTGTCTGTTTATTTTCACAAATTTATTCATTTTTCTAGGAACAGGAAGACAGCCATCGCAAATCTGAACAAAAGCCATAATTGGGATATAGTAAGCACAAGATTATGAATGGTGGAACAAAAACAAGAAATGCTGGAATCACTCAGCAGGTCTGGCAGCATCTGTGGAAAGAGAAGCAGAGTTAACGTTAACTCTGCTTCTCTTTCCACAGATGCTGCCAGACCTGCTGAGTGATTCCAGCATTTCTTATTTTTGTTTCAGATTTCCAGCATCCGCAGTATTTTGCTTTCATTATGAATGGTGGAGCAGGCTTGTGGGCCAAATGGCCTTCTCCTGCTTTTATTCGCTATTCTTATTAAGAAACGTTGGTATGATTTCACAATTTTTGAACGAATATTGCAATAATTCTCAACGGAGATTTCACCACCTTCGTCAACTCTTTCCTGAATTTAGTCTGGGTCACTGCATAAATACACGTGTTTATACAGGAACTCAAATACATGAGCACATGTCCACTTTCAATGGCAATATAATCACCCTTGTATCGTGTGGTGGTTTTCAATCTGGTCATTAAGTAGCTTACGGAAACGGGCAGCCACAAAAGAATAAAACAGCCCGATATAGTGAATAGAAAAATTATGGATTTCCTCCGATTCTCCATCTCTGGATCACTTTGATTTTCACTTTTGTGACTCCAGAGTCTCCTACGGGCTCTACTAGTTGAAAAAATACATCCAGCTGTGAAAGAATTAAGCAGCAATATTAAAGCAATTGGAAGCCATGGAACTAAAATACTTTCTAACCAGAAGAAAGCTACACCAGCAGGCGAAATGAAAAAAAGCTCCACTCTGGAACGGCAACCCCAGAAAACATTGTTAACTATTCGCTCAGCTTTATATGCAAAATAAAAGGGTATCTTTTCGAAACAGAAAAAGACAGTGATGGACATTATAACTCCAGCTGCTGTTCTCACTGTGCAATACCTTGCTTTAAATTTCCCACAACATATTGCTACAAATCGGTCCAATGTGAACGAGACTGTGAGCCACACTGATGTATGCAACGTGATGCCTCCCATGTGCACAATGAACTTACAAACAGCAGTGTAGGACAGGAATGAATATGAAAAATGATAACTGAAAATTTGTCCCACCATTACATGGAAGACCATGACCAGTAGATCTGCTGTTGCCATGGCCACCATGTAGACAGAGATACATTTGGAAAGACCGCAGTTTCCTTTGGAGAGAATGATGATTGCCAGTAGGTTCGCTGTAAAAAAGAGGGAGATGCCGTTAAATGAAGGGGACAGTCAGATAACTGTCACAGAATGTTGTGCAGAAATGTTCTGCTGTTTTCCTACTGAGGGTTGTGCACTCAGATACGTGTTGATAATTGATTTAAAAGAAAAAAAATGAATAATCAACATAAAATTGAAATCATCCCTCACAAAACTCCAGTCAGTCCTCCTCAAACTGTAAATATAATTTCAGTGCATTTACTCTCATTATATAAATTCAAAGAAAACATTCAGCTAAGACTTAAACAGTCAATATAGGTGACAATTCTACACTTTTTATATTTCTGTCACTCTGATGGAGTTGCTCGTGCTCTGAGCAAGAGCTGGTGGAACCTAGGAAGTTCTTTTTATTCGATAGCAGAGGAGCACTTCTGGAAAACAATAAAATATTCTTCCGAATATACTTCAAATTATCCATTGGATGAAGGTGACTAAAATCTGAGAATTATCACCTTAACTAAGACAGGAAACAATGGTGCAAAAGAGATAATTACTCTGGACAAAAAGCAGCCGTTTTTTTTAATGAACGTTGTACTGTTAAAGGGACCAGGTTATTTGTCTCCTCCTCCCTCAGCAAACAGATGAACGATGAGCGCCCGGTGGTCATGGTATACTGGACAGAACAGTTCCTCACCAATGAAGCCACATAATAGGGTTACTGGTGATATTCACTTACTTAACCCGTTCGACAAATGACTCTGCAGTGTGTACAATCATTAGCAGAGAGATATTCAACAAATATCAAACAAGGAGATATATTGACTAACCAGGAACACCAAAGGCCGCGAGGAGGGGATAGTAAATTTCCTTCATCTTCTGAATTATTGGCTGTCCCATTTTATAAAAGATTGCGTGAATTCTATCCGGATTTACGTTGCTGGATGGAGTGTATCTGAGATCCGTGAGTGCTCCCCCTTTAAAGAACAACTCTAGCTGTCTTGGAAAATGAGGTTGCACAATAATTAACATTTATTACGATTCACTGAACAAACAATTTTCCACTTCAGTGAACCTGAAGCGCTAATGGGGAAATTGTGCAACTAATTCCAGCAAGCTCCAGGAAAAATAAATCAAGGAGTTGGATATAATTCCAGAGGGCACCTGCTCTGCTCATGCACATTATCCCTGCAGATTATCCCTTCCATAACTGTGTTCAGCTCTTAGCTCTACGACTAATGCTGGTGAACCTACTGTTGTGGTGATCCTGTGGCAATCCTATTTAATTGTAACTGCTGGTGATTTCTGGTCTAACATTTCTAGTGCTGATAAGATGTTACCAATAGGGGTGGTGAAGTCATTAATTTATTGATGGTAATCCTGCTGTAGTATAAATATTGACGCAGCTAATCTAAAATCAAATGTCTTAACCCAACATGAAAATTCCCTGGATGTGACCATACTCCAATGTTCCTGATGTTACAACCTCAACAGAGACCAGTAATGTTAAAACAAGAGTTATCAACTCCCCAGACCAATTAAAGAATCACACGACAATATTTAACTTTGTAAGACTTTGTATTCGAACAACCAAACTAAAAATCAATATTAACGAAACAGTACTTAGTAGGCAGCTGTTGCATTAAATAACAGGGAAAGGTAGTTTCTATTAATTTCTTAACAAACTGGAAACTGCCACAATAAATTGATCTGCTACATGTTACATGTGTTTTCATCGAAAAGATATCTTTGCAGATAAAAGTCCCAAACTCCTTCCAGCTGTAATGGTTTGGATCTCCCAGTGTCCTTCTCAAAGCCAATGTCCTTTTTGTTCACTTCTTCTGAGCGCAGTCAAATGCACTTCTGGTAATAAGGCAATCTGTAGTGACCTGGTGCATCTTTTCTCATCTGCAAGTCTCGAACCTTCAAACTGAGTTCAAATCTTAGCAACTTTTACTTTATCAGTGATCTGAGAGGAGTTTTCCTGAAAAAAAATCCTCTCTCTCTATCTCTCTCTCTGTAAGTCTGACCACAGCCAAACCACCTCGAACTTCCTTTGTTTCCAGTGTTAAATATTGCAACTCAAATTTGCATTTTAGAGACCCTGGTTCCCTGTTTACAATATGAGTCTGAGAAAGTGAAACCTATTTTTCTTTAGGTGTTATAAAACTTCGACACTGCTGTCAAATATGTCTTTGATCTGGGTTCATTGTTCTCAAAGGAATGAAACCAGACGGACCATCCAGCATCGACCTTGTCACCGGAAACGACAAAGGCAAACCCAGCCCTGTCGACCCTGCAAAGTCCTCCTTACTAACATCTGGGGGCTTGTGCCAAAGTTAGGAGAGCTGTCCAACAGACCAGTCAAGCAACAGTCTAACATAGTTATACTCACGGAATCATACTGGACAGACAATGTCCCAGACTCTGTTATCACTATGCCCCAGTATGTCCTGTCCCACCGGCAGGACAGACTCAGCAGAGGTGCCAGCACAGTGGTACACAGTAGGGATGGAGTTGCGCTGGGAGTCCTCAACTTAGACTCTGAACTCCATGAAGTCTCATGGCATCAGGTCAAAAATGGACAAGGAAACCTCCTGCTGATTACCACCTACCGCCCTCCCTCAGCTGATGAATCAGTACTTCTCAATGTTGAACAGCATTTGGAGGAAGCACTGACGATGGAAAGAGCACAGAATGTACTCTGGGTGGGATGTATCTCCAGTTCAACTGCAACGTCCTCTCCCAGTTGTTTGACCTTCTGTTGGATTCAGCGATAGTTCTTCATTGCTGTCCAGGACTCTTCGCTCACCTTCAGTAGACCGCACAGTCGCTGTGGAGACTAAGTCCCGCCTTTACATTGAGGATACCCTCCTTCATGTTGTGTGGCACTACCACCGTGATAAATTGGATAGATTCTGAACAGATCTAACAATGCAAAACTAGGCATCCATGAGGTTTTAATATCGCCCTAAACTGTACCCTTTAAATTTCCAGTGTTTACCATGAATGACGCAGGTGGCATACTGTAAAGAAAGGGAATACTGGGTGACAACCAGCGAGCCTCAATATGAGTACGGCACCACCCTCCACCCAGTGATAGACTCGAGTTTCTATTTCCACCCGCAGTTTCCAATAGCAATCGGACATTTGACAATAACTCACATCCAGTCTCTCCATAAGGATCGGATGAACATAAACGATGATCTAACGGAGGAATTGTTGAGATAGCTGCTTTCCGAGGAGAAGCGAATCCCTAAACTTCTGGAACATCTACTGAAGGTGAGGGAAGAGTCCTGGACAGCAATGAAGAACTATCGCTGAATCCAACAGAAGGTCAAACAACTGGGAGAGGACGTTGCAGCTGAACTGGAGATACATCACGGTGGGAGACGGCTTGGGATTGGGGTATTATGGTGGACGTTCACTCCTGGTTTAGAATTCCTTCCCATGTACTGGTGGTGGTGCAGTTGCTGATTGCTATTGGTTGAAAGTTGTACCCTGGCACCTAAATTGAGATGTTAGACATAATTTATGAAATCTAACCGTGCAAATCGAACCGCCTGTCTGGCCAACAGTGATGGAGCAAGGAGAACTTAATGTTACTTGACCATCTTGCTCGCAGCCACGGGCCAAAAGGTGGAGGAAAAGGGCTGAATTGGTGAACCCCAGACGTACAGCCGGCTTGACCAAAATTGCTGTATTTTATGTAACATGATACAAAGTATCAATCCCAGACTATGCCTGGTCACTGGGATACAGATGAGGTCGTCAGAGGGTGCTAGGGAAGGATCTGAAGCTCAGTGATACCGGAAGAATCGCTGGGTTATTGGGCGGGCAGAGGATTCTAGGGTAATGGCTACCCGAGGCCAGGCACTGAACAAGAGCTTAAAGGGGGTCTTTAAGGGGCGACTTGCCTGTGTGCATCATGAGATACTTGGCTTAAAACCAAAGATGCAAAAACTTGATAAAACCTTGTCGGTGAGACACAGAGAAACACATGAATAATCTAATCAAGAGGTAGACGAGGTCGAGGGGAAGGGATAGGGAGTCATCTGATAATATGATCAAGAAAAGATGAAATCAAGGAGAAAGGTAAGATGGGAGGATATTGCAAATGAAGAAACAACTTGTCAAGTCAACCTCCTGCAACTGTATAAATTGACTGCTCAAACATTGTATTGATCGAATCCCTTGAAGTTATAAATGTGAGTAGGACTTCTCCTTGTATGCATCTAATACAGGTCGCTCGTTTGAACAATACATCCAACTCTCGCGGCAGTTTTGGCTACCAGGGCGAACCCTCACCCCTTATAGAGGGATGTCTTTCCTGGGGCCTATGACAACTTTGGTCACATCCGACAAGGGCAGGGCGATGGACGTTGTCTACATGGACGTTAGCAAGGCCTTTGACAAGGTCCCGCATGGTAGGCTGGTCCAGAAGGTTCGAACACATGTGATCCAGGGTGAGCTAGCAAATTGGATACAAAATTGTCTTGGTGTGAGGAGGCGGAGGGTGGTTGTGGAGGGTTGTTTTTCAGATTGGAGGCCAGTGACCAGTGGTATGCCATAGGGATTGGTGCTGGGCCCTCTGTTGTTTGTCATATATATTAATGACCCGGATGTGAATGTAAGGGGCATGATTAGTAAGTTTGCAGATGACATCAAAATTGGTGGTATAGTGGACAGTGAAGAAGGTTGTCTGAGTTTACAACCGGATATAGATCAACTGGGAAAGTGGGAAAGGGAGTGGCAAATGGAATTTAATGTAGACACGTGTGAAGTGATGCATTTTGGGAAGTTAAAGCAGGGCAGGACATGTACATTGCATGGCAGGGCCCTGGGGAGTGTTGTTGAGCAGAGAGACATTGGGGTGCAAGTACATATTTCCCTGAAAGTGGCAACACAGATAGACAGGATGGTGAAGAAGGTGTATGGCATGCTTGCCTTCATTGGCCGAGGCATTGAGTACAAGAGTTGGAACGTCATGTTACAGTTGTACATTACGTTGGTTCGGCTGCATTTGGAGTACTGTGTGCAGTTCTGGTCGCCGTACAGCAGGAAAGATGTGATTAATCCCGAGAGGGTGAAGAAAAGATTCACAATGATGTTGCCTGCTTTGGAGGGCTTGAGTTATAAAGGAAGATTGGATGGGTGGGGTCTGTTTTCCCTGGAGCGAAGAAGGCTGAGAGGGGACATAATAGAGGTATATAAAATTATGAGAGGCATAGATAGGGTAGATAGCCAGACTCTGTTTTCCATTGTAGGGGTGACTAAAGCTAGCGGGCATAGATTTAAGGTAAGGAGGAGGAGGTTTAAAGGGGATCAAAGGGGTACATTTTTCACACAAAGAATGGTGGGTATCTGGAATGAGCTGCCTGAGGAGGTGGTGGAGGCAGGAAAAGTAGTGACATTTAAGAGGCATCTGGACAGGTATTTAAATGAGCATGGCATAGAGGGATATGGGATTAATGCAGGCAGGTGGGATTTGTATAGATAGGCATTATGGTCGGCATGAACGAGGTGGGCCGAAGGGACTGTTTCTATGCTGTACGACTCTATGACTCTATGACCACTGGTCACAAGCTTCCACTTGCTAAAACAACCCTCGACCATCACTCTCTGCCACCTGCCACTAAGCCAATTTTGGATCCAATTTGCCAAATTGCCCTGGATCCCATGAGCTCTTACCTTCTTAACCAATCTCCCATGCGGGACCGCATAAAAAGCCTTACTAAAGTCCATGTAGACTTCGTCAACTGCTTTACCCTCATCTACACATCTAATCACCTCCTCAAAAAATTCAATCAAGTTTGTTAGACACGATCTCCCCCTGACAAAGCCATGCTGACACCCCTGATTAATCCCTGCCTCTCCAAATGGAGATTAACCCTGTCCCTCAGAATTTTTTCCAATATTTTCCCAACCACTGATGTTAGACTCACCAACCTGTAATTACCTGGTTTATCCCTGCTACCCTTCTTGAACAATGGTACCACATCTGCTGTCCTCCAATCCTCTGGTACCTCCCCTGTGGCCGGAAAAGACCTGAACATTTGTGTCAGAGCCCCTGCTATCTCCTCCCTGGCCTCACAGAAGAGCCTGGGATGCATCTCATCTGAGCCTGGGGATTTATCCACTTTTAAGCCTGCTAAAACAGCTAATACTTCATCCCTTTCAATGCTAATATGTTCAAGTATTTCACAACCCCCCTACCTGATCTCTACACCTACATCGTCATTCTCCATAGTGAACACAGATGAAACGTAATCATTTAAAGCCTAACCTATGTCCTCTGGCTCCACACACAGATTACAACTTTGGTCACGAATGGGCCCTACTCTTTCCCTGGTTATCCTCTTGCCCTTTATATACTTATAAAATGCCTTAGGATTTTCCTTTATCTTTCCGTCCAGTCTTCCCTCACGTCCCCTCTTCGCTCTCCTAATTACTTTTTTAAGTACCCCCCCCCCCCCACATTTTCTATCCTCCTCTAGTGCCTCGCTGTTTTCAGCACTCTGTATCTATCATAAGCCTCCTTTTTGTTTCCTGATCCAGTTCTCTGTATCCTTGACATCCAGGGTTCCCAGGGCATGTTGATTCTACCCTTCACCTTAACGGGTACATGTTGGTTCTGAACTCTCATTATTTCTTCTTTTAATGACTCCCAATGATCTGATGTAGACTTTCCTACAAGTAGCTGCTCCCAGTCCATTTTGGCCAGATCCTGTTTTATCATATTGAAATTGGCCTTCCCCCAATTCAGTACCTTTATTTCTAGTCCCTCTTTGTCCTTTTCCATAGCTACCTTAAATCTTACAGAGATATAGTCACTATCCCCGAAATGCTCCCCCACTGACATTTCGAGCCATCGAGAGATACGTAACTGAAACAGGCCCTTTGGCCCACCCAGTCTCTGCCGACCAAAAGCCACCCATTTATACTAATCCTACCACTTTTACCACTTGTCCGGCTTCATTCCGGAGGATTAGGTCCAGTACCGCCCCTTCTCTTGTAGGGCACTGAAATGGTGTCACAGGTTTACTTAGCACACAATAGATGCAATAGGCCTTAAATATACACTTAGAGGATAGAAGTTATAACCATGTCTGATGATGGTCGGTCGGGGCCAAAAGTGAGACTGTTCTGACTTCTCTACCCTAGATTTCTGACCTTCTGAATATTCATTACAAGTAGCTCGATTTTATTAATTTCCCGACTTGATCGAAATGGCAATCCACGCCATTCAATCCACACAAAAATATATAAAGGTTCCAGTCAAACATCATACACCGAAAATGGAATTGTCTCATCCTTTATCAATAACGATAGATTTCCTTGCTAAATTAGGCATTATTACACTTGTCCAACAACTATAACAGCCTTAGTTCGTTATATTTTCGCTAGTTTCACTCTTGTTAAATGCATCTGCTATTTTACCAACTCAAATTTTACATTATGTTCCTTGATGTTGTATGCCTAGGTATTTGCATTGGTAGAACTGACAGCATCCCAATGTGTAATCAAATGTTTCAAATTCTCTTAAATATATTTAAGAGACTTGAAATAAGCCACAGGAGAGTACATCACGATGAAACTTTCCAGAGCGGAGTGTTGCCTGGCCGCACAGCCAGTGCTACTTTAAATTGACTTTTACGTTCCGACTACACAGGCAAATACTAATGGTTACCATTACTGCCACACCAAGGCAAATCGATACAGCACAACATTAGGACAGTCTGAGTAAACCTTCAGGTACAGTGGCCCATTTGTTTGTGTCGGAGTATGAAATGCCAATATTAAATGATATCTCACCAATATATTAATCTCGGTATATTCTAAGACGCAGATTTCTACCAATTAGGTTTACATATGTCCGCACTGTCCACAGTTATAGTAACCGTTTCATATAGTGATGTCAGCGTGACCGACACTATCTTGGACTCGTTCTTCTGTGTATCTTCTTGATGTGTATCGCATGATGAATGTTTCATGGCCATATCCCGAGTATCTATTGGAAGAGACATCCAATATACCCATTCCCGTTTGATGAGAATCTCCTGCTGCCAAGTACCGATGTTTTGGGAGAGGATCGAAAGAGGTACACTGTTTCTATTAGTTAGAAGATCAAGTACTAGCTTAAAAATAAATATAGGTGGTTTCGAACTGAGGGTAGGATAAAACTCTTTGCATGGAGAAGTGTGTGACTGTCGAATTCATAGAGGCAGAAATTGGATCAATGTTCATGATTACACTGTACAGATCGATGATCAAACATGGGTTAAAGGTGTGTCATGACAGGTGGGTGGTGTGCTCGGTATCAGAGTGCAGGGTACACGGCAGCTATTACTGATTGTATGGAATGGTCAAGCCCACCGTTACATCATTCCAATCTTTTGATGCCCATTTGGGATTTTGAGTAAATGTCTGTAAACAGTGATGTTAATGTTACATTTAGAAGTCAAGCATCTCTTGTCTCCATCATTCGGCTCTGTTCAAGAGAAAGTGACCTGTTTTATTGGTCCAGGAAACAATATCTGCCGCAATCTGATGGGGAGACCAACGCCTGTTACATTCACAAGATGATTACTAAATACTTACACTAAACACGAGTGTAAAATTCTCTTCCTCTACGAGAAAGCAAGCTTCGCTGTTAATTAAACTCACCCATTTAATTCCAGTAATTGAGGTTATTTCTTGCTGACGTCCACATCTTCTACTCCAGCGCTGAAACTCAATAGACCAGCACAAGATAAAACAATGTTTCCTGGTGCCTGTTAACTTTACACAGAAACGCTGCATTCTTTCCGTAACAGGAAGACAGCCATTCTAAAACTGAACAACACTCATAATAGAGCTATATCGAGGGCACGATTATTCGTGATATTATTGAAAGAAGGTCTGAGGGGCCGAATGACCTACTCCTGCTCCTCGTGCTTATTCTTTTGATGAAGCTTTGGCTTGATATCACAATTTTTTGACCCATGTCATAATTAATGTCCAAGGAGATATCACCATCGTCATCAACTCTTTCCTGAATTTATTTTGGGTCACTGCATAAATACACATGTTTACACAGGAACTCAAATACATGAGCATATATCCGCTTTCAGTGGCAATATATCCAGGGGTTGCATAACCACCCTTGTATCGCGTGGTGTTTGCCAGTCTAGTCGTTAAATAACTCAAGGCAACTGTCAGCCACAAAAGAATAAAACTGCCCGATATAGCGAACAGAAAAATGATGGACTTCCTTCGGTTCTCCATCTCTGGATCACTTTGAGTGCCACTGTTGAGACTCCGGAGTCTCCTCCGGGCTCTACTAGCTGCCAGAATACATCTGGCTGTCATACAATTCAACAGTAATATTGAAACAAAAGGAACCCATGGAACTAAAATACTTTCTAAACAGGAGAACGCTACACCTGCAGGCGATGAGAAAAACTCTGCTCTGTAACGGCAACCCCAGGAAACATTGTTAATTATTCGCTCAGGTTCCTGTGCAAAGTATTAGGGGATGTTCTCTAAACAGAAAAAGACAGTGACGGATATTATAACCGCGGCCGCCATTCTCACTGTGCAATACTTTATTTTAAACTTCCCACAACATATTGCTATAAATCGGTCAAATGTGAACGAGACAGTAAGCCACGCCGACATATCTAACGTGATGCTGTACATGGGCGCAATGAACTTACAAACGGCAGTGAAGGACAGGAATGAATGTGGAAAATGATGACTGAAAACCTGTCCCACTATTACATGGAAGATCATGACCAGTAGATCTGCTGTTCCCATGGCCACCATGTAGACAGAGATACATTTGGAAAGGCCGCAGTTTCCTCGGGAGAGAATCACGATTGCCAGTAGGTTCGCTGCAACAAATAAGGAAAAGAGTTATATTATGGGGACACTCAGATAGATCTGACATTAAATTAAATTAAATGGAGAACTGTACCGACTGAAGGTTGTGCACACGGGTACATCTAGATAATTAATTTAAAATCAAAAGTATCAATGAGCATTCTACATTGAACTGAAAATAATTCGTTGCGCAGATGTCAGTCAGTCCTGGACAAATAGAAAACATAATTTCACAGCATTTACTGGAAAGATACAAGTTCAAATGTATTCAACTGAGACATAATCATTCAATACAGGGGGAAATTCTTAGCTTTTTCGATTTATGATCGCACCCAAGGAGCTGCTGGGTGTCTTAGCAGGAACTGGTGGAACCTGGAAGGTTCTTTGTATCGAGGGGAGAGGAGTTCCCTGTACAGCCAATATCCCTTCAAATATATTTCAAAGGCATCTCTGTTGGATGAAGCTGACTACAGTCTGAGAACTACCAACTTAAATGCGACAGGGAACATTGGTAAAAAAAATAGATGATTACTATGGACAATTAGCAGTACATTTCTTTTGTGAACTTTGTACTGTTAACCGAGCCAGAGGTACTGGCCTCGTCTTTCTTCAGCAGAGGGTTGATTGATGAGTGCCCTGTAGTCACGGTATAATGAGCAGAACAGCGCCTCACCGATCGAGTAAACTAGTAAGATTACCGCTGATATTCACAAACATATCCCGGTAGATAAATGACTCTGCATTATGGATAATTTCAAAACCTGTTACATAATCATTAGCAGCGAGATAGTCAGCACATATTAAAAAAGACTATATGTTGACTTACCGGGAACACCAAAGACTGCGAGAAGAGGATAGTAAATTTCCTTTATCTGATCAATTATTGGCCGACCCATTTTATAAAAGCATGTGAGACTTCTCGCCGGTTTTACTTTTCTGACTGGAGTGAATCTGAGATCCGTGAATGCTCTCCCTTTAAATATCAACTCCGGCTGTCTTGAAACATTAGGTTGGACAATAATTAACATCTATTACCATCACCTGACAAGCAGTTGTCTGCTTCATACACCCGTAGCGCCAATGGGGAAATTATCTTCTTCATTACATGAAACTCCCTAAAAATAAAGGGCTTTGAATATAATCCCAGAAGGCATGTACTCTGCGCATGTGATATGATCACTTCAGGGTCAACACTTCCCGACAATGTGTTCGGTTCTTGGGGCCTCACATAATTCGAATAAATATTCACTCATGCATTACATCATTAAAATACGTTTTGTATTGTGATAATGGCTGTAGATGACTCGACTCTTACGGTGCGAGTGATGAGTCGGTTCTATCATGACTGCTGATATTCCTGCTCTGGCAGTACTGATAGTAAACACATTATAAAATAACGGATGGTGTCACGAATGTAACAGTCATGGTGGCGAACTTTCTCTAATATTTGTGTTGTTGACCCTACTCTAGGAGTAATGCTGGTAACCCTACTATAGAAGTAGTCCTGTGGTGATACTATTTAACCATAACTGTTGATGACTTAGAATTAGAATTAGAATTAGAACATTACGGCGCAGTACAGGCCCTTCGGCCCTCGATGTTGCGCTGACCTGTGAAACCATCTGACCTACACTATTCCATTTTCATCCATATGTCTATCCAATGACCACTTAAATGCCCTTAAAGTTGGCGAGTCTACTACTGTTGCAGGCAGGGCGTTCCATGCCCCTACTACTCTCTGAGGAAAGAAACTACCTCTCACATCTGTCCTATATCTTTCACCCCTCAACTTAAAGCTATGTCCCCTCGTGTTTGCCATCACCATCCGAGGAAAAAGACTCTCACTATCCACCCTATCTAACCCTCTGATTATCTTGTATGTCTCTATTAAGTCACCTCTCCTCCTCCTTCTCTCTAACGAAAACAACCCCAAGTCCCTCAGCCTTTCCTTGTAAGACCTTCCCTCCATACCAGGCAACGTCCTAGTAAATCTCCTCTGCACCCTTTCCAAAGCTTCCACATCCTTCCTATAATGCGGTGACCAGAACTGCACGCAATACTCAAGGTGCGGCCTCACCAGAGTTTTGTACAGCTGCATCATGACCTCGTGGCTCCGAAACTCGATCCCCCTACTAATAAAAGCTAACACACCATATGCCTTCTTAACAGCCCTATTAACCTGGGTAGCAACTTTCAGGGATTTATGTACCTGGACACCAAGATCTCTCTGCTCATCTACACTACCAAGAATCTTCCCATTAGCCCAGTACTCTGCATTGCTGTTACTCCTTCCAAAGTGAATCACCTCACACTTCTCCGCATTAAACTCCATTTGCCATCTCTCAGCCCAGCTCTGCAGCCTATCTATGTCCCTCTGTACCCTACAACACCCTTCGACACTATCCACAACTCCACCGACCTTCGTGTCATCCGCAAATTTACTAACCCACCCTTCTACACCCTCATCCAGGTCATTTATAAAAATGACAATCAGCAGTGGCCCCAAAACAGAACATTGCGGTACACCACTAGTAACTAAACTCCAGGATGAACATTTGCCATCAACCACCACCCTCTGTCTTCTTTCAGCTAGTCAATTTCTGATCCAAAGCTCTAAATCACCTTCAACCCCATACTTCCGTATTTTCTGCAATAGCCTACCGTGGGGAACCTTATCAAACACCTTACTGAAATCCATATACACCACATCCACGGCTTTACCCTCATCCACCTGTTTGGTCACCTTCTCGAAAAACTCAATAAGGTTTGTGAGGCACGACCTACCTTTCACAAAACCGTGCTGACTATCGCAAATGAACTTATTCTTTTCAAGATGATTATAAATCCTATCTCTTATAACCTTTTCCAACATTTTACCCACAACCGAAGTAAGGCTCACAGGTCTATAATTACCAGGGCTGTCTCTACTTCCCTTCTTGAACAAGGGGACAACATTTGCTATCCTCCAGTCTTCCGGCACTACTCCTGTCGACAATGACGACATAAAGATCAACAACAACGGCTCTGCAATCTCCTCCCTGCCTTCCCAGAGAATCCTAGGATAAATCCCATCTGGCCCAGGGGACTTATCTATTTTCACACTTTCCAAAATTGCTAACACCTCCTCCTTGTGAATCTCAATCCCATCTAGCCTAGTAGGCTGTATCTCAGTAATCTCTTCGACAACATTTTCTTTCTCTACTGTAAATACTGACGCAAAATATTCATTTAACGCTTCCCCTATCTCCTCTGATTCCACACACAACTTCCCACTACTATCCTTGATTGGCCCTAATCTAACTCTAGTCATTCTTTTATTCCTGATATTCCTATAGAAAGCCTTAGGGTTTTCCCTGATCCTATCCGCCAATGACTTCTCGTGTCCTCTCCTTGCTCTTCTTAGCTCTCCCTTTAGATCCTTCCTGGCTAGCTTGTAACTCTCAAGCGCCCTAACTGAGCCTTCACGTCTCATCCTAACATAAGCTGCCTTCTTCCTCTTGACAAGCGCTTCAACTTCTTTAGTAAACCACGGCTCCCTCGCTCGACAACTTCCTCCCTGCCTGACAGGTACATACTTATCAAGGACACGCATTAGCTGCTCCTTGAATAAGCTCCACCTTTCGTTTGTGCCCATCCCCTGCAGTTTCCTTCCCCATCCTACACATCCTAAATCTTGCCTAATCGCGTCATAATTTCCTTTCCCCCAGCTATAATTCTTGCCCTGCGGTATATACCTGTCCCTGCCCATCGCTAAGGTAAACCTAACCGAATTGTGATCACTATCGCCAAAGTGCTCACCTACATCTAAATCTAACACCTGGCCGGGTTCATTACCCAGTTTCAAATCCAATGTGGCATCGCCCCTGGTTGGCCTGTCAACATATACTGTGTCAGAAAACCCTCCTGCACACACTGGACAAAAACAGACCCATCTAAAGTACTCGAACTATAGTATTTCCAGTCAATATTTGGAAAGTTAATGTCCCCCATAACCACTGCCCTGTTACTCTCGCTCCTGTCGAGAATCATCTTCGCTATCCTTTCCTCTACATCTCTGGAACTATTCATCTAAAATTACTAATACTGATAAGATGCTACCACTAGGGATGGCGAAGCAATTCCTTTATTAACGGGATTCTTGCTCTAACATTGGTATTGATACACCTAATCTAAAGTCAAATGTATTAACCCAACATTAACATTCCTGGTGCTGACCCTACCCCATAATTGCTGGTGTTGCGACCTCAACAGAGACCATTCACTTTAAATCAAGAAATATCAGCGCCCCAGACTAATTAATGAATTATACAACAAGAATTCACGTTGTAAGACTTTTACTATTCCTTGAGCCTGCTGCGCCATTCAACAAGATCATGGCTGATCTGATTGTACCCTCAACTCTGCATTCCTGCCTAACCCCTATAACCTTTCACCCCCTTTCTTATCAAGAATCTATCTACCTCTGCCTTGAAAATATTCAAATACTCTGCTTTCACTGGCTTTTCAGCAAGAGAGTGCCAAAGACTCGCGAGCCTGAGAGAAAAAAAATCTCCCCATCGCTGCCTTAAATGGCTGATCCCTTAATTTTATACAGTGACCCCTAGTTCCAGTGTAAACCGTGGCACGGAGTCAACTCCCCCTTGGCCCCTTTATTCCCTTCACCCACTTGATCCTGGCCATCACGTGGGACGAAGTCCTATTAATTCAGGCTCAGGCTGGGTGTTTGGGATTCGGGGTTACAGGAGGCCACCCTCTACTTAACCCACCAGCTACAGTTACTGCCTTAGTACAAAGAGGAGGAAACTCAGTCCTTTCTTTAACTCTCAATTTACTTGCTTCACGTTGTTGTACAATGTAATAATAAGGCTTATACACTTGGTTAGACAAAAGCATGCAACTCAAACTGGGTTATACAGTTAATAACAAAGCTAGCTAGAATCGATAAGCACACCCACTAGGTTTCTCTGACCTTTCTCTGACCTAGTCACAGAAAACAAAGGATAATACCCGAAGAAGAGGAGGGCTGATGCTGGCCAGGCGTTTCATTCTCTCTCTCTTTTACGTCGTCGCCGCGTTGCTCACGCAGGGTCTTCCACTTCTGCGATGGTTGGTCTCCAGAGTTTATCGCTGGCTCTATGCCCGAGAATCTCAATACTTATTCTCTTTCTTATCTCTTCAAAACTGAGCTGTCTCTTTCTGGTTGGTTTAGGCCTGCTCACCTCGTTTGTATCTTCTCCTTATTGGCCCAGGTCCAAAGACCCCAGTAACACGCCATGTCCAAATAAGGCTCTAGACCTGTGATCTCTCCTTTGTCTTGTCACATAAATTATTTAGTTCAAACTCGTTTTTACCAGCACAGGCCAGTGTCTGAGCTCTGGTTCCTATAGTTCATGAACTGTTCAACAGTTTCCAACAGACTCTGTATTTCTTGCAGCCCCTGGCCAACACTAGCATCTCCCACAAAAAGAAACATCCTTTCCAAATCCACCCTTCAAGAACCCCCTGAATCTTATAAGGTTCAATCAAGTCTCCTCTTACCCTTCTAAACTCCAGCGGATACAAGCCTAGCTGATCCAACCTTTCCTCATAAGACAACCTGCCCATTCCAGGTCTTAGTTTAGTAAATTTTGTTTGAACTGCTTCCAAAGCATTTGGATCATTCCTTAAATAAGGAGACTGATATTGTGCACAGTACTCCAGATGCGGTCTCGCCAATGACTTATATAACTGAAGCATAACTTCCCTACTTTTGTATTCAGTTCCCCTCGCAATAAATGATAACATTATATTAACTTTCCTAATTACTTGCCGTACCTGCGTACTAGCCTTCTGTGATTCACGCACTAGGAAATCAAGAACCCTCTGCAATATCTCACCATTTAGATAATATGCTTCTTTTATATTCTTCCTTCCAAGATGGACAATTTCACATTTTCCCACATTATATTCCATTTGCCAGATCTTTGCCCACTCACTTAACCTATCTATAACCCTTTGTATCATCCTTACATCCTCTTCACAACTTACTTTCCTGCACATCTTTGTGTCAACAGCAAGTTTAGTAACGATACCTTCGGTCCCTTCATTCAAGTCATTTATATAAATTGTAAAAAGTTGAGGCCCCAGCACTGATCCTTGTGTCATATCATTGCTTACATTTTGTCAACCATAAAATGACCCATTTATGCTTGCTCTCAGTTTCCTGTTAGCTAGCCAATCGTCTGCCCAAGCCAAAATGATACCCCCTACACCATGAGCTTTTATTTTTCCGCAATTACCTTTGATGTGACACTTTATCGAATGCCTTCTGGAAATCTAAATATAGTACATCCACCAGTTCTGCTTTACCTACCGCACATGTTACCTTTTCTAAAACTGCAATATCTTGATTAAACATGATATCCCCTTTCACAAATCCATGTTGGCTCTACTTGATAACCTTGAATTTTTCCAAGTGCCCTGCTATAAAGTCTTTAATAATAGCTTCCAACATTTTCGTTATGATAGATGTTAAGCTAACTGGCCTGTAGTTTCCTGATGTCTTCCTCCCTCCCGTTTTGAATAAAGGAGTTACATTGGCTATTTTCCAATCAAATGGATCCGTCCCAGAATCTACAGGATTTTGGAAAATTAAAACTAACGCATCAACTATCTCACTAGGCACTTCTTTTAAGGCCCTAGGATGAAGTTCATCATAGCCTGGGACTGGTCAGCCCGCAGTTCCAACGATTTGTTCAGTACCACATACCTGGTGATTGTAGGTTTCTTTCTTACCCCCCTCCCTTGCATTTCCTGATTTAAAGCTATTTCTGGGATTTTACTTGATCCTCTGTGCTGAAGACCGATGAAAAACACCTGTGCAATTCATTTGTCATCTCCTTATTTTCCCTTATTAATTATCCAGACTCACTTTCTATAGGATCCACGCTCACTTGTTTAACACATATCGTTTTTGAAAAAAGGCTATGGAAACTCTTAATAAAACTCTTTCATATATCTAGCCAGCATTTTCTCGTAGTCCATTCTTTTTACCTTTTCGTTAATATTTTAGGCATTCTTTTTTTTTTAATATTATGTCCAATGTTCGGACCTTCTACCTATCTTTGTGAAATTATATATTTTTTTTACATTTGATACTATCGTTAACTTTTTAGTTAACTGCAGATGTCGGGTCCTTGACTTGGAATCTTTCTTTCTCGCCGGATAGTATCTATTCTCAAATATACCCCTTAAATATCTGCCACAGCATCTGTATTGACCTACCCTTTAGCCTGCTTCGCCAGTTCACTTTAACTAGCTCTAATTTCACTCCCTTATAATTTCCCTTATTTAATTATAAAATACTAGCCTTAGACTCACTCTTCTATCCCTCAAACTGAATGTAAAGTTCAATCATATTATGATCGCTGCTGCCTCGGGGCGCCTTCACAATGAGGTCAGTAACTAATCCTGTCTCATTGTTCAACATCAGGGCTATTATAGCCTGCTCTCTGATTGGCTCCAGACCATGCTGTTCCAGGAAGTTATACCGAAAACATTCTATGAACTCCTCAACTAGGCTACCTTTGCCCATCTGATTTTTCCAGTCTATATGTAGGTTAAAATCCCCCCCCATGATTATCACCGTACTTTCTGATAAGCACCCATTATTTCTTCCTTTGTACCCTGTCCTATCATGTGGTGATTGTTCGGGGGCCTGTCCCACAAGTTACTTCTTGGCTTTATCCTTTCTCATCTCGACCTAAACTGCTTCTACATCCTGGTTCCTGAACCTAGCTCATCTCTCTCTATTGTGATAATACAATCATTAATTAACAGAGTGACCCCTCCCCCATTCCCCACCACCTTTTCCGAGCTTCCAGTCCTTCCTAAATGTCACGCACCCTTCAAATTTGAGGTGCCATCCTGCAGCCATGTCTCTAATGGCTATCATATCGTATTTAGTTATTTTTATTTTCTCTATCAGTTCATCTGTTTTGATTTAAATGTTACATGCATTAAAATATAGAGCCTTTAGTTTTGTCGTTTTATTATTTTGTACCCTCTAGACTTGTCTGCTGATTTACTCTTAGATTTGTAGTAACTTTCCCTTCCTGTCATGATCTGTTTATCTTTTCCCTTATTAATAACTTTCTCTCTTGCCTTTACTCTACTGTTTGATTGCCCACACTCTTTAGTTTAAACGTCTCTCTACTTTTTTAGTCATGCAACTCGCTGGGACACTGGTCCCAGCACAGCTCATTGTGCACAGGTATTACAAAGGTATATGTGGTGCTGGACATCGCTATAAATAGAAACTTGCAATGAAACTGATGCAAGTACAAGGCCAATTTATTTCTGAAGCATAAAGTTGTGACGCAAGTCAAATTTCGACCATCCTTGCAATATAAATCCTTGCCATGTAGGACGCTGACTTCTTACTTGATTCAAAGGATGAAGGAATGTCTTTCCCGGGGCCTATGACTTCTTTGGCCACATGTGGATCTGTTTCCTTACCAATTTTTAATTCGACTTTTAATTGGAGTGTGTGGCACCTGTGCCAACAATAGTGCTTTCAAACATAGAAGCATAGAAAATAAGAGCAGGAGAGGACCATTCGGCCCTTTGGGCCTGCTCAGCCCTTCAAAAAAGATCATGCCTGATGGTTTAATTCAATTCCCTGTTCCTGCTTTCTCCCCATATCCCTTGATCCCTTTGGCATTAAGCAATATATCTATCTCCTTCTTGAATATATTTAATGACTTGGCCTCCACTGTCTTCTACAGTAAAGAATTCCACAGGTTCACCACCCTCTGTGTGAAGAGATTTCTCCTCATCTGGGTTCTAAATGGCATAACCCGTATCCTGAAACTGTAACCCCAGGTTCTGGACTCCCCCGTTATCAGGAACATTCTCCTTGCATCTAGCTTGTCCAGTCCTGTTTGAATTTTATAGGTTTCAATGAGATTCCCCTCATTCTTCTAAAACCTAGTGAACAAAGGCCTAATCGACCCAACCTCTCCTCATACGTCAACCCTACCATCCCAGAAATCAGCCTAGGAAATCTTCTTTGCACTCACTCCATGGCAAGAACATCCTTTCTCAGATAAGGAGATCAAAACAGCACGCAATACTCCAAATGTGGTCTCACCAAGGCCCTGTATATTTGCAGCAAGACATCCTTGCTTCTGTACTCAATTCCTCTTGCAATGAAGGCCAACATACCATTCGCCTTCCTAACTGCTTGCTGCACCTGAATACTTACTTTGAGCGACAGGTGTACAAGGAGACCCAGGTCTTGTTGCACCTCCCCCTTTCCCAATCTATCACCATTCAGATCATAATCCGCCTTGTGTGGATGAGTCTTTGGATGCCTGAGGGCTCGTGGGTGGATATGACACTACACAATCTATTTGCAAGTTATTTATTCCATCTACACAAAATGTCCATCTAATCCAATATTACTAGTGTTTACAAAACACGCTCAGTTGTAATTGTTGAGCATATTCTTCAACAGGGAAGAATTATGCAAAGTACTCATTCAATGTTCTGTCGTACCCAATGAGTCCTTTGTACCCTGCCTTTGAAAATTCTCCAAAGGACCAATATAGGCTTTGAAAGTTCTCTGTTGCTTTGCATGACTGACAAACTTTTCCCATTCATTCCATAATTGCCTGCAATCCTTTTTTTCACTATCAATTTAACTGATCTAATAGCAGACTTTGTTTTCAATTGTTATTCCTTATTCTCAACACCTTTGTAGCTGAGTATTAGATACCTTAGATTGAAAGAGCCATTTATGGTTAACTACTGTTCATTACTGTACATAAATAGTCATGCACCTTGGCTTTTCCTTCCCAAGCTTCTTTTGACTTTGGATATGTATAAGTCTTCCATACTTGTTTTACCTTGTTCTTAAAAAACAGTGCATTTGTATTCTACATTGGTCTGATCATCAACCAGAATCTTTAGCCAATATGATTATTTCCAGGAGAACAATGGGGCACAACGATTGCACAAGGAATACTGTCAACTCGAGTATAAGTGCAGGATTGCATTCATACTGGAGACATGATCACCGCTAGTGTAAGTGCAAGTGACCAATTGTACCGGAGATCACAGTCACTCCTCGTGTAAACGTGAGGGTGCCACTTATACTGGTGGAATGTGGCCAGCTTTAACATAAGTGTGAAGTGTCAGCAGTATAGGTGGAGAATCGGAACCTCTAATAGAACTGTTGGGGTACCACGAGTCTGGATCACTTCTAATTTATGTGTCATTCACAAATATCCTGTGGCACCATGGTCTTCAACAGTGGAAGTTGTCATGGTCCTGCAATTTATTTTTCAGAATATGCCTTTAAGGCTTGCAAGGGATCAGTATTGCTTTAAGAGATGGCAAGCCTCAGAAGTTATAGGAAGGTGCATTTTCGTTGCCTTGGAAACAGCCATTTGGAAACTGTGATTCAAAGGGTGCATTCTCAATACCATGGAAACAGCGACTGGGAGTGAGCCTGATGCGATACATTTGTAACAATTCAGTTTGAACTGGCAGTTAGTAAGACGGTTTGAACACACAGCTGTGATGAGCACACCTGAAAAACGAGCTCTTACCATTTAAGCTGAAGGGAGTGGATTTTAGTCTGTTTATTATCATCTCGCAAAGCTGATCCAGAGATCTACCAAATAGCACAGATGGCTCTGTCAGAAGCTGAGGTGAAGGCGTTCTGGAAGGCATATGGCAAATGTGGTTTTAAGGAAGAAATGGAGACCGCCTCATAGACCTGCTGACGAAGACTGGAAAGTTGTCGAACAGATCATAGTACCACCTAAATATCGCCAAGGATTATTAAGGTTAGCACACGACATTCCTTTTTCAGGACATAAGGGAATTCAGAAGACTAAATAACATGTAAGCAAGCATTATTACTCGCCAGTTCTTACAAAGGATGTGAGACAATTTTGTAGGGCATGCCACACCTGTCAAATGGTGGGTAAACCACATCTACTATAAAACCAGGGGTGGAGGTATTAGTGTTGTTACCGTTACAGGGAGAACCAGTGAAAGCATGGTTCAGTGGCTGTTATAGAGTGATCGAAAGAGTGAGTAAGGTTGATTACTTGTTTGACACCCCTGATCACCGGATGAAGAACTGGTTGTGTCACATTTACTTGCTCAAACCATATTACCACAGGCAGGAGGATAAGCCAGTACAGATATGTGAGGTATTAGGGACTGTGGAGAAGGAAAAGGATAGTGAGGATGAGGCAGATGTAGGCTGAGGAAATTCTCAGATTGAACCTCCAACTATTCAATTAGCGAATTCAGAGTGGCTCGGAAAATTAAACAATAGGCCTTTACACTTGGAGGCAAAACAGCGTGAAGTCCTAACCAGGGTTCTCACAATGTTTCAAAAGGTTTGTAGGGATAAGCCAGGATGGACAACCTTAGCCACACATGATGTTTTAAATAATATGTTAGCCGATCTGTGGAACAACGGGGTTGAATTAACAGTGCGAGAGTCCCACCACAATCAGAATCTTATATTTTGATTGGGGGCTTTTTCAGGAGCAGTCGGTCGTAACAAAGTGTAGGAAGAGCTGGTACGAGAGGAGCACAGCAAAATTTAGGGTCATTGCAAGGGGACCGCTCATCCTGGAGGAGGATTGACACCTCTACTGTACGTGTAGAAACCTATGAATAGCGGAGGTGCATAATCACCCCTAATGCAATTATAGAGTAGGAAAGATGCAGCACGGTCACCAATAGCATAAGTGCAGACCTCCACTCGTCCCTAGTCCTGTCAGAGCACACTCACCTCTAGCATAAGCATAAGGCACCACCAGTACAAAAGAAGTATGATCACTTTGAGACTACATGTCGGGGAACAGTAACACCAGAGGAGCACTGTCACCTGTACCGTAAGCCGAGGGTAACATTAGCACTGGAGGAGAAGACCAAATTCTAGTGTATGCTTAACGGTAAACACCAGCATTGGAGGAGAATTTTCATCTTTTGATTCAATGTAAGTTTACTACTAGTGCTCGAGGAGCATGCTCACTTCTAGTTTAACTGTCAGAGTATCACTGGTACTGGAGGAACATGAACACTTCCAGTTAAATGTAAGGTGCCACCAGTGTTGGAGAAGAATGCTCAATTCCACTTTACATATAAGTCTACCACTACTACTAGGGCAGCATGTTTACTTCTAGTATAAGTGCACAATAATGCGAAAGAAACACAGTGACTTCTAATTTAAAAGTAAGCTTCACAGAACCACTGGAGGAGTATGGTCACTGCTAGTTTAAGTGTTTAGGTACCACTAGTACTTGAGGAAAACAGGTTATATATTACCAAAAAAATCCCGAGACTGCGGAACATTTCCAGCGGATTGGAAGTTAGCCAGTGCAACCCCATTATCCATGAAAGGAGGAAGAGAGAAAGCAGAGATCTCTAGGTCTCTTAGTCTGACGTCGGCCATTGGCAAATTGTTGGAATATGTTATTAATGGAAGTCGTAACAATGCACTTGGAAAATCATAAGCTGATCAAATAGATCCAACATAATCTTACAAAAGAGAACTCGTGGTTGAGAAATTATTAGAGTGCTTTTTTTTTTCAGGATATAACCAGTCAGATCAATGAAGGGTCGCCAGTAGATAGTGGTATACTTCGAAATCCAAATGGTAAGTTGACGCACACAATGTTAACAAGCAAGATAAGGCATCGTGGAGTTTGGTGAGTATATGCAACGCTGAATTAGATATATTTTTGTTTTTTCATAGAGTCCAAGGTACAGAGGAGCAGGCGGGCAAGTGGAGTTGAGGTGGAAGATCAGCCATGACCGTATTAAACAGCAGAGTAGGCTCGAGACATTCTATGATTTACTCCTGCACCAATTTCTTTTTTCTTGTGGTCGCATCTATTTTTAAGTGTTAAGGTGCCACAAGTACTGCAAGAGAATGACACTGATAATATAACTGTTGGAAGTCAATACTACCGGAGGAGCATTTTTCAGAGAAGTTTGGAGCAGAAGTAATTTTGACAAGGATGGTCCGATCTATTACAGGTTTAAGGCACCTGTAACAAGGTAGAAACATTGCCCCTTCCATGTTAACTGCAGGACTATAACTAATACCGGCCATAACAATCACCTATAGTGTCAGTGTCGGGCAGCATGGTCACCTCCAGTTGAAAGTTGAGAACAACTGGTCTGCGCTGTGATTACTAAATTAGTTTTCAGAGCTCCACTATACAAAAGAACACAGTCAGCTCCACTGTAGGTACAGGCTACCAGTCGTACTGGAGGAGCACTGACACAACTAGTGCTGCAAACCTGGCATAGATTCTAATGTGGATAGGCTGTTAGGCATCGTTTCTGGAGGGCTTCCCTGGAGTTCAGAAGAGTGAGGGGGGATCTCATAGAAACCTATAAAATTCTAATAGGACTTGACAGGGTAGATGCAGGAAGGATGTTCCCGATGGTGGGGGAGTCCAGAACCAGGGGTCGTAGTCTAAGGATACGGGTTCAACCTTTCGGGACTGAGATGAGGAGAAATTTGTTCACCCAGAGAGTGGTGATCCTGTGGAATTCGCTACCACAGAAATCAGTTGAGGCAAAAGCATTGTATGTTTTCAAGAAGGAGTTAGATATAGCTCTTGGGGCGAAAGGGATCAAAGGATATGGGGATAAAGCAGGAATAGGTAACTGAGTTGGATGATCAGCCATGATCATAATGAATGACGGAGCAGGCTCGAAGGGCCGAATGGCCTACTCTTGCTCCTAGTTTCTATGTTTCCATGACTTGGAATAGTTGGAGTGAAATCATGACAGTGCCAGGACAAATAGTGCAATGAAAGCTTTCACCAGTCCTGCAGAAACAAGGTCAGCACCCGTTCTAGGAGAATCAAAATCTCAATTTTGAAGAATGCTTGATTTGAGTTTTTTTTATTACTTTCCAATAACCATAACACCCACATGTCTCAATTTGAAATTGCAGGTTAAAAGCACAATTATTGGTTTAATAACTGTAACAAATAGTGAATATGATTTATGATGATTGACTCCCGGGCAGATTGGTGTGTGTCTAAATATAAGTCCCCCTTTATTGCCTCGGCAATGTGCCATTCATTGCTTCCTCTGTTGAAGAATTCGTCCATTGTCAGAAGAAATGGGGTAACAAATATTCTGCTCATTAAAGAGATTCACTACCCGTTTCTCGCAGGCATCCATGTTCTCGCTGAGCCATCGTAATCTGTATGTTGTTAATCGGTGCTAACTTTCTGCCTGCTCATACCAATATTTAATGAGATAACGTATTTCCTTATGTCAGCATTAAACAGCGGGTAATGAAATGGAATCAACTTCTGAACGATGAGTCTGCATTTTCCATGTTCCCCTTAATCCAATAATTTTATTGATGTTACAATGTGCTTTGAACCACAACACAAGGATTTGGCGGATTTCCGGACCAGCTTGTTGCACTCTGCAGAGTGAACGCTGCAGCAGTTCATTAATATGTGTGGCTTACATTCCCAGTTAATGGCTCCAATCTTATTCTTTCTCTCACACTGCTCCGGGTTGGTAATCGAACTGAATGAAGAAAAATGTTTCACAGCAAGTGTTTCCATACATATTTAAACCAGGTGCTAGAAAATTACTTCTTTCATCTCTCTTTCTTATCAGCAAATTTTGTTCACAATTATGTTTCTATGCCGAGGACAATGTGGACTTTCCAAGTGTATTCCCAGCTACATGGTGGCTATGGCAACAGACCTGCTGGTCAGCATAATCAACGTAATGATGTATTGTATTTTCACTTATAATTTTCCACTTTCATTCCTGTCCCACAATACTGTGTGTAGGGTTATTCCATATGGATGAACTGCAACAATTGTTTATCCCTGTCTGGCACAAAAGTAAAACGGGAAAGGTCGCCAAACCATGGCTTACAAGGGAAATTAGAGATAGCATTAGATTCAAGGAAAAGGCGTGTATGTTTGACAGGAAAAATAACAGACCTGAGGATTGGGAGCAGTTTTGCATTCAGCAAAGGAGGACCAAGGTATTGATTAAGAAGGGGAAAATAGACTATGACAGCAAGCTTGCAGGGAACATAAAAACTGACTGTAAAATTTTCTATAGGTAAGTGAAGAGAAAAAGATTGGTGAAGACAAATGTAGGTCCCTTACAGTCAGAAACAGGGGAATGTATTATTGGGAATAAAGAAATGGCTGGCCAACTAAATGCATACTTTGGTTCTGTCTTCACAAAGGAGGACACAAATATCATAACAAAAATGTTGGGAAACACAAGTCTTAGTGAGAGAGAGGAACTGAAAGAAATTAGTATGAGTAGAGAAATGGTGTTGGGGAAATTGATGGGATTGAAGGCCGATAAATCCCCAGGGCCTGATGGTATGCATCCCAGAGTACTTAAGGAAGTGGCCCTAGAAATAGTGGATGCATTGGTGGTCATCTTCCAAGATTCTATAAACTCTGGAACAGTTCCTACAGATTGGAAGGTAGCTCATGTAACCACACCATTTAAAAAGAGAGGTAGAGAAAAAACAGGGAATTATAGACCAGTCAGCCTGATGTCGGTAGTCGGAAAAATTCTAGAGTCCATTATCAAAGATTTTATAGCCGAGCACTCAGAGAACACTGGTAGAATCGGGTAGAGTCAGCATGGATTTACGAAAGGGAAATCATGCTTGACAAATCTACGAGAATTCTTGGAGGATGGAACTAGTAGAGTTGATGTGGATGTGGTTTATGTGGACTTTCAGAAGGCTTTCGACAAAGTCCCACATAAGAGATTAGCATGTAAAATTAAAGCGCATGGGATTGGGGGTAGTGCATTACAATGGATAGGAAATTGGTTGGCGGACAGGAAACAAAGAGTAGGGATAAATGGCTCTTTTTCTGAATGGCAGGCAGTGACTAGTGGTGTACCACAGGAATCGGTGCTAGGACCCCAGATATTCACAATATACATTAATGATTTAGATGAGGGAACTAAATGTAATATCTCCAAATTTGCAGATGACACAAAACTGGGTGGGAGGGTGAGTTGTGAGGAGGATGCAGAGAGGCTTCAGGATGATTTGGACATGTTGAGTGAGTGGGCATACACATGGAAGATGCTGTATACTGTGGATAACTATGAGGTTATCCACTTTGGTAGCACAAATAGGAAGGCAGATTATTATCTGAACGGCGATAAACTGAGAGAGGGGAATATGCAGGGTATTCTCGTACACCAGTTGCTGAAGGTAAGCATGCAGGTGCAACAAGCGGTAAAAAAGGCAAATGGTATGTTGGCCTTCATAGCGAGAGGATTCGAGTACAGAAGCGGGGATGTCTTGCTGCAATTATACAGGGCCTTGGTGAGGCCACATCCAGAATATTGTGTGCAGTTATAGTCTCCTTATCTGAGGAAGGATGTTCTTGCTATAGAGGGAGTGCAGCGAAGGTTTACCAGACTGATTCCTGGGATGGCGGGACTGATGTATGAGAAGAGATTGAATCAGTTAGGATTATATTCGCTGGAGTTCAGAAGAGTGAGGGGGGATCTCATAGAAACCTATAAAATTCTAACAGGACTTGACAGGGTAGATGCAGGAAGGATGTTCCCGATGGTGGGGGAGTCCAGAACCAGGGGTCATAGTCTAAGGATACGGGGTAAACCTTTCAGGACTGAGGTTAGGAGAAATTTCTTCACCCAGAGAGTGGTGAGCCTGTGGAATTTGCTACCATAGAAAGCAGTTGAGGCCAAAATATTGTATGTTTTCAAGAAGGAGTTAGATATAGCTCTTGGGTCGAAAGGGATCAAAGGGTATGGGGCAAATGCCGGAAAAGACTAATGAATTGGATGATCAGCCATGATCATAATGAATGGCAGAGCAGGCTCGAAGGGCCGAATGGCCTACTCCTTCTCCTATTCTCTATGTTTCAATGTTTCTATACATGAGAACTGTCACCCTTGGTGTGTCTGTTTGGTTCACCATTTCCTTCATATTTGACCGATATGCAGCTCGTTGCAACCATGTGTTTGAAACAAATAATGCACAGAAAGAGCTACATCCGTGGTCATAGCAACATTTTCTGTTCTGAGTTTGCTAAAGAACATTCCATTTATGTTTAGATTTTAATGGCAGGAAATAATTACCGATGTCCCGTGAAGCTGCCCGTCAAGTGTGGTTTTCTTTACATCACCTCTGGCTGTAGAGTTCTTCTGGTTTCACAGCGCCTGGCCAGTTGGACTTCCTTTTACTTTAATTGTCTTGTTTAATTTTTTGACAATCAGACATCTTTAAGTGGCAAACAGAAACTGCAGCGAATTCCGGGGCCACGGGCATCAGTGTGCATCAGAAATGTAGAATTAAATGAAGTATATTTACTCTTTCCTACATTGGAAAGGCTTTGGGGAGTCAGGAGGTGAGTTACTCGCCGCAGGATTCCTAGCCTCTGACCTGCTCTTGTAGCCACGATATTTATATGGCTACTCCTGTTCAGTTTCTGGTCAATGGTAGCTCCGAGGATGTCGATAGTGGGGGATTCAGCGATGTTAATGCCGATGAATGTCAAGGGGAGATTGTTAGATTCTCTCTTGTTGGAGATGGTCATTGCCTGGCACTTGTATGGCGCGAATGTTACTTGCCACTTATCAGCCCAAGCCTGGATTTTGTCATGCTGCATTTCTACACGGACTGCTTCAGTATCTGAGGAGTCACAAATGGTGCTGAACATTGTGCAATCATCAGCGAACATCCCCACTTCTGACCTTATGATTGAAGGAAGGTCATTCATGAAGCCGCTGAAGATGGTTGTGCCTCGGACACTACCTTGAACTCCTGCTGTAATGTCCTGGAGCTCAGATGATTGACCTCCAACAACCACAACCATCTTCCTTTGCGCTAGGTATGACTCCAGCCAGCAGAGCGTTTTCCCCCTGATTCCCATTGACCTCAGTTTTGCTTGGGCTCCTTGACGCCATGGTCGGTCAAATGCTGCCTTGATGTCAGAGTGGAGGGTAAACTGGAGCGGTTAGAACTGATTGCACTGAATTATTAAGGCCTCGGTTATAATTTTGATGTAAGCAAATGTCTGTAAACAGTGATGTTAATGTTGCATTGACAAGTCAATTCTGTCCTGTCTCCATCATGAGACAATGATCGGGAGAAATCGCCCTGCTCTATTGTTCCAGGAAACAATAGGTGACAGAATCTAATGGAGAGACTAACGCCTGTTACATTCACATCAAGACTGCAAAGTAATTAACAATGAACGCGATTGTAGAACGCTTTTCTTCTACAGGAAAGGAAACTTATTTGTTAATGAAAATCACCCATCTCATTCCAGTAACTGAGGGTTACGTTACTTCATGCGAACGCCCACATGTTCTATTCCACTGCTAAATCTCAGTGGAGGAACAAAAATATAAGAGCATGTTTTCTGGTACCAGCTTATTTTCATAGAATAATCTATATTTTTATTCGTAACAGGAAGACAGCCATTCCAAAACGGAAAAAGGACCATAACTGAGCTGGAGTTAGATAGGGATTCGTTATGATCTTACTGAACTGTGGAGCAAACTCGAGGGGCTGAATGGCCGACTCTTGCTCCTAGTCCATGCTCTTATTATGAATGTTTGGTTTGGTTTCACAAATTTTAAACACATTTCTTAATAAATATCCAAGGAGATTTCACCAACGCCGTCAACTCTTTCCTGAATTTCGTTTGGGTCGCTGCATAAATACACGTGTTTACAGAGGAACTCAAATACATGAACAGATATCCGCTTTCAGTTGCAATATAGCCAGGGGCTGTATTCTCACCATCGTATCGCGTGGTGCTTGCCAGTCTGGTCGTTAAATAGCTCACGGAAACTGGCAGCCACAAATGAATAAAACTGCCCGATACAGCGAAGAGTAAAATGATGGATTTCCTTCGGTTCTCTACCTCTGGATCACTTCGGTTGTCGCTGTTGAGTCTCCGGAGTCTCCTCCGGGCTCTACTGGCTGCGAGAATGCGTCTGACTGTCAAACAATTACACAATAATATCAAAGCAAGAGGAAGCCATGGAACTAAAATGCTTTCTAAACAGGAGAAGGCTACACCTGCAGGCGATGAGAAAAACTCCACTCTGGAACGGCAGTCCCAGGAAACATTGTTAATTATTCGCTCAGGTTCAATCACAAAATAAAACGGGATGTTCTTGAAACAGAAAAAAGCAGTGACGGCTGTTATAACCACGGCCGCCGTTCTCAAAGTGCAATAGTTTGTTTCAAACTTCCGACAACATATTGCTACAAATCGGTCAAATGTGAACGAGACTGTAAGCCACACCGACGTGTGTAACGTGAAATTACATATGTGTGCAATGAACTTACAAACGGCAGTGTCGGACAGGAATGAACATGGAAATCGAAAGCTGAAAATCTGCACCACTATTACATGGAAGATTAATAACAGTAGATCTGCTGTTGCCATGGCCATCATGTAGACAGAGATACATTTGGAAAGGCCGCAGTTTCCTCTGGAGATAATCACGATTGCCACTAGGTTCGCTGTTACAAAGTGGGAGAAGCGCTAAATGAGAGGGACACTCAGATAACTGTCATAATTTGAAATGTTCAGAACTTTTCTGACTGAAAGTTGTGCACATGGATACGTATAGATTGTTAACTAAAATCAAAACGATAATGGAACAACCAGCAGAGAAGTGAAAATCATCCCTTCAGCTAACTTCAGTCTAGGTCAATTTGTAAATATAATTTCACAGCATTATCTGGAAGACCAAAATTCAAAGAAAACATTCAATTGAGACATAAACAGTCAACATCGGTGGAAATATTGCTCTTTTTCTCTTTCTGGTGCTCCGATGGAGCTGCTGGCGGTCTGAGCAGGAGCTGGTGGAACCTAAAAGTTTATTTGCTGTCGAAGGGAGAGAAGCAGTTCCTTGAACAACAAAATATTACTCCAAATATATTTCAGAAACTCTTATTGAAATCAGATTTTGTTTGGTGATGCAAGTGCTGTAAAAGGGCCGGGGTATTTGTCACCTCCTCGGTCAGCCTGGGATGAATGATGAGTGTCCGGTCGTCATGGTCTACTGAGCAGAAGAGCATCTCACCGGCCGAGCCAACTGGTCGTACTACCGTTGATATTCACCAACTTATCCCTGAAGATAAATGAGTCTGCAATGCAGATCATTTCGGAATCCATTGCCTAACATTAGCAGAGAGATCGCCAACAAATACTTATCAAGAAGATATATCGACTTACCGGGAACACCAAAGGTTGCGAGGAGAGGATAGTAAATTTCTTTGATCTGATGAATTATTAGCCAACCCATTTCATAAAAGTTTGTGTGAATTCCACCTGTATTTGCCTTGCTGACTGGAGTGAATCTGAGATCCGTGAATGCTCCCCCTTTAAAGAACAACTCCGGCTGTCTTGAAAAATCAGCTTACACAATCATTAAAATTTATTACCATCAACTAACAAAGAATTTTCCCCTTCAATGTACCCGGACTGCCAATGGGGAAACTGTGCACCAAACTCCATCAAGCTCCATAAAAATGAAGGATTTTTATTTACTCCCAAAGGGAATATGCTCAGCAAATGCGATGCAAACCCTGCAGGGAATAACGCTCCCAGCACTGTGTTAGGCTCTTGGGGTCCCATCTCATTCTATTACATATACACTCATTCTATATATAATGAGAATATGTTTTGCACTGTAATGATGACTGCTGATGACTCCACTCTTCCGTTGCTGGTGATGAATTCTTTCTACCATTACTGCTGGTGATCCTCCTCTCACACTGCTGATGGTGACTTCATTCTATAATTATTGATGGTGGCACTCATCTGACATCTATGGTGGTGAATTCTCTCAAACGTTTATAGGAGAAATGCTGGTGATCCTACTTTAGTAGTGATCCTGTGGTGATCTTATTTAATCAAAACTGTTGATGACTGCGAATCTAAAATTATGAGTACTGATAAGATGCTACCACGAGGGATGGTGACGGAATTCATTTATTGATGTTTATCCTGCTCTAATATAACTATCGATATGGCTAATCTAAAATCAAATGTATTAACCCCAACATTAACATTCCTGGTGGTGACCATACACCCACATTCCTGGTGTCATGACCTCAACAAAGACCGTTAAAGTTAAAACAAGAGATATCAACTCTCCATTCCAATTAAAGAACTAGATCACGAAATGAAGAATCAGAGTAATGCGGTGGACTCTTAACTGCCTCCTGAAATTCCCCATGAAGACACTCACTTCCATCAAACAGCTGAAAATAAATAATACATGCATACAATCGGACGGAGCACTCGGTCTCATCCTAGAGTTTCAGACACAGCAATTGCAGACGAAGCCCACACGACTCTGCAAAGTCCTCCTCACTAACACTGGGGGACTTGTAACAAAACTGGGAGAGCTGTCCCAGAAAATAGTCAAGCATCATGGTTCTACTCACAGAATCATGCATTGCGGGCAATGGACCAGGCTCCCATCACCATCCTTGAGTCTCTCCTGTTCCATCCGAAGGTCAGGCCTACCAGAGGCGACGGCACTCCAGTATCTTGTTGGGAAAGAATAGCCCTGAGAGTCTACAACATTTACTCCAGATCCCATACTGTGTCGAGGCACCTGGTCAACCAGGGGCAAGGGAACCTCTAACTTACTACACCTACCACCCTATCTCAGCTGGAAAAAGCACGAAGGGCAGGAAGAGCAGAGAATGCACTCTGAGTGTGGGACTTTAATGTCCATCGCCAAGAATGCCACTCTAGTACCGGTAATGGATTTAGCTGCAGATGGTGCACACCACCGACATTCCACTTCCATTGCCACTTAATCAATGGCCTTCCCTCCATCAGAAGTGGGGATGTTCGCTGATGATTGCATAATTTTCATCACCATTCCAGCTCTCCAGATGCTGAAGCTGTCCGTGTTAATATGCAGCAAGACCTGGACAACATCCAGGCTTGGGCTGATAAGTGGCGAGTAACATTCATACCACACAATTCCATCTGTAACAAGAGAGAATCTTATCATTTCCACATAACTTTCAATGGCTTTATTATCCTTGAAACCCCCACTATCAACATGACCAGCGACAGAACTGGACCATTCACATAATTACTGTGGCTACAAGACCGGGACAAAGACTGGTAATTCTGTGGCGAGAAACTCACCTCCTGGCTGTCCAACGACACTCAAGTAGCTCGACGCTATCCAGGAGCAAGCAGCCCGCTTGATTGGCACCCCATCCACCATCTTCAGCATTCTCTCCATTCATCACCGATGCACAGTTTTCTCCTCATAATTCAGTGCATCTCAATTCAATCTCCCCTTGACCAACTTGGACAGATAAACAACAAACACTTCCTTCTATGTAAATAATGTTTTTACAAGCATCAAAATCTCTCTTTTCGCCTGATATATTTCTCTCTCGGGGTTTAAATTTATTGTCAATCTGATTTTACAGAGACCAGGAGAATTATTGCTTTCCTTTTCTTGTCTTTGGGGTCAGGGTGTCATGGGTCAATCCCAGTGTTCGCGCAGTCTGTGACCCCTGACCCAGCACCATGACCTCAGAGGGGGGGGGGGGGGGTTGGCGGGAGGGGGAGCAGGGAGAGGTTTAGTCCCAACCTCTTAAAGGGACCCCTCACCATCAGAATTTTTCCTTCGGTTTATTCCTTCAAGTGAGTCAGTAGGAGTTTGACCAAGGATGGGAACGAAGTAATAAAAGGAAAATACTGTGGATGCTGGAAATCTGAAATAAAAACAAGAAATGCTGGAACCACTCAGCAGGTCTGGCAGCATCTGTGGAAAGAGAAGCAGAGTTAACGTTCTGGGTCAGTGACCCTTCTACAGAACTGGGTCAAAGTAACATTGAATCTTCCAATATTTATTTATTCAGTGATGGTAATAAACAGCAAATTTTCTGTCAAGCCCAAAATCACACAAGTATGTTGTGAATTCGGAAAAATAATTTTAAAGGAGAACCTGTTGTTAATTAATTCCATTTCATTTGCGAATAATTATCATCACGGCCTTGTTTAATTCAGGATGTAATGTTAATAAAGCCCTTAGGAAGACAGGAGGAGGCCATTTGGCCCCACGAGCCTGTCCTACCTCCTTCAGACATTTTATTCCTCAACCTCTCCCATACTGTCCCTCCATCCCACTCTCTTCAACATTATCAGCTGAAAATGATTCTCCTACAACTCTCCCTGTCTCTCTGTCTCTGTCTCTCTCTCTCTCCTGCTGTCTCCATCTCTGCCACTCTGTCTCTGTTTCTCTGCCTCGCCCTGTGTCACTCTTTCTGCCTCTCTCTGTTTCTCTCCCTCTCTGTCTCTCTTACTCTTTCACTGTTTATCCCCGTCTGCCAATCTCTCTCTCTCCCTGTCACTCTGATTCTTTCCCTCTGTCTGAATGGGGAATTTGGGGAGGCACCAGTAATTGTGGAACGGGGGGAGACAGGGAAGCAGCGGAAGGAAATGGTGAGAGGGGCAGTAGCAGCACTGAGGCAGGGTTACCAGCAGATGGAGATGTTGAGAGGGGGCAGTAACTGCAGTCAGACAGGGACAACAGATGGAGATGGTGAGAGGGGGCAGAAACTGCAATGAGAGAGGGACACCAGCAGATGGCGATGGTGAGCGAGGGCAGTAACTGCAGTGAGGCAAGGACACCAGCAGATGGGGATGGTGAGAGGGGGCAGTACCTGCAGTGAGACAGGGACACCAGCAGATGGCGATGGTGAGCGGGGCAGTAACTGCAGTGAGACAGGTACACCAGCAGATGGGGATGGTGAGAGGGGGCAGTAACTGCAGTGAGACAGGGACACCAGCAGATGTCGATCGTGAGAGGGCACAGTAACTGCAGTGAGACAGCGACACCAGCAGATGGAGATGGTGAGAGGGGACATTAACTGCAGTGAGGCAGGGTCACCAGCAGATGGAGATCGTGAGAGGGGGATAGTAACTGCAGTGAGACAGCGACACCAGCAGATGGAGATGGTGAGAGGGGAAATTAACTGCAGTGAGACAGGGTCACCAGCAGATGGAGATCGTGAGAGGGGGACAGTAACTGCAGTGAGACAGGGTTACCAGCAGATGGAGATGGTGAGAGGGGTAAGTAACTGCAGTGAGACAGGGTCACCAGCAGATGGAGATGGTAAGAGGGGCAGAGCAAGTCCCACCTCAGGAGGTCAGATTCTCAATGAAATATAATCTCAGAATCAGATTTAAAATCATTTCAGGGCTCAGTGCTGTGAATATAATATGTACTTCCTGTCCTGTGGGGAATGTATGACTGGAATATGAAATGGGATTTAGTTCCAGTGTTTATCTCTTTCTATGATTTCACAAATTTAACAATGAGATTGAGAGGGTATTTCAGCGCCTTCGTCAGCTCCTCTCTGAATTTAGTCTGGGTCACAGCGTAACTACACATGTTGGTGCAGGAACTGAGAACCTGCAGCATCTGTAATGTATCTTGTGTGTCAAACAGAGGGTCCTTGTCGGAGGAATAATACCCAATATCTACAATTCGTGTATAAATGTTAAACACAACCAGTGTCACCCTGGTCCACACCTCCAACACACCTGACATCTTGTCCCTTCCCACAGCACATTCCCATGCAATCACCGGGCTGTAGCACCTGCCCTTTAAACTCTGCTCTCCTCACCATCCAAGACCCTGAACACTCCTTCAAGTGAAGCAGTGATTACTTACATTTCTTTTAATTTAGTATGCTGTATGCCTGGCTCAATATGTGATCTCTTCTATACTGGGGAGACCAGACACATATTGGGTGACCACTTTGCAGACCACCTCCACTCAGTCCACAAGTATCACCCTGAGCTTCCAGTCGCTTGCCATTTTAATTCACCACGTTGCTCTCAAGCTCACATTTCTGTCCTCGGCCTGCAGTAGTGTTCCAGTGAAGCTCAACGCAAGCTCGAGGAAAAGCACCTCCTCATTTGATAAGGCACTTTACAGCCTTCAGGACTCAACATTGAGTTCAATAATCCCATTGTGTTTTTACTTTTAACCATGTGCTATGCCAAAACTTGGTTTTCCATGTTTTTGCTTCGAACCGAGCTGTTCATTATTCTGTCATTAACCCTCTCTCTGGAAAAAAGCTTTGCCTTTTACTGCATACATTCCACTCCCTTTCCCTTCTATTCCATGACATCTTTGTCATCTAATTTCTCCTGCCCTCTGCCCTATCCCAGACCTGTCCTTTTGTTCTTCCTCCCCCTCTCCTTCACTTGCTCAAAACCTATTGCATTTCTAACCTTTGCCTCTTCTGATGAAAGGTCATCAACCTGAAATGTTAACTCTGTCTCACTTTCCCCAGATGCTGCCAGGCCTGCTGAATATTTCCAAGCACTTTCTGTTTTAATTTCAATCTTCATACCACATTCAACAGACAGAGGGGAGAAATGCGGAGAATCGGTGTGAAATGAGTAGTGAGCGCATTGCCCTGCCCTCGGCTGGGTCTCCGGAGAGTGTTGTGTCCAAGGAGGGGGAGGTGGGCAGATGAGTTACGGGAAGCTTCTCGGAGATAATTCTGGCATTGTACATAGCTGCACCATTGCGTCAGTCGAGGGTGAATTTTTGTTTGGCAAAATCGTCCCTGTCCTTGAAAAAATGTTTTAAAACGCTTTCACAAACACATGCTTAAATTGAAAGCAACACCTCCAACACTATCCCTACATTTTTCACTCCGAAGGGCTTTCCCAATTCGTCGCCCTGTTCAAAATTGTATGAGCTCAGGCAGATCCCATCTACCTGTCACAACGCCCCATTTCTCTCAAGGCTGGCATTGGGTGGAGGTTCACTTGCATATTAACTGCTGTGCCAAATGATTCCCATAAACTACAGGGGGAGATCCATCACTCTTAGTGTCTGGAGATGAACGATTTACAAGACTTCACTGTGGTAATGTGAACTATGTTACAGTAGACACTGCTAGTGCCTGGAGATGAACGATTTACAAGACTTCACTGTGGTAATGTGAACTATGTTACAGTAAACTCTGATAGTGTCTGGAGATGAACGATTTACAAGACTTCACTGTGGTAATGTGAACTATGTTACAGTAAACTCTGATAGTGTCTGGAGATGAACGATTTACGAGACTTCACTGTGGTAATGTGAACTATGTTACAGTAAACTCTGATAGTGTCTGGAGATGAACGATTTACAAGACTTCACTGTGGTAATGTGAACTCTGTTAAGTAGACTCTGATAGTGTCTGGAGATGAACGATTTACAAGGCTTCACTGTAGTAATGTGAACTATGTTACAGTAGACTCTGATAGTGTCTGGAGATCAACGATTTACGAGACTTCACTGTGGTAATGTGAACTACATTACGGTACATTCTGCTAGTGTCTGGAGATGAACGATTTACAAGACTTCACTGTGGTAATGTGAACTCTGTTACAGTAAACTCTGATAGTGTCTGGAGATGAACGATTTACAAGACTTCACTGTGGTAATGTGAACTATGTTACAGTAAACTCTGATAGTGTCTGGAGATGAACGATTTACAAGGCTTCACTGTGGTAATGTGAACTATGTTACAGTAGACTCTGATAGTGTCTGGAGATCAACGATTTACGAGACTTCACTGTGGTAATGTGAACTATGTTACAGTAAACTCTGATAGTGTCTGGAGATGAACGATTTACAAGACTTCACTGTGGTAATGTGAACTCTGTTACAGTAAACTCTGATAGTGTCTGGAGATGAACGATTTACAAGGCTTCACTGTGGTAATGTGAACTATGTTACAGTAGACTCTGCTAGTGTCTGGAGATGAACGATTTACAAGACTTCACTGTGGTAATGTGAACTATGTTACAGTACACTCTGATAGTGTCTGGAGATGAACGATTTACAAGGCTTCACTGTGGTAATGTGAACTATGTTAAGTAGACTCTGATAGTGTCTGGAGCTGAAGGATTTACAAGACTTCACTGTGGTAATGTGAACTATGTTACAGTAAACTCTGATAGTGTCTGGAGATGAACGATTTACAAGACTTCACTGTGGTAATGTGAACTATGTTAAGTAGACTCTGATAGTGTCTGGAGATGAACGATTTACAAGACTTCACTGTGGTAATGTGAACTATGTTACAGTAGACCCTGATAGTGTCTGGAGATGAACGATTTACGAGACTTCACTGTGGTAAAGTGAACTATGTTAAGTAGACTCTGCTAGTGTCTGGAGATGAACGATTTACAAGACTTCACTGTGGTAATGTGAACTATGTTACAGTAGACTCTGCTAGTGTCTGGAGATGAACGATTTACAAGACTTCACTGTGGTAATGTGAACTATGTTACAGTACACTCTGATAGTGTCTGGAGATGAACGATTTACAAGACTTCACTGTGGTAATGTGAACTATGTTAAGTAGACTCTGATAGTGTCTGGAGATGAACGATTTACAAGACTTCACTGTGGTAATGTGAACTATGTTAAGTAGACTCTGATAGTGTCTGGAGATGAACGATTTACAAGACTTCACTGTGGTAATGTGAACTATGTTAAGTAGACTCTGATAGTGTCTGGAGATGAAGGATTTACAAGACTTCACTGTGGTAATGTGAACTATGTTACAGTAGACTCTGATAGTGTCTGGAGATGAACGATTTACAAGACTTCACTGTGGTAATGTGAACTATGTTACAGTAAACTCTGATAGTGTCTGGAGATGAACGATTTACAAGACTTCACTGTGGTAATGTGAACTATGTTAAGTAGACTCTGATAGTGTCTGGAGATGAAGGATTTACAAGACTTCACTGTGGTAATGTGAACTATGTTACAGTAGACTCTGATAGTGTCTGGAGATGAACGATTTACAAGACTTCACTGTGGTAATGTGAACTATGTTACAGTAAACTCTGATAGTGTCTGGAGATGAACGATTTACAAGACGTCACTGCGGTAATGTGAACTATGTTAAGTAGACTCTGATAGTGTCTGGAGATGAACGATTTACAAGACTTCACTGTGGTAATGTGAACTATGTTACAGTAAACTCTGATAGTGTCTGGAGATGAACGATTTACAAGACTTCACTGCGGTAATGTGAACTATGTTAAGTAGACTCTGATAGTGTCTGGAGATGAACGATTTACAAGACTTCACTGTGGTAATGTGAACTCTGTTACAGTAAACTCTGATAGTGTCTGGAGATGAACGATTTACAAGACTTCACTGTGGTAATGTGAACTCTGTTACAGTAAACTCTGATAGTGTCTGGAGATGAACGATTTACAAGACTTCACTGTGGTAATGTGAACTCTGTTACAGTAAACTCTGATAGTGTCTGGAGATGAACGATTTACAAGACTTCACTGTGGTAATGTGAACTCTGTTACAGTAAACTCTGATAGTGTCTGGAGATGAACGATTTACAAGACTTCACTGTGGTAATGTGAACTCTGTTACAGTAAACTCTGATAGTGTCTGGAGATGAACGATTTACAAGACTTCACTGTGGTAATGTGAACTATGTTACAGTAAACTCTGATAGTGTCTGGAGATGAACGATTTACAAGACTTCACTGTGGTAATGTGAACTATGTTACAGTAGACTCTGATAGTGTCTGGAGATGAACGATTTACAAGACTTCACTGTGGTAATGTGAACTCTGTTACAGTAAACTCTGATAGTGTCTGGAGATGAACGATTTACAAGACTTCACTGTGGTAATGTGAACTCTGTTACAGTAAACTCTGATAGTGTCTGGAGATGAACGATTTACAAGACTTCACTGTGGTAATGTGAACTCTGTTACAGTAAACTCTGATAGTGTCTGGAGATGAACGATTTACAAGACTTCACTGTGGTAATGTGAACTCTGTTACAGTAAACTCTGATAGTGTCTGGAGATGAACGATTTACAAGACTTCACTGTGGTAATGTGAACTCTGTTACAGTAAACTCTGATAGTGTCTGGAGATGAACGATTTACAAGACTTCACTGTGGTAATGTGAACTCTGTTACAGTAAACTCTGATAGTGTCTGGAGATGAACGATTTACAAGACTTCACTGTGGTAATGTGAACTATGTTAAGTACACTCTGATAGTGTCTGGAGATGAACGATTTACAAGACTTCACTGTGGTAATGTGAACTATGTTAAGTAGACTCTGATAGTGTCTGGAGATGAACGATTTACAAGACTTCACTGCGGTAATGTGAACTATGTTAAGTACACTCTGATAGTGTGTGGAGATGAACGATTTACAAGACTTCACTGCGGTAATGTGAACTCTGTTACAGTAAACTCTGATAGTGTCTGGAGATGAACGATTTACAAGACTTCACTGTGGTAATGTGAACTATGTTACAGTAAACTCTGATAGTGTCTGGAGATGAACGATTTACAAGACTTCACTGCGGTAATGTGAACTCTGTTACAGTAAACTCTGATAGTGTCTGGAGATGAACGATTTACAAGACTTCACTGTGGTAATGTGAACTATGTTACAGTACACTCTGATAGTGTGTGGAGATGAACGATTTACAAGACTTCACTGCGGTAATGTGAACTCTGTTACAGTAAACTCTGATAGTGTCTGGAGATGAACGATTTACAAGACTTCGCTGTGGTAATGTGAACTATGTTACAGTACACTCTGATAGTGTCTGGAGATGAACGATTTACAAGACTTCACTGTGGTAATGTGAACTCTGTTACAGTAAACTCTGATAGTGTCTGGAGATGAACGATTTACAAGACTTCACTGTGGTAATGTGAACTATGTTACAGTACACTCTGATAGTGTCTGGAGATGAACGATTTACAAGACTTCACTGTGGTAATGTGAACTCTGTTACAGTAAACTCTGATAGTGTCTGGAGATGAACGATTTACAAGACTTCACTGTGGTAATGTGAACTATGTTAAGTAGACTCTGATAGTGTCTGGAGATAAACGATTTACAAGACTTCACTGTGGTAATGTGAACTCTGTTACAGTACACTCTGATAGTGTCTGGAGATGAACGATTTACAAGACTTCACTGTGGTAATGTGAACTATGTTAAGTAAACTCTGATAGTGTCTGGAGATGAACGATTTACAAGACTTCACTGTGGTAATGTGAACTCTGTTACAGTAAACTCTGATAGTGTCTGGAGATGAACGATTTACAAGACTTCACTGTGGTAATGTGAACTCTGTTACAGTAAACTCTGATAGTGTCTGGAGATGAACGATTTACAAGACTTCACTGTGGTAATGTGAACTCTGTTACAGTAAACTCTGATAGTGTCTGGAGATGAACGATTTACAAGACTTCACTGTGGTAATGTGAACTCTGTTACAGTAAACTCTGATAGTGTCTGGAGATGAACGATTTACAAGACTTCACTGTGGTAATGTGAACTATGTTAAGTACACTCTGATAGTGTCTGGAGATGAACGATTTACAAGACTTCACTGTGGTAATGTGAACTATGTTAAGTACACTCTGATAGTGTCTGGAGATGAACGATTTACAAGACTTCACTGTGGTAATGTGAACTATGTTAAGTAAACTCTGATAGTGTCTGGAGATGAACGATTTACAAGACTTCACTGTGGTAATGTGAACTCTGTTACAGTAAACTCTGATAGTGTCTGGAGATGAACGATTTACAAGACTTCACTGTGGTAATGTGAACTATGTTAAGTCCACTCTGATAGTGTCTGGAGATGAACGATTTACAAGACTTCACTGTGGTAATGTGAACTATGTTAAGTAGACTCTGATAGTGTCTGGAGATGAACGATTTACAAGACTTCACTGTGGTAATGTGAACTATGTTAAGTAGACTCTGATAGTGTCTGGAGATGAACGATTTACAAGACTTCACTGTGGTAATGTGAACTATGTTACAGTAGACTCTGATAGTGTCTGGAGATGAACGATTCACAAGACTTCACTGTGGTAATGTGAACTATGTTAAGTACACTCTGATAGTGTCTGGAGATGAACGATTTACAAGACTTCACTGTGGTAATGTGAACTCTGTTACAGTACACTCTGATAGTGTCTGGAGATGAACGATTTACAAGACTTCACTGTGGTAATGTGAACTCTGTTACAGTACACTCTGATAGTTTCTGGAGATGAACGATTTACAAGACTTCACTGCGGTAATGTGAACTATGTTACAGTAGACTCTGATAGTGTCTGGAGATGAACGATTTACAAGACTTCACTGTGGTAATGTGAACTATGTTAAGTACACTCTGATAGTGTCTGGAGATGAACGATTTACAAGACTTCACTGTGGTAATGTGAACTATGTTAAGTAGACTCTGATAGTGTCTGGAGATGAACGATTTACAAGACTTCACTGTGGTAATGTGAACTCTGTTACAGTAAACTCTGATAGTGTCTGGAGATGAACGATTTACAAGACTTCACTGTGGTAATGTGAACTATGTTAAGTAGACTCTGATAGTGTCTGGAGATGAACGATTTACAAGACTTCACTGTGGTAATGTGAACTCTGTTACAGTACACTCTGATAGTGTCTGGAGATGAACGATTTACAAGACTTCACTGTGGTAATGTGAACTCTGTTACAGTAAACTCTGATAGTGTCTGGAGATGAACGATTTACAAGACTTCACTGTGGTAATGTGAACTATGTTACAGTAGACTCTGATAGTGTCTGGAGATGAACGATTCACAAGACTTCACTGTGGTAATGTGAACTATGTTAAGTAGACTCTGATAGTGTCTGGAGATGAACGATTTACAAGACTTCACTGTGGTAATGTGAACTCTGTTACAGTAAACTCTGATAGTGTCTGGAGATGAACGATTTACAAGACTTCACTGTGGTAATGTGAACTATGTTACAGTAGACTCTGATAGTGTCTGGAGATGAACGATTCACAAGACTTCACTGTGGTAATGTGAACTATGTTAAGTAGACTCTGATAGTGTCTGGAGATGAACGATTTACAAGACTTCACTGTGGTAATGTGAACTATGTTAAGTAGACTCTGATAGTGTCTGGAGATGAACGATTTACAAGACTTCACTGTGGTAATGTGAACTATGTTAAGTAGACTCTGATAGTGTCTGGAGATGAACGATTTACAAGACTTCACTGTGGTAATGTGAACTATGTTACAGTAAACTCTGATAGTGTCTGGAGATGAACGATTTACAAGACTTCACTGTGGTAATGTGAACTATGTTAAGTAGACTCTGATAGTGTCTGGAGATGAACGATTTACAAGACTTCACTGTGGTAATGTGAACTATGTTACAGTAAACTCTGATAGTGTCTGGAGATGAACGATTTACAAGACTTCACTGTGGTAATGTGAACTATGTTACAGTAGACTCTGATAGTGTCTGGAGATGAACGATTCACAAGACTTCACTGTGGTAATGTGAACTATGTTAAGTACACTCTGATAGTGTCTGGAGATGAACGATTTACAAGACTTCACTGTGGTAATGTGAACTCTGTTACAGTAAACTCTGATAGTGTCTGGAGATGAAGGATTTACAAGACTTCACTGTGGTAATGTGAACTATGTTACAGTAAACTCTGATAGTGTCTGGAGATGAACGATTTACAAGACTTCACTGTGGTAATGTGAACTATGTTACAGTACACTCTGATAGTGTCTGGAGATGAACGATTTACAAGACTTCACTGTGGTAATGTGAACGATGTTAAGTAGACTCTGATAGTGTCTGGAGATGAACGATTTACAAGGCTTCACTGTGGTAATGTGAACTCTGTTACAGTACACTCTGATAGTGTCTGGAGATGAACGATTTACAAGACTTCACTGTGGTAATGTGAACTATGTTACAGTACACTCTGATAGTGTCTGGAGATGAACGATTTACAAGACTTCACTGTGGTAATGTGAACTATGTTACAGTACACTCTGATAGTGTCTGGAGATGAACGATTTACAAGGCTTCACTGTGGTAATGTGAACTCTGTTACAGTACACTCTGATAGTGTCTGGAGATGAACGATTTACAAGACTTCACTGTGGTAATGTGAACTATGTTACAGTAGACTCTGATAGTGTCTGGAGATGAACGATTTACAAGACTTCACTGTGGTAATGTGAACTATGTTAAGTAGACTCTGCTAGTGTCTGGAGATGAACGATTTACAAGACTTCACTGTGGTAATGTGAACTATGTTAAGTAGACTCTGCTAGTGTCTGGAGATGAACGATTTACAAGACTTCACTGTGGTAATGTGAACTATGTTAAGTAGACTCTGATAGTGTCTGGAGATGAACGATTTACAAGACTTCACTGTGGTAATGTGAACTCTGTTACAGTACACTCTGATAGTGTCTGGAGATGAACGATTTACAAGACTTCACTGTGGTAATGTGAACTATGTTAAGTAGACTCTGATAGTGTCTGGAGATGAACGATTTACAAGACTTCACTGTGGTAATGTGAACTATGTTACAGTAAACTCTGATAGTGTCTGGAGATGAACGATTTACAAGACTTCACTGTGGTAATGTGAACTATGTTACAGTAAACTCTGATAGTGTCTGGAGATGAACGATTTACAAGACTTCACTGTGGTAATGTGAACTATGTTAAGTTGACTCTGATAGTGTCTGGAGATGAACGATTTACAAGACTTCACTGTGGTAATGTGAACTATGTTAAGTTGACTCTGATAGTGTCTGGAGATGAACGATTTACAAGACTTCACTGTGGTAATGTGAACTATGTTACAGTAAACTCTGATAGTGTCTGGAGATGAACGATTTACAAGACTTCACTGTGGTAATGTGAACTATGTTAAGTTGACTCTGATAGTGTCTGGAGATGAACGATTTACAAGACTTCACTGTGGTAATGTGAACTATGTTAAGTTGACTCTGATAGTGTCTGGAGATGAACGATTTACAAGACTTCACTGTGGTAATGTGAACTATGTTAAGTAGACTCTGATAGTGTCTGGAGATGAACGATTTACAAGGCTTCACTGTGGTAATGTGAACTATGTTAAGTAGACTCTGATAGTGTCTGGAGATGAACGATTTACAAGACTTCACTGTGGTAATGTGAACTATGTTAAGTAGACTCTGATAGTGTCTGGAGATGAACGATTTACAAGACTTCACTGTGGTAATGTGAACTCTGTTACAGTAAACTCTGATAGTGTCTGGAGATGAACGATTTATAAGACTTCACTGTGGTAATGTGAACTATGTTACAGTAGACTCTGATAGTGTCTGGAGATGAACGATTTACAAGACTTCACTGTGGTAATGTGAACTCTGTTACAGTAAACTCTGATAGTGTCTGGAGATGAACGATTTATAAGACTTCACTATGGTAATGTGAACTATGTTACAGTAGACTCTGATAGTGTCTGGAGATGAACGATTTACAAGACTTCACTGTGGTAATGTGAACTCTGTTACAGTAAACTCTGATAGTGTCTGGAGATGAACGATTTACAAGACTTCACTGTGGTAATGTGAACTATGTTAAGTAGACTCTGATAGTGTCTGGAGATGAACGATTTACAAGACTTCACTGTGGTAATGTGAACTATGTTACAGTAGACTCTGATAGTGTCTGGAGATGAACGATTTACAAGACTTCACTGTGGTAATGTGAACTATGTTACAGTAGACTCTGATAGTGTCTGGAGATGAACGATTCACAAGACTTCACTGTGGTAATGTGAACTATGTTAAGTACACTCTGATAGTGTCTGGAGATGAACGATTTACAAGACTTCACTGTGGTAATGTGAACTCTGTTACAGTAAACTCTGATAGTGTCTGGAGATGAAGGATTTACAAGACTTCACTGTGGTAGTGTGAACTATGTTACAGTAAACTCTGATAGTGTCTGGACATGAACGATTTACAAGACTTCACTGTGGTAATGTGAACTATGTTACAGTAAACTCTGATAGTGTCTGGAGATGAAGGATTTACAAGACTTCACTGTGGTAATGTGAACTATGTTACAGTAAACTCTGATAGTGTCTGGAGATGAACGATTTACAAGACTTCACTGTGGTAATGTGAACTATGTTACAGTAAACTCTGATAGTGTCTGGAGATGAACGATTTACAAGACTTCACTGTGGTAATGTGAACTATGTTACAGTACACTCTGATAGTGTCTGGAGATGAACGATTTACAAGACTTCACTGTGGTAATGTGAACTATGTTACAGTACACTCTGATAGTGTCTGGAGATGAACGATTTACAAGGCTTCACTGTGGTAATGTGAACTCTGTTACAGTACACTCTGATAGTGTCTGGAGATGAACGATTTACAAGACTTCACTGTGGTAATGTGAACTATGTTACAGTAGACTCTGATAGTGTCTGGAGATGAACGATTTACAAGACTTCACTGTGGTAATGTGAACTATGTTAAGTAGACTCTGCTAGTGTCTGGAGATGAACGATTTACAAGACTTCACTGTGGTAATGTGAACTATGTTAAGTAGACTCTGCTAGTGTCTGGAGATGAACGATTTACAAGACTTCACTGTGGTAATGTGAACTATGTTAAGTAGACTCTGATAGTGTCTGGAGATGAACGATTTACAAGACTTCACTGTGGTAATGTGAACTCTGTTACAGTACACTCTGATAGTGTCTGGAGATGAACGATTTACAAGACTTCACTGTGGTAATGTGAACTATGTTACAGTAGACTCTGATAGTGTCTGGAGATGAACGATTTACAAGACTTCACTGTGGTAATGTGAACTATGTTAAGTAGACTCTGCTAGTGTCTGGAGATGAACGATTTACAAGACTTCACTGTGGTAATGTGAACTATGTTAAGTAGACTCTGCTAGTGTCTGGAGATGAACGATTTACAAGACTTCACTGTGGTAATGTGAACTATGTTAAGTAGACTCTGATAGTGTCTGGAGATGAACGATTTACAAGACTTCACTGTGGTAATGTGAACTCTGTTACAGTACACTCTGATAGTGTCTGGAGATGAACGATTTACAAGACTTCACTGTGGTAATGTGAACTATGTTAAGTAGACTCTGATAGTGTCTGGAGATGAACGATTTACAAGACTTCACTGTGGTAATGTGAACTATGTTACAGTAAACTCTGATAGTGTCTGGAGATGAACGATTTACAAGACTTCACTGTGGTAATGTGAACTATGTTACAGTAAACTCTGATAGTGTCTGGAGATGAACGATTTACAAGACTTCACTGTGGTAATGTGAACTATGTTAAGTTGACTCTGATAGTGTCTGGAGATGAACGATTTACAAGACTTCACTGTGGTAATGTGAACTATGTTAAGTTGACTCTGATAGTGTCTGGAGATGAACGATTTACAAGACTTCACTGTGGTAATGTGAACTATGTTAAGTAGACTCTGATAGTGTCTGGAGATGAACGATTTACAAGGCTTCACTGTGGTAATGTGAACTATGTTAAGTAGACTCTGATAGTGTCTGGAGATGAACGATTTACAAGACTTCACTGTGGTAATGTGAACTATGTTAAGTAGACTCTGATAGTGTCTGGAGATGAACGATTTACAAGACTTCACTGTGGTAATGTGAACTATGTTAAGTGGAGACTGATAGTGTCTGGAGATGAACGATTTACAAGACTTCACTGTGGTAATGTGAACTCTGTTACAGTAAACTCTGATAGTGTCTGGAGATGAACGATTTATAAGACTTCACTGTGGTAATGTGAACTATGTTACAGTAGACTCTGATAGTGTCTGGAGATGAACGATTTACAAGACTTCACTGTGGTAATGTGAACTCTGTTACAGTAAACTCTGATAGTGTCTGGAGATGAACGATTTATAAGACTTCACTGTGGTAATGTGAACTATGTTACAGTAGACTCTGATAGTGTCTGGAGATGAACGATTTACAAGACTTCACTGTGGTAATGTGAACTATGTTACAGTAGACTCTGATAGTGTCTGGAGATGAACGATTTACAAGACTTCACTGTGGTAATGTGAACTATGTTACAGTAGACTCTGATAGTGTCTGGAGATGAACGATTTACAAGACTTCACTGTGGTAATGTGAACTCTGTTACAGTAAACTCTGATAGTGTCTGGAGATGAACGATTTACAAGACTTCACTGTGGTAATGTGAACTATGATAAGTAGACTCTGATAGTGTCTGGAGATGAACGATTTACAAGACTTCACTGTGGTAATGTGAACTATGTTACAGTAAACTCTGATAGTGTCTGGAGATGAACGATTTACAAGACTTCACTGTGGTAATGTGAACTATGTTACAGTAAACTCTGATAGTGTCTGGAGATGAACGATTTACAAGACTTCACTGTGGTAATGTGAACTATGTTACAGTAGACTCTGATAGTGTCTGGAGATGAACGATTTACAAGACTTCACTGTGGTAATGTGAACTATGTTACAGTAAACTCTGATAGTGTCTGGAGATGAACGATTTACAAGACTTCACTGTGGTAATGTGAACTATGTTACAGTAAACTCTGATAGTGTCTGGAGATGAACGATTTACAAGACTTCACTGTGGTAATGTGAACTATGTTAAGTAGACTCTGATAGTGTCTGGAGATGAACGATTTACAAGACTTCACTGTGGTAATGTGAACTCTGTTACAGTACACTCTGATAGTGTCTGGAGATGAACGATTTACAAGACTTCACTGTGGTAATGTGAACTATGTTAAGTAGACTCTGATAGTGTCTGGAGATGAACGATTTACAAGACTTCACTGTGGTAATGTGAACTATGTTACAGTAAACTCTGATAGTGTCTGGAGATGAACGATTTACAAGGCTTCACTGTGGTAATGTGAACTACATTACGGTACATTCTGCTAGTGTCTGGAGATGAACAATTTACAAGACTTCACTGTGGTAATGTGAACTATGTTACAGTAAACTCTGATAGTGTCTGGAGATGAACGATTTACAAGACTTCACTGTGGTAATGTGAACTATGTTAAGTAGACTCTGATAGTGTCTGGAGATGAACGATTTACAAGACTTCACTGTGGTAATGTGAACTATGTTACAGTAAACTCTGATAGTGTCTGGAGATGAACGATTTACAAGGCTTCACTGTGGTAATGTGAACTACATTACGGTACATTCTGCTAGTGTCTGGAGATGAACAATTTACAAGACTTCACTGTGGTAATGTGAACTATGTTACAGTACACTCTGATAGTGTCTGGAGATGAACGATTTACAAGACTTCACTGTGGTAATGTGAACTATGTTACAGTACACTCTGATAGTGTCTGGAGATGAACGATTTACAAGACTTCACTGTGGTAATGTGAACTATGTTACAGTACACTCTGATAGTGTCTGGAGATGAACGATTTACAAGACTTCACTGTGGTAATGTGAACTATGTTACAGTACACTCTGATAGTGTCTGGAGATGAACGATTTACAAGACTTCACTGTGGTAATGTGAACTATGTTACAGTACACTCTGATAGTGTCTGGAGATGAACGATTTACAAGACTTCACTGTGGTAATGTGAACTATGTTACAGTAGACTCTGATAGTGTCTGGAGATGAACGATTTACAAGGCTTCACTGTGGTAATGTGAACTACATTACGGTACATTCTGCTAGTGTCTGGAGATGAACGATTTACAAGACTTCACTGTGGTAATGTCAACTATGTTACAGTAAACTCTGATAGTGTCTGGAGATGAACGATTTACAAGACTTCACTGTGGTAATGTGAACTATGTTACAGTAGACTCTGATAGTGTCTGGAGATGAACGATTTATAAGACTTCACTGTGGTAATGTGAACTATGTTACAGTAGACTCTGATAGTGTCTGGAGATGAACGATTTACAAGACTTCACTGTGGTAATGTGAACTATGTTACAGTAAACTCTGATAGTGTCTGGAGATGAACGATTTACAAGACTTCACTGTGGTAATGTGAACTATGTTACAGTAAACTCTGATAGTGTCTGGAGATGAACGATTTACAAGACTTCACTGTGGTAATGTGAACTATGTTACAGTAAACTCTGATAGTGTCTGGAGATGAACGATTTACAAGACTTCACTGTGGTAATGTGAACTATGTTAAGTAGACTCTGATAGTGTCTGGAGATGAAGGATTTACAAGACTTCACTGTGGTAATGTGAACTCTGTTACAGTAAACTCTGATAGTGTCTGGAGATGAACAATTTACAAGACTTCACTGTGGTAATGTGAACTATGTTAAGTAGACTCTGATAGTGTCTGGAGATGAATGATTTACAAGACTTCACTGTGGTAATGTGAACTATGTTAAGTAGACTCTGATAGTGTCTGGAGATGAACGATTTACAAGACTTCACTGTGGTAATGTGAACTATGTTAAGTAGACTCTGATAGTGTCTGGAGATGAAGGATTTACAAGACTTCACTGTGGTAATGTGAACTCTGTTACAGTAAACTCTGATAGTGTCTGGAGATGAAGGATTTACGAGACTTCACTGTGGTAATGTGAACTATGTTACAGTAAACTCTGATAGTGTCTGGAGATGAATGATTTACAAGACTTCACTGTGGTAATGTGAACTCTGTTACAGTACACTCTGATAGTGTCTGGAGATGAACGATTTACAAGACTTCACTGTGGTAATGTGAACTATGTTACAGTAAACTCTGATAGTGTCTGGAGATGAAGGATTTACGAGACTTCACTGTGGTAATGTGAACTATGTTACAGTAAACTCTGATAGTGTCTGGAGATGAATGATTTACAAGACTTCACTGTGGTAATGTGAACTCTGTTACAGTACACTCTGATAGTGTCTGGAGATGAACGATTTACAAGACTTCACTGTGGTAATGTGAACTCTGTTACAGTAAACTCTGATAGTGTCTGGAGATGAATGATTTACAAGACTTCACTGTGGTAATGTGAACTATGTTACAGTAAACTCTGATAGTGTCTGGAGATGAACGATTTACAAGACTTCACTGTGGTAATGTGAACTCTGTTACAGTAAACTCTGATAGTGTCTGGAGATGAATGATTTACAAGGCTTCACTGTGGTAATGTGAACTATGTTACAGTACACTCTGATAGTGTCTGGAGATGAACGATTTACAAGACTTCACTGTGGTAATGTGAACTATGTTACAGTAAACTCTGATAGTGTCTGGAGATGAACAATTTACAAGACTTCACTGTGGTAATGTGAACTATGTTACAGTACACTCTGATAGTGTCTGGAGATGAACGATTTACAAGACTTCACTGTGGTAATGTGAACTATGTTACAGTACACTCTGATAGTGTCTGGAGATGAACGATTTACGAGACTTCACTGTGGTAATGTGAACTATGTTACAGTAAACTCTGCTAGTGTCTGGAGATGAACGATTTACAAGACTTCACTGTGGTAATGTGAACTATGTTACAGTAAACTCTGATAGTGTCTGGAGATGAACAATTTACAAGACTTCACTGTGGTAATGTGAACTATGTTACAGTACACTCTGATAGTGTCTGGAGATGAACGATTTACAAGACTTCACTGTGGTAATGTGAACTATGTTACAGTACACTCTGATAGTGTCTGGAGATGAACGATTTACGAGACTTCACTGTGGTAATGTGAACTATGTTACAGTACACTCTGATAGTGTCTGGAGATGAACGATTTACGAGACTTCACTGTGGTAATGTGAACTATGTTACAGTAAACTCTGCTAGTGTCTGGAGATGAACGATTTACAAGACTTCACTGTGGTAATGTGAACTATGTTACAGTAAACTCTGATAGTGTCTGGAGATGAACAATTTACAAGACTTCACTGTGGTAATGTGAACTATGTTACAGTAAACTCTGATAGTGTCTGGAGATGAACAATTTACAAGACTTCACTGTGGTAATGTGAACTCTGTTACAGTACACTCTGATAGTGTCTGGAGATGAACGATTTACAAGACTTCACTGTGGTAATGTGAACTATGTTAAGTAGACTCTGATAGTGTCTGGAGATGAACGATTTACAAGACTTCACTGCGGTAATGTGAACTCTGTTACAGTAGACTCTGATAGTGTCTGGAGATGAACAATTTACAAGGCTTCACTGTGGCAATGTGAACTCTGTTACAGTACACTCTGATAGTGTCTGGAGATGAACGATTTACAAGACTTCACTGTGGTAATGTGAACTATGATACAGTACACTTTGATAGTGTCTGGAGATGAACGATTTACAAGGCTTCACTGTGGTAATGTGAACTATGTTAAGTAGACTCTGATAGTGTCTGGAGATGAACGATTTACAAGGCTTCACTGTGGTAATGTGAACTATGTTACAGTAAACTCTGATAGTGTCTGGAGATGAACGATTTACAAGGCTTCACTGTGGTAATGTGAACTCTGTTACAGTAGACTCTGATAGTGTCTGGAGATGAACGATTTACAAGACTTCACTGTGGTAATGTGAACTATGTTAAGTAAACTCTGATAGTGTCTGGAGATGAACGATTTACAAGACTTCACTGTGGTAATGTGAACTATGTTACAGTAGACTCTGATAGTGTCTGGAGATGAACGATTTACAAGACTTCACTGTGGTAATGTGAACTATGTTACAGTACACTCTGATAGTGTCTGGAGATGAACGATTTACAAGGCTTCACTGTGGTAATGTGAACTATGTTACAGTACACTCTGATAGTGTCTGGAGATGAACGATTTACAAGACTTCACTGTGGTAATGTGAACTATGTTACAGTAAACTCTGATAGTGTCTGGAGATGAACGATTTACAAGGCTTCACTGTGGTAATGTGAACTATGTTAAGTAAACTCTGATAGTGTCTGGAGATGAACGATTTACAAGACTTCACTGTGGTAATGTGAACTATGTTACAGTAGACTCTGATAGTGTCTGGAGATGAACGATTTACAAGACTTCACTGTGGTAATGTGAACTATGTTACAGTACACTCTGATAGTGTCTGGAGATGAACGATTTACAAGGCTTCACTGTGGTAATGTGAACTATGTTACAGTACACTCTGATAGTGTCTGGAGATGAACGATTTACAAGGCTTCACTGTGGTAATGTGAACTATGTTAAGTAAACTCTGATAGTGTCTGGAGATGAACGATTTACAAGACTTCACTGTGGTAATGTGAACTATGTTACAGTACACTCTGATAGTGTCTGGAGATGAACGATTTACAAGACTTCACTGTGGTAATGTGAACTATGTTAAGTACACTCTGATAGTGTCTGGAGATGAACGATTTACAAGACTTCACTGTGGTAATGTGAACTATGTTAAGTAGACTCTGATAGTGTCTGGAGATGAACGATTTACAAGACTTCACTGTGGTAATGTGAACTATGTTACTGTACACTCTGATAGTGTCTGGAGATGAACGATTTACAAGACTTCACTGTGGTAATGTGAACTCTGTTACAGTACACTCTGATAGTGTCTGGAGATGAACGATTTACAAGGCTTCACTGTGGTAATGTGAACTCTGTTACAGTACACTCTGATAGTGTCTGGAGATGAACGATTTACAAGACTTCACTGTGGTAATGTGAACTATGTTACAGTACACTCTGATAGTGTCTGGAGATGAACGATTTACAAGGCTTCACTGTGGTAATGTGAACTATGTTACAGTACACTCTGATAGTGTCTGGAGATGAACGATTTACAAGACTTCACTGTGGTAATGTGAACTATGTTACAGTACACTCTGATAGTGTCTGGAGATGAACGATTTACAAGGCTTCACTGTGGTAATGTGAACTATGTTACAGTAAACTCTGATCGTGTCTGGAGATGAACGATTTACAAGACTTCACTGTGGTAATGTGAACTATGTTACAGTACACTCTGATAGTGTCTGGAGATGAACGATTTACAAGACTTCACTGTGGTAATGTGAACTATGTTACAGTACACTCTGATAGTGTCTGGAGATGAACGATTTACAAGACTTCACTGTGGTAATGTGAACTATGTTACAGTAGACTCTGATAGTGTCTGGAGATGAACGATTTACAAGGCTTCACTGTGGTAATGTGAACTATGTTACAGTAAACTCTGATAGTGTCTGGAGATGAACGATTTACAAGACTTCACTGTGGTAATGTGAACTATGTTACAGTACACTCTGATAGTGTCTGGAGATGAACGATTTACAAGACTTCACTGCGGTAATGTGAACTCTGTTACAGTAAACTCTGATAGTGTCTGGAGATGAACGATTTACAAGACTTCACTGTGGTAATGTGAACTCTGTTACAGTAAACTCTGATAGTGTCTGGAGATGAACGATTTACAAGACTTCACTGTGGTAATGTGAACTCTGTTACAGTACACTCTGATAGTGTCTGGAGATGAACGATTTACAAGACTTCACTGTGGTAATGTGAACTCTGTTACAGTAAACTCTGATAGTGTCTGGAGATGAACGATTTACAAGACTTCACTGTGGTAATGTGAACTCTGTTACAGTAGACTCTGCTAGTGTCTGGAGATGAACGATTTACAAGACTTCACTGTGGTAATGTGAACTATGTTACAGTACACTCTGATAGTGTCTGGAGATGAACAATTTACAAGACTTCACTGTGGTAATGTGAACTATGTTACAGTACACTCTGATAGTGTCTGGAGATGAACAATTTACAAGACATCACTGTGGTAATGTGAACTCTGTTACAGTAAACTCTGATAGTGTCTGGAGATGAACGATTTACAAGACTTCACTGTGGTAATGTGAACTATGTTACAGTACACTCTGATAGTGTCTGGAGATGAACGATTTACAAGACTTCACTGTGGTAATGTGAACTATGTTACAGTACACTCTGATAGTGTGTGGAGATGAACGATTTACAAGACTTCACATTGGTAATGTGAACTCTGTTACAGTAGACTCTGCTAGTGTCTGGAGATGAACGATTTACAAGACTTCACTGTGGTAATGTGAACTATTTTACAGTAGACTCTGATAGTGTCTGGAGATGAGCAATTTACAAGACTTCACTGTGGTAATGTGAACTCTGTTACAGTAGACTCTGCTAGTGTCTGGAGATGAACGATTTACAAGACTTCACTGTGGTAATGTGAACTATGTTACAGTAGACTCTGATAGTGTCTGGAGATGAACAATTTACAAGGCTTCACTGTGGCAATGTGAACTATGTTACAGTAAACTCTGATAGTGTCTGGAGATGAACGATTTACAAGACTTCACTGTGGTAATGTGAACTATGTTACAGTAGACTCTGATAGTGTCTGGAGATGAACGATTTACAAGACTTCACTGTGGTAATGTGAACTATGTTACAGTACACTCTGATAGATTCTGGAGATGAACGATTTACAAGACTTCACTGTGGTAATGTGAACTATGTTACAGTACACTCTGATAGTGTCTGGAGATGAACAATTTACAAGGCTTCACTGTGGCAATGTGAACTATGTTACAGTACACTCTGATAGTGTCTGGAGATGAACGATTTACAAGACTTCACTGTGGTAATGTGAACTATGTTACAGTACACTCTGATAGTGTCTGGAGATGAACAATTTACAAGGCTTCACTGTGGCAATGTGAACTATGTTACAGTACACTCTGATAGTGTCTGGAGATGAACGATTTACAAGACTTCACTGTGGTAATGTGAACTATGATACAGTACACTTTGATAGTGTCTGGAGATGAACGATTTACAAGGCTTCACTGTGGTAATGTGAACTATGTTACAGTAAACTCTGATAGTGTCTGGAGATGAACGATTTACAAGACTTCACTGTGGTAATGTGAACTATGTTACAGTAAACTCTGATAGTGTCTGGAGATGAACGATTTACAAGACTTCACTGTGGTAATGTGAACTATGTTACAGTAGACTCTGATAGTGTCTGGAGATGAACGATTTACAAGACTTCACTGTGGTAATGTGAACTATGTTACAGTACACTCTGATAGTGTCTGGAGATGAACGATTTACAAGACTTCACTGTGTTAATGTGAACTATGTTACAGTAGACTCTGATAGTGTCTGGAGATGAACGATTTACAAGACTTCACTGTGGTAATGTGAACTATGTTACAGTACACTCTGATAGTGTCTGGAGATGAACGATTTACAAGACTTCACTGTGGTAATGTGAACTCTGTTACAGTAGACTCTGATAGTGTCTGGAGATGAACGATTTACAAGACTTCACTGTGGTAATGTGAACTATGTTACAGTACACTCTGATAGTGTCTGGAGATGAACGATTTACAAGACTTCACTGTGGTAATGTGAACTATGTTACAGTAGACTCTGATAGTGTCTGGAGATGAACGATTTACAAGACTTCACTGTGGTAATGTGAACTATGTTACAGTACACTCTGATAGTGTCTGGAGATGAACGATTTACAAGACTTCACTGCGGTAATGTGAACTCTGTTACAGTACACTCTGATAGTGTCTGGAGATGAACGATTTACAAGGCTTCACTGTGGTAATGTGAACTCTGTTACAGTAGACTCTGATAGTGTCTGGAGATGAACGATTTACAAGGCTTCACTGTGGTAATGTGAACTATGTTAAGTAAACTCTGATAGTGTCTGGAGATGAACGATTTACAAGGCTTCACTGTGGTAATGTGAACTATGTTAAGTAAACTCTGATAGTGTCTGGAGATGAACGATTTACAAGGCTTCACTGTGGTAATGTGAACTCTGTTACAGTACACTCTGATAGTGTCTGGAGATGAACGATTTACAAGGCTTCACTGTGGTAATGTGAACTCTGTTACAGTAGACTCTGATAGTGTCTGGAGATGAACGATTTACAAGGCTTCACTGTGGTAATGTGAACTATGTTAAGTAAACTCTGATAGTGTCTGGAGATGAACGATTTACAAGGCTTCACTGTGGTAATGTGAACTATGTTAAGTAAACTCTGATAGTGTCTGGAGATGAACGATTTACAAGGCTTCACTGTGGTAATGTGAACTATGTTAAGTAAACTCTGATAGTGTCTGGAGATGAACGATTTACAAGACTTCACTGCGGTAATGTGAACTATGTTACAGTACACTCTGATAGTGTCTGGAGATGAACGATTTACAAGACTTCGCTGTGGTAATGTGAACTATGTTAAGTAAACTCTGATAGTGTCTGGAGATGAACGATTTACAAGGCTTCACTGTGGTAATGTGAACTATGTTAAGTAAACTCTGATAGTGTCTGGAGATGAACGATTTACAAGACTTCACTGTGGTAATGTGAACTATGTTACAGTAAACTCTGATAGTGTCTGGAGATGAACGATTTACAAGGCTTCACTGTGGTAATGTGAACTATGTTAAGTAAACTCTGATAGTGTCTGGAGATGAACGATTTACAAGACTTCACTGTGGTAATGTGAACTATGTTACAGTAGACTCTGATAGTGTCTGGAGATGAACGATTTACAAGGCTTCACTGTGGTAATGTGAACTATGTTACAGTAAACTCTGATAGTGTCTGGAGATGAACGATTTACAAGACTTCACTGTGGTAATGTGAACTATGTTACAGTAAACTCTGATAGTGTCTGGAGATGAACGATTTACAAGACTTCACTGTGGTAATGTGAACTATGTTACAGTACACTCTGATAGTGTCTGGAGATGAACGATTTACAAGACTTCACTGTGGTAATGTGAACTATGTTACAGTACACTCTGATAGTGTCTGGAGATGAACGATTTACAAGACTTCACTGTGGTAATGTGAACTATGTTACAGTAAACTCTGATAGTGTCTGGAGATGAACGATTTACAAGACTTCACTGTGGTAATGTGAACTATGTTACAGTAGACTCTGATAGTGTCTGGAGATGAACGATTTACAAGACTTCACTGTGGTAATGTGAACTATGTTACAGTAGACTCTGATAGTGTCTGGAGATGAACGATTTACAAGACTTCACTGTGGTAATGTGAACTATGTTACAGTAGACTCTGATAGTGTCTGGAGATGAACGATTTACAAGACTTCACTGTGGTAATGTGAACTATGTTACAGTAGACTCTGATAGTGTCTGGAGATGAACGATTTACAAGACTTCACTGTGGTAATGTGAACTATGTTACAGTACACTCTGATAGTGTCTGGAGATGAACGATTTACAAGGCTTCACTGTGGTAATGTGAACTATGTTACAGTACACTCTGATAGTGTCTGGAGATGAACGATTTACAAGGCTTCACTGTGGTAATGTGAACTATGTTAAGTAAACTCTGATAGTGTCTGGAGATGAACGATTTACAAGACTTCACTGTGGTAATGTGAACTATGTTACAGTAGACTCTGATAGTGTCTGGAGATGAACGATTTACAAGACTTCACTGTGGTAATGTGAACTATGTTACAGTACACTCTGATAGTGTCTGGAGATGAACGATTTACAAGGCTTCACTGTGGTAATGTGAACTATGTTACAGTACACTCTGATAGTGTCTGGAGATGAACGATTTACAAGACTTCACTGTGGTAATGTGAACTCTGTTACAGTAAACTCTGATAGTGTCTGGAGATGAACGATTTACAAGACTTCACTGTGGTAATGTGAACTCTGTTACAGTAAACTCTGATAGTGTCTGGAGATGAACGATTTACAAGACTTCACTGTGGTAATGTGAACTATGTTACAGTACACTCTGATAGTGTCTGGAGATGAACAATTTACAAGACTTCACTGTGGTAATGTGAACTCTGTTACAGTAGACACTGATAGTGTCTGGAGATGAACGATTTACAAGACTTCACTGTGGTAATGTGAACTCTGTTACAGTACACTCTGATAGTGTCTGGAGATGAACGATTTACAAGACTTCACTGTGGTAATGTGAACTATGTTACAGTACACTCTGATAGTGTCTGGAGATGAACGATTTACAAGACTTCACTGTGGTAATGTGAACTACGTTACAGTACACTCTGATAGTGTCTGGAGATGAACGATTTACAAGACTTCACTGTGGTAATGTGAACTCTGTTACAGTAAACTCTGATAGTGTCTGGAGATGAAGGATTTACAAGACTTCACTGTGGTAATGTGAACTATGTTACAGTAGACTCTGATAGTGTCTGGAGATGAACGATTTACAAGACTTCACTGTGGTAATGTGAACTATGTTACAGTACACTCTGATAGTGTCTGGAGATGAACGATTTACAAGACTTCACTGTGGTAATGTGAACTATGTTACAGTAGACTCTGATAGTGTCTGGAGATAAATGATTTACAAGACTTCACTGTGGTAATGTGAACTCTGTTACAGTAAACTCTGATAGTGTCTGGAGATGAACGATTTACAAGACTTCACTGTGGTAATGTGAACTATGTTACAGTAGACTCTGATAGTGTCTGGAGATGAACGATTTACAAGACTTCACTGTGGTAATGTGAACTATGTTACAGTACACTCTGATAGTGTCTGGAGATGAACGATTTACAAGACTTCACTGTGGTAATGTGAGCTCTGTTACAGTAAACTCTGATAGTGTCTGGAGATGAACGATTTACAAGACTTCACTGTGGTAATGTGAACTATGTTACAGTAAACTCTGATAGTGTCTGGAGATGAACAATTTACAAGACTTCACTGTGGTAATGTGAACTATGTTACAGTAGACTCTGATAGTGTCTGGAGATGAATGATTTACAAGACTTCACTGTGGTAATGTGAGCTCTGTTACAGTAAACTCTGATAGTGTCTGGAGATGAACGATTTACAAGACTTCACTGTGGTAATGTGAACTATGTTACAGTAAACTCTGATAGTGTCTGGAGATGAACGATTTACAAGACTTCACTGTGGTAATGTGAACTATGTTACAGTAAACTCTGATAGTGTCTGGAGATGAACAATTTACAAGACTTCACTGTGGTAATGTGAACTATGTTACAGTACACTCTGATAGTGTCTGGAGATGAACGATTTACAAGACTTCACTGTGGTAATGTGAACTATGTTACAGTAAACTCTGATAGTGTCTGGAGATGAACGATTTACAAGACTTCACTGTGGTAATGTGAACTCTGTTACAGTAAACTCTGATAGTGTCTGGAGATGAACGATTTACGAGACTTCACTGTGGTAATGTGAACTCTGTTACAGTAAACTCTGATAGTGTCTGGAGATGAACGATTTACGAGACTTCACTGTGGTAATGTGAACTATGTTACAGTACACTCTGATAGTGTCTGGAGGTGAACAATTTACAAGACTTCACTGTGGTAATGTGAACTATGTTACAGTACACTCTGATAGTGTCTGGAGATGAACAATTTACAAGACTTCACTGTGGTAATGTGAACTATGTTACAGTACACTCTGATAGTGTCTGGAGATGAACGATTTACAAGACTTCACTGTGGTAATGTGAACTCTGTTACAGTAGACTCTGATAGTGTCTGGAGATGAACGATTTACAAGACTTCACTGTGGTAATGTGAACTCTGTTACAGTAGACTCTGATAGTGTCTGGAGATGAACGATTTACAAGACTTCACTGTGGTAATGTGAACTATGTTACAGTACACTCTGATAGTGTCTGGAGATGAACGATTTACAAGACTTCACTGTGGTAATGTGAACTCTGTTACAGTAAACTCTGATAGTGTCTGGAGATGAACGATTTACAAGGCTTCACTGTGGTAATGTGAACTATGTTACAGTACACTCTGATAGTGTCTGGAGATGAACGATTTACAAGACTTCACTGTGGTAATGTGAACTATGTTACAGTACACTCTGATAGTGTCTGGAGATGAACGATTTACAAGACTTCACTGTGGTAATGTGAACTATGTTACAGTAAACTCTGATAGTGTTTGGAGATGAACGATTTACAAGACTTCACTGTTGTAATGTGAACTCTGTTACAGTACACTCTGATAGTGTCTGGAGATGAACGATTTACAAGACTTCACTGTGGTAATGTGAACTATGTTACAGTAAACTCTGATAGTGTTTGGAGATGAACGATTTACAAGACTTCACTGTTGTAATGTGAACTCTGTTACAGTACACTCTGATAGTGTCTGGAGATGAACGATTTACAAGACTTCACTGTGGTAATGTGAACTCTGTTACAGTAGACTCTGATAGTGTCTGGAGATGAATGATTTACAAGACTTCACTGTGGTAATGTGAACTATGTTTAGTAGACTCTGATAGTGTCTGGAGATGAAGGATTTACGACACTTCACTGTGGTAATGTGAACCATGTTACAGTAAACTCTGAGGACCACGCGATGACAGCATTGACCCAGAGACACTGTTCCTTCGGCAACTATCGAAATTGGTGATAATAAAACCGCAGATCCAGCAAACATTACAAACAGACGTTAACACTCTCTTAAAGAATTCTGTTTGCTAATGCTCCTGTACCTCCGGGCCTTAAAGATGTTCTATAAATGCAAGTGTTGTTGTTGTCAATCGCAAACTAGATAGAGTCATAGAGAGATACAGCATCAAAAAAGGCCCTTTGGCCCAGCAAGTATCAACCACCCATTTGTTCTAATCCTATATGAATCACATTTCCCTCTCCCATCCCCACAATTCTCCTACCTACACTGGGGGCAATTTTCAATGGCCAAATTACCTTTCAACCCATGGGAAACCCGTACAATCACAGGGAGAATTTGCAAACTCACACAGACAGTATCCAGAACTGAACCCAGGTTGCTGTGGTTGTGAGAATGTTGTACAAACCACTATGCCACACTAGATGCCTGCGCATGCAGTGCCTCTGTCTTGTCGGTAGCCCATTCAGGATTTCCAGTTGGAGCTGAGCAAGTTTCATCTCCCATTGTAACATTTGAGGCCCAGCAACAGATTCACGAGACTCAGCCACCTGGCCCCAAAGCGCTGCTTCTGCAGAATATCTGGGGCTGAATGCTCTCCAATGGGAAAATGTGCAGACAGGAAGGGCCCAGTTTGGGCTGCAGTGAGACTCTCACAAGTACAATTATTCCTGGATTTGGAGTTAACATTACCCAAGGTTTGTGTTCAACATCATTGCCCAGTAATCCTCTTCGAAAGGGGACCTGCCTGGATTCAGAGTGGCGGCAGCGAAATGGATCATTTTCATTTCCTGGCCTACTTTTGGAAACGTATCTAGAAAGCAAACTGTGTGAAGATAATGCCAAGGCTGGAGAGAGACAACATTCACATTTGACAGAAATGTAAAATGCGGAAGCTGATTAATCTTGTGTAAGAGGGATAGAAAAGTGAGAAAATGTTAAAAGATATTGGAAGGACCTATCAAACCGTGCACAAAATCATCAGTAATCTCATTATGAAGTATTCAGTGCAGTGAGAATACAAGTAAAAGAATAATTTTATTACAGTTTGATTTGTTCGATTATTTACTTAGAACTCAAAAATGGCACACAGGTGTTCAACTATCAATTTTCATGTTTACTTGAAACTATATGTTTGTTCCATATTCATTTTATTTCATTCTAAATGTTCACCTCTCCAATTGTGGAAATAGATTCTAATTCAAATGTTCAGTCTGATATAATTTGCTGTGCTAATATTTACTTCACTACGTTTGCGACTTTGATAAGCAAATAAAGAGATTCAGTTGCAGAACAAACTCTTTGAAATTCATAATTTAAAGTACAGAGTTCACGTGCAGCATGTTTGCAGATACGTTAATGCCTAACAATTAACCATGAAATCTAGCAGTACACTTGTACATAATATTACACAATTTGAATAAGCGGGCATTATATCGAGCACAACAGGTGAAACTAGCATTTGGCTTTATTTCTTTAGTGATCAAGCTGAGCAAATTGAACAATAGAACATTTCGGAAAGCCTTTGCAACCATCTCAGAAATTAGAGGCTGCCAGTCCCGAGATGGGCAGATGTTTCAACTACAGGTGATTCCAGGATGATGGGGAATGAGCGGGAGTATGGAGTTGAGACCAAGGTCAGATCGGCCATGATCTTGTTGAGTGGCATAGCAGACTCGAGGGGCTGAATGAGCTATTCCTGCTCCTATTTCTTTTCTTCTTAGGTTTGGTGCAGTTACAGAAAACTGCAGGAACTTAATACTTTCCACCGAGAAGGGAACCTGGGCCACATGAATCCACAATTGCAAAACATTAATAATATGTTACACCCAGATGGGAACCAGCAGTGCCAGAATCCACAATCTACCTAATGTCAAAATTGTAGCCCCCTCACTATGTACCGCCACGAGGTTCCCATTTTTGTCCATTTCCAAATTCACTAGGGGTCCGTTCCTCCTCTTGGCCGTGAGAGAAATATTAATGCCATATTCCCAGGGAATATACTGTTCAACTTCAAATACCTCATCAGGTGGAATCAGAACCTCCTGCTCATCAGGCACAGCCGAGTAGTTTTGGATTGGGACACCAAACTGTGAGCGTATCTGCAAAAACGTGTTAGTCTTTGTGGTGTTCTTAGTGAATTTAAGGGCAACCTTTTTCGAAAATGAGGAAGAAGCAAAGTATCCGAATCTTATCTCTGATCCCACCTGAGCCTCAGCCAACTTGGTAAACCCTCTATATGTCGTCTTTCTTGCACAGTGGGAAATGTTGTTTAGCGTCTGCATGGCGACGGATAGAAGATAATGAAAACCTATGAACTTGAAATTCTTCGCATAGATTGCATCACTGGCTCCGTACTGTCGCATTGCTTCATTGAATATTCTGAAGAAGTTACTGCCATTCGAGATCGTATAGGCATAAACAGCGAACATGTGCTCTTTCATCAGCCCACTTGGTGGATCCATGGTCATTTCCTTCGTTGCCTTGCTCCAAACATTATCAAACATTTTGTTGTTCTTTCTCTCTTCTTGGATGTGTTGTATGGCCAGATGATCGGATTCAATGGTGTGGTTGAAGATGTAAGCTGCGGAGCTTTTTGCCATGTCCAGTTGGATGACATTTTCCTTCTTGTTTCCGATGAGATAGGCAGCAAGAATGCCCTGCTCAGTACAACAAAGTGGGAGTGTGACCAAGCATCAAGACTTTATACTGTCATTTACATTAGTGACCCAAACAATGGACAATTACAAAGAGGGAGCAAAGGTTTTAAATAGCATTTATATAATTCCCTCCACGTGCTCAGGGCATCCCAAAGTACTTTACAGCCAACAAAGTACATTCTTGAACCTTGGAACATAGGAGAAGGAGCCCATCGAGTCTGCCCTGCCATTCAGTATGATCATGGCTGATTATCCACTTCAAAGTCTGTTTTCCACACTATCCTCTTATCCCCTTTATGTCATTGGTATTTAGAAATCTGTCAATCTCTGTTTTAAACATACTCAATGACTGAGTTTCCACAGCCCTCTGGGGTAGAGAATTCCAAAGATTCACAACCCTCTGAGTAAAGACATTTCTCCTCATCTCTGTCCTAAGTGGCTTCCTGCTTATTTTTAAATAGTCTCCCCTGGTTCCAGTCTCCCCAACCAGGGGGAACATCTATCCTGTACATTTCAATGTGATCACCTTTCATTTTTTGGAACTCTGGAGAATACTCGTCCAGTTTCCCTAATCCCTCTTAATAGGGCAGACCCGCCATCCCAGGAATAAGTCTGGTGAACCTTCATTATACTCCCGCCAAGGCAATAATATCCTTCCAAATGTAAAGGGACCAAAACTGCACACAGTGCTCCAAGTGCACTCTAACTAAGGTTCTATACAATCGAAACAAGACTTCACTACTCCTGTACTCAAATCATCTTGCAAAAAAGGCTAACATGCCATTAGCCTTCTTAATTGCTTGCTGTGCCTGCATTTTAGCGTTCAGTGACATAGCAAGGACACCCAGGTCTCTTTGTACATCTACACTTTCCAATCTCTTGTCATTTAGGAAATACTCTGCACATCTATTCCTCCAACCAAACTGGATAACATCACATTTTTCCACATTACATTACATCTGATACATTCTTGCACACTCACTAACTCTGTCCAAATCCCCTTGAAGCTGCTTTGCATCTTTCTCACAACATACTTTTCCACCTAGTTTTGTGTCATCTGAGAACTTGTAAATATTACATTTGATCCCCGCATCCAAATCATTGATATATATTGTGAACAGCTGGGGCCCAAGCACTGATCCCTCTGGTGCCCCACTAGTCACAGCCTGTCAATGCGAGAATGACCCGTTTATTCCTACTCCCTGTTTTCTGCATGTTAACCAATCCTTAATCCATGCCAGTATATTACCTCTCATCCCAAGTGCTTTAATTTTTTCTAACCAACCTCCTGTGGGGGCTTTATCAAAAGTCTTCTAAAAACCAAATATACCACATCCACCGACTCCCCTTTATCAATTCTGTTAGTCACTGTTGTAACATAGGAAACACTGCAGTTAATTTGTGCAGGGCAAGCTCCCTCAAACAGCATGTGATAAAGGACAGATAATCTCTCTTTCTGATGTCGGTTAAGGGATAAATGTTGGGCCCGGACACTGGGATAACTCCCTTCCTCTTCTTCAAAATAGTGCCATTGGAGTTTTACATTCACCTAAGAGGGTCTTGGTTTATTGTCTCATCTGAAAGATGTCACCTCCAACAGTGCAGTGTTCCATCAGTGTGACACAGTAGCGTTTGCCTAGATTTTGCGCAAAAGATTCTAGAGTGTTCCTTGACACTTGGAGATGACAGGGCTACCCACCGAGCCACAGCCGCTGCTTGTAAGAAAAAAAAAAGACTTGAGATAAGTGGGCAGCAAATGGCAAGGCCAGTTCTGGTGGCACAGACCTCGAGTTGTTGCTGACAAGGAACGATGATGCCAATCGGGGGTACATTTCTGTATTTTCCACCTCGGCAGCGAGCAGATGGGAAAATGAGGCATCACGAATAATGTGCTGGTTACAGATCCCTCCCAATTTTCCTTCCCTTAACTTGCAGGGAAGGTATACCCGCTGGGTATAGCTGGTATACCCGCTGGGTATACCCGCTGGGTATACCTGCCTCTGCTTGCCTGTCAGACTCTGTGCCCAAGAGATGCCTAAACTCCCGGCAGTGAAGGCAGGTGCCTATTCCCAGATGTTCCACAGATATTAGTTCATGAAAAGGAAGCACTTTCACCAGGCACAGTGCCGTGACTTCTCCTTCCAGTCCAAAGAGTTGGTTTCCACATCTCAAAGTTCGCACAACAAGGCCAATCAATGGAATTCAGAACATCGGACACGAAGATTGACATTTTTTGATCGATTGAATGAAGAATGCAGCTACTTACAATGATCACAAAGAGAACCAAGCACAGTGAAATCCAAAGAGCGCCTTGTTTTTTTCGTCTGTTCATTGAACTGGGTCCTGTCCCTCTGAGCGGCGCCTCTTCAGAACCTGTCATTATTCTGCAGAATCTGACTTGAGTGCGGCGGAACTTATACAGTTGGGTGACCCAGTAAAACCGAAACTGAAAGGATTAACATCCATAAAGATATCAGCTTCTTTGGTGATTGCCACATTGCTGTTTGAGGAAGTTTGCTGTGTGCTAATTACCTGCCACCACAACAGTCTCGGCACTTCAAAAGCCTGTTTCACTGCAAAGGAAAAGCAAAATACTGCGGATGCTGGAAATCTGAAATAAAAAACGAGAAATGCTGGAAACACTCAGTAGGTGTCTGGCAGCATCTGTGGAGAGAGAAGCAGAATTAACATTTCACTGACCCTCCTTCAGAACTGGCAAATATTAGAAATCAAGTTAATTATACCAATTTAGCAAGGATTTAATAAGTATTTATTTATTTTATATTAATTAAATAATTAGTGCTAGAAATGACAGTTAGAGGGGTGAAGTGATTCACCTGTGAGATGTGGGAGGTCCGTGACGCTTCCAGCGTTCCGGACGACTACATCTGCAGGAAGTGCACCCAGTTGCAGCTCCTCACAGACTGCATGGATCGGTTGGAGCGGCAACTGGATGCACTTAGGAGAATGCAAGTGGAAGAAAGTGTCATAGACAGGAGTTTTAGAGAAGTGGTTACACCCAAGGTGCAGGCAGATAGATGGGTGACCGCTAGAAGGGGCAGGCAGTCCGTGCAGGAATCCCCTGTGGCTATCCCCCTCTCTGACAAGTATAACATTTTGGATACTGTTGGGTGAAATGGCCTATTCAGGGGAAAACAGCAGCAGCCAGAGCAGTGGCACCACGGCTGGCACTGTTGTTCAGCAGGGAGGGACAAAGCGCAGAAGAGCAATAGTTATAGGGGACTCTATAGTCAGGGGCACAGATAGGTGCTTCTGTGGACGTGAAAGAGACTCCAGGATGGTGTGTTGTCTCCCTGGTGCCAGGGTCAAGGATGTCTCTGAACGGACAGGGGGCATTCTGAAGGGGGAGGGTGAACAGCCAGAGGTTGTGGTACACATCGGTACCAACGACATAGACGGGAAGAGTGATGAGGTCCTGCAGGGGGAGTTTAGGGAGTTAGGTAGTAAGTTAAAAAACAGGACCTCTAGGGTTGTAATCTCGGGATTACTCCCTGTGCCACGTGCCAGTGAGGCTGGAAATAGGAAGATAGTGCAGCTACACACGTGGCTGAGCAGCTGGTGTAGAAGGGAGGGTTTCAGATATCTGGACCATTGGGCTCTCTTCAGGGACAGATGGGACCTGTACTAGAAGGACGGGTTGCATCTAAACTGGAGGGGCACAAATATCCTGGCTGTGAGGTTTGCTAGCGTCACTCAGGAGGGTTTAAACTAGTGTGGCAGGGGGGTGGGAACCAGAGCAGTAGGACTGCAAGTGAAATAAATGAAGGGGAACTAGTAAATAAGGCCAGTAAGACTAAGAGGAAGAGCAGGCAAGGAGATGGTGTGGAGAACAGCGGGACTGGTGGTCTGAAGTGCATTTGTTTCAATGCAAGAAGTATAACAGGTAAGGCAGATGAACCTAGAGCTTGGATTAGTACTTGGAACTATGATGTTGTTGCTATTACAGAGACTTGGTTGAGGGAAGGACAGGATTGGCAGCTAAATGTTCCAGGCTTTAGAAGCTTCAGGCGGGATAGAGGGGGATGTAAAAGGGGTGGGGGAGTTGCATTACTGGTTAAGGAGAATATCACAGCTGTACTGCAGGAGGACACCTCAGAGAGGTCATGCAGCGAGGCAATATGGGTGGAGCTCAGGAATAGGAAGGGTGCAGTCACGATGTTGGGGGTTTACTACAGGCCTCCCAACAGCCAGCGGTAGTTAGAGGAGCAGATATGTAGACAGATTTTTGAAAGATGTAAAGGTAACAGGGTTGTAGTGGTGGGTGATTTTAACTTCCCCTATATTGACTGGGACTCACTTAGTGCTCGGGACTTGGATGGGACAGAATATGTGAGGAGCATCCAGGAGGGCTTCTTGAAACAATACGTAGATAGTCCAACTAGGGATGAGGCCGTACTGGACCTGGTATTGGTGAATGAGCCCGGCCAGGTGGTTGAAGTTTCAGTAGGGGAGCATTTCGGGAACAGTGACCATAATTCCATAAGTATTAAGGTATTTGTGGATAAGGATAAGAGTAGTCCTCGGGTGAAGGTGCTAAATTGGGGGAAGGCTAATTATAACAATATTTAGCGGAACTGAAGAATTTAGGTTGGGGGCGGCTGTTTGAGGGTAAATCAACAACTGACATGTGGGAGTCTTTCAAACGTCAGTTGATTAGAATCCAGGACCAGCATGTTCCTGTGAGGAAGAAGGATAAGTTTGGCAAGTTTCGGGAACCTTGGATAACGCGGGATATTGTGAGCCTCGTCAAAAAGAAAAAGGAAGCATTCATAAGGGCTGGAAGGCGAGGAACAGATGATTCCCTTGAGGAATATAAAGACAGTAGGAAGGTTCTTAAGCAAGGAGTCAGGAGGGCTAAAAGCGGTTATGAGAAGTCCTTGGCAAACAGGATTAAGGAAAATCCCAAGGCTTTTTATACATATATAAAGAGCAAGAGGGTAACTAGGGAAAGGGTTGGCCCACTCAAGGACAGAGAAGGGAATCTATGTGTGGAGCCAGAGGAAATGGGCGAGGTACTAAATGAGTACTTTGCATCAGTATTCACCAAGGAGAAGGACCTGGTGGATGATGAGCCTAGGGAAGGGAGTGTAGATAGTCTCAGTCATCTCATTATCAAAAAGGAGGAGATGTTGGGTGTCTTGAAAAGCATTAAGGTAGATAAGTCCCTAGGGCCTGATTGGATCTACCCCAGAATACTGAGGGAGGCAAGGGAAGAAATTGCTGGGGACTTGACAGAAATCTTTGCATCCTCATTGGCTACAGGTGAGGTCCCAGAGGACTGGAGAATAGCCAATGTTGTTCCTTTGTTTAAGAAGGGTAGCAAGGATAATCCAGGAAATTATAGGCCGGTGAGCCTTACGTCAGTGGTAGAGAAATTATTAGAGAGGATTCTTCGGGACAGGATTTACTCCCATTTGGAAACAAATGTACTTGTCAGCAAGAGGCAGCACGGTTTTGTGAAGGGGAGGTCGTGTCACACTAATTTGATTGAGTTTTTCGAGGAAGTGACAAAGATGATTGATGAAGGAAGGGCAGTGGATGTTATCTATATGGACTTCAGTAAAGCCTTTGACAAGATCCCTCATGGCAGACTGATACAAAAGGTGAAGTCACATGGGATCAGAGGGCAGCTGGCAAGATGGATACAGAACTGGCTCGGTCATAGAGGACAGAGGGTAGCAGTGGAAGGGTGCTTTTCTGAATGGAGGGATGTGACTAGTGGTGTTCCGCAGGGATCAGTGCTGGGACCTTTGCTGTTTGTACTATATATAAGTGATTTGGAGGAAAATGTAGCTGGTCTGATTAGTAAGTTTGCGGACGACACAAAGGTTGGTGGAGTTACAGACAGTGATGAGGATTGTCAGAGGATACAGCAGGATATAGATCAGTTGGAGACTTGGGCGGAGAAATGGCAGATGGAGTTTAATTCGGACAAGTGTGAGGTAATGCATTTTGGAAGGTCTAATGCAGGTGGGAAGTAGTCAGTAAATTTCAGAATCCTTAGCAGTATTGACGGGCAGAGAGATCTGTGCGTACAGGTCCACAGGTCACTGAAAGTGGCAACGCAGGTGGATAAGGTAGTCAAGAAGGCATACGGCATGCTTGCCTTCATCGGTCGGGGCATAGAGTATAAAAATGGGCAAGTCATGCTGCAGCTGTACAGAACTTTAGTTCGGCCACACTGAGAATATTGCATGCAATTCTGGTCGCCACACTACCGGAAGGACGTGGAGGCTTTGGAGAGGGTACAGAGGAGGTTTACCAGGATGTTGCCTGGTCTGGAGGGCATTAGCTATGAGGAGAGGTTGGATAAACTCAGATTGTTTTCACTGGAACGACGGATGTGGAGGGGCGGCATGATAGAGGTTTACAAAGTTATGAGCGGCATGGACAGAGTGGATAGTCAGAAGCTTTTCCCCAGGGTGGAAGAGTCAGTTACTAGGGGACATAGGTTTAAGGTGAGAGGGGCAAAGTTTAGAGGGAATGTGCGAGGCAAGTTTTTTACACAGAGGATGGTGAGTGCCTGGAACTTGTTGCCGGGGAGGTGGTGGAAGCAGATACGACAGCGACGTTTAAGAGGCATCTTGACAAATATATGAATCTTCTTTGGCCCCCTTATCTCGAGAGACAATGGGTAAGCGCCTGTAGGTGGTCAGTGGTTTGTGAAGCAGTGCCTGGAGTGGCTATAAAGGCCAATTCTAGAGTGACAGGCTTTTCCACAGGTGCTGCAGAAAAACTTGTTTGTCGGGGCTGTTACACAATTGGCTCTACCCTTGCGCTTTTGTCTTTTTTGCTGGCAACTGCTAAGTCTCTTCGACTCGCCACACTTTAGCCCCGTCTTTATGGATGCCCGCCAGCTCTGGCGATCACTGGCAACTGACTCCCACGACTTGTGATCAATGTCACAGGACTTCATGTCGCATTTGCAGACGTCTTTAAAGCGGAGACATGGACGGCCAGTGGGTCTGATACCAGTGGCTAGCTCGCAGTACAATGTGTCTTTGGGGATCCTGCCATTTTCCATGCGGCTCACATGGCCAAGCCATCTCAAGCGCCGCTGACTCAGTAGTGTGTATAAGCTGGGGATGTTGGCCGCCTTGAGGACTTCTGTGTTGGAGATACGGTCCTGCCATCTGATGCCAAGGATTCTCCGGAGGCAGCGAAGATGGAATGAATTGAAACGTCGCTCTTGCCTGACATACGTTGTCCAGGCCTCGCTGCCATAGAGCAAGGTACTGAGGAGACAGGCTTGATACACTCGGACTTTTGTGTTCTGTGTCAGTGCGCCATTTTCCCACACTCTCTTGGCCATTCCGGACATAGCAGTGGAAGCCTTTCCCATGTGCTTGTTGATTTCTGCATCGAGAGACAGGTTACTGGTGATAGTTGAGCCTAGGTAGGTGAACTCTTGAACCACTTCCAGAGCGTGGTCGCCAATATTGATGGATAGAGCATTTCTGACGTCCTGTCCCATGATGTTCATTTTCTTGAGGCTGATGGTTAGGCCAAATTCATTACAGGCATACGCAAACCTGTCGATGAGTCTCTGCAGGCACTCTTCAGTGTGAGATGTTAAAGCAGCATCATCAGCAAAGAGGAGTTCCCTGATGAAGACTTTCCGTACTTTGGACTTCGCTCTTAGACAGGCAAGGATAAACAACCTGCCACCTGATCTTGTGTGGAGGAAAATTCCTTCTTCAGAGGACTTGACCGCATGTGAGAGCAGCAGGGAGAAGAAAATCCCAAACAGTGTAGGTGCGAGAACACTGCCCTGTTTCACACCACTCAGGATAGGAAAGGGGTCTAATGAGGTGCCGCCATGTTGAATTGTGCCTTTCATATTGTCATGGAATGAGGTGATGATACTTAGTAGCTTTGGTGGGCATCCAATCTTTTCTAGTAGTCTGAAGAGATCACGTCTGCTGACGAGGTCAAAGGCTTTGGTGAAATCAATGAAAGCAATGTAGAGGGGCATCTGTTGTTCGTGGCATTTCTCCTGTATCTGACGAAGGGAGAACAGCATGTCAACGGTCGATCTCTCTGCACGAAAGCCATACTGTGCCTCAGGGTCGACATGCTCGGCCAGCTTCTGGAGCCTGTTTAGAGCGACTCGAGCAAAGACTTTCCCCACTATGCTGAGCAGGGAGATTCCACGGTAGTTGTTGCAGTCTCCGCGGTCACCGTTATTTTTATGGAGGGTGATGATATTGGCATCGCGCATGTCCTGAGGTACTGCTCCCTCATCCCAGCACAGGCATAGCAGTTCATGTACTGCTGAGAGTATAGCAGGCTTGGCACTCTTGATTATTTCAGGGGTAATGCAGGGGCCTTCCCAGGGGCTTTTCCACTGGCTAGAGAATCAATGGCATCTCTGAGTTCCGATTTTGTTGGCTGTATGTCCAGCTCATCCATGACTGGTAGAGGCTGGACTGCATTGAGGGCAGTCTCAGTGACAACATTTTCCCTGGACTACAGTTCTAGGTAGTGCTCAACCCAGCGGTCCATTTGTTTGTGTTGGTCCGTGATTATGTCCCCTGATTTAGATTTGAGGGGGCGATTTTCTTGATGGTTAGCCCAAAAGCTCTCTTAATGCCATCACACATTCCTCTGATGTTTCCGGTCTCTGAGGCCAGCTGAATATGACTGCATAGGGGTTGCCAGTAGTCATTTGCGCAGCGCCTGGCTGTTCTTTGTGCAGTGCTTCTAGCTGCTTTAAGTGCTATGGATGGTAACTCGCTGGGGGGTTTCTTGTAGTTCAATAGTGCAATGCGCTTAGCGGCTATGACAGGTTCCAGCTCTTCAATGTGAGATTGAAACCAGTCTGCATTTCTCTTCGCACGTTTGCCGTAGGTGATCAAAGCTGACTCATAGATGGCATCTCTGATGTGGGCCCACTTGGTCTCCTGTGGGAGTGCTTTGAAGGGCTGTTACAAGTGAATTTAGAAATTTTTGTAACAGCTGTGGATGAGAAATTCTGCAAATTGACAAATATATGAATAGGATGGGAATAGAGGGATACGGACCCCGGAATTGCAGAAGGTTTTAGGTTAGGCAGGCTTCAAGATCGACGCAGGCTTGGAGGGCCGAATGGCCTGTTCCTGTGCTGTACTGTTCTTTGTTCTTTGAACGGTTATTTAGATTTTTTATTTTTAGAGCTACTGCACTGAAACAGGCCCTTCGGCCCACCGAGTCTGTGCCAACCATTAACCACCCATTTATACTAATCCTACACTAATCCCATATTCCTACCACATCCTCACCTGTTCTTATATTCCCCTACCACCTACCTATACTAGGAGCAATTTATAATGGCCAATTTACCCTTGGGAGGAATGGGAGGAAACCGGAGCACCCGGAGGAAACCCACGCAGACACAGGGAGAACTTGCAAACTCCACACAGGCAGTACCCAGAATTGAACCCAGGTCGCTGGAGCTGTGAGGCTGCGGTGCTAACCACTGCGCCACTGTGGGGGTGGGGCAAGAGATAACAAAGGAGAAGGTGTAGATAGGACAAGGTCACAGAATAGCTGACCAGAAGGTCATGGAGCAAAGATATGTTAATGGTGTGTTGAAAGACAAAGCATTGGTACAGAAAGGGTGTTAACGGACTGAAAATTGAACAGCCGCAAGTACAAACACGAAAAAAAAGTGGGTAAGCAAACTAAACAAACTAAGATGAAATAAAATAATATAAACACAATACAAATAAAAAAAAGGGAAAAGAAAAATAACTAAAAATAAAAGTAAAATGGAGGCCCGTCATGCTCTGAACTTATTGAACTCAATATTCAGTCCGGCAGGCTGTAGTGTGCGTAATCGGTAAATGAGATGCTGTTCCTCGAGCTTGCTTTGATGTTCACTGGAACACTGCAGCAATCCCAGGACAGAGATGTGAGTATGAGAGCTGGGGTGGGGGGGTGGGTGTTGAAATGGCAACCAACCGGAAGCTCGGGGTCCTGCTTGTGGACTGAGCAGAGGTGTTCCGCAAAGCAGTCACCCAGTCTGCGTTTGGTCTCCCCAATGTAGAGGAGACCACATTGTGAGCAGCGAATACAGTATACTACATTGAAAGAAGTACAAGTAAATCGCTGCTTCACCTGAAAGGAGTTACACTTCAAAAATTTTCCATTGACTATACTCGCGTTACCTTGCGACTGTAAAATGCGTGCAAGAATGCAAGTATTTCTTTTCATTTTATGGTAGAGAGTGTGGAAAAGGAAACAATTCATTCCCATTTTGTACTGTTCTCTCTCTCTCTCACCCATCTCTCTGCCTCTGTGTCTCCATATCTCCGCTGCACTTCCATCTCTTGCTTTGCCCTGTATCGCTCATTCTCTTTCTCACTGTCCCTGGCTTTCACCCTCAATCTGTCCATGCCTCTCTCTATCTCAGTCATTCTCTCTGTCTCTTCTTCCCTCTCGCTCTTTCCAAGTCTCTCCTTCGCAATGAAGGAAGTGTCCAGTAAATCATTGACAATATCCAGACACTGTCGCTGTTGCAATATTTTTTTCACCACATCTGTCTCTGCCACTCAGTTCCTGTTACTTTGTACCACTTTCAGTTCCTGCATTTGTTTCTCTCTGTATGGCAGTACACAAAGGGTAAAAGGGAACGTTTATCTTCTGCCTCATACTACGCAGCCTGTTTAGCGCCAGCTCCTGTACATGTACCATGCACGCAGCTGGTAAAAGTGACGATTCATTGCCGTCTTTTACTGCACAACCTGTCTGCTCAGTGTCTGCTATTACACATTACACAGCGTGTGAAAGGGAGTGATTCATTCCTGTCGGGACTGCACAGCTCCAGCTTAGAGAAACTGCGATGCCTGCCTCAGTGTCCTGACCCCAGGTCTGCACGGGGCCTCTTAAAAGGATCCTGAGAGTTCCCAAGACTGGGGGGGGGGGCGGAGGGTGAACAGGAGCCTGAGAGCAGGACGGAGAGATGGGGAATAAGATTGGAGGACAGGGCAGCCCCGGATGTGAGGGGAGGAATGTTCCATTTCAACAGTGTCCTTCACCACCCCAGGATGCCCCAAAGCGTCACCACAAGTGAAGAACTTTTCACAGAATCACAGAATGGTTACAGCACTGAAGGAGGCCATTTGGCCCATCGTATTAATGCCAGCTCTCTGCAAGAACAATTCAGCTCGTCCCACTCTCCCACTTTTTACCATAACGTTTGCATGCTGGTCACTATAAGGAAATTCCGCAGGAATTGCCCACAGCAAGGTCAACAGACAGCCATGTGATAATGGCCAGATAGTCATGTTTCAATGGAATTGTTTACAGGATAAATGTGGGCAAAACACGGGATTGAACTCCTGTGCTCTTCTGTAAATAATGCAGTGCGATATTCTACATCCTTCAAGTGGGTCGTCAGGGCCCATGTTTAACATCTCAACTGAAAAGTGGCACATCCAACAGTGCAGCATGGCCTCAGTACTGCAGCTACAACAAGGCAGAGCTCCTTAAGTACTGCCACTCTGATGTTACACTGTCCTCTCAGTACCACTCCCTCACCAACATTGCTGCATTCCCTCATTACTCCCGCCTGACAGTTCATCCCTCCTTCAGTCCTGCCCCTCCAATAGTGCAGCACTCCCTCAGGGCTTCTCCTTTGAGAATGTGGCACTCCTGATATACTGCCCCTCCATCAATATAGCACCACATCAGTACTGTCATTCCCAAAGTAGCAGTTCTCCCTCAGTGCCGCCCCTCTGACACTGCAGTACTCATATGGGCATAGGAACAGGAGTCGGCCATTGAGCCCCTTGAGACTGTCCTGCCACTCAATGAGATCATGGCTGTTCTTTAATTCGACCATTGGAGTCCAGGTAACATTCAAGTCAATCTATGATGAACTCCCTCCAAGGCCAATATATACTTCCTAAGGTGTGGCACACAGAACTCCTCGCAGGGCTTCACTTGTGTTCGAAACAGGACTTGAAGCATGACTTATGCCACCTTGTATTTTATTCCTCTGTATAGAACAGCAAACATTACATCAGTATTGTGTATTCTTCCATGGGATGTGAGTGTCATTGACGAGGCCAGAAATGTTGCCCAATCCTACTTCCCCTTGGGAAAGTGAAGATGAGCTGCCTTTTTCAACCACGGCAGTCCATCCGGTGCAGGCAGTTCCACAATGTGGTTAGGGAGGCAGTTCCAAGTTTTTGACACCACAACAGTGAAGCAACAGTGATATAGTTCCAGGTCAGGGTAGTGTGTGGTTTGGAGGGTAACTTGCAGGCGGCAGAGTCCCCATGCATCTGCTGCCCTTGTCCTTCTAGTTGGTAGAGGTCATGGATTCGGAAAGTGATGTCGAAGGAGGCTTGGTGCATTCCTGCAGTGCTTCTTGAAGATGGTACACACGGTGGCCGCTGTGCGTCGTTGGTGGAGGGAGTGAATATTTAAGGAGGTGAATGGGGTGCCGATCAAGTGGACAGCTTTGTCCTCAATGGTGTTCAGCTTCTTTACTGTTGTTGGAGCTGCACTGATCCAGGTAAGTGGAGAGTATTCCATCACACTCCTGACTTGTGCCTTCTCGATGGTAGGAAGACTTCAGGGAGTCAGGAGGTGAGTTCCTTGTAACAGAACTTTCAGCCTGCATGTTTCTCTCCAAACCACACACCATCCTGACTTGGAACTAAATCTCCGATCCTTCACTGTTGCTGGGTCAAAGTCCTGGAACTTCCTTCCTAACAGCACTGTGGGTGTAACTACCCCGCATGGACTGCAGCGGTTCAAGAAGGCAGCTCACTATCACCTCCTCAAGGACAATTAGGGATGGGAAGTAAATGTTGGCCTAGTCAGCGACGCCCACAACGCATGAAGGAATAAAACAAAATAATTTGTGCATAACATGCTGCAAGAAACACCAATGTGATATTGACCAGATAAGGTGTGTTTTTAGTAATGTTAATGTGTGGGATGGACACTGGACACAGCATCATAGTTAATGTTGCTGCTCTTCCTCAAAATTGTGCCATGGGATCAGACAGGCTCTGAGTTTAGCAGCTCATCTGAAAGGTGACAGCTGCAATGAAGCAGCTCTATGTCAGTACTGCACTAAATTATTATGCACAGGTCTTTGGAGTTGTTTCGATCAGACAGAGGTAGGCCAGGTCGTGATGATCCAAAACATTCTACTAACTTATTGAGCATTTTTCACTCTTAATGATACTTACACATATCAAAACTAAGACAAAAATGAAACATTTCAGTTGCTAGAAATCTGAAATGAAACCAGAAGCTGCTGGAAATACTCAGCAGGTCAGGCAGAGCGTGCGAGGAACAGAGTGAACGTTTCAGGTTCAGATTCACAGAATTGTTACAGTGCAGAAGGAAGCCATTCAGCCCATCGTGGCCGCACCGGCTTTCCGAAAGAGCTATTCACTCAGTTCCATTACCCCACCTTCTCTCCATAACCCTGCGCATTCTTCCTTGTCATATAACAGTCCCATTCCCTTTTGAATACTTTAATTGAACATGCCTCCACCATGTTCTCAGGCAGCGCATTCCAGACTTTAACCACTCTCTGTGTGAAAAGCTTTTCCTCATGTCACTTCTGCTTCTCTTAACTAATAATTTAAACCTATGCACTCTCGTTCTCAATCCTTTCCCGAGTGGGGACAGTTTCTCTTCCTCTAATTTATCCAGACGCCTCTTGACTTCGAATAACTCTATCAAGTCACCTCTCAGCCTTCTCTTCAAGGAAAGCAGTCCTAACTTCTCCAATCTATCTTCATAACTCAAGTTCCTCATCCCTGGAACCATTTGCGTGAATCTTTTCTGCACTCTCTCAGTGTCTCACGTCTTTCCTAAAGTTTGGCGCCCAGAACAGGACGCAGTACTCCAGTCGAGGCTGAACTATTATCTTACAAGAGTCATAGAGTCATAGAGAGATACAGCACTGAAACAGGCCCTTCGGCCCACCGAGTCAGTGCCGACCAACAACCACCCATTTATACTAATCCTACATTAAACCCATATCCCCTACCACATCCCCACCATTCTCCAACCACCTACCTACACTAGGGCCAATTTACAATGGCCAATTCACCTATCAACCTGCAAGTCATTGGCTGTGGGATGCGGAGCACCTGGTGGAAATCCATGCGGTCACAGGGAGAACTTGCAAACTCCGCACAGGCAGTACCCAGAACCGAACCTGTGAGGCTTACACTCGATTTGAGGCTAAACTAGTGTCTTATAAGTTTGTTGATCCTTCATTAGCACTGAGAAAAGTTAGAAATGTAATAGGTTTTAAGGAAATGAAAGGTGGGAGACTGGAAAAAGAAAAATAGGGAAACCTGCAATCGGGCAGAAGACAGGTGAGGTTATGTGAGTTGCAGCAAGGTGTGGAATTAAAAGAAGCCTGTTACATTTCTAATGTTCCACAGTTCAGATAAAAGGTCATTGAGCTGAAACATTTATCTCTGTTTCTCTTTCTACAGATGCTGCCTGACCTGCTGAGTATTTCCAGCATTTTCTGTTTTTATGAAAACTAACTGTCTATTATCTAATCAGATTCAAAGAGGTTGCATTCAGGACAAGGTTAGATCTTGTGCACATACATGAATGGACTAATAACCTGACAGTATGGACGTGGTGTGTTCCAGGCACTGAGTCAAGCAGTCAGGTGTTAACCAGATGATGCCAGTTATTCTTTCATGTGTGCTTTTTCAAAAAGCTGAAACTGAACCTGCTCCCTCACCCCACCCTCACACCCAGCCCCACCTCCCACACACGCAACCTTTTACAGCCAAATATTAAAGAACTCCTCACTGCTACTTCCCACATCGCTATGTGGTAATCATTTTCTTCCCAGTGCCAGGACATCATTTGACCAAATCTCCTCCAAGTAGGCTGGTTAGGCCACACCTGAAGGACATTTAACAGTTCTGGTCTCTGTATTAGTTTAAAAAAAAGATATAGAGGCACTGGACAAGCTGCAAAACATATTTACTGGAATGATACCAGTATTGAGAGCTGATAACCAGCAGGAATGAGCAAACAGGCTCATTTCTCTAGAAAGGATAAGGCTGAGGGATGACAGGGTAAATATTTCCACCAAAACAAAGGGGCTATAAATATAAATCCATTAGGAAACTCGGGGGAAATCTCTATACTGGGAGAGTGATTCGAATGTGAAACTCGCTTCCACAAGGTGTGCTTGAGGTAAATAGCATGGAAACATTTAAGGTGAGGCTAACTGAAATCTTGAGGGAGAGAGGAATGTAAGGATATGTTGATGGGGTGAGACGAAGAGATGGAAAGGAGACTTGTGACGAGCAGAACCAAAGGCACAGTTCTGTTGCGTCAAATGGAATGCTGCTGTGCTGTGCATTGTATGTTATTCTATGTTATATATGTACGATAAATATTGACAATTGCCAGCTCTGCAGAAGATCACATCCAGGCTCTCCGAACAGCCACAATGGACTTCCTGCTCCTTATTACTGGTGATCGTCGTTCTCGGGAATTTGTCAATGGCGGTGTGACAGGATGACCTGGAGCATCTTGTCCTGCAGTTCCTTGCTCACACATTCCACAAGGTCCAAGTTATTTCTATGCATCGCTGTGCTGCTTTCGCCACACTGAAAGTTGTTGCACAAGTTCTTTCAAAGTGACACCAAGGCAGCATTTGACCGAGTATGGCATCAAGGAGCCCTAGCAATACTGGAGTCAATGGGAATCAGGGGGAAAACTCTCCGCTGGTTGGAGTCATACCTGGCGCAAAGGAAGATGGTTGTGATTGTTGGAGGTCAATCATCTCAGCTCCAGGACATCACTGCAGGAGTTCCTCAGGGTAGTGTCCTCGGCCCAACCATCTTCAGCTGCTTCATCAATGACCTTCCTTCAATCATAAGGTCAGAAGTGGGGATGTTCGCTGATGATTGCACAATGTTCAGCACCATTCACAACTTCTCAGTTACTAGGTATACTAGGGGCAATTTATAATGGCCAATTTACCTATCAACCTGCAAGTCTTTTGGCATGTGGGAGGAAACCGGAGCACCCGGAGGAAACCCACGCAGACACAGGGAGAACTTGCAAACTCCACACAGGCAGGACCCAGAATTGAACCTGGGTCGCTGGAGCTGTGAGGCTGCGGTGCTAACCACTGCGCCACTGTGCCGCCCGTTGTAATTCCCTGTCAGAACTTGCAGTTACTTTGGCAACTGTTCTGAAAGTGAAGACTGGCCAATTCATTCTGATGATTAACCATACAGAGGAGGCAGAACGAGATGCAACAAACCCAATTCTTGTCTTGGATAAGGTCATCTTGGCCCAGTCAGGACGGTGGGCTTCGATTTTCCAAGCCGATTGGGTGCACCAGTGGTCAGGGAAAGTAGAAAAGGATGAACGCACCTTTATAGAACACCTTTCACAATATCAGGACATCCCAACGTGACACACAACCAATAAATTACCTTTTCTTCGCAATGTGTCACTGTTGCAATGTCAGAAATGTGGCAGCAAAGTCCCACAAACAGCAACAGGAGAATCACCCGATAATCTGTTTTTGTGATGTCGGTTGAGGGATAAATATTGGCCAGGACATCAGAGAGGAATCCACTGACTCTCAAAGTGCCATGGGATCTTTTACACACACCTGAGAGAGCAGATGTGGCCTGCGGGTCAACATGTCATTGGAAAGATGGCACCTCCAAACTAGCTGCAGTCCCTCACTATTTTAGTCAACCTCCTTCCATCTATTCAGCAAATAATCTCTGATTCATTGACAATACATGTGTACAGTTTTGGTCGCCGTATTTAAGAAAGGATATACTGACATTGGAAGCAGTTCAAAAGAGATTCACTGGGCTGATTCCTGGGATGAAGGGGTTGACTTATCAAGAACAGCTAAACAGGTTAGGCCTTTATTCATTGGAGTTTAGAAGAGTGAGGGGTGATCTTATTGAAAGGTACAAGATTCTGAGGGCGCTTGGCAGGGTAGATGTTGAGAAAATGTTTCCACTAGTGGGGGAATATTGAACTAGGGGACATAGTTACAGAATAGGGTGACACTGAGATGCAAAGGAATTTCTTCTCTCAGAGGGTAGTGAATGTCTGGAATTCTCTACACCAGAGAGTTGTGGAGGCTAGATCACTGAAAATATTTAAAGAGGAGGGAGATAGATTTTTGAAATATTGGTGAGTTGAGAGCTATGAGGAGCAGCCACGAAAGACGAGTTGAGGTCTGGGGCAGATCAGCTATGATCTTATTGAATAGTATGGCAGGCTTGAGGGGCCGAAAGGCCCACTCCTGTTCCTATTGCTTATGTTCTTATGGTTCTGTAGCATGCTTCGAGTGTGGACGAGAAACCTGGCACAGTTGTAGTTGCCATAGTTCAGTTTGATTATTAAATCTCAACTCTCCAACATGTCCAGCTCTCTACCGGAGTACTGTGTACAGTTCTGGTCACCACACTGTAGGAAGGTTGTGATTGCACTGGAGAGGGTGCAGAGGAGATTCACCAAGATGTTGCCTAAGCTGGAGCATTTCAGCTATGAAGAGAGACTGAAAAGGCTAGGGTTGTTTCCTTAGAGCAGTGAAGGCTGAGGGGGGACATGATTACGGTATACAAATTTATGAGGGGCATTGATAGATTAGACAGGAAGAAACATATTCCCTTTGCGGAGGGGTCAATAACCAGGGGGCATAGATTTAAGGTAAGGGGCAGGAGGTTTAGAGGAGATTTGAGGAAAATGTTTTCACCCAGAGGGTGGTTGGAATCTGGAGCGCACTGCCTGAAGAGGGGGTCAAGGCAGGAACCCTCACAACATTTGAGAAGTATTTAGATGAGCACTTGAAATGCCATCACATGCAAGGCTACGGGCCAAGTGCTGGAAAATGGGATTAGAATAGGTCGGTGCTTGATGGCCGGCACAGACACGATGGGTCAAAGGGCATAGTTCTGTGCTGTATGACTCAATGACTCTGACGACTGTACTGGAGAATCAGGCTAGATTAGATGCACAAGTCTCTGGCCATCGATATGCACTGACGCCAAGACCACGTACATCGGGCTCTGTAACGTTGCATGACTCTGCCCGCCACATCTCATCTGCTGCTGAAACCCTCATTCATGTCTCTTGTTACCTCCAAACTAGACTATTCCCATGCTCTCCTGGCTAGCTTTCCATCATCCACCCTCCCTAAGCTTGAGGTCATCCAAAACTCTGCTGCCTGTATCCTAACTCACACCAAATCCCTTTCAACCATCAAGCCTGTGCTCGCTGACTTGCATTGGCTCCCGTTCTGGCAAAGCATCAATTTTAAAATTGTCATCCTTGTTTTCAAATCCTTCAACGGGCTTCACCCCTTCTTCCGACGTCTGTAATCGCCTCCAGTCCTGCAACCCTCTGAGATCTCGGCACTCAACTAATTCTGGCCTCTTGCACATCCCTGATTTTAATTGCTGCAACAATTGGCAGCCGAGCCTTCAACTGCTTTGGCCCTAAACTCTGTAATTCCTGCTTTAAGCCTCTCTGTGTCTCTTTAGCTCTCCCTCCTCTTTTAAGATACTCCTTAAAACATATCTCTTTGGCGAAGCTTTGGGTCATTTGTCCTAATTTCCCCTTACATGACTTGGTGTAATTTTGTTAGTTTATTCTCCTGCGCAGGGCCATGGGATGTTATTATGTTAAAGGTGCGATATAAATGGAGGTTTTTGTTGCTGTTGTACCTGTACTGACAATCTTCTGACGTGGAGTTGAGAGTGCGACCATGATGAGACCTGAGACTTAAATTCCATCGACTTAATCAATATGTTGTGCTGTGTGGCACTACCTCCGTGCTAAATAGGACAGATTTCAAACAGATCCAGCAATTTAAAATTGGGCATCCATGAGGCGCTGTGGGCCACCAGCAGCAGCAGAATTGTACTCAACCACAATCTGTAACCTCATGGTCTGGCATATCCCCCACTCTACCATTACCATCAAGCCAGGTTTCAATGGTTCAATGAAGAGTGCAGGAGGGGATGCCAGAAGCAGCACCAGGCATACCTCAAAATGAGGTTTCAACACGGTGAAGCTACAACTCAGGACGACACGCATGCCAAACAGCGGAAGCAGCTTACAATAGAGAGAGCTAAGCAATCCCACAACCAACGGATCAGGTCAAAAGTCTGCAGTCCTGCCACATCCAGTCCTGAATGGTGATTGACAATTAAATCATTAACAGGGGTAGGAGGCCCAACAAATATCTCCATCCTCAATGATGTGGGAGCCAAGGACATCAGTGCAAAAGACAAGGCTGAAGCATAGCAACAATCCTCAGCTGCGTGGATGATCCATCTCGGCCTCCTCCGGACGTCCCCAGCAACACAGATGCCAGTCTTCAGCCAATATGATTCACTCCACATGATATCAAGAAACAGCTAAAGGCACTGGATACTGCAAAGGCTATGGGCCCTGAAAATATTCCAGCAATAGTACTGAAGAGTTGAGCTCCAGAACCAGTCGCACCGCTAACCAAGCTGTTCCAGTACAGCTACAACACTGGCATCTCCCCGACAATGTGGAAAATGGTCCAGGTATTTGCTGTGCACAAAAAGCAGGACAAATCTAACCCAGCGAATTACTGCCCCATCAGTCTACTCTGGATCATCAGTAAAATGATGGAAAGTGTCAGCAACCGTGCTATCAAGCAGCACTTAAAAGCAATAACTGCTCATTGATGCTCAGTTTGGGTTCTGCAAGGGCCACTGAGCTCCTCAACTCCTTAAAGCGTTCGTCCAAACATAGACAAAAGAGCTGAACTCAAGAGATGAGGTGAAAGTGACTGTCCTTGGCATCCAGGCAACATTCGATCGAGTATGGCATCAAGGAGCCCGAGCAAACCTAGAGTCAATTGGAATCGGTGGAAAACTCTCTGCTGGTTGGAGTCATACCTAGCACAAAGGAAAAAGGTTGTGGTTGTTGTCGGTCAATCTTATCAGTCCCAGGGCATCACTGCAGGAGTTCCTCAGGGTAGTGTCCTAGGCCCAACCATCTTCAGCTGCTTCATCAATGACTTACCTTCAATCATAAGATCAGAAGTTCGCTGATGATTGCACAATGTACAGCACCACTGGCAGCTCCTCAAATACTGAAGCAGTCCATGTCCATGTGTAGCAAGACCAGCAAGACCTGGACAACATTCAGGCTTGGGCTGATAAGTGGCAAGTTACATTCACGCTACACAAGTGCCAGGCAATGACCATCTCCATCAACAGAGAATCCAACCATTGCCCCTTAACATTCAATGGCATTACCATCATTGAATCGCCCATTAGCAGCATCCTGGGGATCACCAGAAACTGAGCTGGGCCGGCCATATAAATACTGAGGCTACTAGAGCCGGTCAGAGGCTGGGAATTCTGCAGCGAGTAAGTCTACTCGGAATTAGCCAAAGCCTGTCCACCATCTACAAGGCACAAGTCAGGAGTGTGATGCAATACTGTCCACTTGCCTGGATGGGTGCAGCTCCAACAACACTCAAGAAGCTCGAAACCATCCAGGAAAAAGCAGCCCGCTTGATTGGCATCCCATACACAAACATTCACTCCCTGCACCACCAATGCACAGTGGCAGCAGTGTGTATCATCTACAGGATGCACTGCAGCAACACGCCAAGACTCCTTCACCAGCACCTTCCAAACCTTCCATCTCTGCCACTTAGAAGGACAAGGGCAGCAAATGCATAGGAACACCACCACCGGCAGTTCCCCTCCAAGACACACACCATCCTGACTTGGAAGACTATCGCCGTTCCTTCATCGTAGCTGGGTCAAAATCCTGGAACTTCCTTCCTAAAAACACAATGTAGGTGTACCGAAACCACATGTACTGCAGCGGTTCAAGAAGGCAGCTCACCACCATCTTCTCAAGGGTAAGGAGGGATGGGCAATAAATGCTGGCCTTAAAAGAATGATAAAAAAACTCATTTACACATACATCCCGAATGAAGAGCGAATCAAATAGACATACTGGCGATGAGCATGAGATCAAGCGGTCAAGTTGGAGCCTTTCTAAACAGAGATGACTCCTTGATGGTACCAAAGATGTCAAATGTGGAGGCTGATCATGTTACAGTGATAAAATATGGTGTCCAAACCTTAATGTTACAGTGGAAAAAAGCAGCAATAGGCAGTGCAGATGTGACTTAGAATAAGGAATCGAGACAAAATAAGAGAATATCTACGGTATGTTTAAAACACAGTACGTTCCTCGCTACATAGGTCATGAGCACAGCTCATTCTCATGGTCATACTCCACATTTTGACCTCATACATTAACTCTAAAAGTTAACTCCTGGCTCAGTCTACAGTAGTTCAATTGTCTTAACAGTAATAATGAGTTTTGCAGGTCTAGTCATTTCAACAATTAATAATTCTATCATCAACATCCATTGGTTAAATAAAAAATAGGTGTTGTCTTTCTAATGTTAAAAGGGAAGACTTACTTTTATACATTGCCTTTTATAATCTCAGGATATCACCAAGTATTTTATAGCCAATATAGTATTTTCTGAAGTGCAGCCACTGCTGTACTAGGGAAACATGGCAGCAAATTCAAACAACAGTGGGATATGAACCAAGTAATCTATGTCAGTGATGCAGGTTAAGGGAATGGATATTGGAGCAAACACCAGAGTCAACTGCCCTGCTTTTCATCCAATAGTGGGCATGGGATCTTTTATACCCACCTGGGAGGGCAGACAAAGCCTTGGTTTAAGATCTCATCCGAGGGGTGGCACCTCCAATAATGCAGCACTCTCCCAATGCTGCACAGGGAGTGGCAGCCTAGATTGTAGGACTCTAGTCTCTGGAGTGGGGCTTAAAACCACAATCTACAGATTCCGACATGAGAATGCTGCCACTGTGAAAAACAAACATTTTGGGGTGGCACAGTGGTTAGCACTGCAGCCTCACAGCTCCAGCAACCCGGGTTTGGTTCTGGGTACTGCCTGTGTGGAGTTTGCAAGTTCTCCCTGTGACCGCTTGGGTTTCCGCCGGGTGCTCCGGTTTACTCCCGCAGCCAAAGCCTTGCAGGTTGATAGATAAATTGGCTATTGTAAATGGCCCCTAGTGCAGGTAGGTGGTAGAAGAATGGTTGGGGATGCGGTAAGGAATATGGGATTAATGTAGGATTAGTATAAATGGGTGGTTGTTGGTTGGCACAGACTCGGTGGGCCAAAGGGCCTGTTTCAGTGCTGTATCTCTCTATAACACTGAGCCATGGTTGACCGAATACACTACTAAATAATAGCTTTAATATTATCACCTGACTACCACCAACTAGCAACCAACAATAATACAAGGTGTTGTTTTTATGAGGCAATGATCGGCCCCATGCAAACATTTCAAGGACTCCCTGAAGAAGTCCCTCTCCGTGTGCCACATCGACCATCGCCAGTGGGAAGCGCAGGTCATAGATCGCGATGCCTGGAGATACTACATCAAGAGGGCTACAGACGCCTTTGAGACTGAGCGAAGAAGCAGCCTGAAAGAGAAAAGGAGGAGAAGGATAGATCCATTAGCCCCCAGCAGCGACTACACCTTCACTGGTACCCGCTGTGGGAGAATCTGTCGGTCACGGATAGGCCTGACTAGCCAACAGCGGGACTGCAACTGATGAGTACAACCTTCCCACAATTTTCGTCTGTGAAGAAATGCCAACAGATGGGGCCAGAGAGGAAGTAACACACAATCTTGTACTGAAGGGAACAAAAACAAGAAATGCTGGAAATACTCGGAACTGAAGAAGGGGTCACTGACCCGAAACGTTAACTCTGCTTCTCTCTCCACAGATGCTGCCAGACCTGCTGAGTACTTCCAGCATTTCTTGTTTTCATTCCGTATTTCCAGCATCCGCAGTATTTTGCTTTTATTCTCGTACTGAAGGACCTGCTTAAATGCCACTCTGCACTCAGTATTGAGGATTGACGAAGACACTGCTGGGTCAATGGACCTTATTTTCTGATGTCACTCTTTCTCTCGCACTTTTGTGTCAATGCCTTTTTCCCATTAGCAACCTCTCTGTCCAGATTTAGAAAGGAAACTGGTCCTAACAACTGGCAGCAACTGCACAAACTGGCCACAGGATGGTGCTTACAGAGCTTCACGAACAATGAAGGTACGGTCATTATCACATTGCTGTTTGCACAAGTTTGCTGGGTACAAATTGACTGTCGTGCTTCCTGTATTACAACAGTGACTGCACTTCAAAATTATTCATTTGACTGTAAAGTGCTTACAGCCATCCTGTGACACAGGATTGAGATACATGCAGAGAAAAAGAGAGAGACACAGACAGATAGAGAGACAAACTGGCAGAATGAGATGGACATGAACCAATCGCAATGCACTCCAGTTCCACTGGGTCTCCTTGGGAGGAATGTTGAGTTTGGGCTATAGATCCACCTGAAAGGGCGAATGTGGCTTCAGTTTGGTGTCCCATCTGAAAAGCAGCATCTCTAGTAGTGCTGCACTCCCTCAGTCCTGCACTGGGAGTGTCAGCCTCGATTATGGGCTCAAATCTCTGCACCCACAACCTTCTGACCCAGGAGAGAATGCTGCACAATGACCCATGGCTGACAAACTAAGAGTGCGGTGCAGAGTTGGTGTGAGACTGCAGTCACATGTAGGCCCACACTGGGTAAGGACGGCAGGTCTCTTTCCCTATGGAGCATTAATGAACCTGCTGGGTTTGTTTCCAACAATCCAACAGCTTCGTGGTCATTTTCATCGGGTCCGGATTGTGATTTCCACATTTTTTAACTTCATTCAGCTTGTCAAACTGCCGTGGTGGGATTTGAACTCTTGTTCTCTGGATTATTGGTCCAGGCCTCTGGATTACTAGTCCAGTAACATAACCAGTGAACTAGGCCAATATTGGGCCACAATAGTAATTGAAAGTCAGGGACTGCCCAAATGATAGAGTGGAACTATAAAGCAGCACTTAAAAGCAATAACTGTTCACTGACGCTCAGTGACTCACTGATCTCCTCAACTCATTAAAGCTTTCGTCCAAGCATAGACAAAAGAGCTGAACTCAAGAGGTGTGGTGAGAGTGACTGCCCTTGATATCAAAACAGCATTTGACCGAGTACAGCATCATGGAGCCTCAGCAAAACTGGAGTCAATTGGAATCAGGGGGAAAACTCTCCGCTGGTTGGAGTCATACCTAGGGCAAAGGATGATGGTTGTGGTTGTTGGACGTCAATCTTCTCAGTCCCAGGACATCACTGCAGGAGTTCCTCAGGGTAGTGTCCTTGGCCCAATCATCCTCAGCTGCTTCATCAATGACCTTCTCTCTATCATAAGCTCAGAACTGGGATGTGAGCTGATGATTGCACAATGTTCAGCATCACTGGCAACTCCTTAGATACTGAAGCAGTCCGTGTCCATTTGTAGCAAGACCAGCAAGACCTGGACAACATTCAGACTTGGGCTGATAAGTGGCAAGTAACATTCGTGCTACACAACTGCCAGGCAATGACCATCTCCATCAACAGAGAATCCAACAATCGCCCCTTGGCATTCAATGGCAATACCATTGGTGAATCCCCCATTAGCAGAATCCTGAGGATCACCAGAAACTGAACTGGACCAGCCATATAAGTCCTGTGGCTACAAGAGCCGGTCAGAGGCTGGGAATTCTGTGGCGAATAACCCACCTCCTGACTCCCCAAAGCCTGTCCACCATCTACAAGGCACAAGTCAGGAATGTGATGGAATACTCTCCATCACAAGGGCACAAAATGTACTCTGGGTGGGGGATTTCAATGTCCATCACCAAGAGTGGCTCGGTAGCACCACTAATGACTGAGCTGGCCGAGTCCTAGCTGTTAGACTGGGTCTGCGGCAGGTGGTGAGAGAACCAACAAGAGGGAAAAACATACTTGACCTCGTCCTCACCAATCTGCCTCCCGCAGATGCTTCTATCCATGACCGTATTGGTAGGAGTGACCACCGCACAGTCCTTGTGGAGACGAGGTCCCGCCTTCACACTGAGGATACCATCCATCATGTTGTGTGGCACTACCACCGTGCTAAATGGGATAGATTTCGAATAGATCTAGCAATGCAAAACTGGGCATCCATGAGGCGCTGTGGGCCATCAGCAGCAGCAGAATTGTACTCAACCACAATCTGTAACATCATGGCCCGGCATATCCCCCACTCTACCATTACCATCAAGCCAGGAGACCAAGCCTGGTTCAATGAAGAGTGCAGGAGGGCATGCCAGGAGCAGCACTAGGCATACCTCAAAATGAGGTGTCAACCTGGTGAAGCTACAACACAGGACTACTTGCATGCCAAACTGCACAAGCAGCATGCGATAGACAGAGCTAAGCGATCCCATAACTAACGGATCAGATCTAAGCTCTGCAGTCCTGCCACATCCAGCCGAGAATGGTGGTGGACATTTAAACATCCAACTGGAGGAGGTGGCTCCACAAATATCCCCATCCTCAATGATGGGGGAGCCCAGAACATCAGTGCGAAAGATAAGGCAGAAGCATTTGCAACAATCTTCAGCCAGAAGTGCCGAGTTGATGATCCATCTCGGCCCCCTCCTGAAGTCCCCAGCATTACAGATGCCAGACTTCAGCCAATTCGATTCGCTCCGTGTAATATCAAGAAACGACTGAAGGCACTGGATACCGCAAAGGCAATGGGTCCTGACAATATTCCGGCAATAGTACTGAAGACCTGTGCTCCAGAACTTGCCCCACCCCGAGCCAAGCTGTTCCAGTACAGCTACAACACTGGCATCTATCCTGCAATGTGGAAAATTGCCCAGGTATGTCCTGTACACAAAATGCAGGAAAAGTCCAACCCGGCCAATTACCGCCCCATCAGCCTACTCTCAATCATCAGTAAAGTGATGGAAGGTGTCATCAACAGTGCCATCAAGCGGCACTTGCTTAGCAATAGCCTGCTCAGTGATACCCAGTTTGGGTTCCGACAGGGCCACTCAGCTCCTGACCTCATTACAGCCTTGGTTCAAACATGGACAAAAGAGCTGAACTCAAGAGGTGAGGTGAGAGTGACTGCTCTTGACATCAAGGCAGCATTTGACCGAGTATGGCATCAAGGAGCCCTAGCAAAACTGGAGTCAATGGGAATCAGGGGGAAAACTCTCTGCTGGTTAGAGTCATACCTAACGCAAAGGAAGATGGCTGTGGTTGTTGGAGGTCAATCATCTGAGCTCCAGGACATCACTGCAGGAGTTCCTCAGGGTAGTGTCCCAGGCCCAACCATCTTCAGCTGCTTCATCAATGACCCTTCCTTCAATCATAAGGTCAGAAGTGGGGATGTTCGCTGTTGATTGCACAATGTTCAGCACCATTCGTGACTCATCAAACACTGAAGCAGTCTGTGCAGAAATGCAGCAAGACCTGGACAATACCCAAGCTTGGGCTGATAAGTGGCAAGTAACATTTGTGCCACACAAGTGCCAGGCAATGACCATCTTAAACAAGAGAGAATCCAACCATCTCCCCTTGACATTCAATGGTATTGCGATCACTGAATCCCCTGCTATCAGCATCTAGGGGCTACCATTGACCAGAACCTGAACTGGAGTAGTCATATAAATACCGTGGTTACAAGAGCAGGTCAGAGGCTAGGAATTCTGCAGCGAGTAACTCATCTCCTGACTCCCCAAAGCCTGTCCACCATCTACAATGCACAAGTCAGAAGTGTGATGGAATACTCTCCACTTGCTTGGATGGGTGCAGCTCCAACAACACTCAAGAAGCTTGACACCATCCAGGACAAAGCAGCCCGCTTGAATGGCACACTATCCGCAAACATTCACTCCCTCCACCACCGACGCACAGTGGCAGCAGTGTGTACCATCTACAAGATGCACTGCAGCAATGCACCAAGGCTCCTTAGACAGCACCTTCCAAACCCACGACCTCTACCAACTAGAAGGACAAGAGCAGCAAATGCATGGGAACACCACCACCTGCACGTTGCCATCCAAGTCACACACCATCCTGACTTGGAACTATATCGCCGTTCCTTCACTGTCGCTGGGTCAAAATCCTGGAACTCCCTTCCTAACAGCACTGTGGGTGTACCTACCCCTCATGGACTGCAGCAGTTCAAGAAGGCAGCTCACCACCATCTTCTCAAGGGCAATTAGGGACAGGCAATAAATGCTGGCATAGCCAGTGACGCCCACTCCCCATGAATGAATTTTTAAAAAAACTTGCCTGGATGGGTGCAACTCCAACAACACTCAAGAAGCTCGACACCATCCAGGAAAAAGCAGCCCGCTTGATTGTCACCCCATACACAAACATTCACTCCCTCCAACACCGACGCACAGTGGCAGCAGTGTGTACCATCTACAAGATGCTCTGCAGCAACTCACCAAGGCTCCTTCAACAGCACCTCCCAAACCTGCGATCTCGATCACCTCAAAGGACAGGGGCAGCAGATGCAGCGGAACACCACCACCTGCAAGATCCCATCCAAGACACACACCATCCTAACTTGAAATACTATCTCCGTTCCTTCATTGTTTATGGGTCCAATTCCTGGCACTCCCTTCCTAAAAGGATCTTGTTGGTGTACCTGAACCACATGTACTGCAGCGGTTCAAGAAGGCAGCTCACCACCATCTTCTCAAGGACAAGGAGGGATGGGTAATAAATGCTGGCCTGTAAAAGAATGAGAAAAAAAACTCATTTACACATACATCCCGAATGAAGAGAGAATCAAATGGACATACTGGCGATGAGCATGAGATCAAACGGTTAACTTGGAGCCTATCTAAACAGAGATGACTCCTTGATGGTACCAAAGATGTCGGTTGTAGAGGCTGATCATGTTACAGTGATAAAATATGGTCTCAAAACCTTGTTACAGCGGAAAAAAACAGCGATAGGCAGTGCAGACGTGACTTAGAATGAGGAATCGAGACAAAATAAAGGAAAAGTAGAGAATATCTACTGTCTGTTTAAGACACAGTAAGTTCCTCTTTATATAATAAAAGCAAAATATTGCAGATGCTGGAAATCTGAAATAAAAACAAGAAATGCTGGAACCACTCAGCAGGTCTGGCAGCATCTGTGGAAAGAGAAGCAGAGTTAACGTTTCGTGTCAGTGACCCTTCTTCGGAACTGACAAATGTTAAAAATGTCACAAGTTATAAGCAAGTGAGGTGGGGGTGGGGCAAGAGATAACAAAGGAGAAGGTGTAGATTGGACAAGGCCACATAGCTGACCAAAAGGTCATGCAGCAAAGGCAAACAATATGTTAATGGTGTGTTGAAAGACAAAGCATTAGTACAGAAAAGGTGTTAACGGACTGAATATTGAACAGCAGCAAGTGCAAACATGAAAAAAATGGTGGGTAAGCAAACTGAACAAACTAAGGTGAAATGAAATAAATGCAAAAAAAGGTTGTAAAAAATGTAAAAAAGAAAAAAAGAAAAAACAACTAAAAATGAAAGTAAAATGGGGGCTGTCATGCTCTGATATTTATAAGTTCCTCTTTACATGGGTCATGTGCACAGCTCATTCTCAAAGCATACTCCACATTTTGACCTCATACATTAACTCCAAAAGTTAACTCCTTGCCCAGTCTACAGAAGTTCAATTGTGTTAACAGTAGTAATTAGTTGTACAGGTCTAGTCATTTCAACAATTAATAATTCTATAGTTAACATCCAGCTCTTGGTTAAATAAATAATAGGTGTTGTCTTTCTAATGTTAAAAGGGAAGACTTACTTTTATACAGTGCCTTTCATAATCTCAGGATATCACCAAGTATTTTATAGCCAATACAGTATTTTCTGCTGTACTAGGGAAACATGGCAGAAAATTCAAACAACAGTGGGATATGAAGCAGGTAATCTACGTCAGTGATGCAGGTTAAGGGAATGGATATTGGAGCAAACACCAGAGTCAACTGCCCTGCTTTCCATCCAATAGTGGGCATGGGATCTTTTATACCCACCTGGGAGGGCAGACAAAGCCTTGGTTTAAGATCTCATCTGAAAGGCGGAACCTCCAACAATGCAGCACTCTCCCAATGCTGCACAGGGAGTGACAGCCTAGACTGTACTACTCTAGTCTCTGGAGTGGGGCTTAAAACCACAATCTTCAGATTCCGACATGAGAATGCTACCACTGAGCCATGGTTGACCGAATACACTATTAAATAATAGCTTTAATATTATCACCTGACTACCACCACCTAGCAACCAACAAGAATACAAGGTGTTGTTTTTATGAGGCAGTGATGGGCCCCACGCAAACGTTTCAAGGACTCCCTGAAGAAGTCCCTCTCCGTGTACCACATCGACCATTGCCAGTGGGAAGCACAGCCGTAGATCGTGATGCCTGGAGATACTACATCAGGAGATCTATATACACCTTTGAGACTGAGCGAAGAACCAGCGTGAAAGAGAAAGGAGGAGAAGGATAGATCCATTTTCCCCCAGCGGCAACTACACCTTCACTTGTCCCGTTGTGGGAGAATCTGCCGGTCATGGATAGGCCTGACTAGACACCAGCGGGCCTGCAACTGATGAGTACAAACTTCCCAAAATCTTTGTCCGACATGGGGCCAGAGAGGAAGTAACACACAATCTTGTACTGCAGGGCTTGCTTAAATGCTACTCTGCACTCAGTATTGAGGATTGACGAAGACACTGCTGGGTCAATGGACCTTATTTTCTGATGTCACTCTTTCTCTCGCACTTTTGTGTCAATGCTTTTTTCCCATTAGCAACCTCTCTGTCCAGATTTAGAAAGGAAACTGGTCCCAACTTAACTGGCAGCAACTGCACAAACTGGCCACAGGATGGTGCTTACAGAGCTTCACGAACAATGAAGGTACGGTCATTATCACATTGCTGTTTGCACAAGTTTGCTGGGCACAAATTGACTGTCGTGCTTCCTGTATTACAACAGTGACTGCACTTCAAAATTATTCATCTGACTGTAAAGTGCTTACAGCCATCCTGTGACACAGGGAGAGATTGAGATACATGCAGAGAAAAAGAGAGAGACACAGACAGATAGAGAGACAAACTGGCAGAATGAGATGGACATGAACCAATCGCAATGCACTCCAGTTCCACTGGGTCTCCTTGGGAGGAATGTTGAGTTTGGGCTATAGATCCACCTGAAAGGCAAAGCAGCAGCTCAGGCAGTGCTGCACTCCCTCGGTCCTGCACTGGGAGTGTCAGCCTCGATTATGGGCTCAAATCTCTGTACCCACAACCTTCTGACTCCAGGAGAGAATGCTGCACAATGACCCATGGCTGACAAACTGAGAGTGCGGTGCAGAGTTGGTGTGAGACTGCAGTCACATGTAGCCCCACACTGGGTAAGGATGACCGGTCTCTTTCCCTTTGGAGCATTAATGAACCTGCTGGTTTTTTTCCCAACAATCCGACAGCTTCGTGGTCATTTTCATCGGGTCCGGATTGTGATTACCAGATTTGGTTTTTTTAAACTTCATTCAGCTTGTCAAACTGCTGTGGTGGGATTTGAACTCTTGTTCTCTGGATTATTGTTCCAGGCCTCTGGATTACTAGTCCAGTAACATAACCAGTGAACTAGGCCAATATTGGGCCACAATAGTAATTGAAAGTCAGGGCCTGCCCTAATGATGGAGTGGAGCTGGGGTACAACAAGAACAATAAGAATAACAACAACTTGTATTTAGACAGGACCTTTAACTTCATATAAACGTTAAAAGATGCTTCGCCGCAGCACTGTTGAGCAAAATTTAATACCGAGCCACATAAAGTAGTGGGACATGTTGACTTATGTTTTGAGGAGCATCTTAAAGGAGGAGAGTGAGGTCGAGAGGTTTCGGGAGGGAATTACAGAACTTAGGGCCTAGCTGAAGGCACAGCCGCCAGTGGTGGAGCGATTAAAACCAGGGTTTGCACAGGAGAGCAGAATTAGAGGAACACAGGGAACTGGGAGGCTTGCTGGGTTGAAGATGCAGCTGGTGGCGATCTTGTCCTCGATGCGGGCTTTGTGATTCCCTTCAGCAGCTCGGATGCCTCGGCCAGGCTTTCCAAGTAGCACCATGCAAAGAAGGCCCAGGCTCCATCGGCAGCAGCACTGAGTTAGCTAATCTCACCCGGTGGGGGACTAAGCCCCAAACAAAGCAGGAAAGGCCCAGGCTCCAAGCCGGCCTGTGTTGAAATAGCTGGACTTTCCTTGTAAGGGAGGGATGGAAGGAAGCTGGAGGAGTTTGCAGCAATATACTGCTCTGAGTGACTGTCCTGTTTGACACTTTTAGAGGGGAGAAGATGGCATCGTGGTAATGTCATTGGATTAGTAATCCTCAGGTCCAGGCCAACGCTCTGTGGACATGGGTTCACCGCCCACCACGACAGCTGGCGAAATTTAAATTCAATTAATTAATTTAAAAATCTGGAATTAAGAGCTAGCTTCAGTAATGTTGCCACGTAACTGTCAAGGGAAATTAGTGATATGCAACAAATGTTCATTTGCCAGCAATGCCCAGATCCCATGACAAAAATAAAAAAAACAGAATTTTGCAGCTTGCACTGTGATTGGCACGTTGGACCTGCGCATGTCCTTCCAGTCAGGGTCAGCCTTCAGGTAGTCCACATCTAGGTATTTCTGTTTCTCCTGTCGGGAGAAAATAGATAACAAAGAGTTAACACGGGGCCAACAGTGAACAAAGAGCACTCGCTCCCTGCTCCACCTGGGAACAATGTGATATCGGACATTTGACACCAGAGGCCAAAATTAAAATTGCCGCCCCAACCATACCCTCCTTTTCAATTACAGCTGGAAGCTCCAACGTTTGGGGTGGGGGTGGGGCAGCTCCTCCTGCCTCTCCCTTTCATGGTGTGACGTGGTCAGAGGTGGCGGGGCATCCTGCGCCCTTTCTGCCTCACTAGCTGCCAGTGGAACGTACGCATGCACAGTGCAAGGAACATAGGAAGATTGGAACAGGAGTAGGCCATTCGGCCCTTCGAGCAAGCTCCGCCATGCGATAACATCATGGCTGATCAGATTGTGGTCTCAACTGCACTTTCCTGTCTGGCCCCCCCCATAACCCTTGACTCACCTGTCTGTCAAAAATCTAACAGCCTTGAATAAATTCAACGACCTTGCCTCCACTGCTTTCTGGGGAAGAGAACTCCAAAGACTAATGACCCTCTGAGAGAAAAAAATTCTCCTCACCTCTGTCTTAAAAGGGAGACCTCTTATTTTTAAGCTGTGTCCCCGAGTTCTAGTCTCCCCCACAAGGGAAAACATCTTTCTGGTATCCACTCTATCAAGTCTCCTCAGGATCTTATATGTTTCGATAAGATCACCTCTCATTCTTCTAAACTCCAATGGGTAAAGGCCCAAACTATTCAACCTTTCTTCATACTATACGTCCCTCATCCCAGGAATGCAAGGTAATAACAAATGCAGAGAGGGTGGCAGTGCAAATGACGGCTACCTAAAAAGGAAGAAAGAAGTCCTATTGACACGGTGCATTCCATGACCTCAGGACGTCCCTCAGCATGTTACAGCTGATGAAGTATTTTCGAAATGTGGTCACTGTTGTAATGTGGGAAACACGGTAGTTTACTTGTGCACAACAAGCTCCCACAAACAGCAATGAGATAAAATGGACATTTTTTTTTAACTGGATGCGGCAATAAATATTGGGCCCAGTGCACTGGGGAGAACTCCCCAGCTCTTCTCAAGTCGTGCCATGGGCTCTTTAATGTACACCGGAGAGAGCAGCTACGCTTCAGTCTTATCTGAAAGACAACAGCTCCAACAGTGCAGCTGTCCCTCAGCACTGTGAGTACCAACCTGGATTATGGGTTCAAGTCTCAGAGCTGGGATTTTAACCCATAACATTTTGACTCAGAGACAAGCGTGCTACCCACTGAGCCATGGCTGACAAGTGCAGTGGGTAGTTAAGAGTCAACCACATTAGTGTGGGACTCAAGTCACTATCGACCAGATCAGATAATGACAGCAGGTTTCTTTCCCTAAAGAACATTACTGAACCTGCTGAACAATCCAACAGTTGTGCAGCCATTTTCACTGGTCCCTGATTTTGATATCCAGTTCTTTAAACTCTATTCAGGTTCTCAAACTGCCACATTGGGGTTGGATCTCCTGCTCGACAGATTAATGATCCAGTAACATCAGGCCAATGTTCTTCACACTGATGTCAAAGCAGAATACTGCGGATGCTGGAAATCAATGCTTTTCCACAGATGCTGCCAGACTTGCTGAGTTTTTCCAGCACTTCCTATTTTTATTTCAATGAGTCCATCTCTGACACTTCCCTTCCCTCCCTCGACTTCTCTGTCTACTAATATTCATTGTCAGCCCACCGACTCCCACAGCTACCTCGACTACACTTCTTCACACGCTGCCTCCTGTAAGGACTCCATTCCATTCTTCCAGTTTCTCCATCTCTGACGCCTCTGCTCTGATGATGCTACCTTCCATGACAGCGCTTCTGATATGTCTTCCTTTTTCCTCAACTGAGGATACCCCCCCCCCCCCCCACCCACTGTGGTTGACAGGGCCCTCAACCATGTCTGGCCCATTTCCCGCGCCTCGACCCTCACCCCTTCCACTCCCTCCCAGAATCGCGACGGGGTTCCACTTGTCCTCACTTTCCACCCCACCAGCCTCCATATCCAAAGGATCATCCTCCGCCATTTCTGCCACCTCCAGCGTGATGCCACCACCAAAGGCATCTTCCCCTCCCTTCCCCTGTCAGCATTCCGAAGGGATCGTTCCTGGAGTGGAGCTGGAGTGCAGGAAAAACAACTTGCATTAAATGGCGCCTTTAACATCATAAAACATCCCAAAGCTCTTCACAGGAGCGCTCGTAGACAAAATAGGTCATGAAGCCACATGAGATATTCTAACGTCTGGCCGAAAGCTTGATGAAAGAGGCCGTTTATTAAGGAACGCCGTAAAGGAAGAGAGAGAGGTAGAGTGAAGGAGAGGTTTAAGGAAGGAATTCCAGAGCCAAAGTGCGGCCGCCAATGTTGCAGCACTTAAAATCGGGGATGCGCAAGAAGCCAGAATTGGAGGAGCACAGAGATGTAGGAGGGTTGTAGGGCTGGAGGGGGTTAGAGGGCTCTGGAGGAGCGAGGCGTTGGAGGGATTGGAAAACAAGGCTGCTAGTTTTAAAATTAAGATGTAGCTCAGCGAGCACAGGAGTGAGGGATCGGTGTACGGGACTTGGTGCGAGTTTCGACTCGGGCAGCAGAGTTTTGGATGAGCACAGGTTGATGGAGGGTGGAAGATGGTTGTTCAGCCAGCAGTACGTATGGTGAGTCAAGTCCTGAGGATTTCAGTGGCAGATCAGCTGAGGCAGGAGCAGAATCAGAAGTTACAGAGATGGATATAGGTGGTATTAGTGATGGTGGGGATATTTGGTCGGAAGTAGGTAGTCTTAGTGATGACATGAAGCTCATCTTGAGGTCAAGTACAATACCATGGTTTTGAAAAGTCTGGTACAAGGTCCAGAGTCTTTCCCCAGCTGGTACGATCCTGCTCAGTATTTATATAATCATAAAAACACAAATAATACAACACAGGAGCTAGTCATTTGGCCCATTGCACCTGTGCCAACTCCCTGAAAGAGAGCTAACCAATTTTTCCCACTCTTCTCCTCACCCATAGCCCTGCAATTCTTTTCTTTTCAGTTATGTATTCAATTCTCTTTTGAAAGTTATTACTGAGTCTACTTCGGCCACCTCACCCGATGTGGTACCGAGGCACACAGACACACACACACACATGTACACATGTACGCACCCGCGAACACATGCGCACACACACAGACACAGACACACACGCACATATGTACACACCCGCGAACACATGCGCACACACACAGACACACACGCACACATGTACGCACCCGCGAACACATGCGCACACACACAGACACACACGCACACATGTACGCACCCGCGAACACATGCGCACACACACAGACACACGCACACATGTACGCACCCGCGAACACATGCGCGCACACACAGACACACATGCACACATGTACGCACCTGCGAACACATGCGCACACACACAGACACACACGCACACATGTACGCATCCGCGAACACATGCGCACACACACAGACACACACGCACACATGTACGCACCCGCGAACACATGCGCACACACATACAGACACACACTCTCTCTCTGCAGGAATGGCCCATGCTCCAAATCTGTGAATTCAAATCAAATGAACTTCACCATAACAAATTGATTATAAATCGAACTGTATCATAAAATCTGTTCTATTATGTATGCTTCTACTTAACATGAGTGTAACAGGTGCTGTCATACTAAATATGTTTTATGCAAACGTTGGGTGTGTGAAAATGTATAAATTATCCAGTGACTGTAATGCTGCGATTGTTGATACGATTAGTTGTGCCTTTAACAACAGAGGGGTACTGCTTCTTTAAAAGTGGTTGTGTTGTTTCATAGAAAGCAGTTGGGGCTGAGCACCACACAGAGAAAAGTCAGTGGCAGCTTCAGGGCCTTGCAGAGCTGCTCATTGTAACCAAGTCACCAACCAGCAGACTGTTACGGACAGAATTGAGAGGGAACTGAAACCCCACTTTTCACTTTACTGCCCGGAATCAGCATGTTTTTGACAAGGAAAATGAGTGTGTTTCTTAAGCCCTGAGTGTATGGCCAATTTGAATAACCAGCAACACACGTTTCATGGGTTTCAATAAAGAGGATTATTTTTATTCACACGTTCACACCGAAAGTCTAACACTACTTCACTCACTCACTCACCACGCACGCGCACACACTCGAGAAAGAAAGCCATTAAAGAGGACAGTGCACTTTTACCAATTACAAGCAAAGGAATAGCTTGTCTTGGGGAAAAGGCACGTGCTGCGGGTCTGGTGAAGAAGGCATTTTCGCTCCTGAAGTGCAGTTACGTGGATTCGACAGACGGAGTCAGATATCAAAGTTGTTGCAGGATTCTTTCGAATAGGTGGATTTTCAGCAGGTCATGAAGTTAGTAGCTGTCGTCTCATTACCAGGAGGTCAGTTTTCTGCACTGGAACAGGCTTAGAGATCTTAAGATGTTACAGCCTCCTGTTCTTTTAAGGCACAACAGTACTGCCTTGTCTGCTTTCTCTGAAGCTGTTGCTTGCTGACTGCCCAGCTTCTCCCTGGTGCTTCGAGTAATAAGATCCGATATCCGTGTTTAGTTTCAGTCATGTAACTGTTCATGGCCATGACTACACAATGGGGAATGGATGGTGGCCATTTGCACCGACTTATGGTTTAACTGGTTTCTTACAATGCCCTCGATAAGCAAGGGGGTGAAAGGTAATCGGGGGTAGTTGGAAATGTGGAGTAATCCATTCAGCCGTGAATTTATTGAATGGCAGAGCAGGCTCGAGGGGCTGAGTGGCCTACTCCTGCTCCTAATTTGGATGTTCATATCTATTCTCGCATCTTCATTAAGTTTTGAACTCGGAGACAGTGAGGAGTCCGTAGACAGTGAGTTTTGGCGAGGACCACAAACAATAGGAGGTGTGAATTTCATAAATGGTTTCATCTTGGTATGCCCATTCAAGGGAAGCTCTCCATCTATGGTCATTCAGTTGCAAAAGTCACCTGGCTTTCGGTGGCCATCTTTATGCAGCCCTTTTACTGTTCATTGTAAAAAAGGAAAATTCAGTTCGTGAAGATTCTATGATGGATACAGTCTACGTATAAAGTTATGAATCGGACATGCCTTTACTGGGTATGACAAGGCAGAGAGTCAGCAACCCGGTCAGACCTGGCTCTCCGAGCCAAATATAAGCCGCAGAAAAATCTCAAGATTTGGAGTTTTCTTGCGAGTGAGCCTGAATTTGACTGAAAACTCACAACTCTCACGGCAAATCTGCAAGAACTGGCATGCAAGATGTACAGCATGGAATCAGGCTATTCAACCTAACTTCTCTGTGACACTGTTTATGCGCCACGCAAGCCTCCTCCCACCTATCAGCTGACCTTTCTACCCATTGCTCCCTCACGTATTTGCCTGGCTTTCCCTTAAATGGATCTACTCTAATCGCCTCAACGATTACATTTCATAATCTCACCATGCTCTAGTAAAGAGATTTCTCCTGAATTTCCTATTGGATTTATTAGCGACTATTTTATATTTATTTTTTCTAGTTTTTGTCTTCCCTGGAAACTTCTCCTCCACAACTGCCTTATCAAACCATTACATAATCTCAAAGAACCTTTTCAGGTCACACCACAGTCTTCTCTGTTCTAGAGCAAGTTCCCCTCCAAGTCACACACCATCCTGACTTGGAACTATATCGCCGTTCCTTCACTGTCGTTGGGTCAAAATCCTGGAACTCTCTTTCTAACAAGGGGTTCACTAATGTCCTTTAGGGAAGGAAATCTGCTGTCCTTACCTGGTCTGGCCTACATGTGACTCCAGACCCACAGCAATGTGATTAGCTCTCACATGCCCTCTGAAATGGCCTAGCAAACCACTCAGTTGTATCTAACCGCTACAAAGTCTATAAAAAGGAATGAAACCGGACGGACCACCCGGCATCGACCTAGGCACCGGAAACAACAACGGCAAACCCAGCCCTGTCGACCCTGCAAAGTCCTCCTTACTAATATCTGGGGGCTTGTGCCAAAGTTGGGAGAGCTGTCCCACAGACTAGTCAAGCAACAGCCTGACATAGTCATACTCACGGAATCATACCTGACAGACAATGTCCCAGACACTGCCATCACCATCCCCGGGTATGTCCTGTCTCACCGGCAGGACAGACCCACTAGAGGTGGTGGCACAGTGGTATGCAGTAGGGAGGGAGTTGCCCTGGGAGTCCTCAACATCAACTCTGAACCCCATGAAGTCTCATGGCATCATGTCAAACATGGGCAAGGTATCGTCCTACTGATTACCACCTACCACCCTCCCTAGGCTGATGACTCAGTACTCCTCCATGTTGAACACCACTTGGAGGAAGCACTAAGGGTGGCAAGGGCACAAAATGTACTCTGGGTGGGGGACTTCAATATCCATCACCAAGAGTGGCTCGGTAACACCACTACTGACTGAGCTGTCCGAGTCCTAAAGGACATATCTGCTAGACTGGGTATGCGGCAGGTGGTGGGAAAACAATAACGAGGGAAAAACATACTTGACCTCGTCCTCACCAATCTGCCTGCCGCAGATGCATCTGTCCATGACAGTATTGGTAGGAGTGACCACTGCACAGTACTTGTGGAGACGAAGTCCCGCCTTCACATTGAGGATACCGTCCATTGTGTTGTGTGGCACTATCACCGTGCTAAATTGGATAGATTTCGAACAGATCTAGCAATGCAAAACTGGGCATCCATGATGCGCTGTGGGCCATCAGCAGCAGCAGAATTGTACTCAACCACAACCTGTGACCTCATGGCCCGGCATATCCCCCACTCTACCATTACCATCAAGCCAGGAGACCAACCCTGGTTCAATGAAGAGTGAAGGAGGGCATGCCAGGAGCAGCACCAGGCATACCTCAAATTGAGGTGTCAACCTGGTGAAGCTACAACCCAGGACTACTTGCATGCCAAACTGCGTAAGCAGCATGTGATAGACAGAGCTAAGCGATCCCATAACTAACGGATCAGATCTAAGCTCTGCAGTCCTGCCACACCCAGCCGTGAATGGTGGTGGACAATTAAACAACTAACTGGAGGAGGTGGCTCCACAAATATCCCCATCCTCAATGATGGGGGAGCCCAGCACATCAGTGTGAAAGATAAGGCTGAAGCATTTGCAACAATCTTCAGCCAGAAGTGCCGAGTTGATGATCCATCTCGGCCTCCTCCTGAAGTCCCCAGCATCACAGATGCCAGACTTCAGCCAATTCGATTCACTCCGCGTAATATCAAGAAATGACTGAAGGCACTGGATACTGCAAAAGCTATGGGCCCTGACAATATTCCGACAATAGTACTGAAGATCTGTGCTCCAGAACTTGCCGCACCCCTAGCCAAGCTGTTCCAGTACAGCTACAACACTGGCATCTACCCTGCAATGTGGAAAATTGCCCAGGTATGTCCTGTACACAAAAAGCAGGACAAATCCAACCCAACCGATTACCGCCCCATCAGCCTACTCTCAATCATCAGTAAAGTGATGGAAGGTGTCATCAACAGTGCCATCAAGAGGCACTTGCTTCGCAATAACCTGCTCAGTGACACTCAGTTTGGGTTCTGCCAGGGCCACTCAGCTCCTGACCTCATTACAGCCTTGGTTCAAACATGGACAAAAGAGCTGAACTCCAGAGGTGAGGTGAGAGTGACTGCCCTTGACATCAAGGCAGCATTTGACCGAGTATGGCATCAAGGAGCCCTAGCAAAACTGAGGTCAATGGGAATCAGGGGGAAAACCCTCCGCTGGTTGGAGTCATACCCTGCGCAAAGGAAAATGGTTGTGGTTGTTGGAGGCCAATCATCTGAGCTCCAGGACATCACTGCAGGAGTTCCTCAGGGTAGTGTCGTAGGCCCAACCATCTTCAGCTGCTTCATCAATGACCTTCCTTCAATCATAAAGTCAGAAGTGGGGATGTTCGCCGATGATTGCACAATGTTCAGCAACACTCGCGACTCCTCAGTTACTGAAGCAGTCCGTGTAGAAATGCAGCAAGACCTGGACAATTTCCAAGCTTGGGCTGATAAGTGGCAAGTAACATTCGCGCCACACAAGTGCCAGGCAATGACCATCTCCAACAAGAGAGAATCTAACCATCTCCTCTTGACATTCAACGGCATTACTATCGCTGAATCCCCCACTATCAACATCCTAGGGGCTACCATTAACCAGAAACTGAACTGGAGTAGCCATATAAATACCGTGGCTACAAGAGCAGGACAGAGGCTAGGAATCCTGTGGCGAGTAACTCACCTCCTGACTCCCCAAAGCCTGTCCGCCATCTACAAGGCACAAGTCAGGAGTGTGATGTAATACTCTCCACTTGTCTGGATGGGTGCAGCTCCAACAACACTCAAGAAGCTCGACACCATCCAGGACAAAGCAGCCCGCTTGATTGGCACCCCATCTACAAACATTCACTCCCTCCACAACCGCCGCACAGTGGCAGCAGTGTGTACCATCTACAGGATGCACTGCAGCAATGCACCAAGGCTCCTTCGACAGCACCTTCCAAACCCGCGACCTCTACCAACTAGAAGGACAAGGGCAGCAAATACATGGGAACACCACCACCTGCAAGATTCGCTCCAAGTCACACACCATCCTGACTTGGAGCTATATCGCCATTCCTTCACTGTCGCTGGGTCAAAATCCTGGAACTCCCTTCCTAACAGCACTGTGAGTGTACCTACCCCAAATGGACTGCAGCGGTTCAAGAAGGCAGCTCACCACCACCTTCTCATAGGCAATTAGGGATGGGCAATAAATGCTAGCCTAGCCAGCGATGCTCACATCCCATGAAATAAATAAAAAAAGGTGGAAAGAGGACTGAGATGGAGATGAGTTAGTGAGTGAGACACAAACAGACTGTCTTTGATGGGAAGTGGGAGAGAAACGGAGAAGAAAGATTGCAACAGTAATGAGATGGGGAAGGAGGAGAAAGAGGGATAGTGAAATTGGGAGAGAGATAGAGGGAGAATAATCAGATGGGGAGAGTGAAAGGGAGAAAGAGAAAGGGAGTGTGTCAGAGCACGAGTTAGAGGTCGGTGAGTAACAGTAAAATGAGATCGGAGAAGAGATTGGGGAGTGAGAGTAACAAGGTAGGTGGAATAGAGTCAGTGACTGAATGAGACAAAGAGACAGGGGCAAAAAGACAGGCAGGGATCTGATAAAAATACAGTGGCGCAGTGGTTAGCACCGCAGCCTCACAGCTCCAGCGATCCGGGTTCAATTCTGGGTACTGCCTGTGTGGAGTTTGCAAGTTCTCCCTGTGTCTGCGTGGGTTTCCTCCGGATGCTCCGGTTTCCTCCCACATGCCAAAGACTTGCAGGTTGATAGGTAAATTGGCGATTATAAATTGCCCCTAGTGTAGGTAGGTGGTAGGAGAATGGTGGGGATATGATAGGGAATATGGGATTAATGTAGGATTAGTAGAAATGGGTGGTTGTTGGTCGGCACAAACTCAGTGGGCTGAAGGGCCTGTTTCAGTGCTGTATCTCTAAATAAATAAATAAATATTTTATCACCAAGCGACCGAAGGACATATTGTGAGAGCTGACCAAAAGCTTGGTCAAAGAGCGAGGTTTTAAGAAGCATTTTAAAGGAGTAGAGAGACATCGAGAGGCGGAGAGGTTTAGCGAGGGAATTCCAGAGCTTAGGGCCTAGACAGTTAGAGTCATAGAGTTATACAGCACAGAAACAGGCCCTTCGGCCCATCATGTCCGTGCCAGCCATCAAGCACCTAACTATTTTGATCCCATTTTCCAGCACTTGACCCATAGCCTTGAATGCTCTGGCTTTTCAAGTGCTGATCTAAATACTTCTGAAATGTTGTGAGGGCTTCTGCCTCTACCAGCTCTTCAGGCAGTGCGTTCCAGATTCCAACCACCCTCTGGGTGAAATTTTTTTTCCTCAAATCCCCTCTAAACCTCCTGCCCCTTACCTTAAATCTATGCCCCTTGGTTATTGACCCCTCCGCTAAGGGAAAAAGTCTCTTCCTATCTAACCTATCAATGCCCCTCATAATTTTGTATACCTCAATCATGTCCCCCCTCAGCCTTCTCTGTTGTAAGGAAAACAACCCTCGCCTTTTCGGTCTCTCTCCACAGCTGAAACGCTCCAGCCCAGGCAACATCCTGGTGAATCTCCTCTGCATCCTCTCCAGTGCAATCACATCCTTCCTATAGTGTGGTGACCAGAACTATACAGTGTACTCCAGCTGTGGCCTAACTAGCGTTTTATACAGCTCCATCGTAACCTCCCTGCTCTTATATTCTAAGCCTCGGCTAATAAAGACACGTATCCCATATGCCTTCCTAACCACCTTATCTACCTGTGCTGCTGCCTTCAGTGATCTACGGACAAGTACACCAAGGTCCCTCTGACCTTCTGTACTTCCTAGGGTCCTACCATCCATTGTATATTCCCTTGCCTTGTTAGTCCTCCCAAAATGCATCACCTCACACTTCTCAGGATTAAATTCCATTTGCCACTGTTCTGCCCATCTTACCAGCCCATATAAGTCGTCCTGTGTTAGCGGGAATGAATCTAGAAGAATCACTTGACACTCAGGTCTGCTCCAATGTCAAACAGTTTATTTAGTTACGCCAGCGGGGAGCAGGTCACTGGGCTGTCCAGATGCCTCTCCACTGAACAAAGGAAAATCATCCATACTTATACATTTTCAAACAGTTACTCAGCCCATCCCGGCCGGACATGGTCCAATCACAATGATTATCGATTATATACATTGATTATTAGAGCCAATAGAAGCAGTTACTAGGCATAGAGGGGCTGCATGACCGGCCCCTACACAGATAGGGGATTACTCATGATGTTTTCCACACCCCCTTATCTTCACCTCGTTACAGGCTAGCACCCTTGTCACCATTCCACAAGGACGTCTGCTTTTCATTTTAATTAGCCTTTTGTTTGAGATTGGATTACTCAGCTCCTGTGGAATGTGGTCAAGTTAACTGAGCCCCATGGTGTTTTGCAACCTCTTCACTCTTCACTAATATTATATGTTACTAGTTACTCAAATAATATTTAAACATTATGATATTTACGGCAGGTGCCTCTGCGCTTGGGAATACCCTACAACATCCTGTAATCTAAGGCTTTTCTCCTCACGATTTACAACACCACTAATTTTCGTGTCGTGGAGGGTCAGTGCTGAGGCAGCACTGCACTGTCAGATGGTCAGTGCTGAGGGAATGCTGCACTATCGGAGGGCCAGTGCTCAGGCAGCACTGCACTTTCAGAGGGGCAGTGCTGAGGGAGCGCTGCACTTTCGGAGGGGCAGTACTGAGGGAGTGCGGCACTCTTGGAGAGGCAGTTTTGAAGGAGCACTGCACTGTTGGAGGGCCAGTGCTGAGGCAGCACTGCACTGTCAGATGGTCAGTGCTGAGGGAGTGCTGCACTATTGGAGGGTCAGTGCTGAGGCAGCACTGCACTGTCAGATGGTCAGTACTGAGGGAGTGCTGCACTTTCGAAGGGTCAGTACTGTGGGAGCTCTGCACTGTCAGATGGTCAGTGCTGAGGGAGTGCTGCACTATTGGAGGGTCAGTGCTGAGGCAGCACTGCACTGTCAGATGGTCAGTGCTGAGGGAGTGCTGCACTATTGGAGGGTCAGTGCTGAGGCAGCACTGCACTGTCAGATGGTCAGTGCTGAGGGAATGCTGCACTATCGGAGGGCCAGTGCTGAGGCAGCACTGCACTTTCAGAGGGGCAGTGCTGAGGGAGCGCTGCACTTTCGGAGGGGCAGTACTGAGGGAGTGCGGCACTCTTGGAGAGGCAGTTTTGAAGGAGCACTGCACTGTTGGAGGGGCGGTTTGAGGGAGAGCTGCAGTGCCGGAGGGTCAGCACTAAGCGAATGATGCACTGTCTGAGGGGCAACACTGAGAAAGCGCTGCACTGCTGGAGGTGCTGCCTTTCGATGCAATGTTAAACCGATGCCTCATCTGTCATCTCAGGTGGGCATAAAAGATCCCACGGCCAATTTCGGAAGAAAAACAGGGGAGTTACCCTGGTGTTTTGTGGAGTTCCTGTAGGTAAGGACATAGGAAGAGATTAGAGAAAGTATACTTGGGACCATTAGTGGCAGGGACTTTGAAATTATAATGGTGAATAAGGAAATCACAGAGACATTGAACAAATGCTTTGTACTGTCTTGACATTAGAAAACACACGATATAAACATTCTGGAAATAATGGGGAACCAAAGGTCTAGCAAGAATGAGGAACTGAAATAAATATGTATAAGTAAATAAATAGTACTGGAGAAATTAATGGACTAAGTGGAAACAAAACCCCTTGACCAAATGACCAGTATCCTAGCATTTTAAAAGAGATGGATGCAGAGATGGTGGATGCATTGGTTTTGATCTTCCAGAATTCCTTTAATTCTTAAACAGTTGCCAAGGATGGAATGTAGCAAACATGAGTCCGCTTTTTAAGACAGGAGGAAGAGAGAAAATGGGATACTATAGGCCAGTTAGCCAAACATTAGTAGGAGGCAAAATGATTAAATTAGGGATGTGGTAACAAGAAAATCATAACATGATTAAGCAGAGTCAACACAGATTTATGAAATTTAGGAAATTGTGTTTGACAAATCTGTTAGAATTTTTTGAGGATGTAACAAGTAAGATGGATAAAGTAAAAGGTGTCGCTATGGGTACCCGCATGGGTCCTAGTTATGCCTGTCTTTTTGTGGGATATGTCGAGCATTCTTTGTTCCAGTCCTACTCAGGCCCCCTCCCCCAACTCTTTTTCCGGTACATTGATGACTGTATCGGTGCCGTTTCCTGCTCCCGCCCCGAACTCGAAAACTTTATCAACTTTGCTTCCAATTTCCACCCTTCTCTCACCTTTACATGGTCCATCTCTGACACTTCCCTTCCCTTCCTCGACTTCTCTGTCTCCATCTCTGGGGATAGGTTGTCTACCAATATCCATTATAAGCCCACTGACTCCCACAGCTACCTCGACTACACTTCTTCACACCCTACCTCCTGTAAGGACTCCATTCCATTCTCCCAGTTTCTCCGTCTCCGACGCATCTGCTCTGATGATGCTACCTTCCATGACGGTGCTTCTGATATGACCTCCTTTTTCCTCAACCGAGGATTTCCCCCCACTGTGGTTGACAGGGCCCTCAACCGTGTCCGACCCATTCCCCGCACCTCTACCCTCACCCCTTCCCCTCCCTCCCAGAACCGTGACAGGGTTCCCCTTGTCCTCACTTTTCATCCCACCAGCCTCCATATCCAAAGGATCATCCTCCGCCATTTTCGCCACCTCCAGCGTGATGCCACTACCAGTCGCATCTTCCCCTCCCTTCCCCTGTCAGCATTCCGAAGGGATCGTTCCCTCCGCGACACCCTGGTCCACTCCTCCATTACCCCCACCACCTCGTCCCCGTCCCAGGGCACCTTCCCTTGCAATCGCAGGAGGTGTAATACCTGCCCATTTACCTCCTCTCTCCTCACCATCCCAGGCCCCAAACACTCCTTTCAGGTGAAGCAGCGATTTACTTGTACTTCTTTCAATGTAGTATACTGTATTCGCTGCTCACAGTGTGGTCTCCTCTACATTGGGGAGACCAAGCGCAGACTGGGTGACCGCTTTGCGGAACATCTCCGCTCAGTCCGCAAGCAGGACCCTGAGCTTCCGGTTGCTTGCCATTTCAACACTCCCCCCTGCTCTCATGCTCACATCTCTGTCCTGGGATTGCTGCAGTGTTCCAGTGAACATCAACGCAAGCTCGAGGAACAGCATCTCATCTACCGATTAGGCACACTACAGCCTGCCGGACTGAACATTGAGTTCAATAATTTCAGAGCATGACAGCCCCCCACTTTACTTTCATTTTTAGTCATTTTTAGTTATTTTTTCTTCCTTTTTTTTGCATTCCTTTTTACATTTTTTGCATTTATTTCATTTCATCTTAGTTTGTTCAGTTTGCTTACCCACTGTTTTTTTCAGGTTGTTTTTCTTCAGGTTTTCACCTGCTGATGTTCTATATTCAGTATATTCACACCTAATCTGTACTAATGCTTTGTCTTTCAAAACACCATTAACATATTGTTTGCCTTTGCTCCGTGACCTTTTGGTCAGCTATGTGGCCTGGTCCAATCTGCACCTTCTCCTTTGTTATCTCTTGCCCAACCCCCACCTCACTTGTTTATAATCTGTGACTTTTCTAATATTTGTCAGTTCCGAAGAAGGGTCACTGACCCGAAACGTTAACTCTGCTTCTCTTTCCACAGATGCTGCCAGACCTGCTGAGTGAATCCAGCATTTCTTGTTTTTATTTCAGATTTCCAGCATCCGCAGTATTTTGCTTTTATTAAGATGGATAAAGGGGTGCCAATGGATGTAGTGTACTTTGACTTTCAAAAAATTATTTGACAAGGTGCCATGCAAGAGGTTATTACACACAGTTATGACTCATGGGATTGGGCTTTAGTTATCAGCAGGAATTGATGATTAGTTAATGGACAGAAAACGAAGTGTAGGATTAAACAGTCATTTTTGGGTTAGCAAGCCATAACTAGCCCACAGTACACAAAGGATCACTAGTTGGGCCTTAGTTATTTACGATCTATAGTCATGACTTAAATGACGGGAATGAGCAACTTATCCAATTTCAGAACATGACGGGTCCCCCCTTTTTATTTTTAGCTAATTTTTTCTTTTTTCTTTGATAATTTTATTTCAGTTTGTTTCATCATTCATTTTTTTACCATGTGCCTACCCAGTTTTTTGTTTCATGTTTGTGCTTTGGGCCGGGGGTGTTAATTCTTCTGTCAATTAACACCCTCTCTGCACTAACAATTTGTCTTTCAGCAGACCATTAACATACCGTTTGTCTTTGCTCCATGACCTTCTGGCCAGCTTTTCTCAATGACCCTCTGTCATCAACACCTTCCCTTTCGTTATCTCTTGCCCCACTACCGCTTTTTTTGCTTAAAACCTATTACATTTCCAACATTTGCCAGTTCTGATGTAAGGTCACAGACCTGAAACGTTAACTCTGCTTCTCTCTCTTCAGATGCTGCCAGACCTGCTGCGTATTTCCAGCATTTCTTATTTTTATTAAAGGATTCCATATGCCTTCTTAACCAACTTATCGGCCTGTCTTACTACCTTCAAGGATCTGTGGACATTCACTCCAAGGTCCCTCACTTCCTCTACACCTCTCAGTATTTTCCCATTAATCGTGTATTCCTTTGCCTTGTCTAACCTCCCCAAGTGCATCAGCTCGCACTTTTCCAGGTTGAATTCCATTTGCCACTTTTCTGCCCATCTGACTAGACCATCAATATCTTCCTGTAGCCAAAGATATCCTCCTCGCTATCTACCACATGGCCAATCGTTGTGCCGTCTGCAAACTTCTTGATCATGCCCCCTACATTTACGTCCAAATCGTTAACATGTACCACAAAAGGCAAGGGACCTAGTACTGAGCCCTGCAGAACGCCACTGGAAACAGCACTCCAATCGCTAAAACACCCGTCAACAATTACCCATTTTTTACTGCCACTGAGCCAATTTTGTATCCACCTTGCTGCATTTCCCTGGATCCCATGAGATTTTTTTTTAACCAGTCTGCCATGTGGGACCTTGTCAAAAGCCTTGCTAAAATCCATGTGGACCACATCAACTGCACTACCCTCATCTATCTTCCTTGTTACTTCTTCAAAAAATTTGATCAGGTTGGTCAAATAAGATCTTCTTTTAACAAATCCATGCTGATTATCCTTGATTAAACTGTGCCTTTCTAAGTGACAGTTTATCCTGTCTCTCAGAATAAATTCCAATAATTTGCCCACTACTGAGGTTAGACTGACTGGCCTGTAATTATTCCGTCTATCCCTCAGTCCCTTTTTAAACAGAGGTACAACATTAGCAGTTCTCCAATCCTCCAGCACCATACCTGCATCCAGTGAGGGCTGGAAAATGATGGTCAGACCCTCTGCTATTTCTTCTCTTGCTTCTTTTAACAGCTAGGGTACAATTCATCTGGACCTGGTGATTTATCAACTTTCAAGGATGCTAATCCCATTAATACGTCCTCTCTCCCTATGTTTATCACATCCCATACTTCATACTCCTTCTTAACTACAACATCTGCATCGTTCCCCTCTTTTGTGAAGACAGACGCAAAGTATTCATTCAGAACCAAACCAACCTACTTCCGCTCCTACCTATCGGTTACCTTTTTGGTCTTTTATGGGCCCTACTCTCTCCTTAGTTATCCTCTTACTCGTAACGTATTGATAAAACATCTTTGGGTTCACCTTGATTTTGCTTACCAATATTCTTTCATGCCCTCTCTTTGCTTTCCTAATTTCCTTTTTGATTTCACCCCTCCACTTTTTATACTCCTCTTGGCTTTTTGTAGCATTGAATTCTCGGTGTCGGACTTAAGCTTTCGTTTTCTGCCTTATCGTACCCTGTAGGCTCCTTGACATCCATGAAGCTCGAGATTTGGCTGTCTCACCTTTATCTTGATGGGGATATGTTTACTCTGAACCCCTTGAATCTTCCCTTTGAATGCCTCCCACTGCTCTGACATTGATTTACCTTCAAGGAGCTGTTTCAAGTCCACTTTTGCTAGCTCACTCCTCAGTTTAGTAAAATTGGTCTTGCCCCATTTGAGAACTCTAATTCCTGTTCTATCTCTGTCCTTTTCCATAATTATGTTAAAACTGACTGAATTCTGATCACTACCACTGAAATGCTCTCCCAAAAATGCTCTCCCACTGCCACTCCTTCCACCTTCCCATCTTCATTTCCTAAAACTACGTCTATAACTGCTCCTTCTCTTGTTGGACTTGCTACATACTGGGCAAAAAGGTTCTCCTGAATGCACCTCAAGAATTCTGCTCCCTCAATTCCTTTCACACTAAAGCTATCCCAGTTAATATTGGGGTAGTTAAAATCCCCTACTATTACTGCCCTATTGCTCTTGCACTTCTCAGAGATTTGTCGACTTATCTGCTCTTCTAGCTCCCTCTGACTGTTTGGGGATCTACAGTACACTCCCAGCAGTGTGATTGCCCCTTTTTTGTTCCTTAGCTCAATCCATATGGTCTCATTTGATGAACCTTCCAACATATCACCCCTCCTCACAGCTGTAATAGTTTCCTTGACCAAAATTGCCACTCCCCCTCCTTTCTTATCTCCCTCCCTATCGTGCCTGAAAACCCTGTAACCAGGAACTTTGAGCTGCCATTCCTGTCCCTCCTTAAGCCATGTTTCTGTAATAGCTATGATATCATACTGCCCTCAGCTCATCTGCTTTATTTGCAATACTCCTTGCATTGAAATAGATACCCTTGAGCACTGCCAAACTCTTTTTCTTAATTTCCTAATTTTTGTTTCCTCTGTCTTCCAGACTCATCCATTAATTTTCTGCTTTCCATTTTCATTTCAGATTTTGTCCCAACTGAGCCCATCCTCAGGTCCCCACCCCCCTCCCAAACTAGTTTAAACCCTCCCCACAGGACGGGCAAAACGTCCCGCAAGGAATTCAGTCCCTGCTCTGTTCAGGTGCAACCCATCCGGCCTGTACAGGTCCCATCTCCCCCAGAGCCGGTCCCAATGCCCCAGGAATCTGAAGCCCTCCCTCCTGCTCCATCTTTCCTGCCACACATTCATCTGGCTTATGCTTCTATTTCTATACGCACTTGCGTGTGGCACTGGGAGTAATCCAGAGATTACTACTTTTGAGGTCCTGCTTGCTAATTTCTGACCTAGCTGCCTAAATTCTGACTGCAGGACCATATCCTATTTCTACTTCTACCTTCTATTTCTACCATATTTCTACCTGTGCCTTTGGTTCTGATGTGGACCACGACTGCTGGCTGGTCACCCTCCCCCTTCAGGATGCTCTGCACCCGCTCAGTGACATCCTTGACCCTGACACCAGGAAGGCAATACACCATTTTGGATTCATGTCTGCAGCCACAGAAATGCCTGGCTGTTCCCCTGACTATTGAATCACCTATCACTATGGCTCTTCCAGTCTTCCCTGTACCCCCCTGTGCAGCTGAGTCACACGTGCCATGGACTTGGCTCTGGCTGTACTCCCCAGGTGAAGGATAACTTTCCTCAGTATCGAGAACTGAATACCTGTTGGAGAGTGAGATGCACTCAGGGGTCTCCTGCACTACCTGCCTGATTCTTTTTGACTGCCTGGAGGTCACCCATTCCCGCTCTCCCTGCATACTGTTAAGCTGTGGGATGACCACATCTATAAACATGCTATCCACATAGCTCTCATCCTCATGAATCCTCAGTGTTGCCCGCTGCTGTTCAAGTTCCAAAATGCAGTGCTCAAGCTGCTGCAATTGACGACACTTCCTGCACAAATGGTTCTCCAGGATACGGGAAGTATCCTGGAGCTCCCACATAGCACGGGAGGTGAACTCTTGAGGTTGAAGCACCCTGCCATTCCTTTATTTATTAGTTGACCCTCTGCCACTGCTAAAAAAATTACCAATACTGCAACCCCTTAGAATTAATAATAAAAGCTTACTAGTACTGACAAACCCTGCTAAAAATCAATTCAATGATGAAAGGCACGATAGAAATGCAAGTCTTTCTTTTTCTGTTTTGCGCTGTATCATTCCATAATGCAGAAAACAGCCCCAGACGCCATCCAGGTCTCTCTCTCTGGCTGACAGGAGCGGTGGAACTGAGACTTTTGCTGTCACTCACCCGCCCGCTGCCAGGGAGACAAGGGCGGGGTCAAAGGCCCTCCTTGTCAATCAATCGTTCAGTCGGCACGGCGTCGGGGCCAAACTGTCACTCACTTGTGCGCGGGTTGTCAAATTGGAGTTGGCGACGAGACCGTCTCTTTCTGCGCGCGCTCAGCAAGGGTCGAGGGGGCGGGGCAGAGATGTCAATCATCTTAGGTGCAGTGGTCAAGTAGGGGGTGGGGAGGTGTGTGTGTGGGTGGGCGCGCGCGGCAGGGGTGGGGGAAGAAGGGCGGTGCGAACCTGTCAATCACTTGGGTGCGATTATGAGCGGGGCCTGGGTGATGAGTGCGGCGGGGAGGAAAGGGCGGGATCAATCCGTCATTCAATGAGGTGCTCGAGGGGGTGACGGCAGGGGCGGGGAAGGGGAAAGTGTGGACGAGCATGCGTCGGTGTTTGCGCCAGCGGGGGGGGGGGGGCGGGGCCTAGTTGTCAATCACGTGTGATTGCGACGGTATGACGAAAGAGTGCGCAGGACCGGAGGTGTAGGGGGCGGAAATCCGAACGACGCAGGCGCACGGCGTCTCTGGCGGACAAAGGAGGCGGTGTATGTGTGTGTGTCGCTCGGTGTTTGTGATCGAGTGTGCGCGTGTTTGTTTTGAGCGCGCGCCCGAACGCTCGGTCAAGCCGCTGTGTGCGCGCGCTCTGGGTCGCGCGCGGTGACGGTTTTTTTTGTGTCTCTGTTCGGCCCTAATTCTGGTCAACATGGCGGCGGCGGCCAACCGGAGCGGGGGAGGCGGCGGGGCAGCGGCGCAGTGTCACCGGGCAGGCCCGGGTCCCGGACCCGGGGGCCCGCAGCAGCAGCAGGGGGACGAGGAAAGACGGAAGAGGAGGAGGCAGCAGCAGCAGGCCCCAGGTTTGGGCCTGGTCGCGCCCTGTGTCGTGAAGCAGGAGGAGGAGGAGGAAGACCAGGTGGTGAAGGTGGAAGTCCAACAGGAGGAGGAGGAGCAGGGGAAGCAGCGGGCCCAGGCCGTGCAGCCGGACTGCCCACCTTACCCACCGGCCCCGGCCCAGGGTAGGAGCGGGGCCTCATGTAGGGAGCGGCAGCAGGTGAGTGAAAGAGGAGTAATACTGTCAGTTACCCTGTATCTGTGTGAGGGCAGGGGGGATTAATACTGTCAGTTACCCTGTATCTGTGTGAGGGCAGGGGGATTAATACTGTCAGTTACCCTGTATGTGTGTGAGGGCAGGGGGATTAATACTGTCAGTTACCCTGTATCTGTGTGAGGGCAGGGGGGATTAATACTGTCAGTTACCCTGTATCTGTGTGAGGGCAGGGGGGATTAATACTGTCAGTTACCCTGTATCTGTGTGAGGGCAGGGGGGATTAATACTGTCAGTTACCCTGTATCTGTGTGAGGGCAGGGGGATTAATACTGTCAGTTACCCTGTATCTGTGTGAGGGCAGGGGGGATTAATACTGTCAGTTACCCTGTATCTGAGGGCAGGGGGGATTAATACTGTCAGTTACCCTGTATCTGTGTGAGGGCAGGGGGATTAATACTGTCAGTTACCCTGTGTCTGTGTGAGGGGCAGGGGGGATTAATACTGCCAGTTACCCTCTATCTGTGTGAGGGGCAGGGGGGATTAATACTGTCAGTTACCCTGTATCTGTGTGAGGGTCGGGGGGATTAATGCTGTCAGTTGCCCTCAGTATCTGTGTGAGGGGCAGGGTGGATTAATACTGTCAGTTGCCCTCTATCTGTGTGAGGGGCAGGGGGGATTAATACTGCCAGTTGCCCTCTATCTGTGTGAGGGGCAGGGGGGATTAATACTGTCAGTTGCCCTCTATCTGTGTGAGGGGCAGGGGGGATTAATACTGTCAGTTGCCCTCTATCTGTGTGAGGGTAGGGGGGATTAATACTGCCAGTTACCCTCTATCTGTGTGAGGGTAGGGGGGTTAATACTCAGTTACCTTCAGTATCTGTTTGAGCGGCAGGGTGGATTAATACTGCCAGTTACCCTCTACCTGTGTGTGGGGTGAAGTGAATTAATATTGTCATTTACCTTCAATATTAATCTACCTTGCTCCTCACGCACATAATGTCAGTTACCCTCAGTATCTGTGAGAGGGTTGGGGAAGGGATTAATACCTTCCGTTACCTTCAACATCTGTGAGGGGCAGGTGGCTTTAATACTGTCAGGCTCAGTATCTGTGTGAAGGATGGGGGTGGGTTTAATATTGTCAGTTACCTACAAAATCTGTGTGTGGGAGTGGAGGAATTAATATGCCAGTTACCCTCAGCATCTATGTGAGGGCCAGAGGTATTAATACTGTCAGCCACTGTATCTTTGTGATGGGGAGGGGATTAATCCTGTCAATTATCCTCAGTACCTCTGTGATGGGTAGGGGGATTAATGCTGTCAGTTACTCTCAGTATCTGTGTGAGGCCAGCGGCGCCTTAATACTGTCAGTTGCCTTCAGTATCTGAGGGGTAATGGTGGGATTAATATTGTCAGTTACCCTCAGTATTTGTGTGAGGGGCAGGTGGATTAATACCATTATTTGCCTTCAGTATCTGTGAGGATCAGGGCGGATTCATACTGTTGGTTATCCTCAGTATCTGTTTGGTGGACAGGGTGGATAATAATCCTGTCAGTTAGACTCTATCGGTGTGAGGGGCAGGGGGGATTAATAGTGACAGTAACCCTCAGTATCTATGTATGTGGCAGGAGCGTGATTAACACTGTCAGTTACCCTCTGTCTGTGTGAGGGGCAGGATGCATTAATACTGTAAGATACCAACAGTATCTATGTGAGGCGTAGTGGGTTTGGGTGCATTATTAATCCTGTAGTTACCCTTAGTATCTGTGTGAGGGCCCTGCAGAGTATCAGTACTGTCAATCACCCTCTGTTTCTGTGCGGGGGCAGGGTGCAATTAATACGGTCAGTTACATACAGAATCTTTGAGGGTAAGGGGGTTAATACTGTCAGTTACCTACAGTATCTGTGAGGAGCAGAGGTGGTATTAAAACTGTCAGTTATGCTTACCTGTGTAGGCGCGGGGCCTATTATTACAGTCAGTTACCATCAATATCTGGTTGAGGGGTGGTGGGGGGGATTATTACTGTGAGTTACCCTCAGTATCTGTTTGAGGGCAGAGGGTATTAATACTGTTGATTACTGTCAGTATCTCTGAGGAGCAGGAGGGGGCTGAATGCTATCAGTTTCCCTCAGTATCATTGTGATGGCACAGGTAATTCTGTCAGTTGCCCTCAGTATTTGTGAGGAGTTGGTGAGGGGATTAATACTGTCAGTTGCCCTCACTATCTGTGTGAGGGGTAGAGAGAGATTAATACCTTGTTACCCACCATATCTGTGTGAGGTGTGATTGTGGAGGGGGGTTATTAATACTGTCAGTTACCCACAGTATCTGCGTGAGAGGTAGAGAGAGATTAATACTGTCAGTTACCCAAAGTATCTGTGTGAGGGACAGGGTGGATTAATGCGGTCAGTTGCCCTCAGTATCTGTGTGAGTGCAGGGGGATTAATACTGTCAGGTACCCACACTATTTGTGACTGGCAGGGTGAGATTAATACTGTCAGTTAGTGCCAGTATCTCTGAGGGGAAGTGGGGGTTACTAATACCATTATACCCTCTATTTGTGTGATAGGTGGGGTGATAAATACTGTCAGTTACCCTCATTCTCTGTGTGAGGGGCGGGGGATTAATACTGTTAGTTGCCCTCAATATGTGTCTGAGGGGCAGGAGGGATTACAATTGACTGTTACCCCCAGTGTCGGTGTGAGCGGGATTAATACTTTCAGTCACCCGAAGTGTTGGAGTGAGGGGTTAGGGATGGTATTAATACACCCTTTCCTATCCTGAGTGGCGTGAAACAGGGCTGTGTTCTCGCACCCACACTTTTTGGGATTTTCTTCTCCCTGCTGCTTTCACATGCATTCAAGTCCTCTGAAGAAGGAATTTTCCTCCACACAAGATCAGGGGGCAGGTTGTTCAACCTTGCCCGTCTAAGAGCGAAGTTCAAAGTACGGAAAGTCCTCATCAGGGAACTCCTCTTTGCTGACGATGCTGCTTTAACATCTCACACTGAAGAGTGCCTGCAGAGTCTCATCAACAGGTTTGCGGCTGCCTGCAATGAATTTGGCCTAACCATCAGCCTCAAGAAAACAAACATCATGGGGCAGGACGTCAGAAATGCTCCATCCATCAATATTGGCGACCACGCTCTGGAAGTGGTTCAAGAGTTCACCTACCTAGGCTCAACTATCACCAGTAACCTGTCTCTAGATGCAGAAATCAACAAGCGCATGGGAAAGGCTTCCACTGCTATGTCAAGACTGGCCAAGAGAGTGTGGGAAAATGGCGCACTGACACGGAACACAAAAGTCCGAGTGTATCAGGCCTGTGTCCTCAGTACCTTGCACTATGGCAGCGAGGCCTGGACAACGTATGTCAGCCAAGAGCGACGTCTCAATTCATTCCATCTTCGCTGCCTCCGGAAAATACTTGGCATCAGGTGGCAGGACCGTATCTCCAACACAGAAGTCCTCGAGGCGGCCAACATCCCCAGCTTGTACACACTACTGAGTCAGCGGCGCTTGAGATGGCTTGGCCATGTGAGCCGCATGGAAGATTGCAGGATCCCCAAAGACACATTGTACAGCGAGCTCGCCACTGGTATCAGACCCACCAGCCGTCCATGTCTCCGCTATAAAGACGTCTGCAAACGCGACATGAAATCCTGTGACATTGATCACAAGTCGTGGGAGTCAGTTGCCAGCGTTCGCCAGAGCTGGCGGGCAGCCATTAAGACGGGGCTAAAATGTGGCGTGTCGAAGAGACTTAGTAGTTGGCAGGAAAAAAGACAGGCGCAAGGGGAGAGCCAACTGTGCAACAGCCCCGACAAACAAATTTTTCTGCAGCACCCGTGGAAGAGCCTGTCATTCTAGAATTGGCCTTTATAGCCACTCCAGGCGCTGCTTCACAAACCACTGACCACCTCCAGGCGCGTATCCATTGTCTCTCGAGATAAGGAGGCCCAAAAGAATGTGCAACGAGAAAGGGTTGATCAAGAATGTCTGACCCTCATTATATCTGAGAGGCGGGGATGGATTAATACTGTCAGTTACCCTCAGAATCTGTGTGAGCTGTAGGGGGGCTTAATATTGTCAGTTACCTTTGGTTTCTGTGAAAGGGCGGGATGGATTAATGCTGTCAGTATCTGTGTGAGGGACAGGCGGAAGTAATACTGTTAGTTACCGTCAGTACCTGTGTGAGGGGCAGAGAGAGATCATTACTGTCAGTCACCCTCTGTATCTGTGTGAGGGGACAGCAAGGCATCAATCTTGTCATTTACCCTCAGGGTCTGTGTCAGGGGCAGGGAGAGATTAATACTGTCAGTTACCCTCGGTATCTATGTCTTTGAACGTTGGGTGTTGATTAATAGAGAGTTACCCTCCGTATCTGTGTGAGTGCAGGAGGGGGATTAATATTGCCAGTTACCCTCATATTTGTGAGGGTCGGTGGGGGGAGTTAATGCTATGTTATCCTCAGTAAATGTGAGGGGCAGGGTGCGGTTAATACTGTCAGTTACCCTCAGTACCTCTGGTGGGCGGGGAGGGGATTAGTAATGTCAGTTGCTCATCGTATCTGTGAGTGGCAGGGATGGTATTAATACAGTCAGTTATGCTCTATCTGTCTGAAGTGCAGGGTCTATTATTGCTGTTAGTTACCGTCAGTATCTGGCTGAGAGGTGATGGGGGGGCAAATTAGTTTTGTCAGTCACCCACGGTATTATGCAAGGCGTGGTGGGGGCATTATTATTACTGTGAGTTACTCTCAGTATCAGTGTGGGGGCAGGAGGGGACTGAATACTATCAGTTGCCCTCATTGTCAGTGTGATGGCGCGGTTAATTAATTCTGTCAGTTGCAATTAGTTTATGAATACTGTCAGTTACCCTCCGTATCAGTGTGAAGGGCAGTGCAGGGATTGATACTGTCAGTTACCCTTGGTTTTTGTGAGTGACACGGGGAATTAATGCTGTCAGTTACCTTCAGTATCTGTGTGAGGGCCGAGCGGGGCATCAGTATTGTCAGTTACGCTCAGGATCTGTGTCAGGGCCAGGGATAGATTAATACTGTCAGTTACCCTCGGTATTTATGTGATGGAATGTTGGAGGTTTATTCGTAGAGTTGCCCTCAGTAACTGTGAGGAGCACCGAGCAGATTAATACTGTCTGTTACCCATGCTATCTGAGAGGGGCAAGGAGCGTTTAATACTGTTGGTTACCCCATCAGTATCTGTTTGGGGGCAGTAGGGGCAGGGCTGTTATTAATCCTGTCAGTTACCCTCTATGTGTGAGGGGCTGAGGGGATTAATACTACCAGTTACTCTCATATTTATGTGAGGGGCTGGAAGCTAATATTGACAGTTACCCTCAGTATCTATGTGAGGGGTGGGGTATTAATACTGTCAGTTACCCTCTATCTGTTTGATAGGCGGGGGATTCATACTGTCCGGTTCCCTCAGTATCTCTGTGAGGGCAGTGGGTGGTTATTAATACCGTGAGTTACCCTCAGTGTCTGTGAGGGGCAGTGGGGGGATTAGTACTTTCAGTCACACAAGCTATCGGTGTGAGGGGTAGGGGTGGTAGTAATACACCTTCAATATCTGCGACAGGCAGGGGATGGATTAATACTGTCAGTTACCCTTGGTTTCTGTGTGAGGAGCACGAGTGATTAGTACTGTCAGTTACCGTCTGTCTGTGTGAGGGGAAGGGGGAAAATCAATACTGTCAGTTACCATCAGTATCAATGTGAGAGGCAGGTGGATTAATACTGTCAGTTGCACTCAGTGTCTGTGAGTGGCGAGGGGCAGTTATTAATACTGTCAGTTACCTTCAGCAACTGTGTCGGGGTGCTTAGAATGTGAGGGGCAATGAGTAATGGACCAGGGGGAGCATTAAATCTGTCATTGCCAGTTCATGCCAGTGTGAGGGACAGTATTATAGATTGGTGTGTATTTCCCTTGGGATCAATATGTGAGGGCAGAGTCAGTAATAGAGTAAGGAATTGTACACCACAGGAGGAGACCATTCAGCCCGTTATACCTGTGTCTGATCTTTGAAAGAGTTATCCAATCCCCATAGCCCTGCAAGTTTCTTCCCTTTTGAGTATTTTTCTTCTTCCCTTTTGGAAGTTGGCCTTCAATCGGCCTGTAGTACTCTTTCAGGCACTGCATTCAGATCATAACTCATTCTGTGCAGAAAAAAGTATTCTGCTCATCTCTCCTCAGGTTCTTTTGGCAGTTAAATCAGTGACCTCAAGTTGCCAATCCTCTTGCACCTGGCCATGTTTTTTCCTTATTTATCAAAACCCTTCATGAGTTTGAATGCCTCTATTAATTTTCCCCTTAACCATCTTTGTGCTATGGAGAAAATTCTTGGCTGCTTCAATCTGTCCAAATATTTGTAGTCCCTCACCCCTGTGGTGTCATTCTGGTAAATTTCTGCAACCTCTCCAAGGCCTGTATATCCTTCCTAAAGTGGTAAAGTTTTGGCATAACTTCCTCGCTTTTGTCCCGTATTGACGAAGCCCAGGGTCCTGTACACTCTTCGGTCTCTGTTACTGCAGCCGCTTTAAAGTTAACTTTATATTGCCTCTCCTCATTCTTCATTCTAAAATGTATCACTTCGCACTTCTCTGTTAAATTTCGTCAGTGATTTGTCAGTCCATTGTGCCAGTCTCTCTGCCGTCCTGTGAAGTCTGTTAGCATTTTGCTACTTTTGTGTTTTGTATCATCTGCAAAGTTTTAGATGATGCCTTGTTTATGTCCAGCTCATTAATATATACGATAGAGCGAGGGGCATATTAATACAGTCAGTAATTCAGTGTGTGAGAGCATTGACATAATAGGAAAGGAATATTAATACTGTAAGTAACCTTCAGTGTACGAGTTTGAGAAATAGAACCAGGAGTAGTAATCTGTAGTTTTCAGTATCTGAGGATTTGGCTCAGTAATAGAGCAGAAAGAGCATTAATAATGCTTTGTGTCAGTTTGAAAATCAGGGTCAGTAATAGGGTGGTGTGGTAATACTCCTCTAATAATCTTGACCATTGTAGAGCAGAGGAGTGTATTAAAATTGTCAGTGACTCCCAGTGCTGTTGTGCAAGGGGCAGGGTCACTATTAGTGATGATAGTGTTAATAAGTGCCAGAAGAAGTTATAAAAGTTATATCACCAGAAACAGATGATTTTGCCCAACAAGTCCGTGTTGCCCTTTCTCTTCCATGATAGAAAATAGTCTGAGCCCGCTCTACTTGCCGTGTTCCGATATCCCTTTATCCATCTATCAATTCTCATCTTGAATCTTGACGTAGTTTCTGCCGTAACCACTAACCCGAGATTTAAATTCCACAGCCTCGTATATCTAATAAGATTTCTCCAACTCTGTTCCAAATTTTATTTTTGCATGGGATGTGGGCGTCACTGCAAGGTGAGCATTTGTTGCCCATCCCTAATTGCCCTTGACAACTGGGTGGCTTGCTAGGCCATTTCAAAGGGCAGTTAAGAGTCAATCACATTTCTGTGGGTCTGGAGTCGCATATAGGTCAGACCAGGTAAGGACAACAGATTTCCTTCTCTGAAGGACATTAGTGAACCAGATGTGTTAGTTTCCTGGCACCATTACTCAGACTAACTTTCAATTCCTGATGTTTTTATTAATTATTTGACTTTTTTTTAAATTCCACCAGCCGCCTTGGTGGGATTTGAACCCATGTTGCCAGGGCATTCCCCTGGGCTTCTGGTCCAGTGACATTATCACTACGCCACCCCCAAATCTTTAATTTAGTCTATATTCATGGCCCTGAGTTCTCGAACCCCTCAACTACTGGAAATTTTAGAGGGACAGAATTGAATAGCAGAAAAGTTATATTAAACTTGCATAGAGCCTTGATTAGCTCACACTTGGAGTACTGTGCCTAGTTCTGGTCTCCATAATATATTAAAAAATAAATAGAGGCACTGGAGAAGGTACAAAAAAGATTTACGAGGCTGATGACCAGAAGTGAGCAGGAAAGATTGAATAGGCTGGAAAAGAATAGAAAAGACGTTTTCTCGCAAAGGAGAGCAAAACTTGGGGCTATAAATATAAGGCAGTCACTAATAAATCCAATTGGCAGGTCAGGAGATACTTGTTTACCCAGAGAGTGGTGAGAATGTGGAACTCGCTACCACAGGGAGTGGTTGAGACAAATAGCATAGATGCATTTAAGGGAAAGCTGGAGAATCACATGAGGGAGAAAGGAATAGAAGGAAATGTTGGTAGGATGAAATGAAGAGGGGTGGGAAGAGGCTTGTGTGGAGCGTTAACACTAGAACGGATCTGTTGGAGTTGATGGTCTGTTTCTGTACTGTAAATACTAAGTGATTCTATGAATTAGTTTGTTTCTGTCTATCCTGATCCTGTCTTGCATGATATTAAACACTTCTGTTATGTTGCCCTGCCATCTAGATTGTAACCTAAAAAGAACACTTTTCCAAGTCTTTGTTCACTTTTGTATTTCTTCATAGCAGGTTGCATCCCAGTGTATTGTTATAATGTACTCTTTCTGAAGCCCCAATATAGTGTGGAGCCCAACAGTGCTCAAACTGAGGCCTTGCTGAGGTTTTGTGTGGGCTTATTATTACTACTTGGCCTTTATATTCTACACCTTTACAGATAAAAGTTGTATCAGATTTTTTTGGAAACTGAGGTGCTTACTTGTAATGTTTTGTGAAGCTGTTTCTTTTACCCCCTGCCTCCCACCAAACTATCTCTCAGCACTGAGCCTACTGTCAGTAACAAAGACAGAAAATGCTGACCTTTTTGCTGGTTCGTTTTCTTTCCACCTGCCCCCATTTCATTCATTATTCCTTTACTTTGTCCTCGGACCGCAATAATTTGCTGTTATACTACTGTCATCTGTTGCTACTAAGTATCATCACCTCATTTCATGACAATATGAAAGGCACAATTCAGCATAGCAGCACCTCATCAGACCCCTTTCCTATCCTGAGTGGCGTGAAACAGGGCTGTGTTCTCGCACCCACACTGTTTGGGATTTTCTTCTCCCTGCTGCTCTCACATGCGTTCAAGTCTTCAGAAGAAGGAATTTTCCTCCACACAAAATCAGGGGGCAGGTTGTTCAACCTTGTCCATCTAAGAGCGAAGACCAAAGTACGGAAAGTCCTCATCGGGGAACACCTCTTTGCTGACGATGCTGCTTTAACATCTCACATTGAAGAGTGTCTGCAGAGTCTCATCGACAGGTTTGCGGCTGCCTGCAGCGAATTTGGCCTAACCATCAGCCTCAAGAAAACGAACATCATGGGACAGGACGTCAGAAATGCTCTATCCATCAATATCGGCGACCACGCTCTGGAAGTGGTTCAAGAGTTCACCTACCTAGGCTCAACTATCACCAGTAACCTGTCCCTAGATGCAGAAATCAACAAGCGCATGGGAAAGGCTTCCACTGCTATGTCCAGACTGGTCAAGAGAGTGTGGGAAAATGGCGCACTGACACTGAACACAAAAGTCCGAGTGTATCAAGCCTGTGTCCTCAGTACCTTGCTCTATGGCAGCGAGGCCTGGACATCAGCCAAGAGCGACGTCTCAATTCATTCCATCTTCGCTGCCTCCAGAGAATCCTTGGCATCAGTTGGCAGGACCGTATCTCCAACACAGAAGTCCTCGAGGCGGCCAACATCCCCAGCTTATACACACTAAGTCAGTGGCGCTTGAGATGGCTTGGCCATGTGAGCCGCATGGAAGATGGCAGGATCCCCAAAGACACATTGTACAGCGAGCTCGCCACTGGTATTAGACCCACCGGCCGTCTGTGTCTCCGCTTTAAAGACGTCTGCAAACGTGACATGAAGTCCTGTGACATTGATCACAAGTCGTGGGAGTCAGTTGCCAGTGATCACCAGAGCTGGCGGGCAGCCATAAAGGCGGGGCTAAAGTGTGGCGAGTCGAAGAGACTTAGCAGTTGGCAGGAAAAAAGACAGAAGCGCAAGGGGAGAGCCAACTGTGTAACAGCCCCGACAACCAATTTTTTCTGCAGCGCCAGTGGAAGAGTCTGTTACTCTACAATTGGCCTTTATAGCCACTCCAGGCACTGCTCCACAAACCACTGACCACCTCCAGGTGCTTACCCATTGTCTCTCGAGACAAGGAGGCCAAAGAAGAACTACTGTCAATAATTGAGCGGGGGTGTATTAATATTGTCAGTAGTTTAGCGGGGAAGTACTAATACTTCTCGTGGCTGAGGCAGGATTAGTAATGTGGGGTTAGAGGAATTAATCTGTCAGCCTGAGTATCCGCATCGGAGGCAGAGTCAGTATTAGTGAGACAGTATTAATACTGTCAGTAGCTCCCAGTATTAGTATGAGGGGCAGGGACAGTATTGGAAGACAAAGGAAGCATTAATCAGGTCCATAATTGCACTATCATTGTGTGAATGGAGGAAATTTTGCTATACAAAGGCTCATGTCAGGACTACTGTGAACAGCAATGGGTGTGACACCTTAGAAAGGATATATTGGCCTTGGACGGAGTACAGCGCAGATTCTCCAGAATGATACCAGGGCTCCAAGGGTTTGATTGTGAGGAGAAATTACATAGACTGAGCTTGCAGTCCCTGGAATATAAAAAGTTAAGTGGCGATTTGATATTTTAAGCATTTTGAAAGGAATTGATAGGGTTGATAGAGATAATGTTTTTGCACTGGTGGAGGAGTCTATGAAAAGTGGACGATACTGTTAAAACCACAGACCATTCAATGTAAGTGAAGAAACACTTCATGCCAAGGGTGGAGAATTGTGGAATACTCTCCCACAAAAAGCAGTAAAGTATAGCTCAATTAATCATTTTAAATCTGAGGTCACTAGTTTTTGCTTGCCAAGAGCATGAAAGGATATGGGGCTGAGGCGGGTGCATGGAGTTAAGATATAGATCAGCCATGATCTCAGTGAATGTTGGAACACCTTGAGAAACTTAATTCACAGGCTGTGACTGCTAGGTGGCAAGGACAGCATTTATTTCCCTTGAGATGAAACTGAGTGACTTGCTCAGCCATTTCGGAGGGCGTTAGAGTCAACAACATAGCTGTGAGTCTCAAGTCACAAAGAGGCCAGATAGGGATAAGAACCAGTATTCCTTCTGAGCTGCAAAAACGTGCAGCAGCCCAGAAATTCATGTGCAGACCATGCACAAGTAGGGCCCTTTTAATTACTGCATATGCACGGATGCGCAAAAAATTTAAAGGGCATGCGTACATAGATAAATTGCCTGCTCGCGACAAAAAAATTAACGTGTACATTGGTAAGGCCGACAGGTTGACTTCCAGATTTGAGAAACATGGGTTTTTCATGTAATCCGGTAGTTACGTGATCGTCACTACTGATACTAGCTTTTTATTTCAGAATTATTTAAATTCCCCCAGCTGCCGTGATTCGATCTATGTCTCCAGATCATTAGCCGAAGCCTCTGGATTACTAATCCAGTAACACAATCACTGCTACTGTACCCTGTCTAAATGGGATGAGACATGTTCAGGAATAGAGTAAGGTGTAAGAATAGACAGGTAAAGGAAGATTCTAACAAGACCCCATGAAGATACTGTGCATAAAATTTTTAATTACACTGCCTGGCATTGAAACAGTTGAAACTAAGGTGCTGATATAACCTGTGATTAGGTTAGCTACTGCAATCTTAGATAATGTTTTTAAAAGAATTTAGTATGAATGCTTTGTTGAGGTATGCTGTTCATGGTTGACCAACCTTATCTTAGGACATTGTCCACAGCTACAGTGACTGTCTCTGAAAGAAATTTAGCCTGTTGAGATACACTGCTTATGGCTTATCGACCTTGTCCTCTTCCGATTAAAATTATATTTATCTTTATTTATTTTTTATTTAGAGATACAGTACTGAAACAGGCCCTTCGGCCCACCGAGTCTGTGCCGACCAAGAACCACCCATTTATACTAACCTTACAGGAATCCCTTATTCCCTACCACTGACCTACACTAGGGGCAATTTACAACGGTCAATTTACTTATCACCTGTAAGTCTTTGGCGGTGGGAGGAAACCGGAGCACCCGGCGAAAACCCACGCGGTCACAGGGAGAACTTGCAAACTCCGCACAGGCAGTACCCAGAATTGAACCCGGGTCCCTGGAGCTGTGAGGCTGTGATGCTAACCACTGCGCCACTGTGCCGCCCACTTTGTGATAAACCATTGTTCCAATACAGCTCTCCCTGCTAGTCTTTTGTTCCATTCTACTCTGGCTAGATCCCTTCTCATTGTGTTGAAATTAGCCCTCTTCCAATCTGGACATTCTACCTTATTTTGTTCCTTGCTTTTCTGCCTTACTAGCCTAAACCTTATGATATGTACGTCATACCTTCATAGGCTTGTGCTTGAATGTTCCTTGACCTGCCCATTCTGTTGATCCAGTCAGTGACCTCAAGGAGCTGGACACAGTTCTGGGCACCACACTTTAGGAAGCGGTAGAGTGGGCACAAAGATTTACCAGGGATGAGGGAGTTCAGTTATGTGGAGAGACTGGGATCGTTCTGCTTCGATCAATGAAGATTAAGGGGAGATTTAATGGAAGGGTTCAAAATCCGGCAGGGCTTTCATAAAGCAAGTAGGGAGAAACTGTTTGCTCTGGCAAGTGGGTCAGTAACCAGAGGTCATAAGATTTAAAATGATTGCCAGAAGAATGGAGGCAAAACGAGGAGAAATTTCTTCACACAGATGTGGTTAAGATCTGGAACACAGTACCTGAAAGTGTGTTGGAAGCAGATTCCATAGGAACTTTCAAAAGACAATCAGACATGTACTTGAAGATAACTAATTTGGGGAGAAAGCTCCGGTGAGGGACTAAATTGGACAGCTCTTTCCAAGAGCTGACACGGGCATGACTGGTAAAACAGCGGCAGACTGTGCTGCTGAGTTGGTCCATAGCAGTTGAGAACTGGAGTGTTAATACTGTCAGAAATCACTGGTATCAGCGTGTGAGTCAGGGTCAGTAATAGAGAGGGGGGGAGCTGCAATGTTAACCCACTGTCAGTGAGAGAGAGAGAGAGACAGGGTCATTAATAGGTTGAGGAAATATTCACTGTTACTAAGAGAACAATATGATTGTGAGGGAAGGTCAATAATAAAGATGCAGGGAGAAGTAACCCCAAGTGTGAAGCAGGATCATTAATAGATAAGATGCAATGCTAATTTGTCAGTGGGAGCTTCAGTATTAAGTCAGTAACACCCAGTATCAGTGTTGGAGGTAGTGACAGTTATGGAGTGGGTGCTGCAGAAGATTGGGAGTGTTTTAGAAACCAGCAAAGGGTGTCCAAAAAGGTGATAAATGAAAAAAGTACAGAATGAGCATAAACTAACCAGGAATTTAAAAACGGCATAAGAGCTTTAACAAGTATATAAAAAGGAGAGTAGCTGAAGTAAACATTGGTCCCTGAGCGGCAGAGACGGAAGAAATTATCATGGGGAATAAGGAAATGGCAGAGTCATTGAACAAATATTTTGTCTGTCTTCACGGTGGAAGACACAAATCACATAGAAGTAGAGGGTAACCAAGAGTCTAATAAGAGTAAGGAAATTAAGGCAATTGATACCAGCAGAGAAAAAGTATTGGAGAAATTAAGGGACTAATATCTGACAAATCCCCAGGACCTGATGGCCTACATCCAAGGGTTCTAAAAAGAGGTAGCTGCAGAGAAAGTGGATGTGCTGGTTATCGTTTTCCAAAATTCTAGAACAGTCGCAGCAAATTGGAAGTTAGCAAATTCAACTCCACTATTCAAGAAAGGAGGGAAGAGAAAAAGTGGGAAACTACAGATCAGTTAGTCTGACATCAGTCATCAGGAAAATACTGGAATCTATTATTGAGGAAGTCTGAAAAAGGCACTGAGAAGATCGTAGTATGAACAGTCAAAGTCGGCATAGTTTTATGAAAGGGAAATTTATTGGCGTTTTTTGAGGTGATGACTCATAGGCTAGATAAAGGGGAGCCAATTTATGTAATATACTTGGAATTCCAAAAGGCGTTCAATAAAGTGCTACAGAAAAGGTGAATACACAAGATAAGGGCTCATGGAGTTGAGGGTAATATATTAGCATGGAAAGTGGATTGGCTAATGGACAGAAAGCAAAGAGTAGGGATAAACGTGGCAGTTTGAAGTTGGCAGGTTATGACTAGTGGAGTGCAAGGATCAGTGCTGGGGCCTCAGCTATTTACAATCTATATTAATGACTCAGGTGAAGAGCAATGTATCTGGCGAGTGGGAATGTAAGCTGTGAGGAGGACACAAAGAGGCTGCAAAGAAATGTAGACATTTTAAGCGAGTGGAGTAAAAGGTAGGGACGTGAGAGTTTATTCACTTGTTCGTAAGAATAGAATTTTAAAAGGTGTGAAACTTGCTGATGTTCAGAGGGATTTGGGTATGCTTGTGCAATGAAGTGAGATATAGAAAGCAATTAGGAATGCAAATAGCACGTTGGCCTTCACTGCAAGGGAATTGGAGTACAAGAATAAGGAAATGTTGCTACAATTGTATGAGGCTTTGGTGAGAGCGCACCTGGAGTACTGTACAAAGATTTTGTATCTAAGGAAGGATATACTTGCCTTGGATGCAGTACAGTAAAAGTTTTCCAGATTGGTTCCTGGGATGAGGGGCTTGTCATATAAGAGGCTGCGTATATTGGGCCTATAGTCTCTGGAGTTTAGAAGAATGAGATGTGATCTCATTGAAACATACAAGATTCTGAAGGGGCTTGACAGGATATATACTGAGATATTGTTTGCCCTGGCTGGGGAATCTAGAACATGGGGACACAGCTTCAGGATAAGGAGTCGATCCTTAAGGAATGAAATGTGGCCAAACTTCTTCACTCAAAGTGTTGTGAATGTTTGGAATTCTCTACCCCAGAGGGTAGAGTCTAGATGGATGCTCCATTGTTGAATATATTTAAGGCTGAGATGGACAGATTTTCGGGGTCTCTGAATTTGGGGAGTGGGTGGGAAAGTGAAGTTGGGGCTGAGGATCGGCCATGATTGTATTGAATGGTAGAGCTGGCTCGCCGGGCAGTATGATCTATCCCTGCTCCTACCACTTACGTTATCTTTTTATATCATTGCTGTTGGTGACATCAAGTATCAGTGCGTTGAATGGCATCAGTAATCAACTGCAGTATTAATGCTGTCAAGTGATCCACAGTTGTCAATGTGTGAAGTCGAGATAGTAATATGCTCAGTGCTGCGCTGTTGTTACGACCAAGCCCCACTTCTCCACAGGTCGCAGCATATCAATAAATTTTCACACTTAGTGAAACAGCCAGTTAAATACTCTATTTGTCCCCAGGATAAAGTACACCAACCAGGTTTCTTTAATCAACAACAAAATTAACAGTTTATTACAAAACCATGTCTTAACTAATAATGAAGCATATCTATATATGAATTGAGATGTTAAAGTTCCTTTTCTCTAGCCCTCATGCACACGCACATACATCCAAAAAAAAATGGTTAACTGAGGAAAGAAAAATGATTGAGTCACAGCTGTTTGAAAGGAATAATAAACTTAAGACTGTCATGACCTGGAAGGAAGTTCTTCAGCTTGATGACGTGTCCCAAAGTCAAATAGTTGGAGGCTACGCAAAGTTGTTCCAGGTGAGGTTGATGAACAGTCTGTGATGGGTAGGCATTCAAGGAAATTCAACTGCAGCAGGCATTACATAGGTCTTCCATCAGGGGTGTAGCAACAGGCGTCATTTCTCGCATTCAATGCGAAAGTCCTTTTTTTTTAAAAGATGCAAGATTTTCTGCAAATTCAGGGTTTATTCGAAACGCAGGAGGCAACATTACCACTTCGTTCAAGCTTTTGCTTCTCCAGAGCAGGGATTCTTTACAGAGAGGTAATATGTTTTCCTGGTTCAACTTCTGATCTCCAGACAGGTCAAAATCAAATTTCAGAATGCCTGCTTTTGTCAAAACCCACTGGCTTTCAAAGTTCAAAAATGAAACCAAAACCTTCGGTAAACAAGTCATATGCCCAGTCATAAATTCTCTCTTTTCATAGGATACCTCTGAGGTCAGCCCCCTGCTGGATTCTTTGAAATTATCTGCATTCCAGTCCTTTTCTACCAGTTCAGCTTTTATATTGTTGCAAATAGAGACATATTGTTGAAGCTTTTCGTGTTGCACTCATCAGGACAATGGCAAGAATAACCAATGTCAGGGAAAATAACAACTTAAACTGCACGAGAAGAGAGTGCTGATTGGCAAGTGAACTGATTGGTAGAGGCGTTGTCGTGGAGAATGCGCCAGTTTACGGTGACTGACAGTTAACTGCCAAGCTTTGTTTGAAATTTAAATCGGGGAGCTTGATTTCGTTGGTCAAGGCATTGCCCTGAGGAATGAACCAGCAAATGGCTCAACAAAAAGTGCTGAAAATACTCAGCTGGTCTGGCAGCATCTGTGGAGAGAGAAGCAGAGTTAACGCTTCAGGTCTGTGACCTTTCATCAGAACTGGGAATTTTGCGGTAACTCGCGTCCTGATTTCCCCAAAGCCCCTCGACCATTTTCAAGGCACAAACAGGAGTGTGATGGATACTGTCCACTTGCCTGGATAGGTATGGCTCCAACAACATTCAGGAAGCTCAATACAATCTGGGACAAAGCAACCTGCTTGATTGACATCCCATCCACCACCTTCAACATTCACTCCCTCCATCGCTCGCGCACGGTGGCAGTAGTGTGTACTGTATGCAAGATACACTGCAGCAACTCGCCAAGGCTCCTTCGCCAGCACGTTCCAAACCCACGACATCTATCACGAAGGAGCAAGGACTGCAGATGCATGGGAACACCACCACCTGCAAGTTCCCCTCCAAGCCACACACCGTCCTGATTTGGAACGATATCGTCGTTCCTTCACTGTCACTGGGCCAAAATCCTGGGACTCCATAACAGCACTGTGGGTATACCTACCCCACGTGGACTGCAGTGGTTCAAAAAGGCATCTCAGCACCACCTCCTCTAGGGTAGTTAGGGGTGCCAACAAATGCTGGCCTTGTCAGCGATGTTCACGTTGCAAAAATGAATTTAAAAAAAAAAGTCATACAGTGTGAGGATCTGAGTGATATCCCGTGGGACTCCGTTTTGATCTTGCATTGCCCTGAGGAATAAACCAGCAAATGGCTATCACTTATTTTGTTCAGATGAAACAGGTGCAATGTTTGTACATATTCTTTGTCTGCAAAGAACAGGGCCCTGTGTAGTAATATATGTAGCTTCCAGTACAAGCAAATGCGCCACAGTGCGAGCCCTACTGACCATCTTAAATTGGTTGTCAGTGTAATTCTTAGCACACTGGACCGCATTTGCTAAATAATCCTCAGTCGTGGAATCAAATGTAATGTTGGACACTGCATTTTGAGTTTTGCAAACACAGGCTGGTTGGGTGCGACCCCTACCTTGCCAGTTGCGAACAGCAGAAGGGGACATGTTTGATACGATTCGCCAGTCTTTGTGATGTACGGCCTATATACATCACACTGGTATTGAAATTCATATATCGCATTCCTCATTTGTGTGATAGGCAGGACGTCTTTTTGGCTTGAGGGCAGCATCCTGTTAGTGGCAATCACCACATGTGTTGCTACTCCATGGTTGTAGCGTGAAATAGCTAGCTTTACCTGTTGCTCAACCAGCCCTTACTTGCAAAACTCAAACTGTCTCACCTGGATGCGATCACTCAGGCTGTATGCGCTGTCCACAGTGTAGTTCTGGTTGTAATCGGGGCCATAATGCCGTGCTGTAGTTTATGCACCTTGAGTAGAAAGGCAGGTAAAGAATTGTACTCTGGTTCTATTTAAGTACAAAACACTTTCACTACCTCATGACATCCTAAGGCACTTTACAGCTAATGAAGCCCTTTTTTGAAAGTGTAGTCACCGTTTGTAATAAACGTGACAGCCAATTTGCACACAACAAGCTCTCAGTGATCAAATAATCTAATGCTTGTTGACTTAGAGATGCCTATTGGCCAGGGAACTGGGATTAGTTCCCTACTCTTCAAAATAGTGGCATTGGATCTTTTATGTTTACTTGAGAGGGAAGATGAGGGGTCACAGTTTAACGTCTCATCCGAAAGTTGTCATCTCTAACAGTGCAGCACTCCCTTAGCACTGCCCCTCCGACAGTGCGGAGCTCCCTCAATACTAGTGTCGGTTGTGGCTCAGTCGTAGTGCTCTTGCCTTTGTGTCTGAATGTTGTGCATTCAAGTCCCACTCCAGGGCTTTCGCACAAAAACGAAAAAGCTGACCTTCCAGTGCAGTAGAGAGGAAAGCGTTATCTTTCGGGAGGCATTAAGCCGAGGCCCCCTCTGCCCCCTCAGGTGAACTAAAAAGATCTTGTAGCACTATTTGGAAAAAGAACGAGGCAGTTATCCCCGGCGTCCTGGCCGATTATTTATCCCTCAATCAACATCACAAAAGAAAACGGATTATCTGGTCATTATCGTATTGATATTTGTGGGAGCTTGCGGTGCACTATTTGCTGCCACCGTGCCTGCATTGCAGCAGTGACTGCATTTCAGAAGTATTTAAATGGTTGTTGAGCATTTTAAGACGTCGTACGGTTATGACAGGCGTGATATAAATACAAGTCTGATGGTGCGGCAGTCCCTCAGTACGCCACTGGGGAATGTCAGCCTGGATTGTGGATTCAGGTCTCTGGGTGAGTCTTGAACACACAACCTTCTGATTTAAAGGTGAGAATGTTACAGCTGAGCCACAACTGCATATTCACTGGCCTGAAAGATTCTCCTGTTCAGTATTCAGTCCAGCAGTAGGTTTGTTTAAGAACTCACATCCTGATTCCCCAAAGCCCCTCGACCATTTTCAAGGCACAAATCAGGAGTGTGATGGAATACTGTCCACTTGCCTGGATAGGTATAGCTCCAATAACATTCAGGAAGCTCAATACGATCTGGGACAAAGCAACCCGCTTGATTGACATCCCATCCACCACCTTCAACATTCACTCCCTCCATCACTGGCGCACAGAGGCAGTAGTGTGTACTGTATGCAAGATACACTGCAGCAACTCGCCAAGGCTCCTTCGCCAGCGGCGCAGTGGTTAGCACCGCAGCCTCACAGCTCCAGCGACCCGGGTTCAATTATGGGTACTGCTTGTGTGGAGTTTGCAAGTTCTCCCTGTGTCTGCGTGGGTTTCCTCCGGGTGCTGCGGTTTCCTCCCACATGCCAAAGACTTGCAGGTTGATAGGCTAATTGGCCATTATAAATTGCCCCTAGTATAGGTAGGTGGTAGGGAAATATAGGGACAGGTGGGGATGTGATAGGTATATGGGATTAGAGTAGGATTAGTATAAATGGGTGGTTGATGGTCGGCACAGACTTGGTGGGCCGAAAGGCCTGTTTCAGTGCTGTATCTCTAAACTAAACTAAAACTAAAACCCTGCAGCCGGGTGCTCTGGTTTCCCCTCTCAGCCAAAGTCTTGGAGGTTAATAGGTAAATTGGCCATTGTAAATTGCCCCTCGTGTAGGTAGGTGGTAGGAGAATTGAGGGAAGGTGGGGATGTGGTAGGGAATATGGGATTAATGTAGGATTAGTATAAATGGGTGGTCTGCACAGACTCAGTGGGCCGAAGGGCCTGTTTCAGTGCTGTATGATTCTATGAACTGATGGAGAATGGATTGTTTGGGAGCCCTGAGGTTCCCAGTTCAGCAAATAGCTGACGACAAGGAGCAGTGGTATAAATCTACGCTCTTGATGTCTTCCAAACTGGGGGTATGCGTGGATTCTGTTAGACTCGGGATTATAAACTCCAAGATCAAGCGTACTCTTGCCAGAATGTACTTGGGGATATTACCAGGCTGTGTGTGACCTTGAATATTCTCTCAATCATTCGGGTCAGTTCGAAATCCTAAATAAATGATGCAGGATATTCCATCTGAGCCCCTCCCCCTCCTCACCACCCGCTGCCAGTGACAGATTCTGAATAAATAAATACTGCAAGATATACATTCCTTGCCCGCCCCCTCTTCCCCCAAACTGATGAGGAGCAGAGAAATTCTGAATAAATACTGCAGTTTATTCCCACCCCACTCGGGGATCTGAGAGAGATCCTGAATAAAAATTTCAGGATATTTCCCACTCATTGGGATCAATGAGAGATCCTAAATAAATACTGTAGGATATTCCCCACTCACTGGGATCAGTGAGAGATCCTGAATGAATGCTGCAGGCTATCTCCCCCTGCCCTGCCACTCCGGGATCAGTGAGAGCCTTAATAAATACTGCAGGATGTTCTGCTCCCACTCACTGGCATCAGTGAGAGATCCTAACTAAATACTGCAGGATATTCCCCACTCACTGAGGTCAGTGAGAACTCCTGAATCGATGCTGCAGGATATTTCACTCCCACTCAATGTGGTTTGTGGTGGTCTCAGTGATGTATCTAGTGTCTGGATTGACTGATTCTTCTGCATTCGTGCCTTTCCGGGACTGATATTAACTGATATCTGTGTATCTTTCTCTCTCTCTAGTTCTCCGAGAAGCGGAGGATCCTGATTGTCGATGAGCAGCAGCAGCGGGTGGAGGAGGCTGTGCTGTGTCAGGAGGTGGAGTGGGACCGTGCTGAAAGACAGGCTGGCCAACTGGTGTGGCAGCGCTCCGAGGACTGGAGCCAGGACGTGGAAGAGCCGGGGAAGGTGGTCGTGTCGGTGGCCAGCCTGCGGGGGCGGGAGCAGCGTCCGCAGAGAGCACTCCAGGCTCTGGCCCGCGACAGACCCGGGGCTGCCCCGGCGCAGCGCAGGCGCAAGTCGGAATATCCCCGTCGGCGGAGCTGCATCTCATTCACCTTCAGCGGCACAGAGCCTACCGGAGGCCGTCCCGAGGAGGGCGAGGAGCCGATGGAGAACCGGTAGGTGGAGACCACATGTGGTGATGGGTGAGCTGCCCGGGTTAGAATCTGCACGGCCTGTGGTTGAGGCAGGAAGGGATCAGCTTGAATTCCAGTCGGGGAGCGATTGGGGTCCGAGACAGGGCATTACACCAGGAGGCGAGAGCGATTGAGTGAACGCCCCAATCAAACATGAGGGGAAGTGCAATTTTGAAGAGTGACCAATTATCAAACAGGCTCTTCCTTCTCCCATGTGGGAATCAGCCACAGGAGTAATATAGGTTCCCATTACACTACTTGGTGTATTCTATCGGGCATCAACTATTTTCAGGGTAATTAGAGAAAGGTGCAAAAACTGCATATTAATGGTAATGGGGGACTTCAGTTAACTGAATGGAGACTGGGATATTAATCGCCTAAAAGGCAAAGGAGGAAAGAGTTTCTGAAGTATGATCAGGAGCGTTTTCTTGATCAATGTATTTCTGGCCCAAAGAGGAAAGAGGCATTGCAGGATCTGTTTCTGGGGAATGAGATGGGTCAAGTGGATCAACTGTCAATAGGGGAATATATAGGGAACAGTGATGACCTTATAACGTTTTGGTTGGGCGGCACAGTGGCGCAGTTATTAGCACCGCAGCCTCACCGTTCCAGCGATCCGGGTTCAATTCTGGGTACTGCCTGTGTGGAGTTTGCAAGTTCTCCCTGTGTCTGCGTGGGTTTCCTCCGGGTGCTCCGGTTTCCTCCCACATGCCAAAGATTTGCAGTTTGATAGGTAAATTGGCCATTATAAATTGCCCCTAGTATAGGTAGGTGGTAGGGAAATATAGGGGCAGGTGGGGATGTGGTAGGAACATAGAATTAGTGTAGGATTAGTATAAAATTGGGTGGTTGATGGTCGGTACAGACTCGGTGGGCTGTATCTCTAAACTAAACTAAAATACTAAATTGGAATGGGGTGTGAATGGATCTGTCCTAAGTAAATTGGAATCCAAGATTTGCAGGGAGATCTGTAACGGAACAATGGACTGTCTTTAAAGAGGTGGTTCCGTTACAATTGAGGTACAGTTCCAAGAGGAGAGCAACCAATGCCAGAGCTCCCTGCCTGGTGCGAGAGTAAGCAGGAGAAGGGTGCGTATGACAGTTGTCAGATTGGTAACATAAGTGAGAACTCGGACTTCAGTTACACGGATAGTTTGGAGAAGCTGGGGTTCTCCTTAGAGAAGGTTAAGAGATTTGATAGAGGTATTCAAAATCTTGAGGGGTCTAGACAGAGTAGATGGAGAGTAACTATTCCTATTGGCAGAAGGGCGGAGAGCCAGAGGACATTGATTTCAGGTGGTTGGCAAAAGAAGCAACAGCAACATGAGGAAAATCTTTTTTAGGCAGCGAGTTGCTAAGATCTGGAATGTACTGCTTGATGGCGTCAGATTCAGTCATGGCTTTCATAGAACATAGAACAGTACAGCACGGTACAGGCCCTTCGGCCCACGATCTTGTGCCGAGCATTTAGCCTACTCTAAGATCAAACTAACTACCTACCCTTCATTCTACTATCATCCATGTACCTATCCAAGAGTCGCTTAAATGCCCCTAATGTATCTGCTTCTACTACCACTGCTGGCAGCGCATTCCACGCACCCACCACTCTCTGTGTAAAGAACCTACCTCTGACATCTCCCCAAAACCTTCCTCCAATCACCTTAAAATTATGCCCCCTGGTGATAGCCCTTTCCACCCTGGGAAAAAGTCTCTGGCTATCCATTCTATCTATGCCGCTCATCATCTTGTACCCCTCTGTCAAGTCACCCCTCAACCTTCTTTGCTCCAATGAGAAAAGCCCTAGCTCCCTCAATCTTTCTTCGTAAGACATGCCCTCCAGTCCAGGCAGCATCCTGGTACATCTCCTCTGCACCCTCTCTAAAGCTTCCACATCCTTCCTATAATGGGACGACCAGAACTGAACACAATATTCCAAGTGTGGTCGAACCAGGGCCTTATAGAGCTGCAGCATAACCTCGCAGCTCTTAAACTCAATCCCCCTGTTAATGAAAGCCAACACACCACACGCCTTCTTGACAACCCTATCAACTTGGGTGGCAACTTTGAGCGATCTATGGACATGGACCCCAAGATCCCTCTGTTCCTCCACACTACCAAGAATCCTGTCTTTAAGCCTGTATTCCACATTTAAATTCGACCTTCCAAAATGAATCACTTCACACTTTTCCAGGTTGAACTCCATCTGCCACTTCTCAGCCCAGCTCTGCATCCTGTCAATGTCCCGTTGCAACCTACAACAGCCTTCCACACTATCCACAACTCCAGCAACCTTTGTGTCATCAACCCTTTCGAAAGGGTTAAGGTCTGCAGAGCGATGGGGAGTGGGACCAGGTGAATTGCTTGTGCAGAGAGTTGATGTGTACATGATGGGCCAAAGGGCCTCCTGTGCTGGAACCATTCTCTGAAACCAAGAGGGTGCTCCACAAGGTCAATCATAGCTCTGGGCTGAGTTTGCTAATCTCAGACAGACAAACAGCAGTGGATGTTACATTTATGCTTCGTCATCCTTGGACCAGGGAGTATTAAAAGAGAAATGAATAGATTCTGGTGATAGGGTGGATGAAGTGGAGTGGGAGGAGGCTTGTGTGGAGCATAAGCTCAAAGTCGAATGGCATGTTTCTGTGCTGTACATCCTGTGTTAATCTATGTATATGTGCTAGCGACCACCCCCTTAAGAGGGAGCCTGAAGTGGTATTGGGGACAGGCTGTAATGGGGTACTTGGGGAATGGGATACCCGGTGTCCGATCCTGACCCCACTTCAGGCTACTTTATTCTTATAACACTCATGCTCATATCTACTCAACTGGCTCTGAGAAATAAGGAACGGAAGTAAGTCATACTGCCTATTGAGCTTGCTCCACCATTCCATAAGATCGTGGCTGACCCAGCGACAGTGAAGGATTGGCTTACAGTTCCAAACAGGATGCCGTGTGACTTGGAGGGAAGCTTGCAAGTACTGGTGTTCCCATGCGCCTGCTGTTCTTGTCTTTCTAGGTGGTAGAGGCCGCAGATTTGGAGGGTGCTGTTGAAGGAGGCTTGTCGAGTTGCTGTCGTGCATCTTGTGGATGGTACACACTATGTTCTGGCGGTGGAGGGAGTGAATGTTTAAGATGGTGGATGGGATGCTAATCAAGCAGGTTGCTTTGCCTTGGATGATGTTGAGCTTCTTGATTGTTGTTGGAGCTGCACCCATCCAGTCAAGTGGAGAGTATTCCATCACACTCCTTACTAGTGCCTTGTAGATGGTGGACAGGCTCTGGGGAGTTAGGTGAGTTACTTGCTGTGAAGTTCCCAGCCTCTGACCTGTTCCAGTAGCCACAGTATTTATATGGCTGATCCTGTTAAGTTTCTGGTCACTGGTAATCCCCATGCTGTTGATGGTGGGGGAATCAGCGATATTAATGTTTCTGAATGTCAAGGGGAGATGTTGTTGCAGATTACCTGTGGCACAAATATTACTTGCCACTTATGAACCCAAGCCTGAATATTTTGCCAGGTCTTGTTAAATGCAGGCACGGACTGCTTCTGTACCTGAGGAGTTGCTAATGATACTGAAACATGATGCAACTATCTGAAAACATCCAAACATAAGAATTAGGAGCAGGAGTAGGCTACTTGACCCCTCGAGCCTGCTCCGCCATTCAATAAGTTCATGGCTGAACTGATTACTCGACATTTCCACCTACCCCAGATAACGTTCCACCCCCTTGCTTATCAAGAATCTATCTACCTGTACCTTAAAAATATTCAAAGGCTCTGCTTCCACTGCCTTTTGAGGAAGAGAATTCCCCACTTCTGGCCTTATTTTGGAGGGAAAATCATTGATGAAACAGCTGAAAATGAAAGAGGACACTGTCCTGAGGAACTCCTGTAGTCCTGGGGCTGTGATGATTTCCTCCAACAACTACAGTCATTTTCCATTGTGTTAAATATGGTTCCAATCAGTGGAGAGTTTTCCCCCAATTCCCATTGACATCAATTTTGCTAGGGCTTCTTGATACCGCACTTGGTCCAAGGCTGCCATGATGTCAAGGGCAGTAGTTCTAACCTCACCTCTTGAACTCGGACCTTTTGTCCATGTTTGCACCAAAGCTATAATGAGGTTTGGAGCCGAGTGGCCCTGGTGGAACCCAAACTGAGCATCAGTGAGCAAGTTATTGCTGAATAAGTGCTGTTTGACAGCACTATCAATGACACCTTCCATCCCTTAGAGTCAGACAGTTATAGAGTCTCTTATGGCATAGAAGGAAGCTGTTTGGCCCATCAAGTCAGTGTTGGCGCTCCACAGAGCAATCCAGTCAGTCCCACTCCCCCTGCTTGATCCCTGTAGCCCTGCAACTTTATTTCATTCAAGTGCCCATCCAATTTCCTTTTGAATCATTGATTGTCTCTGCTTCCCACCCCTATGGACAGCAGGTTCTGGGTCATTCCCACCCGCTGCATAAAAAAAGTTCTTCCTTGCATTCCCCCTGCCCAAAACCTTCAATCTGTGTCCCCTAGTCTTTATATCATCAGTTATTGGCAACAGTTTTTCCTTGTCTAATTTACTTAAGCCTGTCATAATCTTGTGCACCTCTATATCAAATCTCCCTCAGTCTCCTTTGCTCCAGGGAAAACGCTGTGCATCTATTTATGAAGCTGAAGATCTCAGATGTTTTGCTAACCACTCTCTTAATATGTCCTGCCACTTTCAAAGAGCGAGGCACATGCTCTCCCGGGTCCCTCTATTCCTGCGCGCGCTTTACAATTGCGCCATGGAGTCTATATTGCCTCACCTATCCCTTCTGGCAAAATGCATCACCTCCCCTTGTCTGTATTTAGTTCCACCTGCCATTTGTTTGCCCATTCTGCCAGCCCATTGATGTCCTGTTGCAGGCAGTTTATATCATCCTCACTGTTTGCCACTGCTCCAAGTGTGGTATCATTGGCAAATTTTGAAATTCGACCCTATTATTCCAAGATCCAAGTTTTTTATATAAGTGGCCCCAAAACTGACCTTGGGGAACACCACAGTCTACCACCTTCCAGTCTGAAAAACAGCCATATCCTAAGGACTTGCTGTTTTCTGTCCTTAAGCTAATTTTTTTTTATCCAGTTGGACACAGACCCACTTATTTCATGAGCCTCAATGGTGTTACCAGCCTTTTGTGTGGTACTTTATCAAACAATTTATTAAAATCCATATTAAGGACATCCATTGCATTCCCTTCATCAACCTTATCTGTTAATTCATGATATCCAAGTGTTGTCAAGAAACAACTGAAGGCACAGGATACTGCAAAGACTATGGGCCCTGATAACATTCTGGCAATAGTACTGACGATTTGTGCTCCAGAACTAGCTGCACCCCGAGCCAAGCTGTTCCAGTACAACTACAATAGTGGTACCGACTCAGCAATGTAGAAAATGACCCAAGAATGTCCTGTACACACAAAGCAGGACAAATCCAACCCGGCCAATTATTGCCCTATCACTCTACTCTCAATCATCAGCAAAGTGATGGAAGGGGTCGTCAATAGTGCTATCAAGCGGGACTTGCTCATCAATAACCTGCTCACTGATGCTCAATTTGTGTCCCGCCAGGGCCACTCAGCTCCTGACATCATTACACCCTTTGTCCAAAAATTGAAAAAAAAAAGCTGAACTCCAGAGGTGAGGTGAGACTGACTGCCGTTGACATCAAGGCAGCATTTGACCGAGTTTGGCATCAAGGAGCCCTAGCAAAACTGGAGTCAATGGACTTCAGGGGGAAATCTCCGCTGGTTGGAATCATACCTAGCACGATTGAAGATGGTTGTGGTTGTTGGAGGTCAATCATCTCAGCTCCAGGACATCACAGCGGAAGTTCCTCAGGGTAATGTCCTAGGCCCAACCATCTTCAGCTGCTTCATCAATGACTTTCCTTCAATCATAAGGTCAGAAGTGGGGATGTTCACTGATTGCACAATGTTGAGCACTGTTCGTGACTCCACAGATACTGAAGTAGCCCATGTCCAGATGCAGTAAGACCTGGACAATATCCAGGCTTGGGCTGATAAATGGCAAGTAACATTCACGCCACACAAGTGCCATGCTATGACCATCTTAAGCAGGAGAGAATCTAACCATCTCCCCATGACATTCAATGGCATTACCATCACTGAATCCCCCACTATCAACATCCTGGGGGTTACTATTGACCAGAAACTGAACTAGATCAATCGCATAAATGCTGTGGTTGCTAGAGCAGGTCAGTGGCTGAGAATTCTGCAGTTGTCTCCCCAAAACCTGTTCACGATCGACAAGGTACAAGTCAGGAGTGTGATGGAATATTCTCCACTTGCCTGGATGGGTGCAGCACCAACAACTCAACACCATCTAGGACAAAGCAGACCGCTTGATTGGTACTCCCATTCACCGCCTTCAACATTCATTCCCTTCACCGCCGAGGCACAGTGGCAGCAGTGTGTACCATCTACAAGATCAATGAACTACCCTCCATCATAAAGTCAGAAGAGGGGATGTTCGTTGATTTACAATGTTCAGCACCATTTGCGACTCCTCAGATACTAGAAGGGCAAGGGCAGCAGATGCATGGGAACACCACCACCTGTAAGTTCCCCTCCAAGCCACACACTATCCTGATTTGGAACTATATCGCTGTTTCTTCACAGTTGCTGGGTCAAAATCCTAGAACACCCTTCCTAAAAGCACTACCTAAACCCCAAGGACTGCAGCGGTTCCAGAAGGCAGCTCACCACCACCTTCTCCAGGGCAATTAGGGATGAGCAATAAATGCTGGCCTAGCCAGCGATGCCTAAATCCCATGAATGAACAAAAAAAAATACAATGAACCGACGGGGCAGTAATTGGCCCGATTGGATGTGTTCCTTTTGTGGACAAGACATAACTGGGCAATTTTCCACATTGTCGATAGATACCAGTGTTGTAGCTCTATTGGAATAGCTTGGTTAAGGACGCAGCTAGTTCTGTACTGCAGTCAGGATGTTTTCAGGGCCCATAACTGTTTCTGTATCCAGTGTGTTCAGCCATTTTCTCTTCAATCCACATGATATGAAGATTGTCTCTCTGTACACCATCAATAATGCTGAGGACCTTAGGAGGCTGAGCGTTGTTGCTAGTGCTTCAGCCTCATCTTTGCAATGATGTGCTGGGTTCTTCCATCGTATTTGGAGCCTGCTCTTCCAGTTAGCTGATTAATTGTCCACCATTATTTGTGACTGGATTTGGCAGGACTGCAGAGCTTTGATCTGATTCCTTGGTTGTAGGATCGCTTAGCTGTGTAATATGCTGCTTCCCCTTTTTATCATGCATGTTGTCTGGTGTTTTGCCATCTCTAGGTTGGCACCTCATTTTTCGGTATGCCTGGTGCTGCCCTTGGCAGGTTTTCTTACACTCCTTGAATGAGGGTTGGTATTCTGGCTTGATGGTAATTGTGGAGTGAGGGATATGCCGAGCCAAGAGGTTACAGATTTTAGTTGAATACAATTCTGCTGCTGCTGCAGGTTCAGTCTGACGGATATGTCCTTTAGGACTCGACCATTTGAGTCACTTGTGTGCTACCGAGTCACTCTTGGTGATGGGCATTGAGGTTCCCCACCCAGAGTACATTCTGTGCTCCTGCTACCTTCAGTGTTTCTTTCAAGTAGAGGCGTACTGATTCATCAGCTGAGGGAGGGCAGTAGGTGGTAAGCAGGAGGTTTCTTTTTCCATCTTTGGCCTAATGCCCTGAGTCAGTATTGTTACGATCACCTGGTTCATGCTTTGTTTTTATTTTTTCGAGGTAACTTTTAATTTGGGATTTTTTTTGTGCAAGACAAATGAAAACACAGAGTTTGAGAAGCTGGCAAACAAACCTAAGGTGGATACAAACGAAAGGGTGCCCCATGTTTATTTAGTAAGGTCACTTTGGGAAATGTGAAGACGCTACACAGTGGAACTCCTCATAACTTCTTGATGGAGATGGTGTGTCTGCAGCTACCTCAGTCAGGGGTTTAAGTTATTCATAATATGTCTCAGTACGAAGAAAGGATTTAAAGTCAACAATCTCTCCATGAGTGCGTACAGAGACAGAGTTAGAGAGGTGAGAGCCATAACAATGCGGATGGCCTCGTTTTGTTGGGCATTTGGAACCAGAAAGTCTAGGAGACTTTTGTTCTGTCATTGTTAGCATAGCATTTATTGATGTGGGTATCAGGAATCAAAGATTTGGAAATAATTAGTTTAAATTGCTATCTGGGACATCCCATTTGTCCCACATGGTTATGGAGAAAGATGATGCAGGGGGTGTCAATTTTTGATCTGTGTTCTTGCAGACACAGAGTCGGTTGGCATTCAGACAAGGAGTTGGCTTTTGGGAAAGCAGGTTGGCTGTTGGAAATCTGTTGGCTTTGGGAACAGCTGGAATCAGGAGCAAAGAGGCCATCAGGAAGCAGGGGTGTTTCTGTTTTGAGGCAGGCCCGTGCTCAAGCTAGGAAGTCCAGATTCGGGAGGTGTTCTCATGCTTTGGAAGACAACTGGGAAATGAAGGAAGTAGCAGTGAATTCCTAAGAGCTGCGGTACACTTTGGATTGGTCCCAGGGCAAGTGAACAAACCACCAAGATCCTGTAACATATAGGGGGCTCCTGGGGTGGAAGTACACGTCAAATGGGAGTGTTCTGTAAGATTTTAAATTTCGAATATAATTGTGTCAAGTTGTAGTGTTTAGTATTTTGCTTTGTTTACCTCTTGTACAGTAAAGTTTTTGTTTAAAATGTGAAATCTTGCGGCATAATTGAACATTCAATTTTCTCTTTTAAAAAATTGTGGGGTTGCAAACAATTTGGGGCTGTTGGCAGGATTTCGAATCTGCAGGCTGGAATGAGTACGCTGGAATTTGCTAAAGTTCAAGCAAGCACAATTTTACCATGAACTTTACTGTATATATTGACAAGCAGAATTGCTTTGTCAATTGCTAAGCCTTTTCTGAGACAGGAAGAATTATCCCTGAGTGTTTTGCAATAACCAACAAATGTTAGGTTGATGGCCTTGGCAGAAGAGTTGAAGATAAAGTTAAAAGCAGGGGCTTAAAAAGCAGAGATAGTGGAGACTTTAGCACAGCATTTGGAATTTGAAGAAAAGGTTGACCCAGATAAGGCACAGATAAAATGCAGATTGAGTTAGCTCGGATTCAGTTCAAATGAAGCAACTTGAATTGGAAAAAGAACAATTTGAACTTGAGAGCGAAAGAGATTGCAATAAAAAATCTTGAGCTCGATGGAAAGGAAAAAGAAAGAGCAATGCAGAAACTTGAATTTCAGGCTCAAAGAGAAAGGGAAGCGCAACAATTTGAATCGGAAGGAGAAAGGCTTTGTTCATGTCGACAGGGAATAACTGGTAGTTTGGACAATGATTCGAGTTCAACTCCGAGTTTTGATTTGACACGGAATATTTGCGTAGTGCCTAAATTCACTGAAGAAGGGATTGAAAAGCATTTTGTCACATTTGAGAAAAGCTACAAGGTTAGCTTAGCCACGAGAAAGGTGGGCCATTCTTTTGCCAAATGTTTTAATAGGAAAAGCATTGGATGTTTATTCAAGCCTTTCGGAGGAACAGTCTGAAGATTGAGACAGTTAAAAATGCATGCGTACTTGCGTATGTGTTGGCTCCAGAAGTTTATCGATTAAAATTTCAAAATTTGAGCAAGAGACAGAATCAAACTTTTGTAGAACTTGCTAGAGAAAAAGAAATGATTTTGACCGTTGGTATCGTTCAATGAAACTTGAAAAGAATTTTGAAAATAAGAGGTGTTGGAGGAATTTAATAATAGTGTTCCAGCAGGTATTAGGACACGCTTAGAAGACCATTAAAGTTTCCAATATAGGAGAAGCTGCTGTTTTAGCCGATGCTTATGATTTGTCCCGTAAGCAGCTAGCGGAGATAGCAGAAATGAGAAGACATATGCTTCTCAAAGTGGTTAAAAAAGATGGTATAGAGGACAGGAGCGAGTCAAAAAGACCAACATGTTTTCATTGCATAAGGTTGGACATGTAAAAGCAGAGTCTTGGAAGTTGAAACTGAAAGCTTTAGTGAGTGCAGGTAATTTTTTTTCAAAGGATACTGCACCAAAGAGTGAGGCTGGTGAAAAATTAGTACTGTCTAATGTATTGACAGTGGATGTAAATAGGGTGTTAAAGACTGAGGGTTTTATATTTGAGGGGAAAGTCACTCCATTTTTGTCTAAGGAAAGACCAAAAAAGATAGTTATCCTGAGGGATACTGGTTCAACTCAGAACTGAATGTTAGAAAATAAATTAGACTTTTTTTCAAAGTTTGCTGAATAAAAATATATTGGTATGGGGTATTGATAGGGATTGTGTGCCCATCCCTTTTTTTTTTAGAGTGAATTTAAGCTGTAATTTGGTAAATGGATCAGTTATTGTTGGTGTTGTGTTTGCACTAACCGTTACTCAGGTTGATTTTATATTAGTAAATGATCTTGCGGGGGGATAAGGTTTTTCTATTTTCTGGAGTGGTGGGCAAGAATATGAGAACTGTTCCTATGGCGAAAGACCACTCACCTGTTTTTAAGGATACAGATATATCTACCCCATTAATGGACTTAACAGAAGCAGCAAAAATAACTAAAAAATTTCAAATTAAAAGTTTTTCCCAAGAAGTGCTGAAAGTTCAGACTAACCCTGAAGGGTTAATGAGGCCAGAGACGAAGTCAAAGCTGTTTGCTAATGCTGATATAATACAAGTTACAGCAGCAGGAATCCAAGCAAGCGGACAGGTTACAGAAGACTGTTGGAAACCGCAAAATGATTGAGACGATATTATTCAGGAGTTACGTGAAAGATCATAGTGTTAGAACAGAAAGTGGAAATTCAAAATGAAGTTATCGAATACAGTCTTAAACAAGGCTTGTTATGAATGGGACCAAGAAAAACTGAAAGATTGCGAACTGTTCATTAAAAAAAAAGGGAAGTAATTTTAAACATGCTGTCTCAGAAAGAGTAACTTGCATGTTTGAGTCTGGGGAATGGACTTAAGAATTAAGATACGCTTGCAGTTAAGCAGAAGGATGATGGTTTTACTGTGGAATTAATTGGGGCGTTCTTTTCGAACTTAAACAATGAAGAACCTGGAAATATGGAAGAGAATGAAGTTCAGATGAAATCTGAACAGACTGATTCAAAGACTGAGTCTGAAAATTCACGTGGTTAACCATGCGAAATCTTCAAGTACAGAAGACCCAGATGGATTGCAATTCACATCTGGTATGCAAAAGTCAGGAAGACTATCAGAATCGAATGTTATTGTTTATCGTGAGGGGAATTGAATACAAAGGTAGGGAGGTTCTGCTTCATCTGTACAGGGCATTGGTGAGACCACATCTGCAGTACTATGTACAGTACTGAGTTCCTTATTTAAGGAGGGATGTAAATGCATTGGAGGCAATACAGAGAAGGTTTACTAAAATAATACGTCGATTGGATGGGCTGTCTTACGAGGAAAGGTTGGACAGGCTAGGCTTGTATCCGCTGGAATTTAGAAGAGTAAGAGGCGACTTGATTGAAACTTATAAGATCCTGTGGGGTCTTGACAGGGTGGATGTGGAAAGGATGTTTCTCCTTGTGGGAGAATGTAGATCTTGGGGGTCATTGTTTGAAAATAAGGGTCGCCCGTTTAAGACACGTGAGAATTTTTTTCTTTTAGAAGCTCGTGAGTCTTTGGAATACTCTTCCTCAAAAAGCGGTGGAACAGAGTCTTTGAATATTTTTAAGGCAGAGGTAGATAGATTCTTGATGAGCAAGGGGGTGGAAGGTTATTGGGGGTAGGTGGAAATGTGGATTAATCAGTTCAGCCATGAACTTTCTGAATGGTGGAGCAGGCTCGAAGGGCCGAGTCGCCTACTCCTCCTAATACGTGTGTTCGTATGTACATTTATTTGTTTGTTTATTTAGAGATACAGCACTGAAACAGGCCCTTCGGCCCACCGAGTCTGTGCCGACCATCAACCACCCATTTATACTAATCCTACACTATTCCCATATTCCTACCACATCCCCACCTTCCCTATATTCCCCTACCACCTACCTATACTAGGGGCAATTTATAATGGCCAATTTACCTATCAACCTGCAAGTCTTTGACTATGGGAGGAAACCGGAGCACCCGGCGAAAACCCACGCGGTCACAGGGAGAACTTGCAAACTCCACACAGGCAGTACCCGGAATTGAACCCGGGTCCCTGGAGCTGTGAGGCTGTGGTGCTAACCACTGCGCCACTGTGCCGCCATGGTTAAAAAAAATTAATTTTCATGCACAAAAGACAACTTTCAGAAAAGAAACGTTAAGTCTTGTTTTAGCTCTTAAAAAGTTGACGTATGTTTTGAGTAATCAAGGAGGAACATTAATTTACATTAATCACGATCCACTAGTGTTTTTGGAAAAGTTTCGCACAAACAGTCTTTGGTTGTTTCGCTGGAATTTGACGCTGCATCCTTTTTAATTAAAAAAAAATTATTCATCATGCAGAGAAGAGTAACTCAATTGCTGATGCTGTTTCAAAGAGTCAAACTTTTTTTTTAAATGACTTGCAACTGTCCTCAGACATCCTTGGCATACGATGGTTTTGGATGTGTCATTTCCATCTTTTTAAGTGCTATCATCTTTTTGTCAAGGATCATGGTTTCTGGTTACAAATCAGCAAAGGAGTAGTGTCAAGATCGACTGTCTGGAGGACAATGGGGAAGACTGTTATGGTTATTGCATGTCATAGGGTAATTTAATTGTATAGCATGTTTTAAGTGATTTTATTTCTGTTGGTGTAAATGAGAACACATCACTATGGTGATGAATTTTTATTTTTTTCTGGGGGGAAGGTGTTACGATCACAGAGTTCATGGTTTGTATTAATTTTCTAGAGGGAGCTTTTACTTTGGGATATAATTTTATTTCATGCAAGACAAATGAAATGATTTGAGAAGCTGGCAAACAAACCTAGGGGAGTTATGAATCAAAAGGTGGCCCATGTTTGTTTAGTCAGGTCACTTTGGGAAGTGTGAAGACCCTACACAATGGAACCCTCATAACTTTTTGATGGAGGCGGTGTGTCTGCAGCTATCTCAGTCAGGGGTTTAAATTATTCGTATGATGTCCCAGAACGAAGAGAGGATTTAAAGCTCAACAATCTCTCCATGAGTGCTTACAGACACGCAAGTAGGGAGGTGAGAGCCATAAAGCTGCAGGTTGGCCTTGTTTAATTGGGCAGCTGGAACCAGAAAGTCTAGGAGAGTTTGTTGCGTCATTGGAAGCGTAACAATTATTGATGTGGGTATCAACAATTGAATATTTGCAGTTGGAAATAATTAGCTTAATTTTCTATCTGGGACATCCATGGTTATGGAGGTAGGGAGTGCCTGTTTTTGATCTGTGTGCTTGCAGACACAGACAGGCTTTCAGACAAGGAGTTGGCCTTTGGGAAAAGCAGGTTGGCTGTTGAAAATCTGTTGGCTTTGACAACAGCTGGACTCGGGAGCCAAGAGGCCATCAGGAAACCAGGGGTTTCTGTTTTGACGCAGGCCAGTGCTGAAGGTGGGAAGTCCAGATTCGGGAGGTGACCTCATACCTCGGAAGACAGCTGAGTAATGAAGGAAATCATAGTGAATTCCTAAGAGCTGTAGTACACTTTCTAGGAGAAGTGAACAAGTCACCAAGATCCTGTACCGTATAGAGGACTCCTGGGATGGGAGTGTTCTGTAGGATTTTAAATTTACAATGTAAATGTCTCAAGTTGTATTGCTACGGTAGTAGTATTTTGCTTTGTTTACCTCTTGTGCAGTAAACCTTTTAATTTAGAATGTGAAATCTTGCGGTGTAATTGTTTCAGTAATTGGGCATTCAACTATCTTATTTTAAAAGTTAATGGTCCCGAATGGGATCTTGAGGACTGCAAGGGCCCCTCCCTCCTGACTGTGTACTACTGAGCCAGCACCTCTGGTGGGTCTGTCCTCCTTGTAGGCAGGACTTAGCCAGATAAGGTGATGGAGGAGTCTGGGACATTGGCTGGAAGGCATGATCCAGTGAGTATGACTGTGTCAAGCTGTTGTTTGGCTAGTCTGTGGGACAGCTGTCCCAATTTTTGAACATATCCCCAGATCTTAGTAAGAAGAACTTTGCAGGAGGTTCCGGCGTTGTTTCTGGTGCCTGGGTCGATGCCAGGTGGTCCATCTGCAGCAGTTTGATACAGTTGAGTGGCTTGCTTGGCTATTTCGAAGGCAGTTACGTCAACCACATTGCTGTGGGTCTGGAATCACATGTAGGCCAGACCACGTGAGGATGGCAGGCTTCCTCCCCTAAAGGACCTAAGTGAACCAGATAGTTTTTTTTGCAACAATTCGGTAGTTCCATGATCATTATTAATTCAGATTTATTCTGGTTTCCTCCCACCTCCAAAAGACTTGCAGGTTGATAGGTAAATTGGCCATTGTAAATTGCCCCTAGTGTAGGTAAGTGGTAGGAGAATGGTGGGGGTGTGGCAGAGAATATGGGATTAATGTAGGATTAGTATAAATGGGTGGTTGTTGGTCGGCACAGACTCGGTGGGCCGAAGGGCCTGTTTCAGTGCTGTATCTCTAAATAAATAAACAAAATTGATTGAGTTTAAATTCCTCCCAGCTGCAATGGTGGGATTTGAACACTCGTTTCTGGATGATTAGTCCTGTAACACTTTTTTCTATTTGTCCATGGCATGTGAGCATCACTGGCTAGCCCAGCATTATTGCCCATCCCTAATTACCCTTGCGAAGGTGGCGGTGAGCTGCCTTCTTGACCTGTTGCAGTCCTTAGGGTATAGGTACATACACCCACAGTGTTGTCAGGAAGGGAGTTACAGGATATTGACCCAGCAACAGTGTAGGGATGGCGATATAGTTCCAAGTCGGGATGGTGCGTGGCTTGGAAGGGAACTTGCCATGCATCTGTTGCCCTTGTCCTCCTCGGTGGGAGAGGTTGTGGGTTTGGAAGGTGCTATCGAAGGAACATTGGTGAGTTGCTGCAGTGCATTTTGTAGATGGTGCACGCTGCTACCACTGGTGAAGGGAGTAGATCTTGAAGGTGGATGGGGTGCCAATCAAAAAGGCTGCTTTGTCCTGGATCGTGTCAGGCTTCTTGAGTGTTGGAGATCCACCCATCCAGGCAAGTGGAGAGAATTCCATCACACTCCTGACTTGTGCCTTGTAAATGGTGGACAGGCATTGGGGAGATAGGAATTGAGTTACTCACCGCAGAATTCTCAGCCTCTGACTTGCTCTTGTAACCACAGCATTTATGTGGTTGGTGCAGTTCAGTTTCTGGTCGATGATAACCACCAGGATGTTGATAATGGGGAATTCAGCGATGGTAATGCCATTGAGCATTAAGGGGAAGTGGTTACATTCTCTCTTGTTTAAGATGGTCATTGCCTGGCACTTGTGTGGCGTGAATGCTACTTGCCACTTATCAAACCAAGCCTGGATGTTGTCCAGGTCTTGCTGCATCTGGATATGGGCTGCTTCAGTATCTGAGGAATTGCGAATGCTGCTGAACATTGGTGCAATCATCAGCAAATATCCCCACTTCTGACCTTATGATGGAGGGAATGTCATTGATGAAGCAGTTGATGACGGTTGGGCCTAGGGCACTACCCTGAGGAGCTCCTGCAATGATGTCCTGGAGCTGAGATGATTGACCTCCAACAATCACAACCATCTTCCTTTATGCTGGGTAGGACTCCAATCAGCGGAGAGTTTTCCTCCTGATTTCCATTGATTCCAGTTTTGCTCGGGCTCCTTGATGCCACACTCGGTCAAATGCTGCCTTGATGTTTAGGGCAGTCAGTCTCACCTCTCCTCTGGAGTTCAGCTGTTTTGTCCATGTCTGTAATGAGGCCAGGAGCTGAGTGGCCCTGCCGGAACCCAAACTGAGTGCCAGGGAGGAGGTTATTGCTGAGCAAGTGCTGCTTGATTGCACTGTCAACGACCTCTTCCATCACTTTGCTGGTGATTGAGAGTAGACTGACAGGGATATTGTTGGCCGGGTTGGATTTGTCCTGCTTTTTGTGCACAGGACATACTTTGGCTATTTTCTACATTGCTGTGTAGATGCCAGTGTTTTAGCTCTACTGAAACAGTTTGGCTAGGGGCACAGCTGGTTCTGGAGCACAAATCTTTAGCACTGTTGCTGGAATATTGTCAGGGCCCATAGCCTTAGCAGTATGCAGTGCCTTCAGCCATTTCTTGATATCGCATAGAGTGAATCAGATTGGCTGAAGACTGGCATCTGTGATGCTGGGGACTTCAGGAGGAGGCTGAGATGGATCATCCACTTGGCAGTTCTGGCTGAAGATGGATGCACGTGCTTCAGCCTTGTCTTTTGCGCTGATGTGCTGGGCTCCCCCATCGTTGAAGTTGGGGATAATTGTGGAGCAACCTCCTCTAGTTAGTTGTTTAATTGTCCACCATTCACAACTGGATGTGGCAGGACTGCAGAGCTTAGATCAGATCCGTTAGTTGTAGGATTTCTTAGCCCTGTCTATTGCAAGCTGCTTCTGCTGTTTAGCATGCTGTGTTGTAGCTTCACCAGGCTGACATCTCATTTTTAGGTATGCTTGGTACTGCTTCCTGCATGTCCTCCTGCATTCATCATTGCCACTGTGCTACCTTTCCCCCAAGTAAAAGTGAACCGTTTTTCACCTTCTCAGGCCACAACATCCTTCCTGAAGTAAGGTGAGCAAAACTATACACAGTGCTCCATGTATGAACTTTCCAAAGCTCCATAGAATTGCACCAAGTCTTCCTTATGCTTATACTACACCCATCTAGCGATAAAGGATAGCAACTCTTTTTAAAAATTTGTTTCTGGGATGTGGGTGTCGCTGGTTAAGCTTGCATTTATTACCCATTCCTAATTGCCCTTGAGAAGGTGGTGGTGACTTTGCGTAGCATTTTGGGATAGGTTTTCTACCTTAAAGTTATTATAGAAATATTAGTTGCTGTGCTGTACCCAGTGTGGAGTGTATGGTACAGCAGTGTAGGAGGATCTTCACTCTGTATCTAACATCTGCTGTACCTGCCCTGGGAGTGTTTGGGACAGTGTAGAGTGAGCTTTACTCTGTATCCAACCTGTGCTGTACCTGGCATGGGCATGTTTGACAGAATAAAATAGAGGGAATTTTACTCTGCATCTAAGCCATGCTGTGCCTGCCGTGGAAGTATTTGGTGGAACATGTAAGATTCTGAAGGGGGTTCACAGAATAGTGTCATGATGCTGTTTTTCTTTGGGGAAATATGCGGTGTGTCTTTAAGACAGCAAAGGATCAGGACTTCTTTAAGACAGCAAGATCATAAGTTATCAAGGAAAGTGCGTCTTGGTTGCCTTTGATATAATCATTCAGAGACCGAGAACAGGATATATAATGTTGCGATTGACATTTGAAAACTGGCTTTTGCAGAGTCAGTTGAGAGACAGACACAGACACAGCTGGGCTAGCATGAACTGAAAAGAGATCTCTCTCAATTTAAACTGAAGGAAGTGAATTTAGACTGGCTCCTTTTTTACCCCTCAAACTTCTAAGTTAAGCCAGATTGATTCTTTTGAAAGTTGCAAGTTGTTGATCTGTTGTGGTCATCGCTGGAAAGAAGAGTTTGAAGTTTCAAATATTGAACTGAATGGCCTATCGATGAAGAACTGTTTTCGTTACCTCATCAGGCCCTGGAAGATTATGAGTGGACTTTGAATCAGAGGACTGTTCTTCAAGAAGCATAAATCTGGAAGAACTTTATAATATTTTAAAATATTGTTTTAGTTTAGTGTTTAAGATTTTCAGTTTTCTCTAATAAACAGTTAATTTGTTGATGTCTGAAGATACCTGGTTTGGTTCGCCTCATTTGGGGGGGTCAGCTCGACTGTGGCTTTCTTTAATTTGGAAAGGTTAAAGTGATATATTATGGGACTGAATTGACTGCGTTCCTCCCACCGCAATCCGAATCATGTATTTTGATTGGGCGGCGCAGTGGTTAGCACCACAGCCTCACTGCTCTAGCGACCCGGGTTCGGTTCTGGGTACCGCCTGTGCGGAGTTTGCAAGTTCTCCCTGTGAATGCGTGGGTTTCCACTGGGTGCTCCGGTTTCCTCCCACAGCCTAAGACGTGCAGGTTGATAGGTAGATTGGCCATTGTAAATTGCCCCTCGTGTAGGTAGGTGGTAGGAGAATTGAGGGAAGGTGGGGATGTGGTGGGGAATATGGCATTAATGTAGGATTAGTATAAATGGGTGGTTGATGGTCGGCACAGACTTGGTGGGCTGAAGGGCCTGTTTCAGTGCTGTATCTCTCTATGACTTGCTCTTGAGCGGTGGTGTCGCATAACATAGACAGTGAGAGGCTGTTTGTCCTGGCTGGGGAATCTAGAACATGGGGGCACAGTCTCAGGATAAGAGGTCAGCCATTTAGGACTGAGATGACGTGAAATATCTTTGCTCAGAGGGTTGTGAATCTTTGGAGTTACCTTATTCAAGATGAGATCAATAGATTTTTTGGACCCGAGAGTAATCAAGTGATATGGTGATCAGGTGGGAAAGTGGAGTTGAGAATAATTATCAGCTGTTAACATATTGAATGGCAGAGCAGGCTCGCAAGGCTATATGGCCTATTTGTGCTCCGGTTTCTTACGTTAAGATGTATGGATGGAGCGTAACTTTGTAGCGAACCTGTGCCATACCTTCCCTGGGGGGGTTTTGATGGGACTGTGTAGAGGGAGCTTTACTCTCTATCTGACCCTTACTATACCTGCACTGGGATGGTGCGGCAGTGTGGAAGGACCTTTACTCTGTATCTAACCTGAAGTTGCTTGGCGTCCTCTTCCCAGCTACCATGACCCCTGTTTGTGTGACCAGATGTTATTGCTGTGTTCCCATGCCCATTAGCCAGGGATGCCACTGTTGATCTCCCTCCAGTCTGAATAATGGCCATTAACCACTACTATGTTTTCTCTCTTTCACTGTCCATGTGCACACCATCCACTGCATTTCCTTTATCAGTATGTTCCTTTATTTCAAATGTTGAATTAAATCTAATCACCCAAAGCTTGCCTTTTGGAAATCCACGCTGCCTGTCTTCTTTCAGCCCATACCATTCCCTATGTGGTATTAATTCACCACCTGTATTATTTTAGTAAATAAAAGATGAATAGCGCCTTTCAAGACCTTTGGATATCCCAGGACACATTACGTTTGAATACATACTTTTGAAGTATAGGCACTGATGTAATGTCATAAACGTGCCAGTCAGTTTTGCACGCAGCTCTTCAAAATAGTGTCATGGGACCTTTTATCTCCAGGGCAGATGGGACTTCAGTTTAATGTCCTATCAGAAAGATGGCACCTCCAACAGCACAGCCGTCCCTCAGTACCTCACTGGAGAGTCAGCCTGCATTTCATGTTCAAGTCCCACTCGAGGACCCCACACTTTTTAACTTAGATGTGAGTATGCTACCTCCTGAGTCATGGCTGACTTGTTATGGAAATCTAGAGGCCTCCCCATGACTGATGTTAGGCCTATTAGTCTGCACTTACCTGGTTTATTCCTTTTCTCCCCTGTCTTTTGTTTTAGAATGGAGGTGTTTGATTAGAAGCCCTCCAGTCCTCTGGCTTAACTTCCACATCCATGGTTGATGGAGCCTCTGCGAATTTCTCTGACTCCCTCAGCATTCGAGGTCAGTTGCCATCCGGACACTGCTTTTACCACTTTCAGGACCACTAACTTTGTGCATTAGGAAGTCACACAGACAATCACATAGTCCAGCCCACCCCCTCCACTACCTCCTGTCCCCTCTCAATCCCACTCCGACACTGGCATGAAGTGAAGTTCTCATTCAGTATCTTTGCCATTCCTTCATCCTCTTGTTTCCAACCCTGCCATCTCTTTGTTTAACTATCTTTCTACTCTTTCTGCCCATATTTCAAAAAAAAATGCAGAAGCCATTTCCCTTTGTGTTCCCCGTCAATATTTCTTCACACCTCCCTCATAGGTTTACAAGCTGTTTATTATCCCCAGCTTTGGCAGCCAGGTCTTTGTTACTTCGAGGCTCAGATTCTAATACTCTCCTCACCGACCTCATATCTTGCATCCTGCGTAATCTTGACCTCATCCAAAACCCTGCCGCCTGTGTCCTAACTGTCACTGTTCACCCATTAGTCCTGTGCTTGCTGACATTTATTGAATCCCTGTCTGGCACCAACAACATTTTACAATTTGTATCCTTGTTTTCAAATCCCTTCATGGCTTCGTCCTTCGCTATCTCTGTAAACTCCTGTCCTACAACCCTCTGGACTCTCTGTGCTGCTCCAATTCTGGCATCCTGTGCATCCCTGATTTTAGTCACTCCACCGTTGCCGGTCATGCCTTCAGCTGCTTGGGTCCTGAGCTCTGGAATTCTGTCCCTAAACCTCTCTGCCTCTTTCTCCTCCTTTAAGACTGTACCTTCACTGCTGCTGGGTCAAAAACCTGGAGCTTTCTAACAGCACTGTGGGTGTACCAACACCATATGGACTGCTGCAGTGGTTCGAGAAGGCAGCTTGCCATCCCCTTCTGAAGGGCAATTCTGGTCTTGCCAGCAATGCTCGCATCCCATGAACAAATTTTTTTAAAATGCTCTCCTTTCAACCTACTGTTGAATCTGTGCTTGAAAGCAATCTTTTAGACCCTAACTGAGAGGGAGACAGGTGCGGGAATGGGAACGGAAACGGTAATGGGGAAAAAAACTTCAGGTTTCCAGGGAAACTGACATCAGATGAAAGGAGACAGAGTCCTCCTCAGATTGGGCAGATCAGGCAGCAGGGAGCACCAGCAAGCAGAAGAAAGTGTCAGGCAAGCCCCCCACCTGCCAAGACTGAGGCACACATGATTTCACCACATGAAGATTAAAAGTTAAAAAGTGCAAGCCCCTGACTGGAAAGACATTTTTGCGTAGTAACAGACCGCGTTGAAACAATGGGGACCCAGTAGTTGCTTCCCCAATACACAGAAGTGGTCAGACCAGTTTTAGTCACATGACTAACTGGCTGTTGCCGAGGCTTGAACTGAGTTTGGAGCCAACAGTACTTGAGATCAGAAAGTTCCTGGTTTGAGAAGACCTGTCCTCTCCTGCCTGCTCATCTCTCGGGGAACTGAAACCATTGAAGACATGTAAACTCAGAAAAATCTCCCAAGTGATCAAGGTTTATGAAGAATACTGAGCCCAATGAAATGCAAGACCATATCTTCAATCAACGACTACAGCGAGCTCGAGAAACAGTAGCTAAATAATGCCTCAAACTGTTCTTATCTTCTCTTTTCTGTTCCTGTTTACATGTGTGTATCGCATGTGCATGCTAGCGTGGTCACGCAGTATATCCGCAGGCGTTAACAGTATTGGAGCTTAAGTTTAAAGTTTAATAAATTTCGTTTTCTTTGTTTTAAAGAAGATCTGTTTGTGCTCATTTTTTTGCCTTATAATTGGAAAGTTGTGAACAAAGATTCACAAAGGGGAAGCTCAAAACACACCGTGTTTAAATTAAAGCCAGTTACAATAAGACCAGGTGAAGGTAGTAACAGACCCCTAGATACCTTGTTTACCTGGTCGTAACAAAAGTGAAGACTGAATTCAGGAGCTGTTTCTGTTACTTAAAGTAGCCAACTAACCAGACCCGACCATACAGTGCACATGTTGTCACTGAAGACTCGGATACAAGGAAGACTGGTAAATCCGTGACATCAGGACTGTCGTGAGCAGAGCTGAGGAGGTTCTGGAGAAGTGCCCTTGTGCTGAATATCACACCTGTGGAGTTTGGATTGAGAAGGAACTGCTGTTGAAAGAAGAACAGCAGCTACATCCATGGAGAAAGGAGCTGATAATCTACCTGAGGGATTTGAGTTGTGAAGAACTGTGTAACTATAATTTGGTGCCATATATGCTAGGTGGAGTGCTCCGTTAAACTGAGAGGCCCATCTCTGTGGTACATGATATATTACAAATTCTTCAACTATATTAAGCATGATCTGTCTGTTGCTTTCTGTTTAATTTATGTTGGTTTTGGTTTGAGTGTTCGAGTCAAATTTATAGAAGTGAAATATTGTCCGTTTGACCCTGATTTAGGAAACCAAACCTATCAGTGAATTTGATTTCTTTTTGTTTTAATGGTCTGCAATGGGGATCATAACACCTACCTCCTTGACCAAGCTTCCAGTACCTACTTTTGTGGCCTGTTAATTTTTTTGTCTGATTCGCTTCCTGTGAAGTGCCTTTTACTATGTTAAAGATGACGTGCAAATGTAAGTTGTTGTCAGTTGGAGAGTGGAGTATTGGACAATGCTAATGGCTCTTTTTGCCCCCAAGTTAACAAGTTGGTGCTGAAACAATTTACAGAATCTCATAGGCTTTGTAATGTCTGTTTTATTATTGCCCCTGTATTCAGAGCAGGTGAGTTCTGCCTGGTGTCCTTGGTCAATATTTATTCCCCTAACCAATGTCATTAAAACTGACGATCTGACCATTATCAAGTTGCAGTTTGTGGGAGCTTGCTATGTGCAAATTGAGTGCTGTGAGTACCTACATTACAACAGTGACTGGGCTTCAAAAGTACTTCACTGGCTGTAAAACACTTTGGGACGTTCTGAAGTTGTGAAAGGCGCTATGGAAATACAAGTTCCTTTGTTTCTTATCAACTGTCATCAGTGTAGCCTGCTATGAAGGTGAGCTGCATGTCCCTGGGGTAAATTGTGGCTCCCCCGCAGGACCTGCATAGAGAACAAGAGCAAGTAAGTTAAACTAATGCTTTATCAATAGCTGGTTACACTTTAGCACAAAAGTGGGGGGCAGGGTCAGAGAGACCTAGAGAGTTTACATACACAAGTCTTTGAAGGTGATTAGAATAAGGTTGTCTTAAAAAAAAAAATGTGGATGGGATCTTTGGCTTTATGAACAGAACAATAGGGTACAAAATCAAGGAAGTGATACTAAACCTTCATAAATCACTGGCTATGCTAGAGTCTTGTGTCCAGTTCTGGGCACCCCACTTTAGGAAGGATGTCAGGACCTTGGGAAAGAGGCAGAGGAGATTTAGAAAAAGAGAATTTTATTCATGCATTGTCTTTGACAACCTTGGCATCCGAAAATGCTGTGCATTTAATGAACTTTTGATGTGTAGTCACTATTGTAACAAAGGAAACATGGCAACCAATGTGTACACAGCAAGAACCCACAAACAGCAATGTATTAATGATTATATCATTTTTTGTGATGTTGGTTGAGGGATAAATATTGGACACCAGGAAGACCTACCCTACTCTTTAGGTAGTGCCATAGGAATCTTCTACCCACCTGAGGGGACAGACAGGACCTTGATTTAACATCTTACACGAAAGATAGCACCTCGAGCAGTGCAGCTGACCTCCTGACTCCCTAATGCCAGTTAACCATCTACAAGGCATAAATCAGGAGTATGATGGAATATCCTCCACTTGCCTGGATGGATGCAGCTCCAGTAACGCTGAAGAAGCTCAACACCATCCAGGACAAAGCAGCCTGCTTGATTGGCACTCTATCCACCATCTTAAACATTCACTCCCTTTACCACTGAAGCAGAGTGGCAGCAGTGTGTACCATCTTCAAGATACACTGCAGCAACTCACCAAGCCTCCTTCGACAGCACCTTCCAAACCCACGACTTCTACTGCCTAGAAGGACAAGGGCAACAGATGCATGAGAACACCACCGCCACCTCCAAGCTCCCCACCAAGCCACACACCATCCTGACTTGGACCAAAATCGCCATTCCTTCACTGTTGCTGGGTCAGAATCCTGGAACTTCCTTCCTAACCAGCACTGTTGTTGTACCTACACCCCAAGGATTGCAGTGCTTTCAAGAAGGCAGCTCACCACCACCTTCTCAAGTACAATTAGGAGTGGGCAATAAATGTTGGTCTAGCCAGTGAAGCCCACATCGCATGAAGGAATAAACCAATCACGAGAATGGTGCCAGGGCTGAGGGAGCTGAGTTACATGGAACGTAAAGAGAAGCTGTTTACAGTGACAGGAGGGCTGGTAACCAGGGGACATAGCTTTAAGATAATTGGCAAAATACCCTGGAGGAGATGAGGGGAAATTTTTTTCCGTAGAAAGTTACTACGATCTGGAATGTATTGCATGAAAAGCTGGTGGAAGGAGAGTTAATAATTTTCAAAAGGGAATTGGATAAATACTTGTAAAACAAGAAACAGATCAAGATTATGGGGAAGGAGCAAGGGAAATGGGGCTAATTTGGATAGCTGTTTAAAAGACCTAGCACAAGCATGATGGGCTGAATGGCCTCCTGTGCTGTATGATTCTAGGACAAGTGCCAGGGTGGGTGACCCAGTCTGGAAAACAGGACTGTGACTTTAAGCGTGGCAGTGAGCAGCAGAGCTGATAATGAACAATAGCGAGCCTGTTAAAGAAGTCTAAAATACGTCGTGTCTCGAGACAGTGAGCCTCTTGCTTGCAGGCTGACAAAAGGGGCACTGTTCCTTCAAAGCAGGACCCTAAGAAATGACTCCAGTGAGTAACGGGATCCTACATAGGTTAACAACAGGGCCAGTGTTCCTCAAGTCAGCTATTGTACCAGGGCGATCAAATCGGCCACTTGTTTGTCCAGCCAAAGCAGACCAGAGAGAGAAAGAAGGAAAGTTTACCTATTGGATCCCGTTACTCCCTCGCTGTGCATTTTGCGTCAGTGACCAGATTCCCTTTACATGCTTGCTACGTGTGTTACAGCCATGAGCTAAATTCCTTTACTCCCTTGCTGCGTTTTACGGTAATAAGCAAAATCCCTGTATTTGCTGTATTTTTTACAATAATGAGAATTCCTGCACACTGTGATTTAAGCAATGAGCAGAATCTCTTTGTTGCTGTGTTTACAGAAATGAGCAGAATCCCTTTACTCTCTCGCTGTGTTTTACAGTAATGAGCAGGAACCCTTTACTCTTGCTGTGTGTTTTACATAAATGAGCAGAATCTCTTTGTTCCCTGTGTGATTTCCTTTACACACTTGCTATGTTTTGCAGCAATGTGCAGAATCCCTTTATTTTCTTGCTGTGCTTTACAGTAATGAGCAGAATTTCTTGACTGTAAAACACAGCAAGAGTGTAATGAGCAGAATCCTTTTACAGTAATGAGCCAAATGTTTTTACTTTGTCGCTGTGTATTGCAGCAAGGAGCAGCATCCCTTTACACACTCGGTTTGTTTAACAGCAACAAGCTGAATTCCTTGACACTCTCGCAGTGTTTTACATAAATGAACAGAATCCCTGCACCCCCCCCCACCCCTCACTGCTTTACCGTGATGAGCAGAATTCCTTTACCCTCTTCCTGTATGTCTTCAGCAATGAGCAAATCCCTTTACACTCTCTATCTGGTTTACAGCAATGAGCAGAGTCCCTTTGCTCTCTCGCTGTGTGTTCTACAGTAATGAGCAGAATCCCTTAACACTCTCTCTGAGTTATGAGTAATGAGTAGAAACTCTTTCCTATAAATATACAGCGTGCCAAAGCTGACCAATCAAGACAAGTGAAGCAGCAGCGTGTTCTGGAACAATCTGAGCGGAATCCGTATTGGTCAATTCAGTTATTAGTTCAAAAGTGAGAATTGCTTCTCTTCCAGCGAAGAGGAAGGACCCTGTCTAAAATCACCATCTTTAAACTACATGTAGGCAGAGACGGGAGTCGGCCTTGAACTCCCAACCAGAGAAATCGAACCAGGCTTTCGCCATTGGACTATGACTGAGATAACGAGAAGTTTGCATCCATACATCTGTTCTCCTGAGCCATCCAACTTTTTTTCTGGTTCACTGAAGAAAGAAAACAAAAGGAAGTTTTCACCCCGGGGAAAAGCAAGTTTTACAGCAAACTCTTTTCAAAAGCATCAGACCTAAAGGCATGTAATCTTTTAATCTCTATCTTGTATCTGTATGTGTGAGAGAGTGGGTGAAGTTACATATATTTTTGGGTGTTGTATAATAGTTTATTTTCCTTTTTACACTTGGGAGCAAGCCAGTCATTTGTCTGTTCGTTGACATTTAAAGCGATCAGGGGTTAAAACGCTTTCTAAAACACGCTGCCTTCGGTCAGTTGAGAGGTGAAAAAGGGGAAACCATCCCCATCACTTCCCACCTGTCCATTACAGACTGGGGGCTCGTCGTTCGGGATCTAAAGCATTAGATTAAACAAATGAATTGGACATGGGAGGTAAATTAATCACTAAAATTGTGAAGAAAAAAATCAAGTTTTCTCGTATTTTTACTATGATAAACTGAAGACATGGCTGCGTTCGCCAAAGGATTTGTAAAACAGGAAGAGTTATCCTGGGGTGCATTCAGTCGATTAAATGTTGAGGATCTAAAAGCTGTGGTTAACCAGGTGGGAGTAACTTCAAGGCTGAAAGCAAGGAAGCCTGAAATCCTTAAAGTTCTAGCTAATCATTTTAACATTGACTCAAACAGAAGAAACAGGTATGGAACCTGAGACTGACAAAATTGCATGAGCTAGACTTCAAATAGAAAAAGAACTTGCTATGCAAAAATTGGAATTAGAGTTTCAAAGGGAGACAGGGGTAGGGCAGTTTGAATTAGAGAGGGAAAGACTGAAATTTCAAAGTGTGGGTGCCACGAGCAATTCAAACACTGACCCCTATTTGGAGCAAAGCTTTGATTTTGAGACGCTTATGAATAGTGCCAAAATTTAATGAGAGTGAGGTCAAATTTTACTTAATCTCTTTTGAGAGAATTGCTCTCAGGTTAAAGTGTCCAAAAGAGTTTTGAACCCTCCTTTTACAAGATGAATTAGTGGGACGAGCACATGAAGCTTACTCCACGTTGTCAGAGGAAAGTTCTTTAGATTATGAGCAAACCAAAACTTCTATTTTAACACCTACGAGCTCGTCCCTGAGGCATCCCGTCAAAAATTCAGGAATGCGTGAAAAAGGTCCATTCAAACCTTCCTTGACTTTGAGCGAGTTCAGCACATGACTTCCGATTGCTGGATGAGATTACTGAAGTTGTAACTCTTGTATGAGAATGTAAGAGAACTGATCCTATTCGAGGAAGTAGAAATAGTATCCCAATTAATAAAGACCCATATTGAGGACTAAAGGGTCACAACGATGAGGGATGCTGCTGCAATGACAGACAATTATGAACTCTCTCGCAGACCCTTTAATCAGGGATAACCCTTCACTAATAATCCGCAGAAGTCTGGGGTGGATAGAAACTGTGGATAGGAGTGAGAATGTAGGGGGCTCACCACAGGTCAGAAAGGAAGTGCAGAGGGTAGGAATGACTCCCGAAGACTCGTGTGTTCCAGTATTAGTAAAGCAGGGCATGTGAAAGCCAACTGCTGGAATTCAAAGGGGAAGCCAGTGGGTTTTGTTAGGGTTCACAAGGCAAGTCCAGGAAAGGGTGTCCTGACAGTAAGACCATGGCCCTAGCCATGGTGTGTCATTGCTCTAAGAACACCGCCATGGATGTGGTTAAAAACAGACAAAATCCCCGACGGTTATCAGGAGTTTGTCTTCGAGGGAAAAGTATCCCCGTACCCCTCTAATGAGGCGAGCAAGTGAATTGTCCTGCTCCGATATAGGGGCCACCCAATCACGAATGTCACCAGAGAGCTCGGTGAATTCAAAGGTTCTGGTAAAAATGCATTGAAGGCAGTTACGTACCCATTTCCCTATATCGTGTCCACTTGGAGCGCGAGCTTGTCTCTGGACTGGTTACGGTAGGGATTGTCCCTCGTCTGCCTGTGGCTGGGATAGATTTGCTGTTGGGTAATGATTTGGCAGGGGCTAAAATGATATAATTCATGGAGTGTATGCGGGATGGTTTTCTGGACCAATACGTTGAAGAACCAACTGGAGAACAGGCCATCCAAGACTGGGTATTGTGTAATGAGAGAGGAATAATTGACTATAGAGTTGTGCGAGACCCCTTGGGGACGAGCGACCATAATATGATAGAATTCTTCTTCAAGATGGAGAGTGATGTAGTTGATTCTGAGACTAGGGTCCTGAATCTTATTAAAGGAAACTACGAAAGTATGAGACTTGAGTTGGCTATGATGGATTGGGAAACATTACTTAAATGGATGACGGTGGATAGGCAATGGCAAACATTCAAAGAGCGCATGGATGAACTGCAACAATTGTTTGTTCCTGTCTGGCGCAAAAGTAATATGGGAAAGGTAGCCAAACCATGGCTTACAGGGGAAATTAGAGATAGCATTAGATCCAAGGAAGAGTCATACCAGACCTGAGGATTGGGAGCAGTTTAGAATTCAGCAAAGGAGGACCAAGGGATTGATTAAGAAGGGAAAAATAGAGTACAAGAGTAAGCTTGCGGGGAACATAAAAACTGACTAAAATTTTCTATAGGTATGTAAGTAGAAAAAGATTGAAGACAAATGTAGGTCCCTTATATACAAAAACAGGGGAATTTATTATGGAGAACAAAGAAGTGGCTGACCAACTAAATGCATACTTTGGTTCTGTCTTCACAAAGGAGGACACAAATATCATACCAGAAATGTTGGGGAATACAGGGTTTAGTGAGAGGGAGGAACTGAAGGAAATCAGTATAGTAGAGAAATGGTGTTGGGGAAATTGATGGGATTGAAGGCCAATAAATCCCCAGGGCCTGATAATCTACATCCCAGAGTACTTAAGGAAGTGGCCCTAGAAATAGTGGATGCATTGGTGGTCATTTTCCAAGATTCTATAGACTCTGGAGTAGTTCCTACAGATTGGAGGGTAGCTAATGTAACCCCACTATTTAAAAAGGGAGGTAGAGAGAAAACAGGCTATAGACCAGTCAGCCTGACGTCAGTAGTGGGAAAAATTCTAGAGTCCATTATCAAAGATTTTATTGCAGAGTACTTGGAGAACAGTGGTAGAATCGAACAGAGTCAGCAATGATTTACGAAAGGGAAATCATGCTTGACAAATCTATTAGAATTCTTCGAGGATATAACGAGTAGAGTTGATGAGGGGGAGCCAGTGGATGTAGTTTATTTGGACTTTCAGGAGGCTTTCGACAAAGTACCACACAAGAGATTCGCGTGTAAAATTAAAGCGCATGGGATTGCAACTAGTGTATTGCGGTGGATAGAAAATTGGTTGGCAGACAGGAAACAAAGAGTAGGAATAAATGGTCTTTTTCCGAATGGCAGACAGTGACTAGTGGGGTACCGCAGGGATCGGTGCTAAGACCCCAGCTATTCACAATATAAATGATTTAGATGAGGGAACTAAATGTAGTATCTCCAAATTTGCAGATGACACAAAACTGGGTGGGAGGGTGAGTTGTGAGGAGGATGCAGAGAGGCTTCAGGGTGATTTGGACAAGTTGAGTGAATGGGCAAATGCATGGCAGATGCAGTATAATGTGGATAAATGTGAGGTTATCCACTTTGGTAGCAAAAATAGGAAGGCAGAGTATTATCTGAATGGCTGTAAACTGAGAGAGGGGAATATGTAATGAGACCTGGGTGTTCCTGTAAACCAGTTGCTAAAAGTAAGCATGCAGGTGCAACAGGCGGTAAAAAAGGCAAATGGTATATTGGCCTTCATAGCGAGAGGATTCGAGTACAGGAGCGGGGATGTCTTGCTGCAATTATACAGGGCTTTGGCGAGGCCACACCTAGAATATTGTGTGCAGTTTTGCTCTCCTTATCTGAGGAAGGATGTTCTTACTATGGAGGGAGTGCAGCGAAGGTTTACCAGACTGATTCCTGGGATGGCGGGACTGACATATGAGGAGAGATTGAGTCGGTTAGGATTATATTCGCTGGAGTTCAGAAGAGTGAGGGGGGGATCTCAGAAACCTATAAAATTCTAACAGGACTTGACAGGGTAGATGCAGGAAGGATGTTCCCGATGGTGGGGGAGTCCAGAACCAGGGGTCATAGTATAAGGTTCCCTGATAAACCTTTCAGGACTGAGATGAGGAGAAATTTCTTCACCCAAGGAGTGGTGAGCCTGTGGAATTCGCTAACACAGAAAGCAGCTGAGGCCAAAACATTCTATGCTTTCAAGAAGGAATAAGATATAGCACTTGGGTCGAAAGGGATCAAAGGATATGGGGGGAAAGCGGGAACAGGTTGCTGAGTTGGATGATCACACATGATCATCGTGAATGGCGGAGCAGGCTCGAAGGGCCGAATGGTCTACTCCTATTTTCTATGTTTCTGTGTATAATCCCCAGTAGTCTTATACAAGTCAAACGTGGCCAGGGAGATGGAGCAGTTACAGGAGGAAGTCCCTGGAATATTCCCTGACTCTGCACTGACCAGGACTATGGCTAAGCGAGCTCCACTGGAGAGTGCTGCGCCACTAATGCAGACAGATGATCTGGAGGTCTTGCTGGCCAAAACTTGTTTTTCGAGATTGAGGAGATGCGAACGAGATGTTCAGCTGACCCTTTTTGATTGAGCTCAATAGGCAGACCCCAACTTAAAAAGAATAGCACAGACCACCTGTTCGGAGACCGAAGGGGTTCCCAAGTGCTATTACTAGAACGGGGTAGTGACGAGCAAGTGAAGACCTCTTCGGCAACCTACAGAGGAGAGGAGTGGACAGTGGTCCACAAAGTTTTAGTTTCCCCCCAAATATCATACAGAAATCTTGAGGATTGCCCACAAAATCCCAATAGCTGGGGCAGGTAGGTATCCGAAAGACCCAGACCCAGATAAGCCAGCACTTTTATTGGCATCGTCTCCACAAAGATATGGCTACATTTTGTCGGACCTGCCATACCTGCTAGGTTATTGGGAAACCATAGGCTGAAATCATGGCCATCCCACTAATACCCTTAGCTGTTTTCCAAGAAATCTTTAGCAGAGTTCTGATAGATTGTGTGGGGTCTTTACCTCGAACTGCGACAAGCTTTCAATATCTCCTAACAATCATGGATATGGCTATCCAGTTCCCAGAGGTTATACCCCTTATAAAAATCACAACAAGAACCCTGGTCAAGGTGCTGGCTCAATTTTTCATCTGCAGACTGGCTAAAGAGATCCAGTTAAATCATGGATGCAGTTTTTTGTCCCAGGTATCCCAGGAGGTTATGCATAGCCTCAGTATCGAACAACTAAAATCCTTGGCATACCACCCACAGTCACAAGGGGCTTTGGAACAGTATCACCAAATCCTGAAAATCGTGATTGTCCCCACGATTGGGACAAGGGATTAGCTTTTCTGTTGTTCGCCACCCAACGAATCAGCAGACTGCAATCTGTTTGAACTGGCATGAGGTAAGAGGGCCCCCTTAAGCTGATCAAAGAAAAGTTTTTAGATAATGGGAGGAAATGTCATTGTTAACTTAAGTATCAGCCTTTCACAAATGACTTTAAAGCATGTGCTGTGGTTTAAAAAAAATCTTAAAGCCTCCCAGCAGGACATAAAAAGGCAGACAGACATGCTGAGACTCGAATATTTTAAACCAAGGGATTGGGTCCTGGTGCTGTTGCAGTCATAGTGAACCCCTGAAAACTAGTTTTACTGACCTCTACTGTGTGGGGAGAGTGAGGTCAGTTACTTGAGTAACATCTCTCACCGTAGAAAGAAACAACAGTTGTGCCCCATAAACATGTGAAAGAAATATATTAATTGGGAGCAAGATAAACCAGTGAATGTATGCCAGGCAGTGAGGACAGTTGAGGATGCAAACAATAGTGAAGAGGAACTAGGGGAAGAAGGGAACCTGAAAAATTCTCAGATTGAACCTCCTACTGTGAAATTAGCCAACGCAGAAATCTTAGGGAGGCCAGACACAGTATTTAATTATCTAACCGAAGAGCAGAGGAACGGCCTAGCTTTGAGAGTTTGGGGAAGTATGTAGAGCCAAACCGGGTCGTACCTCTTGGATCATTGAGCAAAACCCATATCGACTCAGTCCCAATAAATTGGCTCAAGTCCGAGAGGAGGTCCAATTTCTGCTCGTCAATGACCCAGTCGAGCCTAGTTCAAGCAGCTGGAGTTGTAATAGGTCCTAAGCCAGATGGATCGAAGATACTCTGCATCGACTATCGTAAAGTTAATGCAGTGAGCTGAACAGATTCGTGCCTGATTCCTCGCATTGACGATTGTGTTGATCGAGTAGGCAACTCGGCATACATTGGTAAAATTGATAGGGTATTGGCAAGTCCTCATGACCACCCAAGCCATGGAAATCTCAGCTTTTGTAACAACAGATGGTCTATTCCAATGCAAAGTCATGCCATTTGGGTTAAAGAACGACCCAGCAACCGTTCAAAGATTGATGAATCAGTGGTTGGCTTAAGAAACTGTCATCTACCTTGACCTCCTGGTCTCTAGCGACACCTGGGAAGACCACCGAACCCATTTAAGGGCATTGTTCAAAGGTCTACAAAACGCTCACCTAGTGGCAAGTTTCAATTAACAGCGAGTTCGCTAAGGTCAAAGTGACCTGCTTGGGACATGTTGTAGGCCAAGGTCCGGAGTTGCCAAAGGCAGCAAAAGTACAAGCCCTCATGTATTTCCCTGTTCCCAGGACTGAGGGAGATCGAATGCGATTCCTGGGGATGTGCAGTTTCTGCAGAAAATGTGTCCCTAATTTCAGCACCCTAGCTACGCTATTGACCAATCCGTTAAAGTAAAATGCGAAAATAGTGTGGACAGAACTGTGCCAGATGGCTTTCAAGGAATTGAAGGCTATTCTAACAAATGAATGCATATTAGCAGCAGCAAACTTTACCAGACCCTTTAAGGTGGCTATTGCCGTGAGCGATGTGGGATTAGCAGCTGTCTTACTCCATGAAGGTAACTAATTGGCTATTTTTCCAAAATTTTAAATAAACACAGCAGAAATATTCCATCCTCGAAAAGGAGGCTTTGTGGCTTTTGTTTGCCCTTCAACATTTCGAGGTTAATAACGGACATAGGGAGCTTTGAATATAAAAGCAAAATACTGCGGATGCTGGAAATCTGAAATAAAAACAAGAAATGCTGGAACTACTCAGCAGGTCTGGCAGCATCTGTGGAGAAAGAAGCAGAGTTAACGTTTCAGGTCAGTGACCCCTTCTTCAGAACTAGCAAATATTAGAAATGTAAAAGGTTATAAGCAGGTAAAGCGGGGGTGGGGCAAGAGATAACAAAGGAGAAGGTGTAAATAGGACAAGGTCACAGAATAGCTGACCAGAAGGTCGTGGAGCAAAGGCAAACCATATGTTAATGGTGTGTTGAAAGACAAAGCATTAGTACAGATGGGGTGTTAATGGACTGAAAATTGAACAGCTGCAAGTACAAACATGAAAAAAAAAGTGGGTAAGCAAACTGAACAAACTAAGATGAAATAAAATAAAATAAAAACAAAAAAAATTTTAAAAAAAGCTTTGCATATACTGACCACAACTAAAGGCCTGCTACCCGACGGGAACCGACGACATGTATTGGGTTCAGGTTGGGCTGCTCTTCCGGTTCTGGCCTTCGGGCTTGGGTTGCGTTGGGTCGGGCCGGACACACGCAGCAAGAATTGCAGCTAAGTGTTAAAAGTTTAAAAACTTACCTGAGCTGCGAGTCCGGGATGTCAAAGAAGGAAACTGAGTCTGCGCAATGAGCGTCTCTATGACGTCATCACGCTCTTGCTGCAGCTTCCTGACGATTGGGAGTCGGAGGGTAAGTAAAGAGAACGTTGCAGTGGTCGGGTCGGTTTCGGGTCCAATGTGGTTCTGTTGGGTTCAGGTCGGGTTTTGTTTTCATGACTTGAGCAGGCCTTTAACCACAACCCATTGAATTTACTAGAGAAATTCAAAGTTAACAATGCCATGCTGCTCAAATACAGTTTACTCCTCCAGCTGTTCAACTTAAAAATCACGTACATGGCTGGGAAAAACAATGTGCCACCAGTAAACTGTGAAAGATTTAGCAACAGTGATCCTGAGGAATGCATGTGAATAAATGTGTGTAAATGTCTGCTATTGTATGTTATTTTTCCTTCTTTCTAAAAAAAAAACAAGGAATTTCATTTTTTCCCCCTTTTTTGTGGGGTGGTGTCATGCTCAGTCAAGGAGAAATTATGGACTATATCATGAACTTATGAAACAAACCCAAACAGACTTGAGGCGCACCAAAGCGGCCCGCATTCAGACTGACCAATCAGATAAGTGAAACGGCAGCATGTTCTGGAACAATCGGAGTGGAATCAGTGTTTGGTTAATTCAGTTATTAATTCAAAAATTAGAATTGCTTCTATTCCAGCGTAAAGGAAGGACCCTGTCTAAAATCCCCATCTTTAAACTACATGTAGGCAGAAACTGGAGTTGGCCTTGAACTCCCAACCAGAGAAATTGAACCAGGCTTTCGCCATTGAACTATGACTGAGAGAATAACAAGAGGAGACTGCAACAATGCATCTGTCCAGCTGAACAATCAGAGTTGTTTTTCTTCCTTCAGTATACCAGAAAAAAAGGAAGTTCATGCCTGCACCTTTTCAATTTTTCACCCTGGGAGAAAAGCAAGTTATGAAAAAAAAAGTAATGAGCAGTTTCCCTTCCCCCTCGCTGTTTTTTTTTGTTAGTGATGAGCAAGAAGGTTAGGTTGGAAAAACGGAGGTTGTTCTCTCCGGAGCAAACGCGATTGAGGAGAGATTTGTTAGAGGTGTACACGATTATGACAGGCTTTGATAACTTAGATGAGGAAAAACTCTTCCCATTGGTGATGCAAAGACTAGGGGACACAAATTGAAGGTTTTGGGCAAGAGATGCAGAGGGAATGTGAGGAAGAACTTTTTTATGCAGTGACAGCTAATGAGCTGGAACTTGCTGTCCATGAGAGTGGTGGAAGCAGAGACAATGATTTCAAAAAGAAAATGGATGGGCACTTGAAGGAAATAAACATGTAGAGCTACGGGGGATTGAGCGGGGCCTGTAGGACTGTCTGGATTGCACTGTAGAGAACCGGAATGGCCGCCTTCTATGGCATAAAGACTCTCTGAATCCCTTTACACACTCGCTGTGCATTTTACAGCAATGAGCAGAATCCCTGTCCACTCTTGCTTTGTGTTTTACAGTAATGAACAGAATCCCTTTTCTCTCTCGCTGTCTGGTTTACTTCAGTGAGTAGAATCCCTTTATTGTCTTCGAAATACTGAGCAGGCCTGGCAACGTCTGTGGAGAAGCAGAGTTAACGTTTCAGGTCAGTGAGCTTTCATTTTCTCTCTCCACAGATTCTGCCAGACCTGCTGAGTATTTCCAGTACTTGTTTTTTATTTCAGATTTCCAGCATCTGCAGTATTTTGCTTTTATTATATTACCCTTTTATTGTCTTGCTGCGTTCACATGAAATAGGAGCAGGAGTAGACCAAATGGCTCATCAAGCCTACTCCACCAGTCAATACGATCGTGGCTGATTTTAGGCTTAAACTCCATTATTCCACCCACTCACCATATCCTTTAATTCCCTGAGACGCTAAAAATCTGTCTATCCCAGTCTTAAATGTATTCAACGATAGAGCATCCACAACCCTCTGGGGTAGAGAATTCCAAAGATTCACAATCCTTTGAGTGATGTAATTTCTTCTCATCTCAGTCCTAAATGATTGGTCCCTTATCCTGGCATTGTTGCCCACGTGTTTTAGATTCTTCGACCACAGAAACAATCTCTGTGTCGACCCTGTCCAGCCCCTTTAGGAGCTTGTGTGTTTCAATGAGATGGTTTCTCATTCTTCTAAACTGCAGAGAATATAGGCCCAATTTACTCAGCCTCTCTTCACAGGACAGCCCCCTCATCCCAGGGGCCAATTTAGTGAAACGTTGCTGCACTGCCTCCAATGCAAGTGTATCCTTTCTTCAATGTGGAGACCAAAACTGCACACAGTACTCCAGTTGTGGTTTCACCAAAACCCTGTGCAATTGTAGCAAGACTTCCTTACTCCTGTACTCCAATCCCCTCGCAATAAAGGCCAACATGCCATTTGTCTTCCTAAGTGCTTGCTGAACCTGCATGCTAACTTTCTGCATTCCTTGCACAAGTATAGCCGAGCCTCTCTGAACATCAACACTTACCAGTTTTACACCTTTTAAAAAAAAAAAAATTATGCTTTTCTATTCTTGTGATCAAAGTGAATAAATTTACACTTCCCGACATTATACTCAATGTCCCATCTTGTTGCCCACTTACTTCACCTGTCTATATCTCTTTGCAGCCTCTCTGTCTCCTTCCCACAGCTTACTTTTCACCTACCTCTGTATCTTTGGCAAGTTTAGATACATTACTCTCTGTCTTTTCATCTAAGTCATTTAATATAGATTGTAAATAGCTGAGGCTTCAGCACTGATCCTTGTGGCAATCCACTATTTACTGCCTGGCAACTTGAAAATGCCTCGTTTCTGCCCACTCTTTGCTTCCTGTCCATTAACCAATCATCTATATATGCTAATATATTATCCCCAACTCCATGAGCCCTTATCTTGCTGATTAACCTTTTGTGTGGTACCTTATCGAATGCCTTTTGGAAATCCAGGTGTACTACATCTACTGCAACAAAAACAAGAAATGCTGGAATCACTCAGCAGGTCTGGCAGCATCTGTGGAAAGAGAAGCAGAGTTAACGTTTCGGGTCAGCGACCCTTCTTCGGAACTACATCTACTGGTTCCCCATTATCTACCCTACTAGTTCGATCCTCAAAAAAAAACTCCAATAAATTTGACAAACAGGATTTCCCTTTAATATAACCATGTTGACTTTTTCGAATCATACTGTGCTTTTCTGAGTGAGCAGAATCCCTTTCCTCCCTCACTGAGTGATTTACAGTAATAATCCCTTTACACTGTCGCCGTATTTTGTACCATATTGCATGGAGTCTCTACCTTCTTGCTGTTTTAAAGTACTTAGCAGAATCCCTTGACTCCCTTGCTGTGTGTTTTACATATATGAGCAGAATCCCATTACACTCGCTGTTTTTTTTAAACAGCCTTGAGTCGAATCCCTTTACTTTCTCCCTGTCTGTTGTATAGTAATGAGCCGAATCCCTTTGCTCTCTCCCTGTGTGTTGTATAGGAATGAGCTGAATCCCTTTGCTCTCTCCCTGTGTGTTGCAGAGGAATGAGCTGAATCCCTTTGCTCTCTCCCTGTGTGTTGTATAGTAATGAGCTGAATCCCTTTGCTCTCTCCCTGTGTGTTGTATAATAATGAGCTGAATCCCTTTGCGCTCTCCCTATGTGTTATATAGTAATGAGTTGAATCCCTTTGTTCTCTCCCTCTGTGTTGTATAGTAATGAGCTGAATCCCTGTACTCGGTCGCCGTGTTTCTCTTTAACTATGCTTTTCCTCATATTGATGTCTCCTGCTGTGGCTTCATGTCACAAATATTTTTATTGATTACTGTCTCGTTAAGTACCCGAGGATATCTTTTGTTGGAGGAGCTATGTAAATGCAAGTTATCAATTGTAACAAATTGCTGGATGCACTCAGCGGGTCGGACAGCATTTGTGCAGAGAGAGAGGGTTAATGTTTCAGGTCAGAAATGGTTAGGTTATTGCCCTGAAGCCTTTGCTTTGTTTCTCTCTCCGCGGGTGCTGACTGACCTGCTGAGTATTTGTAGCATTTTCTGTTTTGATTTCAGAAGTGCAGCGTCCACAGTATTTTGCTTTTGTTATGGAGTGTGCCTCATTGTTCCTGCACCTGTAGTCACTCTTGTTCTTCTTCTTGTTGCAGAGATCTGCAGCGATTCGATGCTGCTCACAGAGGTAAGCACACTTCACGTTCCATTCATTACCCCCTTCCCGTCAGCTCCTGAGATCACAGGCTGCTGGTATCAGTCAGTACTGGGTGTACAGAGCTCCTACAATCCAGCCCCTGCTGCCTGAGTGTCATACTAGAGTAGAGAAACAGTTCTGATTGGGTGTTTAGTTCCACTGTTTGCTTATCCCAGCAGAGCCCAGTGACGCCCCAAGCTTCAGTTGAGAGAGAAGTTTATTGGAATATGTAATGAGGGTGCTCCAGATTTTTGGAAATAATGGGTTACACTGATTTACCTGATTCCTGATGGAGTTGATGTATAATTTAATCTTATTGACATCATGAGTCACCGCCGTAAATGTGTGAGATACAGTTTGGAATGAAGAATATACTGAGATAATATCTAAAAGTATTTTTAAGGGGTTGCAGGACCAGAGAGACCTGAGGGTTCATGTACACTACTCGATGGGTGGCAGAACAAATTGAGAAGGCTGTATAGATAGCATACAGGATCCTGGACTTTATATGTATATAGAGGCCTGGAGTACAAGAGGAAGGAAGAAAACTTTATGAATCATTGGTTAGACTTTAGCTGGCGTATTGTCAAAATTCTGGGCACAGTGCTTGTGAAAGGATGGAGAGGGTGTAGAAGAGCTTTACTTGAATGACACCAGGATGAGGGGTTTCCATTACTTGGAGAGACTGGAGAAGCTGGGGTTGTTTTACTTAGAGCAGAGAAAATTAAGGAGAAATTCGCAATATGTTGAAACTATTGAGGGGTTTAGATTGAGTAAATAAGGAGAAACTATTTCCATTGGGAGGAGGGTGGAGAACAAGATGACATAGATTTAAGGTAATTGGCAAAAAATCCAGAGGGGAGATGATGTGTTCTTTTACACAGGAGTTGGTGATCTGGAACCCACTGCTTAAAAGGGTGGAGGAAGCAGATTCAGTGGTAACTTTCAAAAGGGTGTTGGATAAATACTTAAAAAGACAAAGTTTGCAGGGCTGTGGGCAAAGGGCAGGCAATTGGTACTAATTGGGACAGTTTTCAAAGAGCTGGCCGAATGGCCTGCTGCTGTGCTCGGTGGTTCTGTGTGGATGTGGCTCTTAAAATGCTTTGTCGTTCACCAGCAGTGTGCTCGATTCTCTTGTTCATCTCGAATCCCTCATGGTCTTTGTGTTTTGGGCAGAGTAATCGCAGGGGCTGGGAAACTTCCCGGCAATCTGAGGGGCTGGGAGGTGGCTGTTGAATAGTGTCTATGGGGTTCATGAGCAGAATTGTAATGCCACATTGCCTACCCTTGTGCTGCCAGTGCGAAGCATTGCTGTCTGTACAGCTCGCCAGGGCCCTCTGGTGGCGCAGGCTGCTGCTGCTGCTGCAGCTCGGCTGGCTGCTCCGCAACGGGTTCCAGAGCTCGCCTTCCATTCCCTCCAGTTACTGCATCCATCACTTCTTCACCTCATTTGCTGTCGTCACCGCTCACTGGCAAAACCATTCAGCTGGCGAGCGCCATCCTGCTGGCACTGTTTGTCATGTTAAGTATTGTGTTTTGCTGTTGTTTAATTATTGTGCTTGTTAAAGGACAACTAAAACCTGGGCTGGAACATGTGTGGGTTGGGCAGGGAGGAGTGGGTGGAAAGGTGGAGGGGAGGGCCGGTGCTTCCTTTGCAGATCAGGGAATGGGGGCTCCTCTCATCCGGACCCCTTGCACACTTTGGAACGCAGCTTTAGTTGTCCTTTGAGGTGATGGATGATAGTGCTGGAGAATGGAACTGACTTTATAGTCTCGATTTTGTATCCAGTGCAATACTTGAGCATTTCATTTGCGTTTTTTTTTGTAATTTAAGGTTTCACTGAGACACTTTGAAACGGAGGGGGTTGCCCCTCTGCCACCCCCACCACATGCCCCCTTTTAAATTGGCGCTTGGTATTTCCTGATCTACCCCGTTCCCCATCATGTCCGTTCTCCCTTGAACACCCACTAACTCCCCCACGTCATCCAGCCCCCTTTCCACCTGCCACCGTATATCGCCCCGTGTGTCCATTCTCCGCACTCTCAATCCTGCAGCCAGATTCCAGAATTGAGGAGCATGGCAGTTTTGTAACGCGAGCCTGCTCGCAGCTCGAGACTGCTGGATACTCTCCAATTCGCTTTGTTACACTGGAAGAGGGACCTCGAAATGTCAGCTTGCTAATGTGTGATGTGGCGCGATACCATCAATCCTGGAGCTGGAAGGGGTCATTGGGATTAAATACGGGTTTATATACACTGCTGAGTGAAGCCCTGGGTTAGAGAGAGAGGAGAATCAGCCAGGGTTCCTGCTCTTAGTCACTGTCAGCCAAGGTTCATGGTCGCTGCCATAGGATAGCAGGGGCTGTGGGAATGGTGGAGGATGGCGGGGCTGTGGGGATGGTGGGAGGGGCAATGTGAGGGATGTGCCAGTGCTGCGGGGGGGGGCAGGGGCTGTGGGGACGGTGGGTGCGCAGGGGATGTGGGGACATATGAGGTTGGCGAGAGGCTGGGGATGTGGGGATTGGGGAGAATTGCTTTGAATCAATTCTTAGGTATGGAGTTAATGGAGAGCAAGGGGAGTGTGAGCGGTAGCTGTTGCCAGCAAATGGGAGGGTACAACGGGACTTGGCGGGTTGGTGGGGGAGTGGGAGCTGGAGAGTCCGGTTGTCGGGGTGCTGGGGAGGGAGTGCTGGTGGGTTTGTGGGGGATGGGGTAGCTTGTTCAGTGAGAGGAAGCTGGTGGAGGGGAGAGGGAGGTGTAGAGCTGGGAGGGGGGAGGAAGATGTGTGCTTGGTCAACAAATCCAGCAGCTTGCATTTATGATTGCTCCTATAACAGTAAAACATCATAGGAGCATTTTGGACAAAAAAGACTGACAATGAGGCACATAACAAGATATTGGGGCAGAAAGCGTAAACTTGGTTAAAGAGGGAAGGAGATTGAGTAGGAGTTGCTGGCTGAGTGGGACCCTGGGGAGATCTTTCTGTTGGGATTTGCCTGGGTCTTTGGAGCCAGTTGGCCCAGGGCTTGGCGGTGAACTCCTTCTGTACCAGTTGGACTGAGTGCTATGGTGATGCCAGCGCTGGGATTGATGGTGTCATGGGTATTGCCTTTAGGAAGCTGGCGTTGCTGTGGGCTGCCCCTGAAGTGCCAGCGAGGTGACCTCGAGTCTTGTTCTCCTCCGCAGAAAACGGTGAGGCCCCGGCGAGCCGGCAGGACCTACGCACGTGTGGTGAGGCTTTGGGGGAGCTGGTAGGCTGGACACACCGCCACTGCCAGGGCTGTCTCCACCCGCCCAGACTGAGGTACCTGCCGCCCGGCAGCACCACTGTGGCTGTCTGGGCCTGCCAGGCCGGCCACACCTACCGCTGGCACGCGGCAGGGCGAAGGCGGAGGGGGCGGCACCGTGCCGCGAAGAGCAGCGAACCATCGACGGGGGCGTCAGAGTCCCAGGAGACGGAGCGTGGCCCCAGCTCGGAGCGGGAGGAGGCACGGGAGACAGAACGCGGCCTGAGCTCAGAGGAGGAAGATGGGGAGGAAGAGAGCGACGGGGGCTGTGCATCCAACCCCATCACCTCCCTACGGATCGTGGAGTGCGAGCTAGAGGAGCAGGGACAGGGAGGCAGGGGTCCACAACCCGGCTGGAAGGTGATCCCCTGCAAGGACGAGCGCTCGGAGGAAGAGGAGGCGGAGGAGGGGCTTGACCCAAGTACGTTACCCAGCAGTGTTGCTCCCCTGGCCGCGTTAGTTTAATCCCGAGAGTGCGAGATTCCAAGGCCCTCTTGCCCAGTCTCTCGCGCATGTCACTTCTGTACCGCCACTGATGGGCGCTCTCCATTTTTAAAAGAACCACTTGGAGACCGCAGATTGATTTGTAGTCAGTGTTAAATGAGCTGGGTCTCTAAAATGGAGCAGCCTCGTCCCTCAGCTTTTACATCTTGAAAAACTGCTGTTCTGGCCCTCTGTGCTGGACCAATATCTCAATCCCCACTTCCCCTAGTCTCGCTTAAACCCAGTCAGTCCACTGCAGTGAAGTAGTGCGCACTGTGCCAGCTGGCTAAATCACGGGTTACCTGCGTCTGTACCAGACACATCAGGGAGAGTCTGGACGTCACCGTGTACAGGAGTGTCTAGGATGAGCTGGGGCGGGTCTACTTGACACACAGCAGTGTCAGGTTAATGCGTAATAGAGTCTATATGGACAGTGTTAATGTATTAAGGGGGGTGGTGTTCTCGGGCTGCAGTAGTTAGAGTTTTAAGGCTGTGTTCAACATGTGCACCTGAACTCAAAACTGATTTGGGCTTTTTTTCTTTAAAAGTGAGGAGACTTGATAGTGGTCTTCAAAATTGTGTGGGTTGGGCATGGTAAATGTGAAGAGATTGTTTTCACTTTTGGACCAATCCAGACCTTGGGGACCCTGAATCCAATAGTGTTACTAATTAGTCCAGTGGGAAAATAAGGAGAAATGTCTTTGCTCGAAGAATGTAGAACTTGCTACCACAGGAGGTGGTGCTTAGATGCTTTTGAAATGAAATTAGATGAGTGCATGAGAGAAAAGGAAATAGAAAGATGTGCTGAAAGGCTGAGATGATGCAGCTGGAATGGGAGGAGATTCTTATGTCATTATAAATACCAGCTCAAACTAATTGGGCCGAATGGCCTGTTTCTGTGCTATAAATTCTATGTAAGTGTAAGAACATAGGAACAGGTGGAGACCATTCAGTCCCTTGAGCCTGTTCTGCCATTCAATAAGATCCTGCTTGATCTGTATCCTAAATCCATCCACCTGCCTTGGTTTCATATCCCTTGATATCCTTGGCTAACAAAAATTAATCAATTCCTGATTTAAAATGAATGATTGATTGAATTAGTGCCTACTGCCTTTTGTGGGAGAGAGTTTAACACTTCTACCACCCTTTGTCTGAAGCGGTATTTCCTACCATCTCGGCTGAATGGCCATACTCTGATTTTTAAGGTTATGTTCCAGCGACTCTCCTCGCTGAAAGAGTTTCTCTCCATCTACCCGAGCAGTTCCTTTCAAAATACAAAATATCTTAATCAGTTTTCCCTTAAACCTTCTATAGTCCAGGGAATACATGTCTTATGTAATCTCTTCATAATATAACTCTTGGGAGACTTGGTAACATTCTGATGAATCTGCACTGAATTTTTCCAAGGTCACTATATCCTTTCTAAGGTGTGGTGCCCAGAACTGTACACAGTCCTCCAGGTGTGGTCTAACCAAAGCCTTATATAGCTGCAGGAAAGCTTCCTTCCCTTTATATTCTAGCCCTCTAGTTCTGAAGGCAAGCATTCCCTTAGTTACCCTGATTTGATTTTTGTACCTGCCTGCCACATTTATTGATGTGTACATGGACCTCGAAAATGCTTTGGGCCTCCACTATTCCTAGTTTTAGACTAATAAAAAACTTGGATCTGTCTTTTCTCGATCCAAAATGGATGATCGTGCCTAAGCCTAATACTACATTTGCCACAGGAGTGGACTGTTTAGCCCTTTATATCCGAGCTAGCTGTTTGGAATCAGTGCTGGACTGATCCCACTGTAAAAGTGACTATTTATGTTGCATCGAATGCACAGCATAGAAAGAGGGCATTCGATGCAGTGGGTCTATGCCAGTGTTTTATGCACCACATTGTCGATTGTTGTAAAAACCCATCTGGTTCACTAATGTCCTGAAGGAAGGAAATCTGCTGTCCTTATCAGGACTGGCCTACATGTGACTCCAGCCCCACAGCAATGAGGTTGACTCTCAAAATATTCAAGGGCAATTAGAAATAGGCAATAAATGCGGACCTCGCCATCCCACAAATACAAAGAACAAAGAAAATCACAGCACAGGAACAGGCCCTTCGGCCCTCCAAGCCTACGCCGATCCAAATCCTCTATCTAAACCTGTCGCCTATTTTCTAAGGGTCTGTATCTCTTTGCTTCCTGCCCATTCATGTATCTGTCTAGATACATCTTAAAAGACGCTATCATGCCCGCGTCTACCACCTCCGCTGGCAACGCGTTCCAAGCACCCACCACCCTCTGCGTAAAGAACTTTCCATGCATATCCTCCCTAAACTTTTCCCCTTTCACTTTGAACTCGTGTCCCCTAGTAATTGAATCCCCCACTCTGGGGGGAAAAAGCTTCTTGCTATCCACCCTGTCTATACCTCTCATGATTGTGTACACCTCCAATCAGGTCCTCCCTCAACTCCGTCTTTCTAATGAAAATAATCCTAATCTACTCAACCTCTCTTCATAGCTAGCGCCCTCCATACCAGGCAACATCCTGGTGAACCTCCTCTGCACCCTCTCCAAAGCATCCACATCCTTTTGGTAATGTGGCGACCAGAACTGCACGCAGTATTCCAAATGTGGCCGAACCAAAGTCCTATACAACTGTAACATGACCTGCCAACTCTTGTACTCAATACCCCGTCCGATGAAGGAAAGCATGCCGTATGCCTTCTTGACCACTCTATTGACCTGCGTTGCCACCTTCAGGGAACAATGGACCTGAACACCCAAATCTCTCTGTACATCAATTTTCCCCAGGACTTTTCCATTTACTGTATAGTTCATTCTTGAATTAGATCTTCCAAAATGCATCACCTCGCATTTGCCCTGATTGAACTCCGTCTGCCATTTCTCTGCCCAACTCTCCAATCTATCTATATTCTGCTGTATTCTCTGACAGTCCCCTTCACTATCTGCTACTCCACCAATCTTAGTGTCGTCTGCAAACTTGCTAATCAGACCACCTATACTTTCCTCCAAATCATTTATGTATATCACAAACAACAGTGGTCCCAGCACGGATCCCTGTGGAACACCACTGGTCACACGTCTCCATTTTGAGAAACTCCCTTCCACTGCTACTCTCTGTCTCCTGTTGCCCAGCCAGTTCTTTATCCATCTAGCTAGTACACCTTGGACCCCATGCGCCTTCACTTTCTCCATCAGCCTACCATGGGGAACCTTATCAAACGCCTTACTGAAGTCCATGTATACGACATCTACAGCCCTTCCCTCATCAACCAACTTTGTCACTTCCTCAAAGAATTCTATTAAGTTGGTAAGACATGACCTTCCCTGCACAAAACCATGTTGCCTATCACTGATAAGCCCATTTTCTTCCAGATGGGAATAGATCCTATCCCTCAGTATCTTCTCCAGAAGCTTCCCTACCACTGATGTCAGGCTCACCGGTCTATAATTACCTGGATTATCCCTGCTACCCTTCTTAACCAAGGGGACAACATTAGCAATTCTCCAGTACCTCACCCGTGTTTAAGGAAGTTGCAAAGATATCTGTTAAGGCCCCAACTATTTCCTCTCTCGCTTCCCACAGTAACCTGGGATAGATCCCATCCGGACCTGAGGACTTGTCCACCTTAATGCCTTTTAGAATACCCAACACTTCCTCCCTCCTTATGCCGACTTTACCTAGAGTAATCAAACATCTATCCCTAACCTCAACATCCGTCATGTCCCTCTCCTCAGTGAAATGACTTTAAAAAAAAACACGTACCTCCTCCCACTATTACTTTTCTAAACCTATCAGCGTATTCTTCCATTTCTTTCTCCCTCATGTATTTGTGTAGCTTCCCCTATCCTTCATGCAGAATCCAATGTAATCGTGGGTTGCAGTCTTGCCGCAGATCCTGAATACGTCAGCAAATGGAACCTCGTGACTGACACAGGAAGACTGAGTGGAGAAAGAGAGGGAAGGAGAGATGTGCAACAGCAACTTGCATTTATATAGTGTCTTCAATGTGGTAAAATGCCCCAAGGCACTTCACAGGAGAGTTAACAACACAAAATTTGACACTGAACGACAAAAGTGATGGAAAGAGTTCGCGACGAGGAGAGTGAGCAGAAAAATGTGGGAAAGTGATGTGCAGGGAAAGTGGACAGGTGGACATTAAAAAATTGAAGAGTTGGAGAGATGCAGAGGGGCCATTACAGGTAGTGAGCAAGATTAGTCAAAGAGAGCGTTGAGAGAGAGCGAGAGAGACTATCTGATTCTCCTGTGTAAAAATGACATGGAACATTAAGCCTGAAATATAAGGGTAGGTTCAACAGGAGCACAGTGTCAGGACGAGGCTTCAAGATCCGCGCTCTGCTGACCTGTGAAGATTCATGCAGGGTTGCAGAATAAACTCGGTGTCAAACGCTTCCACAGAAAGAGAAAAATGTTCCATCCGCGCAGTCCCATATCAAATCCTCAGGATATCCCAAACCACTTTACCACAAGTGAGGTGGCAGAATATCTCCCAGAACAGTCATGTGCAGGTATCCCTCTTTCCCCCAGTAGTGTCCATGTGGAGTCTCTACAGCTATCCCCTGTTCCCCAATAGTGTCCATGTTTAGTCTCGACAGTTATCCCCTATTTCCCAGTGGGCACCATGTGGGGCAACATGAGCTTTCCCTACCCCACCCTTGTCCTCCCAGAGCAAAATAGGTGCTGGAAATCTGTCGATAAAACCTGTCAGCAGAAATGTCCAGTGTAGCTTTGGCAGTTTATAATGTAGCCATAGGATGCCATCTTTGCTGCTGGTTCACCTGCTTCCTCCTGTAACTGGTGTGTTGAATTGGAGGGCTACAGTACCAGGGAGTGCCATGAACTGCTCACTGAGGACCTGAGAGTGAGATAACAGCAGTCCTGCTGACCATCGCCTACCCTTATGCTGTGTTAGGGAGGTTCTGCAGCAGTTCAAGGTGTGCGCCTGTACACATCAATCACAGCTCAACAAAAGTTAGGGTACAGGAGGGGCCCAGTCGGTCCATCATATCTGTGCAAGCTCTTGGGAACAATCTAACACTGGCACTGTAAAAGTGACAATTTGTTCTGCTTTGCCCCCGCTCTCTCCCTCGTTGCCCCCAGCCTCCACCACCCCCACCCCCCCCTCCACGCCGCTGCTCCCGCTTGTCGCGCTGCCCACCCACATCCCTGGCCTCGCCCCTTCTCAGGCCACACGCCCCTGCCTCGCCCTCCCCCTTTCCTGGCCATGTAAACCCACTTCGCCCACTGCCTCCGGCCTCACTCTGACCCCGCTGCCCCCCATCCCCCGCTTTGCCTCAGCCGCCCTCACCCCCTTTTGCCTTGGGCCCCGCCCGACCGGAATTGTTGCTGCAGCTCCCTGTGGCATGTCTCTCCTCCCCTTATCTGCCCCCGTCTCGCTGCTGCGCCCCCCCCTCCCCCATCTCGCTGTCCCGCCCCTTCCCACGACGCGCTGCCTCGCCCTGCCCCTTCCCACGATGCGCTGCCCCGCCCCTTCCCACGATGCGCTGCCCCGCCCCTTCCCACGATGCGCTGCCCCGCCCCTTCCCACGATGCGCTGCCCCGCCCCTTCCCACGATGCGCTGCCCCGCCCCTTCCCACGATGCGCTGCCCCGCCCCTTCCCACGATGCGCTGCCCCGCCCCTTCCCACGATGCGCTGCCCCGCCCCTTCCCACGATGCGCTGCCCCGCCCCTTCCCACGATGCGCTGCCCCGCCCCGCCCCACGATGCGCTGCCCCGCCCCGCCCCACGATGCGCTGCCCCGCCCCGCCCCACGATGCGCTGCCCCGCCCCGCCCCACGATGCGCTGCCCCGCCCCGCCCCACGATGCGCTGCCCCGCCCCGCCCCACGATGCGCTGCCCCGCCCCTTCCCACGATGCGCTGCCCCGCCCCGCCCCTTCTCTCCCTGCCCCGCTCCGCCTCTCCCTTTCTCACAGTTTCTTTGTCTCTCTCTCTTTTCCCCCCCCTGCTAGTAGAGCCCTTACCGGAACTCCCGGTGCTGAAGACAGCCCCCGTGGTTTTGATGAAGACAAAGCCAGGCCGAGGGCGATGGAGAGCCAAAAGCGCATGCGAGGAGCCAGAACCCGACGCCACTCCGGAGCCGCAGTGGGAGCTCCACTACTGGGAGACGGCATCACCTTCCACATACCCTGTACCAGAAATTCACACGCGCGTGGTCAACAGCCGTGACCTGGCCAGAGAGCAAACGGCGGACACAGAGCCTGACATGGAGACCGAGACAATGCAGCTCATCTGTAAGTCGGTGTCAGACCCTGACCAGAAGGACGAGAGCATCTCACTGGCTGGTGAGTACAGCTGGACCGTTGACACAGTGAAATAAGCCAGAGACTGGCGTGACTAGCCCTGAGGTGCCAAGTGCAGGAGCGGCCTTGCTAATTGGCAATGTCCCTCGACATCCTGGGGTCACCATTGACTAGATATTTAACTGGACCAAACACACGCATTCTACTTCAGCTCCCCTCTCATCCTTTTATCAATCACTTTAGGTCTTTGCCCTGATTATTGACTTTTCTATTTATCTAAGCCCCTCATAATTTTGTACACTTCAACTATATTTCCCCTCAGCCTCCTCCGTTCCAAAGAAAACAATACTAACCTATCCAATCTATGCTCAGAGTTAACATTCTACATTGCTGGCAACATCTTTTAATAATAAAAGCAAAATGCTACGGATGCTGGAAATCTGAAATAAAAACAGAAAGTGCTGGAAGTATTCAGGTCTGGCCATATCTGTGGAGAAAGAAGCAGAGTTAACTTTTCAGGTCGGTGACCTTTCATCAGAACATCCTCGTAAATTTTCTCTGTAACCCTCTCTAGTGTGAGCGCGTCTTTCCTGTGATGCCATGACCAGAACTGTACACAGTGCTCTAGCTGTGGTCTAACAACTATGTTTTATATAGTTCCAGCATAAGCTCCCTACTCTTAAGTTCTTTGCTTCAGCTAATAAAGGCAAGTATCCCTTATTCCTTACTGCCTGCAGTTGGGTTCTAAATTCTTCGCGTGCCGTAACTAAGTTAACGACAGAGCTACAGAGCCAAGAGCAGACAAAAATTCTTCACTGTCGCCTCTGCAACTGTCTGTCTTCTGCAAGTGAGCTACTAACTGAGGCGAGCAAACAGTTAACATTGGGATGAACTCTGTTTGAAGTGGACCGAAAATGTGCTGGGTGTTTTCCACTGCTTGCGTTGGTAAATAAAATTGACCAGACTCCGAGACTGTCGGCTTTCCTGGAATCAAGGTAGCCCTGCGTTGTGCGGTGGCATCACCCTTATCCTGGTATTTGCTGAACCAGTTCACCACCATGTCCACACATCATGGCGGCCTTTTCTCCCCACAACGATGTGCAACTTGGTTGGGGGAACAACATTCATTGATCTCAATTAGTGGTTTCTCCGGGGCTGGTACCAGTTGCCACTACCAGGCAGTGCGGCCTTTCAGCAGGTTGGCCATGATGTTGGCCTTGGAGACGCTGCCAAACAGCTCGTCTGGTTTGGGTAAAGCGGCCTGTGGGCCCAGGTCTCCTCCTCTGCCGTGGCCTTTGTCAGGGAGAGGACCAGCGCAGACGCCGCGTCCCTGTCCGGGTCTGAACTCCCTATAGCGGCAAAATACGACAGGATTGCTCCTTCCCACTGCGGTGACAACCACCCACCCCAGCTATCAAAGACAGCCCAGGCACTGCACTGCAACAACTTGCCAAGGCTCCTTCAAGAGCACCCCTCCCCAACACATGACCTCTACCATCTGGAACAAGGGCAGCAGATATTTGGGAACACCATCACCACCTGCAAGTTCCCCTCTAAGCCACACACCATCCTGACTTGGAACTATATTGTGGGTCCTTCACTGTCACTGGGTCAAAATCCTAGACCTCCCTATCTGATGGCACTATGGGTATACTTGCACCTCATGAACTGCAACAGTTCAAGAAGGCGACTCGCTGCCACCTTCTCGAGGGCAATTGGGGATGGGTGAAAAAGGCTGGCCTATCCAGTAATGCACACATCCTGTGAAGCAAAGAAATAAAAGAGGCTGGGGTTGGGGGTCTAGCGCTGAGGCACACAGTGCAGGAGAGCCCAGGCTCAGCTATAGGCTTCCTGTAGGGTTCTCTGGACCTTCCCTCACTCCAGGCTCGGCAGGTATTGACCCTCCTGGGGATCCTCCTAGTGCCCGACTGACACTGGCGTCCTGGGATCACAGAATGGTTGTAGCACAGATGGAGGCCGTTCGGCCCTGTGTCTTTGCCGGCTCTCTGCAAGAGCAGCTCAGCTAGTCCCACTCTCCAACCTGTAGTCCTGCAAATATTTCCCCTTCGTACGTGCAATGGGGATATGAGTTAGCTTCACTTGCACTATTTGAAGTTGTCTCAGAAGTCTAGTATTCCACGCATGAATTGGAAGACAGGGAACAAAAAAGATCAACTTGGAGTCAACATTTGTAAGCACTCGAGCCGAGGAGGCCCAATTATTATTTGAAAGAAACCGCTTCCAATATGAAAATGACCCTCTGGCTTAAACGTCAGCATTGCTGTGCCAGGTAGAAGTCCTACTGCTGAATCGCATTGCATATATCAGACTGTCCTTCAAAGTGAGAGGTAGTTGGGGGGCACGGGGCCAGTGTGAACCAAGAGAAATCCTTTTGTGACTATTAGACGAAAATGGTTGCCTTCCATCAGATTAGAACTACTGCCAAAGTAGCGCAAGAAGAAAGAGGCTTCGGCAGATGTTCCTCTCCTCTGTACCGGAGGAGATTGGGATTCCCCAGGTACAAGGAGGAGGGAAAAGGGTTCCCCAGTATTAACTTGTTGCGTTCTCCCTCATCCCCTCATCCTTTCACTTTTCTCCTTTCTCTTCTGCCCAGGATTAGCTGCTGCCGCTGGGCTTCCCGATTCTATCAGAGATCCGGAACTGGAGAACAGGTAGGAGACAGCCCCTGCCATGCCCGCCCTCTCGGCCTGCCCACTGCCTGGCCACCAAGCCTCCCTTAAATACAGCAGCATACTGGCCTAATCTCCCCTGAGGGAGTTAGATGCATGGGAGTCTGTCATTTGACAGTAAGGCAAGGGGTGGGATGGTGAAGGGGGTGGGTATGATATTCCAGGCAGGACAGTGAAGGGTGTGGGGAGGTGGTATTACAGGGCGGGACAGTGAAGTGGGTGGAGTGTGGTATGCCGGAGCAGGACAGTGAAGTAGGTGGGAGGGAGTCTATTCTGGAGCAGGGTGATGATGTAGGTATTCCAGGTGAGATGTAAAGTAGGTGGGTGTGGTATTCCAGAGCAGAACAGCAAATAGGGGGATGGTGGGGGCGGGTGCGGGTGGCGCTATTCTGGAGCGGGACAGCAAAATGGGTTGGGTGCAGTATTACGGAGCAGGACGGCGAAGCTGGGGGTAGGGGGGGTTCTATTCCGGCGCGGAATAGCAATGTGGGTGGGGGGGTGACATTCAGGAGCAGGGTAGGGAAGGAGAGGTGGTGCGTGGATTCTGTGGTCTGATGCTGAAGGGAGGGGTTGGGAATGCCAGGATTGGTGACATTGAGGAGGTGGTCCTGGATGTTGTTGCAGGGTGAGTGGGTAGTCAGATGGTGGTGGGGAGGGCAGTGTTGTTGCTCCCTCTAACTGACCCCGTGTGTGTTTTTGTAGTGAGGACGAGGAGCCGGAGTTGGTGGAAACGGATGATGACGTCCCATTCCACGATGATCCCAAAGACGAAATGTACGAACCGTCGCCACACAGGTAATGAGGGGCGGGTGGGAAGGAACCTTTCGCACAGCCCGTTCCGCCCACTGACCTGTCTTTTATGCACGGTCACTGCTCATCTCTCCCTCTGCCCCACTTCTCTCACCCACCCCCCACCGCCCCTCACCCAAACCCATTTCCCTTTCCCACCCCACCCCAACCCTCCCACATCCCTGGCCTGCCTTGCCTCCATTTTCTCTTCCTTCACCCCCCCCTTTCAAAACTCAGACCCACCTTCTCTCAGATTGTCTCCACCTCCCCCAAACTGACCAAATCCAATTTCTGCCTTACCTCCCTTCCCCCACTCCCCCTACCCACTTTCCACTCCATCCCCACTCCCGAGCCAGCCTTCAAATCCTCGTGTGCCCTTCCCCAACCATTCCTGGACCTTGCCTTCCCTCCCTTTATACCAGCCCCTGCTGGCCAACCTTACCTCGCCGCCCCACCCCCCCCCCGCCTCCTTCCTCCAGCCCAATTCAACACCCGTCCCCACGTCTGTTGGCATTTCCCCTTCCAGCAACCCCATCTTCTCCTGATTGTTTCCTCCCAATCCCCACTCTCCCTCCTACCTTCGCTTTGCCCCACCTATTTCTCTCTGCCCTCTCCACAATCTCTCCTCAGTGCTGCACTTTGGGACTCTCTGTGGGTGGTGGATCTTGCATCTTCATTTGGTCGAGAGCTCTTTGTTTCTGATATACTCTGGGGTGTTTGCTTTAATCCTCAGGGAACGTGGAAAACAGAGGCGGAGACCACGGAAAGAGAAAGAGAAACTGGAGACGGTGGAGAAGGTGGAGCCTCCCAAAAGGTAGAGGAAGCCTCCGTTTCCCCCATTGAATGATTGCGTGATCCTCCCTGATTCTCCCATGAGGAGAGCTCCTTCCTGATTCGGTTCCCCCATCGGGTGATTCCTCCCCAAATCCGTTCCCTCGCATTGGGTGACCTCACCCCAGTCCCCCCCCACTCCCCCAGCTGAATCCACTCCTCCGTTGAGTGAGTCCCCCCCCCCCCCCGCGTCCCCCCACAGCCAATTTCACTCCTCTGACTGTTTTCACTCCCCTGTCTGTTTTCATTCTCCCCTGCACCCCTCACAGTCATTCTACTCCTCCGTCCGGTTCTTGGCTCCCACCCCCCCCCTCCCCCCCGCCCCATTCCCTCCACAGCCAATTCTTCTCCAGTGACTGTATGTCAGGCCATTGGGAACAGCAATCAATCTGGTATTATTTTGAAGTAGTGAAAGAGCTAAGGGGCCTGGAGTGCATATTCCAAAATTTTAAAGGGATCATGGCAAGTTGACAAGGCAGTTAAGAAAATGTTCTGATGAAAGGTCACTGACCTGAAGTGTTAGCTTTGCTTCTTTCTCCACAGGTGCTGCCAGCCCTGAGTATTTTCCAGCACTTTGTGTTTTTATTTCAGATTTCCAGCATCTGCAGTGTTTTACTTTTATTATATAACAAAATGTTTTGGGTTTTTTTGGCTTTGCAAATAGGGGACATTAAATATAAAAACAAAGCCATGATACCTTTACAAATCATTTAACCCTCAGCTGGAGTGTTGTGTACCGTTGTGAGCCCAACATTTGAGGTTGTGAAGGCCAATGTTCCCTCTAATTTCTCTTTGTTGTGTGAGGCCTATTTATTGCACTGCCCTGTACCTTTCTGATTGCTGGGTAGGCACGCAGCTTAGAGGGAGGTTGGTCAAGGCCCCGGAGCGGGTAACAACAAGGTTTGCCAAGAAGATACTCAGGACCAAGGACTTCAGTTATGTGGAGAGATTAGCGAGGTGGACGACTAACTAGAGGTCAGCCATTTCAAAATGATCTGGTTACTGATCCTCCTGATGGTGGAAACAGTTTCTCCTTATTTACTGTATCAAAACTCCACAATTTTGAGCACCTCAATTAAATCTCCTTAACCACCTTTATTGTAAGGAGACCAGTTAACCCCAGCTTCTCCACATAACTGGAGTCCTCCACTTCTCTCATTCTGGTAAATTTCCTCTGCACCCTCTCTTCCTAAAGTTTGCTGTCCAGAATTGGACACCATGCTTCAGCTGGGGCATAACCACTGAATTATAAAGCTTCACAACTTCCATGCTTTTGAAGTCCCTCAGGGACGCCACTCACGCCTCCTGTCAATTTAAGTACAGACGCATTATCACTACTCTGTTTCCTACCTCCTCGCCAATTCCTTATCCAGTGCTCCTTGTTTATGTGTCTGCCGTGCATTAGGTTGCGAAAGGAATTCTATCCATTTCAATTCTTGAAACAAGCCGAAGACCATTGTATTCACCTTTCTTGGACCTTCTGGTTAAGAGTCGTTTCTTGTCCAAGTTCTTATCATATAATCTTATCCTTTGTATCCTGGATATTGCTAATACTCATCTTAACTAAAACATCTCTTCACGTCTTTCATTCTGATTTTTCTCCTGTCCCAACATTCAGGTCTGTATAATAATAATGAGATAACTGTGGCTTCATAAACTCCTGCCTGCTGGCAGAGATGAGGGACTTCAATTATGCGGAGAAGCTCAGATTGTTCTCCTTGGAGGAAAAAAGATGAAGGGGAGATTTAATAGAGGCATTTAGGATCATTAAGGTTTTGTTAGAAAAGTAGGGAGAAGCTGTTTGCTCTGGCAAGTAGGTCAGTAACTAGATGTTATGGATTTAAAATAATTGGGAGAAGAACTGGAGGCAAAATGAGAAATTTGTCTTCACAGAGAATTGTTAAGATCTGGAGCACACCACCTGAAAGTAGTGAGTGGAAAGGTGGAATTGGATTCTGTCGGAACTTTCAAAAGTAAATTGGACATGTGCTTGAAGGGGACTAATTTGCACGTTTATGCAGAAAAAAGTGGGATTTGGGACTAAATTTGACAAAGAATGAATGGGACAACAGACTGATTGCTGCTCCTATGCTGTGAGACTCTGATTCCTTGATAATGTGCTGTTTGCAATAATATAACATTTAATTGCCTAATTATGTGGCTGATGCTTCATCTCTTCAATCTTCGACAGGAGGCCACGAAGATCCAAAGAAGACAGAGGCCCTCGTCCACCCAAAAAGCGGTAGGTCTATCGCTGGGGGTGGGGGGCAGTGATTGGTGCATATAACCAGTGGGCCAGAGACTTTACCACTGGGGAATTCTGCTTCCAATGCAAGACTGGTTGAAATTTGTTACAAACGTAGTTGTCCCAGCTACAAATGGGAAAGCAGGAGGCTGGGACTTCCTGTAAGATGAAGCTGGGTGTAAGTGAACGTTCTGGTCTAACTACTAACTCCTCTGCCTTAGGAAGAAGCCTCCTATCCAGTACGTGCGCTGTGAGATGGAGGGGTGCGGAACCATTCTCGCCAATCCAAGGTATCTGCAGGTCAGTGCAAACTTGATCCGTTGGCACACTTCATTCTTTTTATAAACCTTCCTTTCAAATTGCTTCCTGCAGAGGCTTAGACGTCAGTGTCCTCATGACCTAGAATACAATTAAAATGTGTCACTCAGACCTCGGATAGAGGTAAACAGTACAGTGTCACTCTGATCTAGAATATGGTTAGACTGCAGTGTCAGAGATCTAGAATAGGATTAGACTGTGCAGTATCACTCAGATCAAGAATAGGGTTAGACTGTGCAATGTCACTCTGATTGGGAATAAGGTTAATCAGTGGATTGTCACTCTTATCTAAAATAGGGTTAGATGGTGCAGTGTGTCACTCTGACCTGGAATAGGGTTGAACTGTGCAGTGTCACTCAGGTCTGGAAGAGGATTAGACTGTGCAGTGACACTGTGACTTGGAACAGGAAGCTAGACTGTGCAGTGATTTATATAATAGAAATGTGTGTTAATGGCAGTGTCACTGATGAACAACAGACAGTTAGACTGTGCAATGTCACTTTGACCCGGAACAGAGGGTAAGACTGTAGTAAAGACAGTGCTGGAAATGCTCAGCAGGTCTGGCAGCATCTGTGGAGTGAGAAACAGAATTAACGTTTCAGGTCTGTGACCTTTCATCAGAACTGGCAAAGTTAGAAATGTAATCGGTTTTAAGCAAGTGGGCAAAATAATGAACAGCTGTGTTCAAAAGCACAAACGTGAAAAACCAAGTTTAAGGCAGGCACAAATAATAAAACAATTTTTTTTTTAAAAGGCCAGTCATGCTCTGAAATTGTTGAACTCAATGTTAAGTCCAGAGGTCCATAGAGTGCCTATTCAGGAGATGAGGTGCTGTTCCTTGAGCTTGCGTTGATGTTCACTGGAACGCTGCAGCAGTCTAAGGACAGAAATGTGGGCATGAGAGCAGGTGGGTGTGTTGAAATGGCGAGAACCAGAAGCTCGGGGGTTATGCTTGCAGACTGAGTGGCGGGATTCTGCAAAGCAGTCGCCCAATCTGCTTTTGCTCTCCCCAGTGTAAGACTGCAGTGTCACTGATCTTGAATAGACGTTTGGACTATGCAGTTTCAAACTGATTAGAACAGTTGGATAGACTGTGCAGTGGCACTCTGATCTAGAACAGACATTTGTACTGTGCAGTGATCTGATCTAGAATGGTTGGGTAGACTGTGCAGTACTAATCTAATTTAGAACAGATAGTTGTGCCATGTAGTGGCACTCTGATCCTGAATAGATGGTTGGACTGTGCAGTGTCACTCTGAGCAGGAATGGTTGGATAGACTGTGCACTGGCACTCTGATTTTGCTCATAGGGCTAGACTGTGCAGTGATACTCTGACCTGGAACAGAGGGTGAGGCTACCGTGCCAATTACATCGGTATGAGGGGAGAGCTGGCTAAGGTTGAGTGGATAAATAGATTAAAAGATATGACACGTTTTTTAAAAATTCAAAATGTTCAAGAAAAGTGCGTTCCATTTTTTAAACAAAGTTCAGCAAGAAAGGTTCATTGTGGCTCATTAGGAAAGTAACAGAACGTATTAGATCGAAAGGAGAAGTTTACAATTTTAAGAATAGCTGTAAATGTGAGGATTGGGAGAGTTTTAGAAACCAGCAAAGCGCAACCAAAAACTTGATTAAAAAAATGGAAAACAGGGAATGAGAGTAAACCAGCCAGAATATAAAAACAGATTGTAAGAGCTTTTACAAGTATGTAAAAAGAATAACAAAAGTAATCATTGGTCCCTTAGAGACCAAGGCAAGAAAAATTATTATGGGAAATGCCGAAAAGGCAAAGACGTTGAATAGGTATTTTGTCTGTTGTTACTGAGTCGGGAGCAATGCACTGTCAATTCAGACCCATCACTCCACAGGTTGCAGCGTATTAAAGTTTTCCCACCCAACCGGAACGCAGCCAAATTAAACACTGTTGTAACCCTCAATAAAACAGACCAAACCAGGTATCTTTAGACAACAACAAATTAACTATTTATTAAAAACTAAATCTTAAACACTATTTAGCTAAACCTAACGCCACCCATTCACATCCATACACTCAAGAATCAATGGTTAACCGTTTTTTAAAAAAAATGATCTTTTAAAAATTAGCTGCTTCTTAATAAATAACTGGGTTGTTGGTCTTTGTGGGTTATGTTCCTGATGGGTGAAGTATTTTAGTGTAAAAAATAAATGCCACTTGAAGTCTCCACGCGGATTTGATGAAACAGACTTTTAGTAGATAGGCATTCAAACACTTCGGTTGCAGCAGCTGTCTAACAGTTCATTAAACAAGGAGTATAGCAATGGGTCCAAAAACCGACAGTGTCTCAGTTGAAACTTTTCTGCGAATTCCAGAAAACACAATCAGTCAAGAGAGATCCAATCTTGAAACAAAGACTTATTGGGTTAGAAGTAAAAAAAAAAAGGAATTTTGCTACCTCCAGCAATACAAATAGTCTCTTCAAAGGGTTTTTCCTCCTTAGGCAATTAACGTGGCCTGTAGCTCATTGCAGAGTTTCTGTTGAGGAAGATGGACAGCTCTTTCCTTCAGTAAGCACTCTTTGCTGGTGTGTCTCAAAACTGGTTTTAGCTGGTTTTTCCATAGTCAAATTGAAAATTATACCATGTGACCTTACTCTCCTGCCATTGCCTAGCTAACAAATGCAGCTGGCACACTGTGCCTTTTAGTTTTTAAAGGCACACTGTTTCAATCCAAGGAGAAAATAAATACAGTTCCGTGACACTGTCTTCACAGTTAAAAACACAAATTACATTCTAGAAATAGAGGGTAACCAAGGGGCTAATAAGTGTGAGGAACTTTATTACTTTTCCTCTGCTGATATTAATTGAGAAACTTAAGGGACTAAAAAAGCTGATATCCCCAGACCTGATGGCCGACACCCCAGGGTTGTAAAAGAGGTAACTAGGTAGTGATGCACTGTTCATGATTTTCCAAAATTCCCTAGATTCTAGAACGATTCCTGTGCATCGGAAGACAGCAAATGTAACATTGTTGTTCAACAAAGGAGGGAGAGAGGAAACCGGGTATTACAGGCCAGTTTGCCTGACATCAGCCATTGGGAAAATGCTGGAATCTCTTATGAAGGAAGGTTTACCAATGCACTCAAAATTGTATTATCAGACAAAGCCAGCATGGTTTTACAAAAGGGAAGTTGTGTTTGACAAATTTTAGAGGAGCATAGATAAAGAGGAGCCAGTAACATAGGAAATAGGAGCAGGAGTAGGCCATTCGGCCCCTCGAGCCTGCTCTGCCATTCAGCTAGATTGTGGTTGATCATTACCGCAATGCCATTTTCCTGCGCTATCCCCATATTCTTGCTGTCTTTAATATCTAGAAATCTATTAATCTCTTTCTTAAGCATACTCAATAACTGCGCCTCCACAGCTCACTGGGGTAGAGAATTCCAAAGATTCACCACCTTCTGTGAAGAAATTCCTTCTATTTTTCAGTCTGTAATGGCCTACCTCTTATTCTGAGACTCTGTCCCCTGTTTCTAGAACCCCCAGTCAGGGGAAACATCCTTCCTGCATCAACCAGGTCAAGCCCTGTAAGAATTGTGTCTGTTTCAATGAGATCACCTCTCATTCTTCTAAACTCTAGAGAATACAGGAACAGTCTACTTAATCTTTTCTCATAGGGCAATCCCACCATCCCAGTGATCAGTCTGGTGAACCTTCGTTGCACTCCCTCTATGACAAGTACATCCTTCCTTAGGTAAGGCTTGCATCCGCTGGAATTTAGAAGAGTAAGAGATGACTTGATTGAAACATATAAGATTCTGAGGGCTCTTGACAGGGTGGATGTGGGAAGGATGTTTCCCCCTGTGGGAGGATCTAGAACTAAGGGTCACTGTTTAAAAAAGAAGAGTTGCTCATTTAAGACAGAGATGCGGAGAAATGTTTTCTCTGAGGGTTGAGAGTCTTTGGAACTCGCTTCTTCAAAAGGCGAGTCTTTGAATATCTTTAAGGCAGAGATAAATAGATTCTTGATAAGAAAGTAGGTGAAAGGTTATCAGGGGTAGGCAGGAATGTGGAGTTGAGGAGACAATTCGGGGAAGGTTCCCTTCGATTGGAACATAGCGAATGTAACTACTTTATTCAAAAAGGGAGGGAGACAGAAAGCAGGAAACTGTAGGCCAGTTAGCTTAACATCTGTCTTAGGGAAAATGTTAGAAGCTGTTATAGCAGGGCATTTAAAAAAAATTAAGGTTATCAGGCAGAGTCAACATGGATTTGTAAAAGGGACATCATATTTAGCCAATTTATTGGAATTCTCTGAGGAGTTACATGCGCTGTGGATAAAGGGCAACCGGTGGATGTATTGTATGTAGATTTCCAGAAGGCATTTGATAAGGTGCCACAGCAAAGGTTATTGCAGAAACTATAAAAGCTCATGATGTAAGGCGTAACATATTGGCATGAATAGAAGATTAGCTAGCTAACAGGAAACAGAGTATGCATTAATGGGTCATTTTCTGGTTGGCAAGATGTGCCACAGGGATCTGTGCTGGGGCCTCAACTTTTTACAATTTATATAAATGACTTAGATGAGGGGACTGAAGGTATGGATGTTAAATTTGCTGATATGACAAAGATAAGTAGGAAAGTAACTTTGTGAAGAGGACTTAAGGGGATACAGATAGATTGACTGGGCAATTCCGCTGGAATTTAGAAGAGTAAAGGGTGACTTGATTGAAACATATAAGGTCCTGAGGGGCCTTGGCAAGGTGGATGTGGAAATGATGTTTCCCCTCGTGGGAGAATCTAGAACTAGGGGTTAATTTTATTTTTTATTTATTTAGAGATACAGCACTGAAACAGGCCCTTCGGCCCACCGAGTCTGTGCCGACCATCAATCACCCATATATACTAATCATACATTAATCCCATTACCCCCTCTCATCCCCACCTTTCCTTAATTCCCCTACCACCTACCTATATACTAGGGGCAATTTATAATGGCCAATTTACCTATCAACCTGCAAGTCTTTGGCTGTGGGAGGAAACCGGAGCACCCGGCGAAAACCCACGCGGTCACAGGGAGAACTTGCAAACTCCACACAGGCAGTACCCAGAATCGAACCCGGGTCGCTGGAGCTGTGAGGCTGCGGTGGTCGCTCATTTAAGACACAGATGAGGAGAAATGTTTTCTCTCAGAGGGTCGTGAGTCTTTGGAATTCTCTTCCTCAAAAGGCAGTGGAAGCAGAATCTTTGAATATTTTCAAGACAGAGGTAGGTAGATTCTTGATAAGCAAGGGATGGGAGGTTATCGGGGGTAGGTGGAAATATGGAGTAATCAGTTCAGCCACGAACTTATTGAATGGCGGAGCAGGCTCGAAGGGCCGAGTGCCTACTCCTGCTCCTAATTCATATGTTCATGTTTGTATGTAAAACTGTACACAGTACTCCAGGTGCCGTCTCTCCCAGGATCTATACAATTGCAGCAAGACTTCTTCACTCCTGTACTCAAATCCTCTTGTAATAAAGGCCAACATACCATTTGCCTTCCTAATTGCTTGCTGCATCTGCATATTAGCTTTCAGTGGTTTATGAACAAGGACACCCAGGTCCCATTGGGCATCAACACTTCCCAATATCTCACCAAATAAGAAATGCTCTGCAGTTCTGTTTTTGCTACCAAAGTAGATAACTTCACATTTTTCCACATTCTATTCCATCTGCCCTGTTCTTGCCCACTCACCTAGCCTAAGTCCTCTTGAAGCCGCTTTGCATCCTCTTCACGACTCGCGTTCTCACCTTGTTTTGTGTCATTAGCAAACTTGGAAATATTGCATTTGGCCCACATGCAAATCATTGATATAGATTGTGAGTAGCGGAGGCCCAAGCACTGATCCTTGCTGTCCCCAGTAGTCACAGTCTGCCAACCTGAGAATGACTCGTTTATTCCTGATCTCTGTTTTCTGTCCATTAACCAATTCTCAATCCATGCCAGTATATTACCCCCAATCCCATGTACTGTAATTTTGCTTACTAACCTGTGTGGGACCTTAACAGAAGCCTTCTGAAAATCCAAATACACCTCATCCCCATATCTAATCTAAGTTACATCCTCAGAAAACTCCAACAGGTTTGTCAACCATGATTTCCCTTTCATAAATCCATGTTGACTCTGCCCAATCCTACCATTATTTTCGAAGTGTCTAGTTATCACATCCTTTATAATAGATTCTAGCATTTTCCCTACTACTCATGTAGTATACTTAGATTTCCAAAAAGCATTGGGTGAGGTGCCACACAAAAGAATAATATGCAAGATAAGAGCTCTTGGAGTTCAGGGCAATATATAGCATGACTGGAGGATTGGTTAACGGACAGGGAATAGGGATAAATGTGGCATTTTCAAGTTTTCAGGCTAACTAGTGGAGTGCCACCAGGGTCAGTGCTGGGGCCTGAGCTATTTACAATTATATTCATGATTTAGATGGAGAGACTAAGAGTAGTGTATCCATATTTGCTGATGATATAAAGCAAGGAGGGGAAAGTAACTGGTGAGGAGGACACAAATAGGTTGCTAAGAGATGTAGACAGGTTAAGTGAGTGGTCAACAAGGTGGTAAATGGAGTGTAAAGCAGTATATTTTATGAAAGGTGTGAAACTTAAATGTTGATGTTGAGAGATGCTGGGGTGTACTCATACCAGGAACACAAAGTCAGCATGCAGGTACACCAAGCAGTTAGAAAGGCAAATGGCATGACGGACTTAATTGGAAGGGGATTGAAGTGCAAGAATAAAGAAATCTTGCTCCAGTTGTACAGGGCTTTTGTGAGCCACACCTGGAGTACTGTGTGTAGTTTTGTCTCCTTTTCTAAGGAAGGATATATTTGCCTTGGAGGCAGTAAAACAAAGGTTCACTAGATTTCTTTCTGGGATGAGACTGTTTCTTATGATGGGTTGAGTAAATTGGGCCTATGCTCTCTGGAGCTTAGAAGAATGCAAGGTATATTGTAATCTACAAGATTGTGAAGGGGCTTGACAGGGTAGATGCTGAGATGTTGTTTTCCCAGGCTGGGGAATCTAGAACACCGGGGCACCATCTCAGGATAAAGGGTCGATCATTAAGGACTGAGATGAGGAGAAATTTCTTCACTGAGGGTTGTGAATGTTAGGAATTGTCCAGTCCAGAGAGTTGTGAATGCTTCTTCATTGAGTACGGTCAAGGCCAAGATAGACAGATTTTTGGTTTCTCGGGAATCAAGGGATTATGGGGAACAGCAGAAAATCAACTATAATTGTATCAAATGGCGGAGCAGGCTCAAGGTGCCTATTTCTTGTGTTCTTATGGTCTGTTCTAGAACAGAAGATTAGACTGTACTATCAATCCGATCTAGAACAGTTGGGTGGACTGCAATGTCCCTTTGATCCTGAGCAGAGGGTTGCACTTTACGACGTCACTCTGATTCTGAACCGAGCATTAGGCTGTGCAGTATCATGCTCATCCTGAACAGTGTATTAGACTGTAGTGTCACACTCTAGAACAGTGCGACAGACTGTGCAAAGTCACTGAACTGGAACAGTGGTTCAGAGTGCAGTGTCTCTCTCATTTGAAGAGGGTTAGAGAGTGCAGTGTCACTCTGATTATGAGGTTCAGAATGTGAAGTGTCACATTGACCTAAAAACAGAGGATTCAGGAATGAGAAATTTCCAACAAATGGCAGATTTCTGCCATTGGCTTCCTCCTATCCGATTTGACCGGCTTTAAAAAGAAAATCATAACTCTCAATTTCACAGCTGACATTGCTGCGAATAGGAACTGCTGCTTCCAAAAAAAACAATCGGAACTGCCACTTTTTTTTTAAAAGCTGCCAGAAAACCATGGAGCTGCCCCGAAGGTTAGAAGCAGCAATCCCGACTTGGGGTTACGCTTGTCTCCCCTAGTGTGATGGTGAGTTGGGGTTACGCTCGTCTCCCCTCGTGTGATGGTGAGTTGGGGTTACGCTCGTCTCCCCTCGTGTGATGGTGAGTTGGGGTTACGCTCGTCTCCCCTCGTGTGATGGTGAGTTGGGGTTATGCTCGTCTCTTGTGCAATCCCGACTTGGGGTTACGCTCGTCTCCCTTTGTTTGATGGTGAGTTGAGGTTACGCTCATCTCGCCTAGTAAGACGGTGAGTTTGGTTACACTCGTCTGACCTCGTATGATGGTGAGTTGGGATTGTACTGATCTCCCCATGTTGTTACGACCAAGGCAGGATTAATGCACTGTTAATTCAGTCCTACTACTCCACAAGTCACACCATATCAAGAAAGATTTTCACCTAACGAAGAATAGCCAAATTTGGCACTATTTTCCCCCAAAAAATAATCACACCAAAACTAGGTTTCTTGAAACAGTAACATCAACTGTTTATTAGAAAAGAAGCAATAAGTCTGAACTACTAATGAGATAAATCTATATATATATATGAAAAACTCCTTATTTCCTTAACCCTCATGCGCGCGCGCGCACACACACACACACACACAGTCAAAAAAACTGGTTAACTGGGGAAAAAGAAATTTGGTTTACAGCTGTTTCTGAGGAATAGCAGGAATAATAAAAATAATTGAGTTTATCATGTTGTGGTAGGATGTTACTGGTACCATGAGGTGTCCCAGAGTCAAATAGGCGGGTGCCACTCGCAATCTCTCCAGGCGAGGTTGATGAACAGTCTGTGATGGGTAGGCGTTCACAGTAATTTAACTGCAGCAGGCGTCACATAGGTCTTCCATCAGGAGTGTAGCAACAGGTCTGCTTAGGTCAGCAGCAGTCTAGCAGTAGAAGAATTCTTCAGATTTCAGGATTTCTTAGAATAGAAGGCAGCATGGACCACACTGGATGCAGGGATTCTTCTCAAAAGCTGTAGGATTCCTTTACAGAGAGAGGTAACACTTTTCTGGGTCATCTTGCTCCAGGCAGATCAAAGCAAAGATTTCAAATGCCTCCCTTTGTTCTACTCACTGGCTTTTTAAAGGGTCCAAAGTGGGGGGGGAACCTTCCTGAAGATGGTCACTTGTCCAGACACAGTGTCTCTTGTCAATCAAAAAAAAAATGCTCTGAGCAAGGCCAAACTCCTGTGGGTTCCTTGAAATTGCTGGCTTTCCTGGCCTTGTGCAAGTTCAACTTCTTTTCAAAGCACCCGTAAAGTTCAACTTTTGTTATGAACTTTCTTTCAAAACATTGCTAGAATTCCAACTATTTGCAGGTGTCTTCCATTGAGCAAAAATCCTTTTCTCAGTTTTTAAAGCACACAGAATTCTAAGTTCTGAGTACAAGGATAAAACCACTTTTATCAATGTGTGATGGTGAGTTGGGGTTATGCTCGTCACACCTTCTGTAAGGCTGACTTGTGTTTCAGTCGTCTCCCCTTGTGTGATGGTGGGTTGGGATTACACTCATCTCCCCTCGTGCCATTCTGACTTGGGGTTATGCTAGTCTCCCCTCGTGTGATGGTGCGGTCCACTTCACTTACCTTCAGGGAGCGGAGAGGAACTGGACCTGCACAGGAGAACTTACTATCAGGAGCAGATAAATAGAGAGCAAGGCTTGGGGCCTGCACCTCCCTTCATGGAGGGGAGAGGAACCGGACGTGCGTGGGAGCACCTAACAGCAGGAACGGATAAATACAGAGCGAGGCTCTGGGCCTTCACTTCAGTTACCTGGAGAGAGCGGAGAGGAGCCGCATCTCCATGGGAACATCAGGAGTTGGCATGTGCAGACTGAGTTTGACAACAAAATCAAACCGTGACATCATAGGAAAGCTGCAAGTTGATTTGGTTGGTGAGTAACTGCTGTTGGAGAGTATCTGTAAATAGCTAGGTTAGTACTCTGCTGTTGGGGGGTGTGTGTAAATAGCTGGAAATTAGAAAAATGTAACATTAAAATTTAAGTAGCTACCTTATAATTCATTAAGATGCACAAGCAGAAGGGAAGTAACAAGCTGGTGAGCCTACTGTTTTGTTTTATTTTTAAGCTGTAAGGTTTATTGTATTACCAATGTTTAAATTAGTACAGTAATTGCCGGCGAGAAGAAGCATTAATTTAAAAAATATTAATTAGTTTAAAATGCACTCAGGATGGCAGGGCAGGTGATGTGTTGTAGCTACAGTATGTGGCGCTCGTGGGCACCAATGTGATTCACAGCAGCCACGTCTGCCGTAAGTGTCTACAGCTCGAGGAGCTTTGGCTCAGCATTGATGCGCTGGAGGCTGAGCTGCAGACACTGCGATGCATCAGGAAGGGGAAAGTGACCTGGACACTTTGTCCAGAAGGCAGCACCTCCACAGGATAGTGTCTTTTGATTTGTTAGTGGTCAGGGACAGCGTGCTGGGACCAGTGTTCGGGCGAGTTGTATAACTCGGGCAGTAGAGAGGCTTTAAACTAAATGGTGGGTGTGAGGGAAGGTGGACAGGTTGTGACTGCGAGTCAGGCAGGTATGGGGATTGGAGGTGGAAGTGGAGGAGCCTCAGCCCTTGCAGTTGTCCAGCAGGTTTGATGTTCTTTCAACTTGTATGCATGAGAGTGAGGGCTGCAGGGCAGATGAGTGAACTGACCATGGCACCTTTGTACAGGAAGCCATTCAAGCAGGGGGAGTAAATAAGAATGTAGTGGCAATAGGAGATAGCATAGTCGGGGATAAATACAGTTCTCTGCAGCCGAGAGCATGAGTCCAGACGGCTGCTTGCTGCCAGCGTTCGGGACATCTTCTCAGGGCTGGTGGGGAACTTGCAGTGGGAGGGGGAGGATCCAGTTGTCATGGACCACGTGGGCACTAGTGACATAGATAGGACTAGGAAAGAGGTTCTGCATAGGGAATATAAACAGCTAGGGGCTAAATTAAAAAGCAGAACCTCAAACGTTAATAAACACTGGATTGCTACCTGCGCCAGGAGCAAATTGGCATCGGGTAAATAAGAGAAAGTTTATTATGTGGTTCAGAAATTGGTGTTGGAGGAATATGTTCAATTTGTGGTAGCAGTACTGGGGAAAGTGGGAACTGTACCATTGGGATGGTCTTCACCTGATCTGTGCTGGGACCAGTGTTCAGGCAAGTTGTATAACTCAGGCAGTAGAGCGAGCTTTAAACTAAATGGTGGGTGTGAGGGTCAAGTGAGGGAAGGTGTGATAATTTAAAAAGAGAGGAGAAGGCAAGAGAGCAAGGTAGCAATAACACTAGGCGAGATGAGTAACCCCAACTCTCAATCACACGAGCGTGACTAATCTAACCCCAACTCACAACCACAGGTGGGGAGATGAGTGTAACCCCAACTCAGCGTCACACGAGCGAGTGGCTCTGGGATTACTCAACAATGACTCTGGACCTCATGACATCTCAAAGTATCAGTTCAAACATGGGCAAGGAAATCTCCTGCTGATTACTACCTACTGCTGTCCCTCAGCTGATAGATCAGTACTCCTCCAGGTTAAACGCCACTTGGAAAAAACGCTGAGGGTAGCAAAGGCACAGAATTTTATCTGAGTACGGGACTTCAATGCCCATCACCAACAGTGGCTTGTTAGTACCACTACTTAGAGGTAAATGATTTAGATTTAAGCGCCATGACAGACATGGTTATAAGGTGAATAGGTTTGGAAATAAATATTCCAGGGTGCACAATATTTCGGAAAGACAGATCATGGCAAAGGAGGAGGGGTAGCCTTGATAATAAAGGATGACAAAAGGACATTAGTGAGAAAGGATCTGATCTCAGAAGATCATGAAGTAGAATCAGTATGGGTTGAAATTAGGAATAACAAGAATCAGAAAACATTGCTGGGAGCAGTTCATAGGTTCCGTAACTGTAGTTATGCTGTTGAACAGAGCATTAGGCAAGAAATTATTGGAGCTTGTAACAAAGGCGATATAATAATTGTGGGGGATTTTAATCTTCATATAGACTGGGACAATGAAATTAGCAAGAGTGGTCTAGATGATGAGTGCATAGAATATTTTTGGGACAGTTTCTTGAAGTAATACATTGTGGAACCAACTAGGGATAAAGCTATCTTCGATCTAGTGTTGTGGAATGAAGCAGGGCTAATTAGTAATGTCATAGTAAAAGATCCACTGGGTAATAGTGATCAGAAAACCATTGAATTCCATGTTAAGTTTGAAAGTGACATATTCCAATCACAAACAAGAATCTTAAACTTAAACAAAGTCAATTATGTAGGTATGAGGGGAAGAACTGGCTAAGGTAAACAGGGTAAATGGAATAAAAGATATGGTGGTAAGTGCACAGTCGGAAACCTTTGAAGAAACTATTCAAAATGTTCAACAAAAATACATTTCATTGAAAAACGAAAACTCAGCAAAAACAAAAACTATCTGTGACTCACTCAAAGTTAAGGATAGGATTAGATTAAATGAAGAAGCTTACAACAAAAGCAGCAAGTCTGCAGATTGGGAGCTTTTTAGAAGCCACCAAACATTTGATTAAAAAGGAAAAAATGGAATGAGAGTAAACTAGCCAGTAATGTAAAAACAGATTGTAAGAGCTTTTTATAGGTATATGAAAAGGAAGGGAGTAGCTAAAGTAAATGTTGGTCCCTTAGCAGAGACAGGAGCAATTATCATGGGGAATGAACTAATGGCAGAGGCTTTGAATAAATATTTTATGTCTGTCTTCACAGTAGAAGACACAGGTTTAATACCAGAAATAGACAGTAACCTATGGGCTAAAAAGAGTGAGAAAATTAAGGAAATTAATGTCAGCAGAAAAAAGTATTGGAGAAACTTAACGGATGAAAATCCGGCAAATCCCCAGATCCTGATGACCAACACACTAGGATTATAAATGAGAAAGCTGCAGAGATAGTGGATGCGCTAGCTATGACTTTTCCAAAATTCCTTAGATTCAGGAATGGTCCCATGAGGTTGGAAATTAGCAAATGTTACACCGCTTTTCAAGAAAGGAGGGAAGAGAAAACACAGAACTACAGACCAGTTAGCCAAGCATCAGTTATTGGGGAAAGTGCTGGAATCTATTATGAAGGAAGTCTTACCAATGCACTTAGAATAGCACAATCCGATTAGAACAAGTCAACATGGTTTTGCTAAAGGGAAATCCTGTTTGAGAAATTTATTCAGGTTTTTTGAGGATGTCACTAATAAGGTAGATAAAGGGGAACCAGTGGATGTAGCAGAGCTGGATTTCCAAAAGGCATTCAATAAGATGCCACACGAAATGTTAATTGGCAAGGTAAGGGCTCATGGAGTTGGGGGTAATATAGTAGCATAGATAGATGATTGGTCAGCAGACAGGAAAGCAAAGAATAGGTATGAATGGGGCATTTCAAACAGGCAGGCAGTAAATAGTGGAGTGCCACAAGGATAAGTGGAAAAGTAAGCTGTGGGGAAGACACAGGGAGGCTGCAAAGTGATATAGACAGATTAAGTGGGTGGGCAACAAGACGGAGTATAATGCAAGGAAGTGTGAAATTATTCACTTTGCTCATAAGAATAGAAAAGCAGAATTTTTTTTCAAGTTATGAAACTTGTAAGTATTGATCAGAGAGACTTGGGTGTGCTTGTAGACTGAATGCAGAAAGTTAGCATGCAGGTACAGCAAGCAATTAGGAAGGCAAATGGCATGTTGATTTTTATTGCAAGAATAAGAAAGTCTTGCTACATTTGTACAGGGTTTTGGTGAGACCACATCTGGAGTACTGTGCGGTTTTGGTCTCCCCATTAAAGAAAGAATATACTTGCACTGGAGGCAGTACAACAAAGGCTAACTAAATTAGTTCCTGCGATGAGGAGGCTACTTGCCTCCCCCTGTGTGATGGTGAGTTGGGGTTACACTCGTCTCCCCTTGTGTGATGGTGAGTCGGGGTTAGATTAGTCTTGCTCGTGTGACGGTGAGTTAGTTAGGTTGGTCTGGTTCCTGTGCCGGTGAGTTAGGGTTACACTCGTCTGACCTCGTCTGGCAGTGAGTTGGGGTTGTACTCGTCTCTCCTCAAGACGGGTGAGTTGGGGATCACACCCGTCTCTCTTCGTGGGATGGTGTGTTCAGGTTACACAAGTCTCTCCTTGTGCTAGTGACGATGACTGTGATCCTCTTTCAGCACCACATGAGGTACCAGCACATGCTAAAGAAGAAGTACGTCTGTCCGCACCCATCCTGTGGGCGCCTCTTCCGACTTCAGAAACAGCTGCTGCGGCACACAAAACACCACTCAGGTACCTGGCTGTGATTGCGATGGCAGGCGGTTTTGGTGGGATAGTGTGGAGGGGTTGCCGTGGTCTTTTGTTGGCATGGGGCCTGTGTTGGACTCTCTGCACAGGCACCCTGTAATCGGGTCTACGAACGTATAAACTAGGAGCAGAAGTAGGCAGCTCAGCCCCTCGAGCCTGCTCCGCCATTCAATACGATCAAGGCTGATCTCATCTCGGCCTCAACTCCACTTTCCTGCCAGTTCTCCATAACCCTTCAGCCCATTACTAATTAAACATCTGTGTATCTCCTCCTTAAATTTACTCAATGTCCCAGCATCCACCGCACTCTGGGATAGTGAATTCCACAGAATCAAAACCCTTTGAGAGAAGTAATTTCTCCTCATCTCTGTTTTAAATCTTCTACCCCATATCTTAAAACTATTGACATCTCTTTCGAGATTGCCCCACCAGAGGAAACATCCTCTCTACGTCTACTTTGTGAATCCCTTAATCATTTCATATACCTCAATTAGATCTCCTCTCACTCTTCTAAACTCGAGAGAGTAAAGGCCTAAACTGCTCAATCTCTCTTCATAAGACAAACCCCATATCTCTGGAATCAATCCAGTGAACTTTCTCTGAACTGTATACAAAGTATACAAGTTCCACAGACTTTAGGCTAAGGAACTTCAGCAAGCATAAATATTTTAAACCACAAACATTTAAATGTTGAAGCGTGACTTTTCTCAGTTCAATAAATGCATGTGAGATCTGGAAACCAACTTGCTGATTAATGAACTCAACACTAAGGGTATGGGAGCAGTATGGTTATGTTACTGGGCTAGTTTTCCAGAGGCCTGGACTCATGATCATGAGGCACGGCAGCTGGGGATTTTAAATTCAGTTAATTAAAGAAATCTGGGAGAAAAAGCTTATATCAGTTATGGTGACTATGTAACTACCGATTTGAGCTGAAGTCCCATCTGGTTTTCTAAATGTGTGGGAAGGAAATCGGCCATCCTTATCCATTCTGACCTCCATGTGATTCCAGACTCACAGCAATGTGGTTGACTCTAAATAGCCCTTTGAAATGGCAGAACATGCCATTCAGTTATACAGCCACTGCTACGTGTATACCAGACCGGCCATTTGATAGCGACCTTGGCAGCGGAGTTGGACATGAAGAAGGAACACTAAGCTCGGTGGACCCTGCAAAGTCCTCCTTGCTAACAATCTTGCCAAAATTGTGAGGGCTGTACCGCAGACTCGTCAAGCAACAGCCTGACATACCCATATTCACCGAATCATACCTTACAGCCATGTTCCAGACTCTTCCATCACCATCTCTGGTAGAACCACTACTTAACATGCTGGTCAAGTCCTGAAGGGCTTATCTGCCAAACTGGGCTTGTGGCAGGTGGTGAACAAACCAACACATGAGAAAACCTGCTTGACTTTGTCCTCACAATTTACCTGCTGCACATGCAGCTGTGTATGACAGTATTGGTATGAGTGACCACCAAACAGCTGTTGTGGAGACAAAGTCCCATCTTCACACTGTGGGCATCTTCCATCGCGTTGTGTGGTATGTGATGTTAAGAAACCGCTAAAGGCACGGACTAGTGCAAAGGCTCCAGGCCCTGACAACATTCCGGCAATAGTACTGAAGACTTGTGCTCCAGAACTAGCGCGCCCCTAGCCAAGCTGTTCAAGTACAGTTACAACACTCTCATCTACACGACAATGTGGAAAATTGCCCAGGTCCTGTGCACAAAAAGCAGGACAAATTCAACCCGGCCAATTACTGCCCTATCAGTCTACTCCTGCTCATCAGCAAAGTGATGGAAGGGGTCATCGACAGTGCTGTCGAGCAGCACTTGCTCAGCAATAACCTGCTCACTGATGCTCAGTTTGGTTCCACCAGGACCACTCCGCTCCTGACCTCATTACAGCCTTTGTCCAAACGTGGGCGAAAGAGCTGAACTCAAGAGGTAAGGTGAGAGTGACTGCTCTTGACATCAAGTCAGCATTTGACTGACTATGACATCAAGGAGTCCTAGCAAAACTGCATTATTTACGACTCAGATACTGAAGCGGTCTGTGTCCTTATGCAGCAAAACCTGGACAGCATCGAGGCTTGGACCTATAAGTGGCAAGTAACATTCATGCCACAAAAGTGCCAGGCAATGAGCATCTCAAAGATAATTTAAGCATCTCCCTTTGATGTTCAATGGCATTACCATCGCCGAATCTCCCACTACCAACATCCTCTGGGTTACAATTGACCAAAAGCAACTGGACCAGCCATATATAAGTAATGTGGCTACAAGAGCAGGTCAGAGGCTGGGAATTCTCACTGCCTGTCTGGCATCTACAAGGGACAAGTCAGGATGGAATACTCTCCACTTGCCTGGATGGTTGCAGCTCCAGCAACACTCAAGAAAAGCTTGTCACCACCCAGGACCAAGCAGCTCGCTTGATTGGCACCCCATCCACCACCTTCAGCATTCACTCCCTTCGCCACTGGTACACAGTGGCAACAGTCTGTACCATCTACAAGATGCACTGCAGCAATTCTCCAAAGCTCCTTGGACATCACCTTCCAAACCCACGACGTCTACCATCTAGAAGGACAAGGGCAGCAGACGCATGGGAGCACCACCGCCTTCAAATTCCCCTGCAAATCACACACCATCCTGACTTGGAACTACATCGTTGTTCCTCCACTTGCTGGGTCAAAATCCTGGAACTCCCTTCCAAACAGCACTGATGAAGTCCATGTGGTGTACGTATATCAACGGTTCAAGAAGGCGGGTCACCATCACCTTTTCGAGGGCAAGTAGGGATGGGCGGTAAATGCTGGCCTAGTCAGCGATGCCCATATCCCACAAATGAATAAAAGCTAAGAATGGAACCAGGCGAGAGCAGTCCCACCCAGCTGGGCGATGGTGGAGACACGTTTGGGGAGGATGGTGTGGTCAGCTGTGTCAAAGGCTGCAGACAGGTTGAGAAGGACGAGGAGGGCTCGTTTACCTTTGTCACAGTCACGCAGGATGTAATTTGTGACTTTAGTAAGAGCTGTTTCAGTCCTATGGCAGGAGCTGAAACCTGATTGGAGGGATTCATCCATGGAGTTCCAGGAAAGATTGGCATGGATTTGGGAGGTAACAAGTGCCAGGCAAAGGCCATCTCCAACAAGAGAGAGTCTTCACCACCTCCCTTTAATAGTCAATAGTATTATCATTGAAACCTCCAACATCCTGACCATCCTTACCATTGACCTGTAACTTTACAGGACCAGCCTCATACATACAGTGACTATGACAGTCGATCAGAAACTGGGTATTCTGTGGAGACTAACTCACCTTCTGACTTCCAAAGCCTGTCCCAATATCTGCGAAGCACAAGTCAGGAGTGTGATGTGTGTGGATGAGTGCAGCTCCAACACTTAAGCTCCGCACTGTCTGGAACAAGTCAGCCTGCTTGATTGATTGCCACCACATCTACCATCTTAAATATTCACTTCCTCCACCGCCAACGCATAGTGGCAGCAGTGTGTATCGTCTGCCAAGATGCACTGCAGCAACTCGCCAAGGCTGCTTCGACAGCATCTTCCAAACCCGCGACCTCTCCCACCTAGAAGAACAAGGGCAGCGGATGCATGGGAACACCACCACCCGCAAGTTCCCCTCCAAGCCCTACGCCATCCTAACTTGGAAATATATTGCCGTTACTGCACTATCGCTGGGTCAAAATCCTGGAACACACTCCCTGAAAGCACTGAGAGTGGACCTATACCCTCACGGACTGCAATGGTTCAAGAAGGTGGCTCTCCACCTGCACCTTGAGCACAATTCGGGTGAGCAATAAATATTGGCCTTGCCAAGGACACATCATTCCCGTGAATGAATATAAAAAGAAAGCCCTGAGTTGAGGCTGTGCCTGCCTTCGGGATTGACGGCATCAGCTGAGAATGATGCACAGTAAGGATGTTCCCTACAGGAATAAAGAGTGAAGCTGGAAATGTTTCCCCACTGCACTTTTCTGACGATGGAATCTGGTTCTGTAGGGGGCTTTAGTCTAGAGATGTTGCTCCATTTAAAAACTAACTGGCTAAAGCATAGAAAAGGAAAGAAAGCCCAAGGATTCTGGAAAAAAGTGTTTGTCAATGGCTGAAGTTGGAGGGCCTGCTTTTGTGTTGACATTTCGATGGGCCGTGTATCTATCTGTTGCGTGCTCTTTGTCATTCACAGTGTGTTTTCTGTCTGTCTTTCTCTCGACTTGTTTTTCTCCCCCTTGTGTTCGACCCCTTAACTGCTAGAAACCGTCTGCTTCTAACTACCCTGTCTCATTCATTCTTAATTTTCAACAGCAATTGTGCATCTGGTTGTCCCTCTGTCTGTACTTTTGTCACTGCCTATCTCTCTCCTTGCCTCTGTTTGTGTGTCTTTCTCTCTTTCACTTTCTTTCACAGAAGTGTGGGAAAGAGGGTTTCCAATTCATGGGGCACTGGCATCGGTATTGGGACAGGAAGGAACTGTGCCGTTGGGACGGGCTCCACCTGAACCGATCTGGGACCAGTATCTGAGCGGAAAGGATAAATAGGGTGGTGACAAGGACTTTGAAGTAGTAACTGGGGGGGAGGGGGAGGCCTCCGGGGAAGTCGATACAGTTTCAAAAACAAGTAACAGGGCAGAGAGTAAAGAAACAGTCAGGAACCCTACTGCAGGTAGTGGCAAAACTGCAAGAAGTATACTTTGTAAACCAGAAGAGAGAAATAATAAACAGGCCAATAAAGCATCAGTGCTGAGGGACAGGTTAGGGGGTATAGCCCAAAGAATAGTTCTGTGTACAAATGCACGGAGTGTAAGGAGTAAACTAGATGAGCTGCAGGCGCAAATTCAAATGGAAGATTATGATGTAGTGGCCATTGCGGAGACGTGGCTGCAGGATGGTCGGGACTGGGAACTAAATATACATGGTTATGAAGTTTACAGGAGGGACAGGGAAAATGGCAGGGGAGTGGAGTATCCTTACTGATTAGAAATAATATCACCTCATTGGTGAGGGAGGATATAATGAGGGGAAAGCATCCATTGCAGACCTTATGGGTGGAACTGAGGAATAGAAAAGGATCTGAAACTGTAATAGGTGTTGTGTATAGACCCCTTGGTAGCAGTTCTGAAGTGTTAGATTGTATAAATGCACATATTAGGCAGAGTAGTATTAATGGGGGATTTTAACTGACACATAGATTGGGAGAGGCAGACTAGCACTTGTCAGAAAGGTAGCGAATTTCTGGAATGTGTCTGGGATAGTTTCCTATAGCAATATGCCCTAGATGTAACAAGGGGACAGGCAATATTAGATTTAGTTATGAGTAATGAGCCAAATTTAATTCGCCTAACTGTGCTTGAACATTTATCAAATGGTGATCACAACATGATCGAATTCAAGGTAGCGTTTGAAAGTGAAAAGCACGAATCAGCTACTAGAATTTTAGACTTGGGTAAGGCTGACTTTAACAGGACGAGACAGACTGTCCACGGTAAACTGGGTAGATCTGTTAATGGGTCAAACAACTGAAGAACAGTGGAGAATATTTAAAGAAACATTTAACGAAATACAGAGCAAGTATATACCCCTGAGAGTCATATACCACTTGACAAAAAACAGCCATGGACAACTAAAGAGATTAGGAATAGCATAAAACTAAAAGAAAGGGCTGACAAAAATGCAAAACGCAGCACAGATCCGGCCGAATAGGATAGATACAAAGACCAGTGAAGGGTCACAAAGCAGCTTATAAGATCTACTAAAAGGGATTGTGAAAGGAAACTTGCACGGGATATCAAAATTGAAATTTTATACTTGCATAAAGGGAAAGCGGGTGGTCAAGAGCAATGTAGACCCACTAAAAGCTGAAAATGGAGATATTGTCAATGATAATGGGGAAATGGCAGACATGTTGAACAATTACTTGGCCTCCGTATTTACAGTTGAAAAGGAGGATAACTTGCCAGAAGTCCCAACAAAATTAATAGTCGATAGGGGACAGGGACTTAATACAATTAACGCAAGTAAAACATCAGTAACAAGGAAATTAATGGAACTAAAGAGTGAGAAATCCCCAGGACCTGACGGTTTCCATCCGAGGGTGTTAAAGGAAGTAGGGGAGCACATTGTAGATGTCCTAACTATAGTCTTTCAGAGTTCCCTAGATTCAGGAGTGGTCCCTCTGGATTAGAAAGTTGCACATGTCACTCCACTTTTTAAGAAGGGTGAAAGGGGGAACCAAGGAAATTACAGACCAGTCAGCCTGACATCTGTGGTGGGCAAGTTGCTGGAGTCTATAATCAAGGATACGGTGACTGAACACCAAGAAAAAATTTAGTTAATCAGGGACAGCCAGCATGGATTCATGACGGAAAGGTCATGCCTGACAAATCTCATTCAATTTTTTGAAGAGGTGACTAAGGTAGTGGACAGGGGAATGTCTATGGATGTTATGTATATGGACTTCCAGAAGGTATTTGATAAAGTCCCACATAAGAGACTGTTAACTCAGGTAGAAGCCCATGGAGTTGAGGGAAATTATTGACATAGTTAGGAAGTTGGTTGAGTGGTAGGCGACAGAGAGTGGGGATAATGGGTAAGTACTCTGTTTGGCAGGATGTGACTAGTGGTGTCCCACAGGAATCTGTGTTGGGGCCTCAATTATTCACATTATTCATTCACGACTTGGATGATGGCATAGTAAGTCATATATCCAAATTTTCTGATGATACAAAGTTAGGCGGCATTGTAGACAGTCTAGATGATTGCATAAAGTTACAAGGAGATATTGACAGACTAGGTGAATGGGCAAAACTGTGGCAAATGGATTTCAGTGTGGGCAAGTGTGAGGTTATCCATTTTGGACCAAAAAACGATAGAGCAGGGTACTTTCTAAATGGGAAGAGGTTAAGTACAGTGGATGTCCAAAGAAAATTGGGGGTTCAGGTGCACAGATCTTTAAAATGCCACGAGCAAGTACAGAAAATAATCAAAAAGGCTAATGGAATGTTAGCCTTTATATCTAGAGGATTGGAGTATAAAGACACAGAGGTTATGCTGCAGCTGTACAAAACCCTGGTTAGACCCCACTTGGAGTACTGTGAGCAGTTCTGGGCACCGCACCTTAGGAAGGATGTATTGGCCTTGCAGGGAGTGCAACATAGGTTTGCAAGTATGAGACCTGGACTAATGGGGTTAAGTTACGAGGAGAGATTACACAAATTAGGCCTGTTCTCTCTAGAATTTAGAAGGTTAAGGGGTGATCTGATTGAAGTCTTCAAGATATTAACAGGAAAACACAGGCTAGATAAAATTAAACTATTTCCACTGGTTGGGGATTCTAAAACTAGGGGGCATAGTCTAAAAAATTAGGGCCAGACCGTTCAGGAGAGATGTTCGGAAGCACTTCACGCAAAGGGTGGTAGAGGTTTGGAACTCTCTCCCACAAACATCAGATGAAGCTAGAACAGTTGTTAATTTTAAATCTGAGATAGATTTTTGTTCAGCAAAGATATTAAGGGATATGGGCCAAAGGCAGGTATATGGAGTTAGGCCGTGGATCAGCCATGATCTCATTGAATGGCAGGACAGGCTCGAGGGGCTGAATGGCCTACTCCTGTTCCTATGTTCCCTTACCTTCCAGTCTTTCATGGGCTGTGTCTGTCCTCTTTTCTCTTTCTATTGTTGTCTTTCTGCCTATTCGTTTCTATCTGTGTGGTTCTCCCTCTGCATCACTCTTTCTATGTGTCTGTCACTCGCACTCTGGCTCTTGCACCCTGGCGTGCACTCTCACGTTCTCCCACTGTATGTGTGGTGTGTGTGTGTGTATATCTCATAAGGACATGAGAAACAGGAGCACGAGTAGGCCATTCAGCCTCTCGAGTCTGCTCCGCCGTTTAGTAAGATCAACCTGAACTCCACTTTCCCACCTCGTCCCCATATCCTTTGATTATCTTAGAGTCCACAAATCTATCAATCTCAGTCTTGAATGAACTGAACAACTGATCATCTTGCAGGAATAGAGAATTCCAAAGATCCACAACCATCTGACTGAAGAAATTTCTCCTTATCAGTCTTATATGGTTGACCTCTTACCGTGACACTAGGCCCCTGTTCAAGACTGACCAGCCAGGCGAAACGGCCTCTCAGGATCTATCCTGTTGAGTTCTCCCAGAATTTTGTGTTTCAATAAGATCACCTCTCATTCTTCTAAACTCCAGACAGCATCGGCCCATTTTACCATGTCTTTCATCAGAAAATGCTCTCATCCCAGTATTCAGTCCAGTTAACCTATGTTGCATGACCTTTAAGGCGTGCACCCTTCCTTTGGTACGGAGACCAAAACTGCAGCAATTCTTCCTTATTCATATTCTGACCCACTTGCAGTAAAGGCCAGCTTACCATTTGGCTTAATTGTTTGCTGTACCTACATGTTAACTTTGTGTTTATTGTACAAAGACACCAAAATGTCTCTTAATACTAACATTTAACAGTTTCCTATCATTTAAAAAGTATTCAGTGTTTCTATTCTTCCTACCGAAAGATTCTGAATGGAACTGACAGGGTAGACATTGAGAGGTTGTTCCCCTAGCTGGGGAATCTAGAACACGGGCACAGTTTCAGGATGAGGGGTCGATCATTTAGGAATGAAATGAGGAGAAATTTCTTCACTCAAAGTGTTGTGAATGTTTGGAATTCTCTACCCCAGAGGGGCTCCATCGTTGACTATATTTAAGGCTGAGGTAGACAGAGTTTTGATCTCTCAGAATCAAGGGATGTGGAGAGTGGGCAGGAAAGTGAAGCTGAAGCCAAAGATCAGCTGTGATTATATCGAATGGAGGAGCAGGCTTAACGGGCCATATGGTCTGCTCCTATTTCTTACATTCTTATGAATAACCATGCATTTCCCCACATTATATTGCATCTGCTACTTTCCTGCCCACTCACTTAACCTGTCTCTGTCCCTTTGCAGACTCTGACCTCACAGCTTACATTCCCAGCAGCTTTGTATTATCAGCAAACTTGGGTTACATCAATCTCAGTCCCTTCATCTAAGTCAGGAATGTAAACTAGCGGAGACCCGCAAAACATTTGTGGTGAAATTACTATCTATATTGCAACAGTACTACTTTAAATGCCCAACCCATGCCACGTCATCCTTACCTTGCCATCCTTCTCATGCCGTACCCATCCTTTCAACCCTCTCATATCATTTCCATCCCATTCCACCCGTTCTTCCTATACCATCCCTTCCATGCCATTCCCCTACTCCCGTGCCATTCCCACCACCATGCCATCCACCCCCACACCGATCCATCCAACCAGAGTAACTTCGTTGTTGGGCTGCCATCACCTTCCGCTGTTCTTATTCTCCACCAACACCCTTCCAACCTGCCGTCGCCACCACCAACCATTGGCAGCCGCGTGTGGATCCTGTGCTCCCGTCCTCCGTGCACTCAGCATGCGCCAGACTCTGCAGACCAAATCCACCCACCAACCCATCAGAACAGTGTGGGCAGACAAAACTCTATTATTTTTATTATCTTTTTATAGATTTTAGATAGCTGAGTTCCCAGCACTGATCTTTCTGGCACTCCACAAGTACCTGCTTACCAACTTGAAAATTGTACATTTATTTTGACTCTGTTTTCAGTCCTTTAACTAATCCTCCATCCATGCCCATATATCACAACCAAGTTCATGGCCGTTATTTTGGGCAACAAGGTTTTGTGTCCCTGTCTCAAACACTCCGCCTCTGTCTGTCTGTCGCATGTTGTCTCTAATCACTCTTTGTGTCTGACAGATCAGCGGGATTACATCTGTGAGTATTGCGCCCGTGCCTTTAAGAGCTCGCATAATTTGGCCGTTCACAGAATGATCCACACTGGAGAGAAGCCTTTACAGTAAGTATCTGAGACAGTTACACATTCTAAGTCCAGAGGTGGGCTCAGAATAGCTTTAATCAGGCTGCCCTCCTTCCCTCTTCATTCCTCTCTACCCGACTGCAAAGCCACACCCGACCTCCCCACCACCAGACGTATGCATGGCCCTCCCCCTCTCCCTGTCCAGGTGTGGTACTGGCCCTCTTTTCCCCCCCCCTCCCCCTGTCCAGGTGTGGACCTGGTCCTCCCCCTCCCCCTGTCCAGGTGTGGACCTGGTCCTCCCCCTCCCCCTGTCCAGGTGTGGACCTGGCCCTCCCCCTCTCCCCCTCCCCCACTCTCCCTCAGTGTGGACCTGGCCCTCCCCCTCTCCCCCTCCCCCACTCTCCCTCAGTGTGGACCTGGCCCTCCCCCTCTCCCCCTCCCCCACTCTCCCTCAGTGTGGACCTGGCCCTCCCCCTCTCCCCCTCTCCCTCAGTGTGGACCTGGCCCTCCCCCTCTCCCCCTCCCCCACTCTCCCTCAGTGTGGACCTGGCCCTCCCCCTCTCCCTGTCCAGGTGTGGACCGGGCCCTCCCCCTCTCCCTGTCCAGGTGTGCGGATGGCACTCCCCTTTTCCCCCTCCCCCTCGCCAAGTGTGGACCTGACCCTTTCTCTCCCTCTCTCTCTCCAGGTGTGAGATCTGCGGCTTCACCTGCCGACAGAAGGCCTCGCTGAACTGGCACATGAAGAAACACGATGCTGACGCTAACTACCAGTTCTCGTGCAATGTGTGCGGGAAGAAGTTTGAGAAGAAGGACAGCGTGGTGGCGCACAAGAGCAAGAGCCACCCGGAGTTGGTCATCGCTGCCGCCCTGGCTGAGAGTGCAGTCCTAGACCCTCCCACCACAACCTGAGACAGACTCGTGCGGTTTGCAACCTCCCCACCCCCTCCCCTCAATGTCAGAGAGGAGGAGGAGAGGGTGGGGGAGGGAGACACAGAGCGAAAGACTCTCCTCATTTCAACTTAACTGGTGTGCACAAGTGGATTGGAAGAAGGACATCTTCAATCAAACCCAGACACCCTCCCCTCCCCCTACTGTTGCTCAGACTGCCTGCCCCTCCGCCTCACCTTGTCTGCAAGGAGAGGCTCAAGCCGAGGCCCAGAGTCATGTGGGGGACCATTCCTCACAAACTGTGAGTGGGCCTGGATCGTTCATGGGCAGGGCACTACGGAGATGGGTGTGCTGGCAGTGAAGTTTGTCACTGCATACACAAGGCAGATGATGACTGCCTGAAGCATCAGCAGATTGATACTGGAGCATGTGATTTGTGTTTCTGTGTGTGTGTGTGTCTGTCAGTTATGTTAATATGGAGGGAGGCATCCTACATATGATCTGAACTGGAGTGGGATTTAGGGGTGCTATCTATCCTTGTGCAATCTGCCAGGGTTAGAGAGAGGGGAAATCAGCCAGGGTTCCTGCTCCTGATTACTGTCCACTGGGTTAGAGGGAGCAGAAATTATTCAGGATTCCTGTGTGAAGAGGGGTTGTGGTTCTGGGCGGTTCCCTCTCCTCCACTTGCTTTCCAATGCAAGGTTAAAAGGACTGGTTGGTTAGGAGGCAGCTCCATCACAGTGACGGAAAGGGACCCATTAAAGAGAAGTTTCATCCAACCATTCAGCCTGCAGTGTCAATGTTGTTGGGAGTGCCTGGGATCTGACTGCTGTCAGAGGCTGGATTAACTCAGGAGCTCAGTGTGCGAGGGGATTAAAACACAGAACCATCTCACATCACTTTCAGACCGCCTGGGAGTCTTCTGACGGAAAGCAGCGAAGTTGCCCCGGGACGATAAGAGTGCGAGCACTTGCGCAATTGTGTGTGTTCACTTATGCATGATGCGCAAGTGACTGAAGGTGTGTGGGTGTGAGTATGTGTACACATTGGTGTAAAGATGTGCGGCACAGGGTTGAGGTCAGACACAAATGAGTGTGAGCACCAGGGACGGTCGTCGTAAGCATGGAGCTGAGAAGGTAAAGGTGAGCTTGTGCACGGGGGTGGCTGTGAACACAAGCTTGTGCAGGTGGTAGTTGTGGATATGTGCACATGGCTGTGTGTGTGTGTGTGAGAATGAATGTGAAAAGGTGTGTGTGGAAATGCACACAAGGAACCTATAAGTGCATGTTTGTGTGTGCCTGTTCCTGAGAGTTGTGCTGAGCTGGATTGGAGGTCTCTCTGCTTCTGATGGTGTAAATACCTGTAGCTAAGTGGGCCTGTAGTCAGACCCTGTCGGAAGGAGTTGATGGCTATAGTTGGATTTATACTGAGCTGGAAATCACACGGGGTTTTTGTTACAGTTTCAAGTTACTGGATTGCATAGACAAAACCATTAGACTCCACTGTGAGCACTGTTTAGTAGAAAGAAATCTGTATAATTAACTATTAAAAAAGAGCAATAAACACAGTATTTTCTTCCATTGTGTTGTCTTTTTACAGGTTCCACTGCGTCTGTCTGCACTGTTATTGTGTCTATTGTGTTTGCCTTTACTCTGTCTTTATTCTGTCTGTCTGCACACTCTGCATGTGTCTGTATTCTGTGTGTGTGCCTGTACACTGTGTTTGTGTTTTTATCCATGTGTCTGCCTGTACACTCTGCTTGTGCCTGTATTTCCCATGTGTCTGCTTGGTCTCTGCATCTAACTGTGTGTCTGCCTGTACTCACCCATGTGTCAATTCCGTGTCTGCTTTTCTTCTCTACATGTTTGTTCCTCTTTGTCTGCCTGTAACGTCTGTACTCTGCGTGTGTCTGGCTGTACTCTGCATATCGTGGTCTTAGCACAAAAGGAGGCCATTTGGCCCGTTGAGTCCGTGTGTTATATGTGTCATAATTCCCTGTCTGCATGTATGTTTCCTGTACAACTCTGCATGTGTCTTTGTTCTGCATCCTTGTCTCTGCCCCTGCTAGGAATGTATCTGTTTCAGCATATAGATACAGGCTGCAGTCCTACCTGTGCCTCCGTTAATAATTGAAACACATCACCAGAAACACTTTGCAGGTTTGTTGAACATACTCATAGCCAGTAGCCAAATGCTGCTGTAGAAGAATAGTTTATTACAGCCAGCTGACCTCAACCTTCCAGGTCCTGTTGCTTTTGATCTCACTTCATTTTTGCTCTTTCCAAGTTGTACTTATCTGTAGCCTTTGCCTCCATGACCCTTGACTCACTTGTGATACCCAAGTTGCTTAGAAAGTTTCAATGTTCAGGCAAGTGAGGCATAGAATGGGTATGGAGTCTCAGAATGCTGAAGGGAATATGAATGTAAATAATGTGACCAAGCTCAACAGCAGGACCTGTGAGCACTGTCCTCCAGCTCTGCACATGACCCCTATGTGGTCACATTCTCACCTCTCTTCAGTCTTTCAATTTTAGATTTTATTTTTAAGTACAGAAATCTAAAATGTAGTAGATTATGCACATTTTGTATGGATTTCAAAATTGCATCTCAATGGCTGCCATCTTTCAGATGAGACACTAAACTCAGGCACCAGTTGCATTCTCAGGTGGAAGTATAAGATCCTGTAGTGTTGTTTCAAATAGGAACAGGGGAGTTCTCAGTGTCTTAGCCAATATTAGTCCTTCAACCACCATCACTAAAACAAATGATCTGGTCATTTATCTCATTACTGTTTGTGGAACCTTGCTGTGCATAAATTGGCTCCAACCTTTTCTATGTTGCAATAGTAACCACTTCAGAAGTTCATAAGCTGTGAAGCTTTTTGGGATGCCCTGAGGTCATCAAAAGAGATCTTGACACACAAGTTTATTTATATAGTGACCCTCTCCCCTTCGCTCCATGCACCATCTGTGTCTCCCTCTTTCTGCCCTTTGTGTATATATGACAGGCCATTGTGTGTCAGTTTGTGCAACTTTGTCTTTGCAGTTTCTGTGAATGTGAGATTACCCTTTCTGTGGTGTGTGTGAGACAGAGCACCTGTCTCTGTCTTGCTCGGTGCCTCTTAAGCCTTATATACTATGACTAAATTCCTGAACATCAGCTTAGCAGCGACAATGAATTCGCTGTCAGTTCTGGACTAGCCCAACTTTAATCATTGTAGAATCAAAGAATGATATAGTACAGGAGGAGGCCATTTGGCCGATCCTAGCAGTTTGGTGTTCAAGCTATCCAATTAGTTTCACTGCCGTTATTTTGAAATTCTTTACCGCAGAGGCCTGTGGATGCTCAGCCAATGAGTATATTCAATACTTCAGAGCAATAGACTTCTGGCCACAAAAGGAACTGGGAAATATGGATAAGGTGGGAAACTGGAGTTGATGCAGCATGCGAATTAGGAGCAGGAGTAGGCCACTCGGCCCTACGAGCCTACTCCACCTTTCAATAAGTTCACGGCAGAACTGGTTACTCCACATTTCCACCTACCCCAGATTACCTTCCAGCCCCTTGCTTATCAAGAATCTATCTACCTCTGCCTTAAAAATATTCAAAGACTCTGCTTCTACTGCCTTTTGAGGAAGAGAATTCCAAGGACTCATGACCCTCTGAAAGAAAACATTTATCCTCATCACTGTCTTAAATGGGCAACCCCTTATTTTTAAACAGTGACCCCTAGTTTTAGATTCTTCCACATCCACCCTGTCAAGACTCCTTAGAATCTTGTATGTTTCTATCAAGTCACCTCTTACTGTTCTAAATTCCAGCGGGTACAAGCCCAGGCTATCCAATGTTTCATCATAAGACAGCCTGCCCATTCCAGGTCTTAGTCTAGTAAACCTCTGTACTGCCTCCAATCATTTGCATCCTTTGGGAGACCAGTACTGTACACAGTACTTCAGATGTGGTCTCACCAGTGCCCTGTATAGCTGAAGCATAACCTTCCTACTTCTGTATTCAATTCCCATCGTGATAAGCTATAAACATTCTATTAGCTTTCCTAATTACGTACTGTACCTGCACACTAACCTTTTGCGATTCATGTACTAGGACACCCAGATCCCTCTGCATCTCAGCTCTGCAATCTCGCAGCATTTAGATAATATGCTTTTTTTATTCTTCCTGCCAAAGTGGACAATTTCCCACTTTCTCCTCCATTTGCCAGGTCTTTGCCCACTCACTTTATCTGTATCCCCTTATGTCCTCTTCGCACGTTACTTTCCTACTTATCTTTGTGTCATCATGAAATTTAGCAACCATACCTTTGGTCCCTTCTTCTAAGTCATTTTATATGAATTGTAAAATATTGAGCCCCTGGCACACCACTTGCTACCTCTTACCAACCAGAAAATTACCCATTTGTGGCTACTCTGTTTCCTGTTAGCTAGCCAATCTTCTATCCATGCCAATATGTTACCCCCTATACCATGAGCTTTTATTTTCTGCAATAACCTTTGATGTGGCAACTTATCAAGTGCCTTCTGGAAATCTAAGTACAATACCAGTTCCCCTTTATCCACAGGACAGGTAACTTCAAGCCTGGCTCCGGTATAAAATTCTAACCCGACCTGAGCCCGAGTCCTTTAATTTTCTTAAATACCCGACCCGAAGCCGACACATATTCGGGTTTGGTCGGGAGCCAGGCATTAAACCAGTGATCGAGTACAGGTGCCAGTTGTTGATGTACCCGTCTTCAGTTAACATCATAAAATTTAAATAAAACACAAAACACTGATTTGTAACAGGCGAAGGTGCCGCGACCCTGAGCACATGCGGGGGGATAAAAGTATCCACTTCAGGAAATCATGCAATGTAACAAACAAGCTTCTGAACTGTATCAAGTTCCGATGTCATTAATAAAACAAAATCTCCGCGGAGAACTCAGGTTAGGAAGTTTAATCTCCCATTCGCAGATAATTTTAAATCCTTGGGGCAAGTATAGATTAAAGCAAGAGCTCAGTTGATGTTTCTGTACTTACTGCAGTTACTGGTATCTTCCCCGGGCTTGTCAGTTTCTCACGGACTTGATCTCAGAGTGTAAGGGGTTGAGTTAATTTCATTTGGGTGCTTTATGTTGGAAATTGTAGCCGTTTCCCCTGCTTACCCCCTCCCCACCCACCCTTACCTCTGATTTCTGTTTACCCTGACCTCTGTCCACGTCCAGCCCGACCCTACCCAAGCCTGAATTTTGAAGCTGGAAGAGAGACCCAACCTGATCCCAACATGTCGTCAAGTCCTATCTGGTTCGGGTCGGGTAGCTATGCGCTAATGTAACTCCTTCAAAGCACTCCAATAAATTGTTTAAACATGATTTCCCTTTCAGAAAACCATGTTGACTCTGCCTGTTTACCTTGAATTTTTCTAAATGCCCTGCTATAACGTCTTTAATAACAGCTTCTAACATTTTCTCTAAGACAGATGTTAAGCTCACAGGCCTGTAGTTTCCTGCTTTCTGTCTCCCTCTCTTTTTGAATAAAGGAGTTACATTCGCTATTTTCCAATCTAATGGAACCTTCCCCGAATCTAGGGAATTTTGGAAAATTAAAACTAACACATCAACTATCTCGCTGATCATTTCTTTTCACACCCTAGGATGAAGTCCATCAGGACCCGGGGATTTGGCAGCCCGCACTTCCAACAATTTGTTCAGTACCACTTTTCTGGCGATTGTAATTTTCTTGAGTTCCTCCCTCCCTTTCATTTCCTGATGTACAGTTAATACTGGGATGTTACTTGTATCCTCAACAGTGAAGACTGATACAAAATATCTGTTCAATTCATCGGCCATCTCCTTATTATCCATTATTAATTCCCCAGACTCACTTTTTATAAGACCAACACTTATTTTGTTAACTTTTTTTAAAAAAAGATCTCCAGAAACTTGCTATCTGTCTTTATATTTCTAGCTAGCTTTCTCTTGTACTCTAATTCTACCTTCCTTATCAATCTTCTTGTCATTCTTGGCTGTTTTTTATATTCTGTGCAATCTTCTGCCCTGCCTCTAATCTTTGTGCAATTATAGGCTTTTTCTTTAAGTTGTAAAAGTTCAGCCATAATCTTACTGAATGGTGGAACAGGCTTGAGGGGCTGTATAACCTACTCCTGTTCCTATTTATGTTCTAATCCCTACTCTATTTCTCCCACCTCCTAATCAACTTCCTATTGACTGCTTTCTTTTCATTTATCTGTGTGCAAGACAATGAAAGGAATTATCTTGCCATTCTTGAAACAGGCCTTTATTAGCCGAGGCATAGAATATAGGGAAGTTATGATGGAGCTGTATAAAATGTTAGTTAGGCCACAGCTGGAGTACTGTGTACAGTTCTGGGCAGCACACTATAGGAAGGATGTGATTGCACTGGAGAGGATGCAGTGGAGATTCACCAGGATGTTACCTGGGCTGGAGCATTGAAGCTATGAAGAGAGATTGAAAAGGCTAGGGTTGTTTTCCTTAGAAAAGAGGAGGTTGAGGGGGGATATGATTGAGGTATACAAAATTATGAGGGGCATTGATAGGTTAGATAGAAGAGACTTTTTCCTTTAGTGGAGGGGTCAGTAACAGGGGGCATAGATTTAAAGTAAGGGGCAAGAGGTTTAGAGGAGATTTGAGGAAATTTTTTTTCATCCAGCGGGTTGTTGGAATTTGGAATAGACTGCCTGAAGAGGTGGTAGAGGCAGAAATCCTCAACATTTAAGAAGTATTTAGATGAGCACTTGAAACGCCATAGCATACAAGGCTATGGGCCAAGTGCTGGAAAATGGGATGAGAATAGATGCTTGATGGCTGGCACAGACACAATGGGTCAAAGGGCCTGTTTCTGTGCTGTATAACTCTGACACACATGGGCCCCCGCCCCATTTTTATATTGCTTGTTTGGTTGAGAGAAAGTCCAGGGTCACCACACTGCACGCATTCTGCACTCGTTACCCACACCTCAATGTTACAACTGCTACAGCTGGCATTGTCTGTAACAGCCATTTCTTGTTCAAGTTGGAGTTTTTCATCATCCTTTCTTTGAATAAGCCACAATTATAATTCAATTTCTTTTTTGGGCATTGAAGTTTTGCCTCGGAAAAGCTTCTGTTTTGAAAATTTGGTGTTTTCTATCCTTATCCAACTTTTAAATCCCAGTTACGTGGGGTCAAAAGGGGTTCAATTTCTCCAGCATCTATTTGCAGTACTTTGGGAGACGGCCGGAGAGACATCTTTTCTGCCCCAAGGTTTGGAATATCCAAATTTCCGTCACTGCATTGTTCTTGGCTGTTGGCAATCAGGCAGCTGGCAAATTTTACTGCCTGCACAGGTCTGATCCCCTTAACTGCTTCTTCAACCACAATCTGTAACCTCAAGACCTGGCATATCCCCCACTCTACCATTAACATCAAGCCAGGAGACCAACCCTGGTTCAATGAAGACTGCAGGAGGGCATGCCAAGAGCAGCACCAGGCATACCTCAAAACGAGGTGTCAACCTGGTAAAGCTACAACACAAGACTATCTGCGTGCCAAACTGCATAAGCAGCATGCGATAGACAGAGCTAGCGATCCCATAACCAACGGATCAGATCAAAACTCTGCAGTCCTGCCACATCCAGCCGTGAATGGTGGTGGACAATTAAACAACTAACTGGAGGAGGTGGCTGCACAAATATCCCCATCCTCCATAATGGGGGAGCCCAGCACATCAGTGCGAAAGATAAGGCTGAAGCATTTGCAACAATCTTCAGCCAGAAGTACCGAGTTGATGATCCATCTCGGCTTCCTCCTGAAATCCCCAGCATCACAGATGCTAGACTTCAGCCAATTCAATTCACCCCACATGATGTCAAGAAATGACTGAAGGCACTGGATACTGCAAAGGCTACGGGCCCTGACAATATTCCGGCAATAGTACTGAAGATCTGTGCTCCAGAACTTGCCGCACCCCTAGCCAAGCTATTCTAGTACAGCTACAAGACTGGCATCTACCCTGCAATGTGGAAAATTGCCCAGATATGTCCTGTACACAAAAAGCAGGACAAGTCAAACCTGGCCAATTACCGCCCCATCAGCCTACTCTCAATCATCAGTAAAGTGATGCAAGGTGTCATCAACAGTGCCATCAAGCGGCACTTGCTCAATGATGCTCAGTTTGGGTTCCGCCAGGGCCACTCCGCTCCTGACCTCATTACAGCCTTGGTTCAAACATGGACAAAAGAGCTGAACTCAAGAGGTGCGGTGAGAGTGACTGCCCTTGACATCAAGGCAGCATTTGACTGAGTATGGCATCAAGGAGCCCTAGCAAAACTGAGGTCAAAGGGAATCAGAGGGAAAACTCTCCGCCGGTTGAAGTCATAGCGAGTGCAAAGGAAAATGGTTGTGGTTGTTGGAGCTCAATCATCTGAGCTCCAGGACATCATTGCAGGAGTTCCTCAGGGTAGTGTCCTAGGCCCAACCATCTTCAGCTGCTTCATCAATGACCTTCCTTCAATCATAAGGTCAGAAGTGGGGATGTTTGCTGATGATTGCACAATGTTCAGCATCATTCATGATTCCTCAGATACTGAAGCAGTCTGTGTAGAAATACAGCAAGACTTGGACAATATCCAGGCTTGGGCTGATAAGTGGCAAGTAACATTCGCACCACACAAGTGCCAGGCAATGACCATCTCCAACAAGAGAGAATCTAACCATCTCCCCTTGACATCCAATGGCATTACCATCGCTGAATCCTCCAATATCAACATCCTAGGGGCTACCAGTGACAAGAAACTGAACTGGAGTAGCCATATAAATACTGTGGCTACAAGAGCAGATCAGAGGCTAGGAATCCTGTGGTGAGTAACTCACTTCCTGACTCCCCAAAGCCTGTCCACCTCTACAAGGCACAAGTCAGGAGTGTCATGGAATACTTTCCACTTGCTTGGGTGGGTGCAGCTCCAGCAACACTCATGAAGCTCAACACCGTTCAGGACAAAGCAGCCCGCTTGATTGTTTGTAGATGGGGTGCCATTAACTCCCTCCATCACCGACACACAGTGGCAGCAATGTACCATCTACAAGATGCACTGCAGCAACACACCAAGGCTCCTTGGACAGCACCTTTCAAACCCATGACCTCGACCAACGAGAAGGACCTGCAAGTTCCCATCCTGACTTGGAACTATATCGCCATTCCTTCACTGTCACTGGGTCAAAATCCTGGAACTCCCTTCCTAACAGCACTGTGGGTCTCCCTATCCCATATGGACTGCAGCGGTTCAAGAACGCAGCTCACCACCACCTTCTCAAGGGCAATTAGGGATGGGCAATAAATGCTGACAAAACCAGTGACGCCCACTTCCCACGGATAGATTAAAAAAAACTTGTCTGGATGGCTGCAGCTCCAACATGAAGAAGCTCGACACCATCCAGGAAAAAGCAGCCTGCTTGATTGGCACCCCATACACAAACATTCACTTTCTCCACCACGATTGCTCACAGGTGGCTGTCCAGCTTCCACTGCACTGCTGTGTGGCACTTCAGCTATGTGAAGCATCTCCCTCACTCTTGGCTTGCCTGTTTGGGAACTTTTCTTGTCCCTATTTCAATTTTTAAAGAAGGCTTTTGCTAACAATACCTCTGGTGCACTTGCTTCAACCTCTCATTTTTTATCTTAGCTCCTTCACTTTATCTTAGCTCCATCATGGCCTCTTTAAATTCTACTGGCTTTCCTTTAGCCTCTTTAGTCTGTACTGGTCCCAGTGCCCTTTGTGGGAATTTTGGGACTTCCTCAACCCTCTGCAGAATTTTGTTTGTTCCCCTCAGTTTCCCCAATCTCAGTGGTCTGTTCTGAACCCTCTGGATACACAGTATTGTGCTTCCTGCCATGTCATTGCCCAGCAATGTCGACCCCCTGCATTGGTTAACGCGGAATGACCCAACCTTTACTACTCCATGACTGAATTACTCTGTGGGTAGTCTTGAACTGGAGGAACCTTCAAGCATTTGCCAGTAAGCCTGTTTACTGATACCATGGTGTGTTCTCTTCATTTGGGTGACATCTCTGTAAACTTTCTCGCTGCTTCCTCTCTTCTCTGCAATTGTGCGCTCTCTATTTTCAACTGTAAGTCTCTTTCCTCTTTTTTTCTTCTGAAACTGCATCGCCTCACCTCTTCCCTTTTCCATTTCATTCTAACACTGCATTCGAGCAAGGATTATCTTTTCAGATTCCATAGCATGCCTCTTCCCCAGGCTCAGGGATAGGCTTAAAATGGTTAGCTAGACTCTTTGTCAGTTCAGGTTTCTTTGCTGTTTGTTTGAAACTGGTTCCCATCTCTGTAGCTTAACTTTTTAAATTTTCAATAATTTATTTAACTTATCATGGGATTTGCCTCCCTGCTCTACAAACTTCAACATTAAATGTGGCCTTTTTTTGTTCCTAGCACTGCAGAGAGAAAAAAAAATACAAGAAAACCTGTGTTTACTTTTCCAGTATCTTAGAGGCCATTTTTCCTCCTGTTTCCAAATCAATCATGACGGTTCAGATGCTTGCTTCAAGCCCTCAATTTGTTCCGACCATGTGGTAAGGGATATAAATGGGGGTTCACACTGTTCACCTCCCAACTGACCACAGCAAGTCTATTTGTTACCAGAGTTTTAACCCCTTGTGCTTTATTGGTCAAATAAACAGACAGTTATAATGACCAAATCACCTGCTTTTAGTTTTGTTGGTTGAGAGATAAATATTGGGGCCAAGATACCAGTGAGAACTCCCCTGCTCGTCAAAATAGCGCCACAAGATAGGAATTTAGGAAGATAGAAACAGGAGTAGGCCATTCAGCCCCTCGAGCCTGTCCCGCCATTCAATGAGATCATGGCTGATCGTGATCTAACTCCATATACCTGCCTTTGGCCCATATCCCTTAATATCTTTGATTAACAAAAATCTATCTCAGATTTAAAATTAACAACTGTTCTAGCTTCAACTGCTGTTTATGGGAGAGTTCCAAACCACTACCACCCTTTGCGTGAAGAAGTGCTTCCTAACATCTCTCCTGAATGGTCTGGTCCTAATTTTTAGGCTATACCACCTAGTTTTAGAATCTCCAACCAGTGGAAATAGTTTATCTTTATCTAGCCTGTCTTTTCCTGTTAGTATTTTGAAGACTTCAATCAGATCACCCCTTAACCTGTTTTCGCTCGAATCTAGCAGGTCTTATTTGTGTAATCACTCCTCGTAACATAACCCCTTTAGTCCAGGTATCATACTTGCAAACCTATGCTGCACTCCCTCCAAGGCCAATACATCCTTCCTAAGGTGCGGTGCCCAGAACTGCTCACAGTACTCCAAGTGGGGTCTAACCAGGGTTTTGTACAGCTGCAGCATAACCTCTGTCTTTATACTCCAATCCTCTAGATATAATGGCTAGCATTCCATTAGCCTTTTTGATTATTTTCTGCACTTGCTCGTGGCATTTTAAAGATCTGTGCACCTGAACCCCCAAATCTCTTTGGACATCCACTGTACTTAACCTCTTCCCATTCAGAAAGTACCCTGCTCTATACTTTTTTGCTCCAGAATGGATAACCTCACGCTTGCCCGCATTGAAATCCATCTGCCATAGTTCTGCCCACTCACTTGGTCTGTCAATATCTCCTTGCAATTTTATGCTATCATCTAGACTGTCTCCAATGCCGCCTAACTTTGTATCAGCAAATTTGGATACATGACTTACTATGCCATCATCCAAATCGTTAATGAATAATATGAATAATTGAGGCCCCAAAGCAGATCCCTGTGGATATTTTACATCCATGAGGGGGAAGATGGAGCCTCCGTTTTGTGTATCATCTGAAAGGCAGCACCTCTGACATTGCACTGCTCCCTCGGTACTGCACTGCAGTGTCTGCCCAGATTATACCTTTAAGTACAGAATGGGATTTTTTTTTTTTATAAAAGAGATACAGCACTGAAACAGGCCCTTCGGCCCACCGAGTCTGTGCCGACCATCAACCACCCATTTATACTAATCCTACACTAATTCCATATTCCTATCACATCCCCACCTGTCCCTATATTTCCCGACCACCTACCTATACTAGGGGGAATTGCTAATGGCCAATTTACCTATCAACCTGCAAGTCTTTGGCATGTGGGAGGAAACCGGAACACCCGGAGGAAACCCACGCAGACACAGGGAGAACTTGCAAACTCCACACAGGCAGACCCAGAATTGAACCCGGGTCACTGGAGCTGTGAGGCTGCGGTGCTAACCACTGCGCCGCCCCAACAAGCTTCTGCCTTAGATACAAGAGTACTACCTTTGATCTAAACCTTCTAATAACTCTCCTCTACATGTTCCAGTTAGCATTGTACAACCTTGCAGCACAGAAGGCCCATCGAGACTGTCAGTTCTTTGGTAGAGCTATTTACTTAGTTCCACTGCCCTCCTTTTTCTCTATCACCCTGTAAATTTTCTCCTCTGCAAGTGTTTATGCAATTCCCTTTTGAAAGTTGCTGAATCCATTGCCCTATCAGGTGCTACGTTCCAGATCATAAAAATTTGCATCTCTAGTGGAAACAGTTTTTCTATCTCTACTTTATTAAAACTCCTCAACTGTGAACACCTCTTGCAACTTTCTCCTTCATCACCTTTGCTCAAAGGAATACAGTCCCAGTTTCTTTAGTCTCTCCATGTAGCAGAGTCCGTCATCCCTGGTATCATTCTGGTAAATCTCCTCTGCATCCTTCCTAAAGTGTGGTGCCCAGAATTGAACACAATACTCCAGCTGAGGCCTAACCAGTGTTTTATAATGGTTTAAGCATAATTTATGCACAGCCTGTGCCTCAATTTATAAAGCCAAGTATCCGAGATGTTTTCTTCATAGCCATTTAGACTTGTCGTGTTACATTCAAAGATTTGTCTATGTACAACCTCAGGTACCTATACTCCTGCACCCCATTTAAAATTGTACCATTTAATCTATATTGCCTCTCCTCATTCTTCCTTCCAAAATGAATCATCTGCCATCCTGAAGTCAGTTACTAACCTCCTTTAGATCACATTTACACACCGAGGTCTCCAATTATCAGTAATTACTTGTATTTATATAGCACTTTCAACACTAAGCGGTTTCACAGGAGTGATTATCAGGCAGGATTTGACACCCAACCAGAAAGAGAAAGTAGGACAGGTGCCCAAAATCTTGGTCAAATTGATAGGTATTAAAGAGCATCCAGAAAGCATTTGATAAAGTCCCTCATGAGATTGTTAACATGAAATTGAAGAAAACTATTGACCTGGTTAGAAAATTGGCTAAGCAGAAGGAAACAGAGAAAATAGGAATAATGGGCAGGTAGAATTGAAAGGATATGCTGAGAAGTCTCCTGCAAGGATCTGTGTTGGGGCCTCAACTCTTCATTGTATTCATTAACAGCTTAGATGATTGGACAGAAAGCCCCACATCCAAATTTGCCTAAGACGCAGACAGGTGACAATGTAAGCAGCTTCAATGGAACCATAAAATTACAAGAGATATTGATAGACTAAATGAATAGCAAAACTATGGCAATAATATAAAAGCAAAATACTGCGGATGCTGGAAGTTGGAAATAAAAACAAGAAATGCTGGAACCACTCAGCAGGTCTGGCAGCATCTGTGGAAAGAGAAGCAGAGTTAACGTTTCGGGTCAGTGATCCTTCATCGGAACTGACAAATATTAGAAAAGTCACAGGTTATAAGCAAGTGAGGTAGGGGTGGGGCAAGAGGTAACAAAGGAGGTCTAGATTGGACCAGGCCACATAGCTGACCAAAAGGTCACGGAGCAAAGGCAAACAATATGTTAATGGTGTGTTGAAAGACAAAGCATTAGTACAAATTAAGTGTTAATACACTGAATATTGAACAGCAGCAAGTGCAAACCTGAAAAAAAGTGAGTAAGCAAACTGAACAAATTAAGATGAAATGAAATAAATGCAAATAAAAGATTGTAAAATTTTTTTTAAAAGAATGTAAAAAGAAAAAAAAAATCACTAAAAATGAAAGTAAAATGGGGGGCTGTCATGCTCTGAAATTATTGAACTCAATGTTCAGTCCGGCAGACTGTAGTGTGCCTAATCGGTAGATGAGATGCTGTTTCTCGAGCTTGCGTTGATGTTCACTGGAACACTGCAGCAATCCCAGGACAGAGATGTGAGCATGAGAGCAGGGGGGCGGGGGGGAGTGTTGAAATGCCTACAGATTCACCATCCCGTGAGTAAAGACATTCCTCCCCATTTCAGTCCGAAATGACCTGCCCCTTATTCTGAGACTACGTCCCCTGATTCAAGACTCACCAGCCAGAGGAAACATCTGGTCCACATCTAGCATGTCATGCCCTGTAAGAATTTGATTTGATATCATTAATTGAAAGGATTAGAGTATAGGGGATAGAAGTCATGCTTCAGCTCTCCAAAGCCCTGGTTAGACCACATCTGGAGTTACTGTGAGCATTCTGGGCACCACATCTTGGTAAATAAATACCCGCCTTGGAGGGAGAGCAGCATATGTTTACCACTATGATAAACAACAAAGAAAAGAAAATTACAGCACAGGAACAGGCCCTTCGGCCCTCCAAGCCTGCGCCGATCCAGATCCTCTATCTAAACATGACGCCTATTTTCTAAGGGTCTGTATCTCTTTGCTTCCTGCCCATTCATGTATCTGTCTAGATACATCTTAAAAGGCGCTATCGTGCCCGCGTCTACCACCTCCGCTGGCACCGTGTTCCAGGCACCCACCACCCTCTGCGTAAAGAACTTTCCACGCATATCCCCCCTAAACTTTTCCCCTTTCACTTTGAACTCGTGACCCCCAGTAATTGAATCCCCCACTCTGGGAAAAAGCTTCTTGCTATCCACCCTGTCTATACCTCATGATTTTGTACATCTCAATCAGGTCCCCCCTCAACCTCCGTCTTTCTAATGAAAATAATCCTAATCTACTCAACCTCTCTTCATAGCTAGCGCCCTCCATACCAGGCAACATCCTGGTGAACCTCCTCTGCACCCTTTCCAAAGCATCCACATCCTTTTGGTAATGTGGCGACCAGAACTGCACGCAGTATTCCAAATGTGGCCGAACCAAAGTCCTATACAACTGTAACATGATACCTGGACTCCAGGTGTTAAATGACATTGAGGGATTTACACAAACTAAGGTTGCATTCCTTGGAATTTAGGTGGTTAAGGGCAACAGATAGGATAGATAGAGAGAAGCTATTTCTGCCAGTTGGAGAGTATAGGTCCAGGGAGTATAGTCATAAAATTAGAGCCAGACCTTCCAGGAGTGAAGTTCGGAAACACGTCTTCACGTCCAGTGTGGTAGAAGTTTAGAACTTTCTTCCGCAAATTGTAATTGATGCTAGGTCAATTGTTATCTTGAAAGCGGAGATTGAAAGATTTTTGTTTACCAAACATATTAAAGAATGTGGGGCGAAGGCAGGTAAATGGGAGTTAGGTCATAGATCAGCCTGATCTCATTGGCAGAACAGGCTTGAGGGTCTAAATAGCCTTTTCCTGTTCCTATGTTCTCATCTTCAAAGGAGGAGAGGGGTTTAGGGAGGAAATTCCAGAGTTTAGGGTGGAAATTAGAGTTTAGGGCCAGGGAAGTTCAAAGGCATGGCCTCCAATGGTGAAGCGATTAAAATCACCAGCACGTCTTGCTCTGTTACTTTACAGAATTCTTTATAGAAGATAGCTATCTCTACATTAGATACCACTGTTACTGTTGCACACACCTGGACCTACCTGACTTTAGTCCTGAATCAGGTCATTAACATCTGAAGGGCAATGGAATTGAAAATGAGTGTTTGACTTGCAATTGGTTAAACACTAATGTTACTCCCTCCTGATTCAACCCATTTCCCCCTCCACATACTAAATGTCTGTGTTCCTTCATAGGGAAACTCCCCCCTAAATGATCCCATCCTGTCTCGCAGAAGCCCATCTATCCGGTTCCTTCATCAAGATCAGAAGGGCTCCACTTTGATGTAGTGTCCAAACAGCACAGTGGGTGTAGCTACCTCACATGGACTGCAGAGGTTCATGAAGGCACCTCACCACCACATTCCTCAAGGGCAATTAGGGAAGGGCAATAAACGCTGGCCGTGCCGGTGACACCCACATCCCTTGAACAAATATAAAACAAAAAGCCATCTTACAGTTATACCGATTAAAAACATTTCACTCCCAATCGATTGCTCTCTTTATATCCTTGCTTGCTCACCCTCTCAAACACTTTTCTCATTGGCACTGTGTTCTCTATTGTTGCTTTATTCTCACCCTCTATGCAACTATACTCTTGCTTGTTCAATAAGGTTTCACATTAGATATTGGCAGAAGAGAGGCAGAGAGAGGAGGGGTGCAAAGAGAAACAGACAGAGGAATTAGCAGGAGGGAGCATGACGGACAGAGAGGGAAAGGGAGAGGAGGGAGAAGAGGCAAACAGAAAGGAGACAGGAGACGGACGCACAGGGCTGAGCGGGGCGGGGGGTGAAGAGAGCAGGAACACAGAGATACCGGGGGCAGGGGGGGGTGGAGAACAGAGAGAAAGAAATGGGGGAGGGAGAGAAGAAAGAGCAGGGAGAGGGAGAGAGACGGGGACGGAGACAGGGGGGAGTGGAGGGGGACAGGGGGGAGGGACAGAAGGAAGGAGGAAGTGTGGAGGGAGGGGAGAGAAAGGAGGCCAGCAGGGAGGAGGTAGAGACAGAGAGGGGGATGAGTGTAGGGAGGAACTGAGGTGACCGGAGGGAGGAATTAGGGGAGTGTAGTGTCTGACAGAGCAGGGAGGAAGAGAGGAGGTAGAAAGGGGAATGCGCTGAGATGAGTGGGATGGAGAGACTGAGCATTGTCGGAGGTGAAAAGTGAAGGAGGTGGAAAGAGAGGGAGGGAGGGAGAAAGACGGTGAGGGGAGAGGTGAGGCAGAGAATGGAGAGGCAAAGAGGGGAGTGACTGACAGAGGTGACAGGTAAAAAGACAGAGAGGAGAGGGGAGGGGAGAGACAGAGAGGGGAGGGGAGAAACAGAGAGAGGTGACAGGACCGAGGTGAGTCTAACCTCGGGGGAGACGAGTTGAGGGGGAGAGAGAGACAGACAGAGAGCTGAGCAGAGGGAGACACCATGGGAAGGGAAGGGACGAGGAGAGCAGACCAAGAGGAGACGTGGCAGAAGGGAGGCAGGCAGATGAGGTGTGAGGAGACAATGAGTCCCATTGACCAGTTTCACCAATTAATCAGTTTATTCAGTCACAACATGAGAGAAAACTAAAATATGCAGAGGCAGAGTGGAGGAGTATCCCACACACAAGTCAACACTCAGAAACTCAACAGCTTCAGTCCACTCCCCGGGGCTGGAATCCACCAGGAACATGGCAGCTGAAAGCCAGTCCGGGTGTCAA